>NC_045765.1:129180314-129805314 GCF_008692025.1 Phocoena sinus | reverse complement strand
ATTATGTCCAAACCAGCCAAAATCCAACCACTCTACAGCCAAAAGGAGATTTTGCCTAATACCACCATGTACTAACCAGGGGTGCTGAGGATTGTATGTTTTCTGGAGTGGAGAAGAATGCCATATTCAGAAGTTCAAGTCCAAAAGAAATTGGGGTCCTGAGCATTTCCCCAGGGTTGCTTAAGAACCACAAGAGAATAATTCCCTAGCAGAGACAAGTTCTAAATCATTGGAGCTTGAGCCCCAAAACAGAAAAGTTCTAGATTACTGGAGCTTGAGGTCCAACTGGCCTTACTCCTTTTCTTTGCTCTCAAAATATTTTCAGGTGAAGAGTAGGAATGGAAATGATAATATGTATGATTTTTAGGGCCTCCATTGTGCCGGCTGCTTCAAAGTCATTACCTCATATCACAACAACCCTGAAAGGTAAATATTATTAACTTCTACCTTATAAGCGGGTTCAGGAGGTTAAGATTAAGGAACTTGGCCCAAATCACACAGCTAATGAATGGGAGAAGCCAGCTCTGACTGACTGCAAAGCTCTTTCTACTCCAACTTGCCATCTCTTCCCGCTTAGAGCACACCTTATTAAATATTTGGACATTTATGTCTGGGAAGCGGGAGTGAGTTGGTTGTCCAGCAGACCTGAATCTGGTCCCACAGTCTGCCATGGGAATTTGGGCAAGCATTTAGCTACTCTGGGATTCAGTTTCCTCATTTGTAAAATGGGAAAGAGAATATTAGTACTTAGACCTCATCAGGTTGTTAAGAGGACTAAATGAGATATTGTTTGTAAGCCACTTAGCATAGCGCCAGGCACATGGTCATACTTGATAAATCTTGATTACTGTATTTAGTGTCTGGATTCAGAGCTCCCCAAAGGACTTTAACTTTTTTAACTTGGATGCACAGAACTGGATTAGCTATAATCTTTGGTTTATGATACATTCTCATCATTAATCCATGAGTGGTCCTCTTTATTAATGTATTTATTTAATACTAAATACCCACAAAACTACCACTTAACATAAGAACTATACAATTGATGTAACTTACACCTTTTATGCATACAAGGGACTTCATAGTTATACAATATGTATACTGACATATAGCCATATTCTAAATGTATCAGCATGATGAAAGTACTCAGTGTTCATTGAATAAATGATGGAATCAATAAATGTAACGTTTCTTCATTGATCTCTGGTACAATCTGATGGGAGTGTTAAGACAGAAGTCTTTTAGTCTCATTGGACTGAGGAACCAGATCATAGATACCACACTCCGAAAGAGATGTGACACTCAAAATAGAGTTTGCAAAGACAGTATCTACAAACCAGTTTTTAAAAATTATTAGCCCCTTCTCACATTAAGACCACACCCCACTAAATTAAAAGGTGAATGGGCATTTAAGAGAGGAGGATTTGGGGAGAGAACTATGGGTGTGCGCTGGGTCTCAGGTCCATCTCACGTGGGAGGGGTTGGAGGTGATTTCCCTTCACCTGAAGTCAAAGAGAGCCATAACTGGTCCACTCTAAGAGACTGATCCATGTGCCCTGAATATGGCTGTCACAGGGGACAGGTGTCTGTCTCAGGGCTGAGACATGTAGAGGGCGAGTAGTAAGGGCTGGCAGGCCGCTGTCACAAGGAATAAAAGAGGATGGCTGCATCATGATGGAACAGTGCTCCCAGACACTCAGAGTAGAAGTGACATGAGTGTTTCTCATGGATCAGATATCAGCCGCACAGAAGAAAGAGCTGGCCTGAGATCATCTTAGATCCTAAACAAGAGGACTGTCTGTAGGGGCAAAGTAATGCCATTGGAAGGTATGCCATCAGAGTCCCAAGGTGAAAAACTGTAAGCCACCAGCAAGAGAACTGCATACACTGTCCCCAGAATGCATAGACCGTAACTGCAGGACTCACAAAGTTCCCCCCAGAAGACTGGCTACAACCACCTGCAGGCTCTGATGCACCTCCCGGTGTTAGTTAAGTAAGACCTTTCCTGCTTCCTTCCCTCTTCTCCTTTCCCTGTCTCCAACTCAGGAAGACCAGAGGCAGCCTAGAGAGTAGATGAGAAGGGGTGAGAAACTCAAGGAGCACAATGGAGAAGCAACAGTCCTCCTCTTCCACTGCAGGTCTGAGTTTGGGGTGGGGTGACAGTGGTAGGGAGAAGCTTTAACTTTGAAGGAAGTGTACATTTTTCCTTATTACATTGGACTGGACATAATAATTACTAAACTGAGACTGTTTATCTGACTAGGAACGACCAGAGTACTTGTCTGAGAGGGTGTAGCCTTCAGGATGGGCCTGAAGGGACACTGGGAAGAAATGAAATTAGCTATGTTCTGCATAAACTCTGTAAGTCCCACTTGCTGAAAGTAATGGTTGTAGGGGCTCAACTGAGATTCTCTAGGAATCAATGTACAGTGCTACAGACATACGCTGGGCTCATCAAAAATTCTCAGACACAAAATGGGATCAGGATCCCTATTTTGGATCTCTCCCTCTCCATCCAGGGCAATCAGGAGCTTGATTTATGCCCAGAAAATGTTGGAAGAGCCTCCAGATATTCTCCATTGTGGTCAGCTCTGAGATGCTAATTAACCATCGAAAACAAGTGGCTGTCCTGCTTCTGTGTCAAGGCTGGAGCCTTAATGAAAACTGGCAGCCTTTCCCTTAGTGGTCCTACCACCTCTCTGACCTTCCAGGAATGAGCAAAGCACTGGTCCTCCTACTTTGGAGATGTACTCCAAACCCTGTTGCCTTCATGATGTGAGGCGCTCTCCACCATTTTTCATGCTTCCAAGCACATTTATCTATTCCTCCCCTTCCAGAACTCCCCTGGTATATCCCCCCTCCATGAACCTTTAGGAATACACCTGCCATCTTCCTCCCAGGTCCATGCTTGAAGGAATAAGGTCTATAGCAAATTCTGCTGTGCTCCACTTGGGACTATGTGCTGGTCACCAAGCTCTGCATGCTTCACTGCTACTGCTGTCACCAGAGGCCTTCCTTGAGCTGTCAGTATCACTTGGCCTGGAAACACCCAGAGCCGGAAGTGCCTGGGAGTCTACATTTCTGCCACCCAGGGCTCATTGGCTGCCTGATGCAGGAAAGTGAAAGCCCAGCTTTCTTGCCAGGAGCTAGGACAAACTCTGAAGTATAGTTTAGACTTCAGCACTCCTCCTGGGACCAGGCTAAGGATGGGTCCTCACCTGAAGTCACACACTTGCTTAGCTTTTCTGCCTTACCTGTCCTGCTCCCCGCCCCCCTCTTTCCCCACCCCCCTTCCTGGTTTCTCCTTAGAGCACTTTATTACTAAACCATTTACACGGGAATCCTCTTCTCAGGGTCTGTTTCCCAAACTCACCTAAGACAAGGGGGTAGACCCACTCAGTTTTCTCAAACCTGCTAACTTTATGCTGCAAAAAGAACTGATCTCTAAGCAGGACAAGAATGCAGGTCCCAGGCGAGAGCAGCCTGGTGACCCAGAGCACAATCTCACCCTAAACCTCCCCCCTACCCCCATCTCAAACAGAAAATCTCTTAAGAAGTCAGAGTGACTTCTTAAGCACTCTTTGAGTGCCTAAACTCAAAGACATTAGTCACAAACATTTATTCAAATTTGTTTTGACTCTCCCTCTTTGTTTTTAAATCTATTTGGACTGCCAGATCTTTCCTTTAGTACCTGAGGAGACTGAATAAACATTCCACTTAAAAGCATGCATTTTAAATGCTGAATACCTATTGAAAGTTAAGAGACCATAGGATAAGGGTCAAGATAAGCCTAAAATGGAAGTCTGAGTGAAATTCAATACCTGTTTCTTTATATGGAATGGTGCAAAGCTAAGCTGACTGAACTAGATGAAAGAGCAACAGTCAACAGAAAAATCAATAAAGGTACACCGTGCACCTATTTAAAGGACATTAGCCCATTAAAAAGACCTATGCAGCAGCACTCATAGTCCTAAAACAGATGGGGAAAGGCAGCTCCTTAGAAATCTGGAAGTGGAGGCCTCTGACTCCTGGGTGGGCCTCGCCAATGCGGATATACCTGTTATTTGCTGATTCCCCACTTAGAGAACACTGATGAGTCACAAAGAACTTAACAGGCCCCTCCCTGACCACCTGGGACAAGTCAGCCATAATTGTCTTCAGACTGTGCATAAGGGCAGTGTGAGCCCCACCACTCCAAGCAACTTTATAGGGAGAAGAGAGTCAATGAGAAAAATGATGACCGCATCTCACAGTTCCCCATTTAGTCCTGGCCTCCTTCTCCCAAGACTGCAATCAGAATCCACATCAGTAAGTACCCAAATGTGCTTTGTTTCACCCCTTCCCTGCACCATCTGGGTTAGAATTAATGGTGGGGTAAGTGTTGATGGAGAATTTGGTTCTAAGAGATTAGTGCTGGAGCCAGACAGCCAGTTCAAATCCAACAGCAAAGCATATCAGCTGGGCATCCTTGACCGAAGTTCTTTGACTCTACGTGCTTGTTTCCTCAATTATCAAATTAGAATGATAATATGAGTCCCTACCTCATAACAATAGTAAGCATTAAGTGAGTTCATACTTGAAAAGTAACTAACACATAGTGAACACTCACTAAATAGAACCTGTGACTGTTGTTACAAGTGCTATTATTTATTTCATCATCATCATCACTGTCATCAGCCAAACCTTCCTTAAGAAAATTCACAAACTTGAAGCAATTTCTATTGTCTATTAGGAAAAGAAGATAAAGAAATCTTTGCCCTACCACTTAAGTCCCCAGTATCTGAATAAGTCTCTCAGATTTTCTCTGTATGTATCTTGATCTAAAAGACTATTCTGTAGACCTCTTAAGCCAAATATCTTTTGCATTCCATTCTGTGCGACTCCTCTGATACTGCGGAAATTCAAGGGATTCAGGATAAGAAGTCTCTATTTACAATGGATCTTGAACACACCATAAGAAAAGCATAGGTCAAATAAATCAATGCAGTGCTTTTCTCTTGTCCCTATACAGAGACTTACTGCTACACCCTGTTAAGTTTAAACAAAACCAGTAATTGAGTACTTTTAGTATTTCCCCTCCTTTTATTCCACCAAGCTAAGGTTATTTTGTGTCAGCTGAGTATAAGAAAAATGTGTCCCTCTTCTCTCTTTCATCCTTGCCTTCTCCAGTTGATCCAACATATGGCCTCAAGGGTTTCAGTGGTCTAGCTCTCGCTAATTTTCAATCCTGGTCTAATACTCAAACTGGCTTAATACTCAATAATACTAATACTGGTCTAATACTCAAACACTGAAGCAGCATAAACAATGAAGTAGAACACTTGGTCAGGACAGGCTACATAATTTGCAGGGCTCAGTACAAAATGAAAATGTTGGGCCCCTTATTCAAAAAGTATTAAGAATTTCAAGATGGTGACAGCAGAGCATCAAACCTAAGTGCTATCTGCACAAGTCATATGCCCATGAAGCCAGCCCTGATCCTGGTCACAGAGCTGTCAACACCAGCACTACCACTCTGGCCCAATACTCCTACAACTGCACCCATCTCTTGCTTCAATCCAGCTCTCTGCCGAAGACAAGAAAATCACTTGCCATTGTCCTCCTGTGAGACTTTAGGTCTCACATGCCATTCACTTCCTCTGCAGTATCCTGCTCGCCCAGACTGCTGTCTCTTCGAAGCTCTGCTCAATGCAGTGCGGATGGAGCATGGCAAGGGCAAAAGGGGACACTCTCCCTGCCGATGTCAGGATACTGGAGGTATGAGGGGAAATAAGGAGGTAGCAGAGGCATGGAATATGCTCTGGGGTGAAGCCTTCAAGGACTCCCATCACCCCAGTGTTCTCCCTGTTTATTTGCACTTCTCACTGCCCAGAAGATCAGCTCTGGTGTGTGTAGCTCTGAACAGGCTGGTGGCGCGCAGCTGTGGTTGCTTTGTTTTCACAAGCCTATTTGCATTTTCTCCATTTCCTTACCACTGAGACCTCAATATGCAAGGAAGAAAAACTAGGCTTTGAGTCAGAGCTTTGACTCCTCACCTTGGCTCTCACTAGCTATGTGACCCCAAGCAAGTCAATTAACCTCTCCAAGCTTCATTCTTCACCTGTAAAATGGGATAATGAACACCAGCCCTGCGTACCTCACTGGATTACAGTAATTCTCAAAGAAGATATGATATGTGAGTGACCCCTTCAAGCAGGATCTTTGCCCCACTTACTCTTCTTTACTCTTTCATCTTTCTAAACATAGCACAGTGTATTCAACAAATGTTGGATGAATGAATAAAAACCCCAAACCACTATAACATAAACAAATCAATTTTGTGAGGGCAAAAAACCATTGATTCCATTTTTAATTCCCGTATCAAAAGGTTACCTAGTACCTTCCAAAGAGTATTCCATCATTAACACAAATAACGGTTCCTCTTTTCTTCCCTTGGTTTCAGAACTGTAATGTGAGTACAATCACTTTAAAATTCTTTCCTGTTTTCCACTCTAATTACACGGTATCAGGAGCCAAAAGATAGACCATGAGATCCTGATGTTGCTACAACTTGCAAGTGATGCAAATTATCATTAGCAAATTGCATCTGAAACTGCATCTGACACTTCACCCAAAATGATCCCAGGAGAAACAGCTCACTCTAATGACAGTAAAGGCTGAATTCACAGTTTAAGGAAAACATCGTGACCAACCTGCAGCTGTTACAAAAGCGCTCATTGCTACAGCAGGTTGTAGGGAGACTAAACCAACTACCGTTATCTGTAATGATTTTAAAAACAGAAAAAACTGCTACCAACACATTTCGCACATGCTGAAAACTCCAAGCTAAACTGCTTGCAACTCCAAGCTAAACTGGTGCATTCAAAGAAATAGTCTCTGCAATTATCACTAATTAACCAGCCCTAACAGCTGGGAGCCAGTTGGAGAGGTTTACCCTTGAATGTAAATGAGGGAGGAGGGACCTGGGTAACGACATGGGGAACATATTTGTTTTGTTTTGACTTCTTCCCAGACATATTTCAGTTTACATAAATATTTGAAGGTTAGATCAGGCAGGATTCACAGCACAATGGTATTAGGAATGTCTTTATAAAAACTTGGATATTGTCTAAATTAGGTTTCAAGAAGGAGGGGTAGGGGTGAGAGCAGGAGTCTTTTTCAATATTTAACTTAATGCCCTGACCAGAACGTCATACCACTTAATAAATCCCACTTAATAAATAGCTCTGACTTAGAATGAGTGAGCAGTGTTTCCATGGCTTTGACTTTAGCTATAGATTTCAGAAGGAACAGACACTGCCTGGAGAGCCTGCCAACCTTCTGGCTTAAGCACTGCATGTGTGACCTTTGGTTGACCTTGGGTTCTGGGATTTGAGGGTTAAAGTAGTCTTTTGGCATTTGAGCCTGATTTTTTTTTTTTTTTTCTCCAAAAGTGTTTAGAGAAATAAGAGAGGGCTCCACCCTATGCAACAGGGCAAGCTGTTTCCTGTAGGAGCAAGGGTTAGTGGCTAGCTCAGCGCCTTGTGGAAAACACTTCTTCACAAGAGAAGCTCTTTCTCAAAGAATCTGTTCCTGTTCTATTTCTCTTTCAGCATCTAATTTTGCAAAGAGCTCTTTTAGGAGTAGCACATTCTTCTGCCTAAAAGCAGATAAAGCGAAGGCAATGCATGAAATACCAAGTCTATGTGTTCTCAAGGCGAGAGTTGGACCAAAACAGGAATCTGACAGGTTGAACCAAACAAAAAGTCCTCACCTGGGTTTTCTTAGTTCATAGTTTCCTCCTGAAGGTGGATGGTTCAGGGGCAGGTGGCCTATGGGAACTTAAACTACATAATCATCTCTTTAATAAACACACATTTTTATTGAGCCTGATGTGTCTGATTACAGGTACACATGAAGCATATTAGCCAATTTCTGGGTGAAGCAGGAAAGCCTTCATAAAGAGGTTTTATTGTTTACATTCAATGAAAGGAAAGGTCTGACTCGAAGTACTCAGATTTAATCTCTCTCTGAATTAAAACAGTTCTATTATACTCTAACTGCTGGTGCTGTTAGGAGAGGTGAATCCAGGATTTTTGCCCAGCCATGGAATCTCTTTATACAAGGGAGCTAGATACGTGGCCACAAACAGACAAGCATGCCTGGTTTACTGGCAGCTGTCCTCAGTGCAAGAAGAGGAAGAGTTTATTTTCCTTTAGGAACCCACAGTTGAATAGTGTTCTGGTGCCCTGTTTCATAACTCTCCGTGTAATGAAGCAGCTGGCATGACCTTCTAAGGCAAGATAATAACAGGAGTTAAGCAAAGGCAGGGCTTGTACACAAGGACACTCTGGACCGCTCAACCTCACAAATAAAAGCTTTCATATACATACAAAACTGTCAAATGCAAAGTGTTTTCCCAGTGTAGTGAAGTGACAGACCTTCAACCACCCACTCACACCTTGCATGTGAACATGGTGAAATCTTCTGTAATTCAAGAACAGCAAGGTACAATGCAAAAGGGCGTTGGGGGCTGGGGGTGGGAACAGGCGCTGGTACCACTTCTCCAATGCCACCTTCCCTGTCCAGATGAGTTTAAGGATGAATATCAAAGCCAGTCATTTGCAAAAGGTAATCACTACAGATTGCCAGAAGTAAGCTGGTTTTGAAAAAGAAGTTATGATTAAAAAAGAAAAAGGTCAGAAGCACAAATTACATGACCACTGAACACCAAGTGGGTTAAGGTCAAGATCCAATAGAACAGATTTGCACCCTTCCTGGGGACAGGAAATCTGAGCCCTGCTGTCCCGAGTGGCTCAATAAGCAGGCAACGGGTAGGTAGGAGTGGCAAATGCTCTCCAAAGATGGAAGGTGGCTGCCACCAACGCCTTCCCTTCCTACACACACTTGCTGCTTCTCCCATCAAGCTGTGTATGCCAGTTCTCTCTCTGAATCTGAGCTGGCTTTAGTGACTGGCTATACAATAAATATGGCAGAAATGAAGCTGTATGACTTTTGAGGCTAGTCCATTCGAGCCTGGCAGTATCCCGAGTTTTATGGAACACTCATTGGTGGAATGCTTCTTCTCAAAACCAGCCTCCACGCTAAGAGAAGCCCAGACCTCACGAGAAGTCACATGTCGGCACCCTGGTAGACAGCCCCAGCTAGACTCACAAACAATAGTCAGTAGCAGCTGCTGACCACACAGGACAGCCACCTTGAATGCACAGCTGCAGCCAACATCTACCTGCAACTACATGAAAGACCCCAAGCAAGAACTGCCTAGCTGAGCCCGCTTAGCCCACAGATGTAGATAGATAGATGATAGATAGATAGAAAGAAATGTAGATATACACATATAAGTATATATACATATATACATATTTATATATGTGAAGAATAATAAAATGACAACTATGCCCCCTCCACTACACTCTGACCTTTGATGACCCTGTGTCCCCTTCCTGGTCTGTCCTCCTCAGTGCCGAGGTAATCCTATACTGAATATGCATTAAATATTCCTTTGCTTTTCTTTATAGTTTTACCACATGTGTATTTTCCTAAACAATATGTAAATATATAATATGTATTTAAGATAATGATGTTAAATTATATACAAGTTATAATAATTATATACATTAATCTTTTCCTTTATTGTTAGTTTCTTCTTGTCTTGTATGTGAAACCCTTCCCTATTCTGAAATCACAGAGATAGTCTCTGTTTTTACTGATAGTCTCTGTTTTTACTGAAAGCTTTAAAATTTTGCCTTTCAATTTCTAAGTCATGAATCTATCTGGAATTGATTTTCATGTAAGACAAGAAGAAGAAAGCATTTTCTATTTTCTATCCTTCATCAGGACACCCAATTTCCCCCCGAATTTTAATTTGATAGTCTTTCCTTGCCTCATTGATCTTATACCTAATGAAGGTGACATCTTTTAGGAGTCCCAAATTTAGGCAGAACTCTTCAATTTACCCTCACCTTGATTAAGCTCCAGTTTTTGCTCCTATCCCTTGAGAATGTCTGATCCATTAACATCCAGGCACAATCCACTAGGGATCAGCACGAGGAGATGTTGCATCAGGCAGACGCCACTCCAAGGCCACATCCTCCTGTGGAATCATTCTTCTGTTTCTGGCCTCTAATTGTTCTTCGAACCTTACCACCAGCTCAATCATACTTTATAAATATTTATTTCAGGTGTCAGCATAAGAGATTTTCTATACTTTCAATTTAAAATATTGCCCTTACTTTTTTTTTTTTTTTTTTTTTTTGCGGTACGCGGGCCTCTCACTGCTGTGGCCTCTCCCGTTGCGGAGCACAGGCTCTGGACGCGCAGGCTCAGCGGCCATGGCTCACGGGCACAGCCGCTCCGCGGCACGTGGGATCCTCCCGGACCGGGGCATGACCCCGTGTCCCCTGCATCAGCAGGCGGACTCAACCACTGCGCCACCAGGGAAGCCCCTGCCCTTACTTTTAAAGCTAAATCAGTTCTATGCTTTTTCTCCAGTTCTTTTGATTTCTTTTATAAATTTGGTTTTTTTCTTTCTACACTACTGTTATTAGTTTTATCCTGATTGGGTGAGTTTATGTTTTCAAGAAATTTTCCAGGAAGAGTTTGTGAATAATTCCATTCCTGAGAATATTTTAGTATTGGCCTCACATGAGAATGACACCTTGGCTGGGTGACACTCTTTCCTCCTTAACATTCTACAGATGTTATTCCATTGTCTTCCATCAGAAAATGCTCCTGAAGAGTCAGAGATCAGTCTGAACTGCTTGGTGCTTTTGTTTTTGTGGTTAGAAGTTTATGGAGGTGGGGAGAGAATAGGAGAAACAGTGACCTGTTCTGTTTGTGGACATGGTAGAATGTTTTTTTCCTTTACTTAACTTCACCAGAATGTATCTTGAAATGTAAGCTGTTATTTATTAAATTTTCCTGGGCCACCATAAATCCTTTTAATCTAAAGATTCAGCTCTTCTTTAATTTTAGGAACGTTTTCCTCTACTGTTTCTTTGAATCTTTTAATTTTTTTTCTCTTTTCTTGTCCATGAATAGCTCTCTTCTGTGTCTTGGATCTCCATTGGCTATTCTTCATATCTATAATTTCATTTCTAATCTATTGCAACTCAGGCCTTTTCCTTAGCCACTTTTGTGATTTTTCTCAATCCTATCCTTAGCTCACTAATTTTGGTGCTTCACAGTATCAATATTTATTGTTCTTTCACTGCCTCTAACGTAATTTAAATTTCTGTAACAAAACAGCAGTGCTACTCAGGCTGCAGTCATGAATGCTCTATAGTATATCAGATTTAAGATGGCCTTAATCTCACAGTTTTTGAAAACTTCTATCAGGAGTGAAAAGAAAAAACATACTTGACTTTACTATGAAGTGGGGAAAAGTGTAAATACAAAGGAATAAATTGGCATTTGTAATGTCTCTTTTCCTCAAATGTACATTCCATTTTGAGAAATAATTTAGGAAAATAGCCAAATATGAGTAAGTCTGGCCACACCCAGAGTGAGACGACTAATTCCCTTCATATTCTAAAATTCTATAACATAAACTGTTCAGATTGTTTCAAAAGTCCCATCAACTCCTCTGACATATTGAGGATGTATTTGTACATCTTTTTTTTTTCTTTTTTAATGAAAGAAACACTGTTCGCTATCAAAGTCAAGAGCCCTCACATAGAATCCTGCACAAAGAATCAAAAGAAAGATAAGGCAATCATAGTACTTTCCATCCTTAGGGTCTAAATGAAACACAAAGAAACCCCAGAAAATAAGAACTGTCTGCATATGCTAAAAGACCCAGACCAGATCACTTCTAAGTTCCCTCTGGAATATAACAGTACTTACTGTGGATATGAAATAATTTCACAGATTCTAATTTCAGTCATTATGGCCCTCTTATGACTGGGGAAGCTAAGGTGTAGTGGAAGGAGCTCTCTAAAAATAGCTCGTGAACTGAGAGTTGAATAAAGATCAAACCCCTTATTTATCTTACTTGTATTTTTCAAAGTGCATATGAGAATGTCTATTCAAGAAACTCTTGCCTCTTAAGAGTAGGCGGAACTACTACTGCAAAGTTGTCATTTTCAAGGGAAAATTGTGTGGGTAGCTTCCTCTATGTCTGAACAAATTAGAGCTGTACAGGAATTTTCTAATCGGTATGTGGTGATGGCTCCATTCAGTAGCCCTGGTGCAGGACTCCAACAGGGATAACGTAAGAAATTTTTAAAGTCACTTCTCCAAGTATAAGAAAAGAGGAACAGAATTAGAATTATTTAACTTAATAAGAAGGAATTATTTAACTTAAGAAGAGAATGCCAAGGGCTAAACTTGCTATTTTCTAATATCTCAGAAGAACAACTCTCTGTGGCCCAGAAAGAGGAAAATTAGATAACTATGGGAGAAAGAGTGGGATTACATCAAAAAATGAACTTCCCAATTATAAAGACTGCATGGGGGGGTAAGGAAATCACCAAAGAAATTACAGAATATAATTACAACAACAATAGTAGTTATCACTTATTGAGTGTATTATATATCACTTTTCTATTTTAAGCACTTTATAGACATTATCTTATTTAATCCTCATAATGGTGTTCTATGACCTTATTGTTACCTCCACTGAACATTATTTAACATTTTTAGAGGGCCTTCTATGTGCCAGGCGCTGTACTAGGCAGTAGGATTAGAGATTCATAAGACTAGACAAAGTCCCTATAACCATGAAGCTTTTATTCTGGGGGTGGGGGGAGACTGATAATAAATAAATAAGCAAGAAAAGTAAATTAGAGTGGAAAGTATTATGCAGAGAATTAAAAAGAGGGATAAGATGGTTACCAGGTAAACTAGGCAATAAGAGGAGGTACCTCTGAGGAGGTAAAATCTGATTGAAAGGAGGAGCCAGCTAGGAAAAGGGAAGCAGCAAAAACACAGCTGACAGAAAGCAGGTAGAGACAAGGACCGAAGGCAGGAACAAGTTTAATCACTCTGGAAGCCAAAGGAAGGCCACTGAGACTACAGCAGAGCGGATAAAAGGAAACAGCATAAGAAGATGACCGAGTGGAGGACAAAGAATGGGTCATGGGGTTTTCTGAGGGTTAGGGTAAAGACTCTGGATTTTAATCTAAGTATTGTGGGAAGCCCTGGGAGAGTTTTAGACAGGGGAGTGAAATAATCGGATTTATCTTTCTTAAACCTCACTCTGCCTTCTGTGTAGAGAATGGACTATAGGAAGGCAAGAATGGAAGCAGGGAGATTTCTGCAGAGAGATAATCCAGCCTTTCCTTGGAAGCAGGAAGAAGCTTCCCCCAGGAAAACTGGATGCAGGGGACCTGGTCACTTATCCGTTCTATGATTCAGTCACAGCTAGAGCATATTAAATTCTCCCACTCCACAGCGGTTAGTGACATTAGAGCACCGATCTGCTGTAAACTCCCTTGGTGATAATACTGTTTTTCTTTTTAAACTTTTAAGTCTTGGCAGCAAACTTACCTGCCAACATCCCACAATTCCTACCAAAAAGCAAATAAAGTGAAAAAAATGTATTTTTGCACTGTCTTAGTCATGTAGAAATGTCTTCTAATGGAATGTGTCTGACTTGGGCCAACTCTTATCTGTGATGCAAGGCTGACTCTACCCAGAAAATTTTTTCCTGTGTTTCTAATAGTATGTCCCAGAAGAATCAATGTACAGTAATTCTTTTTTTTTTTAATGTACAGTAATTCTTAAGGGACACTTCAAAGTTATTTAAAAAACAAAACAGGTTTTGAGGAGGTTATTCCTCAAATTTTGTTGCATAAGGGGAAATTAACAATGTGGCATACAGGATTCAATCCCTTGATGAAGGGAAAAAGATCAAAGGAATCATGAACATCATCTCCATGCATCTCTCATCTTCCTCCTACAATATTCTCAAGTCAAATGATGTCTAAAGCCTATGTCCATCCGGTATATGAAACATAATGGAAACACAGGCTCCTGTTCAAGAGGGCGACCTAGGAGGATCCTGGGCTCACCTCCTCCCACGCACACACTAAATTTGCAGCTAAATATGGAACATCTTCCTCTGCAGAAAAAACTAAAAACTGAGTGACTCTATGCATCAGGCAAACAAAGGAGAGGAAGCCCACATCAAAGGGGTAGAAAAGTCTGGGATACAATCTCACCAGAAACCCCACCCACTGCAAGGCAACCCAGAGTCAGGAGGGAACTCAAAACGCGGAGCTTCTCCCTGACGAGGGAAGGGTTTGAACCCCACATTGGGGACCCCAGCTTTTAAGACAAGCACCTGAGGGAAAAGCCCCCAAACATCTAGCTTTGAATACCAAAGGCGTCTGGAGGCCCACCAGTTGCTAACAATCTGAGAAATGACCCTTAAAGGGCTGGTTGTGGACTCACCTGCCCCAGGGCTCCGCAGGTGATGGAGAGGCACCCAGATTGCTGTGAATGAGGCTCATTTGCTAATCTTGAACGTTGGCCTGAGGGGCAAGCATGGAATTCAGCACACCCCTGGGCCCTGCTGGCTGCGGGCGCCATCTTCAATCCTCGCTCTAGTCAGTGGACGCCGTCTTTTTTTTTCTCCTTTAATACGAGTTTGGTTTTTTTTCCTTTCTTTTTGTCCTCTTTTTTCCTTGGGCGCCATCTGTACACGCTCCCTCTGCCTCATTCCAGGTTCCAGCCGGTACGCGCCATCTCCCTGCTCCAGGGCGCCAGTAGCTCTGGGAGGAGAGGTTTTAGGCGTCTGGTGCCCAGTGTTTTGGGACTGCAGAGCAGGGGATGCCCCTGACCTCCTGGCTTTGTTGACCCGGGGGGCTTGCGTTCCTGGGTCTCAGAGGATTGCAACAATTGGAAAGACAGTTCTTGGCAGGCTACCACCCCAGGGCACTGCACAGACTGCGAACAGTAACACAGCCCAGTCTTTCTGTGAGGGAGGCCCATTTGCTCAGCCTGGAGCCTTGACCTGAGGGTCAGGCTTCCGGCTGCCACACAACTAGAGGAGCGGCTCTCTCAGAGCAGAGGCTGGTGGGAGCCATCTTTGCTCTCCCTCTGCCTGCCTACAGCTTGCTGGGATCTTCCTGAAAGAAGCTTATACACTCCACTCACCTGGAGCCCCCTGGAGGCACCTTCAGATCGCCTGACTCAGGTGGCCAGGGGGCCTACAGTATTGGCATACTTTAAAAGCTGCTGCCCTGGGCTTCCCTGGTGGCGCTTCCCTGGTGGCGCAGTGGTTGAGAGTCCGCCTGCCGATGCAGGGTACACGGGTTTGTGCCCCGGTCCGAGAAGAACCCACATGCCGTGGAGCGGCTGGGCCCGTGAGCCATGGCGTCTGAGCCTGCGCGTCCGGAGCCATGGCGTCTGAGCCTGCGCGTCCGGAGCCTGTGCTCCGCAACGGGAGGGGCCACAACAGTGAGAGGCCCGCGTACCGCAAAAAAATAAATTAATTAAATAAAATAGTCTTGGATGATCACAAAGGTTTGAGAGACAACAAAGAGGGCAGGGTTGAATGATGAGGTTCATCCCCTACACCACGCCACTCCTTCAAGACTGGGAGAGGCAGCTGTTTTATCTAATGTATAGAAACTAACACAGAGTCAAGAAAAATGAGGAAACAGAGGAATATGTTCAAACTGAAAAAACAAGATAAAACCTCAGGGAAAAAAACCCTAATGAAACGAAAATAATTAATTTATCAGAATCTGGAAAAACAAAGGTAAATAAAACCTTGAACTTTAATAATGAAACAAAAAAGTAATGTAGAAACACTTGATCTGTTTCTTGCAACAAATCACGTCTGCTACAGGACATCATGATAGTCCACGGACACAATGATTTAGTAGTAATTTTAAAAAAAGGTCAATAATAATAATAGTATTTGTTGAGGACCTCCTACAGGTCAGACACTGTGTTAGTTGTTTGTAGATCGTTCCCTAAAAATGAAAAATGCTTCCAGATCTACTGATGAATTGTACCTCCAGAATACAAAAAAAAAAATCTCCTCAATAGTCTTTGGGACTCGTTAGAAACATTTCTCATTAGGAAACAGTGTTTGGTCGTTCTGTTTTTCCACCCAAGAAAGAGTTGAAGGGATTTAGTCTGGATGGAAAGAAGAGCTTCCTAAAGCTAATATTAAAAGCAAAAACACATACATCATTTAAGTCACACAGAGTTGGCCTCTAACCAAAGAAGAGAGGGGTAAGACATAAACACAGAAAGCACTTAATTCCTTCTTTGTGTATGTAAAAGGTATAAGTGGTATACTTTGAAAACAGCAACAGGATCCAGAATTGATGAATCACGTGGCTAATGTCATTATGTAAGAGAGCTATGAAAACATTTGAAGCAAAAATAGTACGCTTTCTCTCATACTTGTATAAAAATTAAGGGCTTTTGCATGAAGATAATCACTAAAGAAAAATTGCCACTTGTTCTAGTCCTTAGTAAATGTTAAATGTCACATTTACATTATTACCTTTTTTCTTTTTCTGATTTTAAAAGTAATATTTGCTCATTAAAGAAAATCTTGGAAATTAAGAAGGTTAAGAAGATAAGAAGGGAAATCACCCATAATCTCACTACCCAGAATTAATGACCTTAACTCTTTTTTGGTAGATTCATTCCAGCCTTTATCTTAAACAAACGTTATCTGTTTTCAGAGTTAAGAACCAACTACGGGCTTCCCTGGTGGCACAGTGGTTAAGAATCCACCTGCCAATGCAGGGGACACGGGTTCGAGCCCTGGGAAGTCTGGGAAGATCCCACATGCCGTGCAGCAACTAAGCCCATGTGCCACAACTACTGGGCCTGCGCCCTAGAGCCTGCGAGCCACAACTGCTGAGTCCTCATGCCACAACTACTGAAGCCCGGGCACCTAGAGCCCACACTCCACAATAAGAGAAGCCACCGTGATGAGAAGCCTGCATACCACAACGGAGAGTAGCCCCCACTCAGCACAACTAGAGAAAGCCCACGCAACAACGAAGACCCAATGCAGCTAAAAATAAATAAATAAAAATAAACTTATTTTTAAAAAAAAGAACCAACTATACGTACACTTTTCTTTTTAATTTATTTTTCACTGCACTGGGTCTTGCTGCGTGCGGGCTTTCTCTAGCTGTGGTGAGCAGGGGCTACTCTTCGTTGCAGTGTGCTGGCTTCTCATCGCGGTGGCTTCCCTTGTTGCAGAGCACAAGATCTAGGCACATGGGCTTTGGTAGTTGCAGCATGCGGGTTCAGTATTTGTGGCTCTCAGGCTCTAGAGCACAGGCTCAATAGTGGTGGTGCACGGGCTTAGTTGTTCCATGGCATGTGGCATCTTCCTGGACCAGGGATTGAACCCGTGTCCCCTGCTTTGGCAGGTGGATTCTTAACCACTGTGCCACCAGGGAAGTCTCTGTACACATTTTTGAACTTGCTTTTTTCAAGTAACCTTATACAGTGAGTACTTGCCCATGTCATTAATAATTCTTCATACATGTTAATAAGTACAAAATATTACATTCCTAATTAAACCTCTATTTTCAAGCATTTAGGCTGCTTCCAATATTTTCCTATTATGAAAAAGCACTAAAAAATATAATATTAATGACATCACAACACAACTGTGAAAACAAAGTAAAATAGCTCCTATTCCATGAATAGGCAAACAGAGGTAGTATTTTTCCCTATACTTTCCTCCCTTAAACTGGGTCATAAAGCGATTGAAAGAAAGACAGTCTAGAGAGAGAGCTCTCTCTGGTTACAGCACATTGATTAACAGGGTAGAAAACCTCATCACCAACATGAAAGATGTTCAGTACCCCTTTTTGCCCATCTCACTATCTACTACCATTTCCCTCCTCTCCGTGAAAACTGGAAGTCTATTGGCCAGAGGTCTGTTGATTATCCAGAAGTGACCCAGTGCACTGCAACCTCCAACCAACTTCCCCAAAGTCCCAACGTTGATCTAGGATGTTCTCTCAGTATCAGTGGGTCGCACAACTCCAGAGGTACCATTTGTACTATTTCCTGTGTGATGGTCTCCCCTGGAGTTTTGCAGCATTGCCCCAGACTGTTGCTTCACGTTTATACAAGAGCAAAATGAACAACAGAGACTCTGGCTAGTGAAGAAGTCCTTTTGTTGCTCTGACCCCAATGCTAGTGCTGGAATCTCCTCTGGCTTTAGTGCCCAAGACTTCACTTGTTGAATCAGTTTGGACATATTTTCCACACAGAAAAGCTTTTTTTAAAAGACCCCTCAAGATACAGGGCCACAGGGCTTCTCTAAGACAAAAGCTAAACCAGGACAACAAAGAAATCCCCTGCTCCCACCACCAGGCTAGCAAGCCCCAGATAACAAGAAGAGTCTACTGCTGGGCTTCCCCGGTGGCACAGTGGTTGAGAGTCCGCCTGCTGATGCAGGGGACATGGGTTCGTGACCCGGTCCGGGAAGATCCCACATGCCGCGGAGCGGCTGGGCCCGTGAGCCATGGCCGCTGAGCCTGCGCGTCCAGAGCCTGTGCTCCGCAACGGGAGAGGCCACAACAGTGAGAGGCCCGCGTACCGCCCCAAAAAAAAAAAAAAAAAGAAAAGAGAAAAGAGTCTACTGCTGGTTGAGGATCAGGAGCAGGGAGAAAAACCTCTGAGGTACAGGAAAGGCTTAAAGCTAAAGATGGAACAAGAACATGGAAAAAACCGTTTCAGTAATTCAACCTCCACCACAAGGTAGTAGAGGAATTTTAAGTCAGTGGTACACTGAAGGTAACTATAGCAAAACAAAGAAACAAATACAAAATCAACTCATTTTATTGAACTGACACTATCATCCTCTTCCCCCACTAATGGCCTAGCAGAGGAAGAGACATGTTCATATCTAGGCATAAAAATATTGACCTCAGAACCATTAGATCAGACAGTCAATCAAAATTAGAAAATACACACACAAAAAAATCAAGGAAAACAACTCATTTTCAAATGACAAAGCAGCCAACAGAAGAGACTTAGAGATGAACCAGATGTTGCAACTATCAGAGGGGTAATGTTAAATAATGAATTAATATCTCTAAAGGTTCTAGTAGAAAAGGTGAACAGCATGCAAAACCAGCTGAAAAATTTCAGCAGAGCAATCCATACTATAGGGGAAAAAAACTGCTAAAAATAAAAAATAATAATAAGAGAAAAAAAGAATGCCTTCAACTTGCTGATCAATAGATTCAACAAGCCAAAGGAAAAAGAAGTGGAAAAAACATTAGGGAACTTGAAAATAGGTCAGTAGAAATGACCCAAATTTATACAATGGAATATTATTCAGCCATTAAAAAAGAATGACATCTAGGGGACTTCCCTGGCAGTCCAGTGGTTAAGACTTTGCCTTCCAATGCAGGGGGTGTGGGTTTGATCCCTGGCTGGGGAACTAAGATCCCACATGTCTCGGGGCCAAAAACCAAAAAATAAAACAGAAGCAATATTGTAACAAACTCAACAAAGACTTGAAAAATGGTACACACACACTCACACACACACAATATTTTTTATTTTACTTTAATTTTGGCTGCGTTAGGTCTTCGTTGCTGCCTGTGGGCTTTCTCTAGTTGCAGCGAGCGGGGGCTACTCTTTGTTGCAGTGCGCAGGCTTCAGTAGCTGTGTCGTGGGCTCTAGAGCGCAGGTTCAGTAGTTGTGGTGCTCGGGCTTAGTTGCTCCAAGGCACGTGGGATATTCCCGGTCCAGGGCTCGAACCCGTGTCCCCTGCATCGGCAGGTGGATTCTTAACCACTGCACCATGAGGGAAGCCCCCACACACAAAATCTTAAAAAAAAAAAAATGATATCTTGCCATTTGCAACAATTTGGTTGAAACATAAGGGCATTATGCTAACTGAAGGAAGTCAGACAGAGAAAGGCAAATATATGATCTCTCTTATATGTGAAATCTTAAAAAAAAGAAAAAACACGCTCACAGATATAAAACAGACAGCGTGTCAGTTGTAATTAATAATACTTTTTGTAGTATGGTACTGGCACAAAAACAGAAATATAGATCAATATAAGGGGATAGAAAGCCCATAAATAAACCCACGGCCTTATGGTCAATTAATCTATAGCAAAGGAGGCAAGAATATACAATGGAGAAAAGACAGTCTGTTCAATAAGTGGTGCTGGGAAAACTGGACAGCTACATGTAAAAGAATGAAATTAGAACACTCCCTAACACCATACACAAAAGTAAGCTCAAAATGGATTAGAGACCTAAATGTAAGGCCAGACACTATAAAACTCCTAGAGGAAAACATAGGAAGAACACTCCTTGACAAAAATCACAGCAATATTTTTTTGGATCCATCTCCTAGAGTAATGGAAATAAAAACAAAAATAAACAAATAGGGCCTAATTAAATTTAAAAGCTTTTGCACAGCAAAGGAAACCACAAACAAAACAAAAAGACAACCTACAGAATGGGAGAAAATATTTGCAAACGAAGCAACCGAAAAGGAATTAATCTCCAAAATATACAATCAGTTCATGTAGCTCAATATCAAAAAAACAAATAACACAATCCAAAAATGGGCAGAATATCTAAACAGACATTTCTCCAAAGAAGACATACAGATGGCCAAAAGGCACATCAATAGATAATCAATATCACTAATTATTAGAGAATTGCAAATCAAAACTACAACAAGGTATCGCCTCACACTGGTCAGGATGGCCATCATCAAAAAGTCTACAAATAGCAAATGCTGGATAGAGTGTGGAGAAAAGGGAACCCTCCTACACTGTTGGGAATGTAAATTGGTACAGCCACTATGGAGAACAGTATGGAGGTTCCTTAGAAAACTAGAAATACGGGCTTCCCTGGTGGCGCAGTGGTTGAGAGTCCGCCTGCTAATGCAGGGGACATGGGTTCGTGCCCCGGTCTGGGAAGATCCAATGTGCCACAGAGCGGCTGGGCCCGTGAGCCATGGCCACTGAGCCTGCGCGTCTGGAGCCTGTGCTCCACAATGGGAGAGGCCACAACAGTGAGAGGCCCGCGTACTGCAAAAAAAAAAAACACAACTAAAAATATAGCTACCATATGATCCAGCAATCCTACTCCTGGGCATATATCCAGAGAAAACCACAATTCGAAAAGATACATGCACCCCAATGTTCGTTGCAGCACTATTTACAATACCAAGACATGGAGGCAACCTAAATGTCCCTCAACAGAGGAATGGATAAAGAAGAAGTGGTACGTATATACAATGGAATATTACTCAGCCATAATAAAGAAAGAAGTAATGCCATTTGCAGCAACATGGATGGATCTAGAGATTATCATACTAAGTGAAGTAAGTCAGACAGAGAAAGACAAATATCATATAATCTCACTTATATGTGGGATCTAAAAAATGATACAAATGAAATTATTTACAAAACAGAAGTAGACTCACAGACATAGAAAACAAACTTATGGTTACCAAAGGGGATAGCAGGGGTGGGGGGGAGGGATAAATTAGGAGTTTGGAATTAACACGTACACATTACTGTATATAAAATAGGTAACCAAGAAGGACCTAGTGTATAGCACAGGGAACTCTACACAATATCTTGTAATAACCTATAATGGAAAACAATCTGGAAAAGTATATATATATATGAATCACTTTGCTGTATACTTGAAACTAACACAACATCATCAATCAACTATACTTCAATTTAAAAAAAAAAGAAAAAAGAATAATACTGTTTGCACTGAAAGTTGTGAAGAAAGTAGACCTTACAAATTCTCATCACAAGAAAATGCAACACTCTGTAACAACGTGTGGTGGCAGATGCTAACTAGATTATTGTGGTCATCATTTCACAATATATACAAATATCAAACCATTATGTTGTACACCTGAAGCTAATATAATGTATGTCAATTATACTTCAATAGAAAGAATTTTTAACTACCCAAACTAAAACAAAAAAACAGTGAAGAAAAGCAAAAATTAAACAGAGCCATCAGAACTATGGGTCTAACATGTGTAAGGTATAAAGGCTGAGAATTTCCCCTCAGATCATGAAATATAGTAAGCCACAGGTCTAAGAAGCTCAGAGGATTCCCCCTCCCCAACAAAAAAACAGATTAAATAACAAAGTAAAGAAGAAGAAGGAGGAGGAGAAGAAAGAGAGGAAAACAAAAGCCACACCACCCACACTCATCTAGAACCATCACAGTCAAGTGGATTAAAAATAAAGAGAAAATTTTGAAGACAGTCAAAGAAAAAGGAAACATTACATACAGAGGAACAAAGATAAGAATGACTGTAGGCTTCTTATCTGAAACTATACAAGCCAGAAGACAGATAGCTTTAAAATACTGGGGTGGGGGGGAACTATTAACCCAGAATTTATGCCCAGTGAAAACTGATTTCAAAAATGAAAGAGGAAAACTCTTTTAAACATATAAAAACAAAATTTGTTACCAGCAGACCTACACTACTGAAAATGTTTAGGGAAGTTCTACAGATAGAAAGAAGGAAAATGATACTAGATCAAACCTTGGAGTATAAAACAGGCAGAACCCCAGAAATGGTTAAAATGAAGGTTTTCCTAGCTTTAGGTGAATGAAATTAGCTTTAATATAAAAAAGTCAATCTAGTACACTCTGTTGGTGCTCCACACTGACCCCGTTAACTGGGCGAGTGCACCCTCACCCACTTGCTGGAGGGGGAAGGGCTGCTGTCGGCTCATAGCTGCACTGTGCTCCTGAGAATTGCCCTTGACCAGTGGACTTGGACACGAATTGCCCTTGACCAGCGGCCGCCACTTGGACACGAATATGTGGGAGGTTATGCCTTGCCCTGCAGGGGGCTGCAGCCAACCACTAACAAATATGGGATACCGAAAAGACCTGCCTCCTTACCTCAACGTAGCATAACTCTGTGGTGCTATTCGTGTTTCAGAGTTCCCTGTTCACTAGCTTAGGTTAGCTTTAGCTGAAAACACATCTTTACCTAACCTTTTCCCCTGCCCTATCCTATTTCCTTCCCTTTCTGACAGGTTTCACCAGAAAACTCTCCCTTAAGAGTCCCCTTCTCCATCTCTACTTCTGAGGAGCCTGACCCGAATCACTCAATGTTTCCCCACAAAGCATGATGTTTGCCTTAAGTTTTTGTACACACTGTTTGTCATATTAAGGGCTTCCCTTCTATTTCTAGTTTCCTAAAGAGTTTATATCAAGAATGGATGCTGTTTTTTTGTCAAGTTTTCCCACATTTATTCATATGATCATATGGGGTTTCCTCCTTCATTTGGTTAATGTGGTAATTTATGTACAATAAATTCGAATTCTTGGAATAAATGCAACTTGGTCATAATGTTTTAAGAAAGAATTTGCTAATCTATTAATTTAATAATTTTTAAACTGACTGTAAAATACAAGGATTTTCTTTTTTTATCTTTTTTTTATAAGTGTTCACCTATAAAGATGAAAGGGAAGAAAACTCACTGGGACTAAGCAGGGAAGAGCAGGAGAAATCCCAAATACATTTACACCTTCTGAAGTTGTTAACCACAGAACAACGCTGGCGTATTTCACGTTCAGTGAGTGTACACCACTCCAGGTCTGCAAAAGGAACAGGCCTGCCTGCAGGCAAGGGGGCACTGAGAGGGGCTGCAAGTACCCATTAATCATCTGACTTCTAAAAGCAGGTTATGCTCGAAGAGCCAATACAACTCTCTGCTACAGGCCCCGGGCAGAGCCTTTCTGAGCATCGAAACACATGGATCAAAAAATCTCATAGGATTATAAGAGCAGAGAGTATAAAAGAAATCCAAAAGCTGGCATACAGCCTTCCACAGAATAGATTTTCAATAAATATTGGCAGATCAACAGATTTCTGTCACCTATACGTCATCGAATCCCTTTCTCATCTTTATTTGGTCATTTTAGAAGTTGGAGGAAATTGAACTCAGTTGCTAGAGTCATTTCATCACTAAATCTTTATTAATGAGAAAAGAAATAGCCCTCAACATTCTAACTAGAATATGCATGAGTCTTCATGTATGGAATGATGTCACCAAACACCCTCACCCCTCAAATACACAAGCTCTGGAATGATGATGAGTTTACCATGATCCAACCAACCCATTCAATCTCTCTTTCCATTCTTGAGTTTGCTTATCAGGGCTTGTGACACAGTCTTTAGCTGCAAGGTTAAAAGATTTCCAAGTCTGTTATCCACTATAAGTATGTTTTTGCAGTCTCTTCTAAATTCTACATTCCTCCAAGCCTGTGAATGTATCTTGTCCTTCGTTCTGTCTTTCCTGGCAAAGTCCTAAGGACATAGGAGATTTTGTCAATTATTACTGAATTAGAGATGACTGGCCCATGGAGTTCAACACTGGACCTTGGCTTCACTGACACCATTCTTCAACCAGATGTGCTACTGAAGAACGTACCCATGATGACATTGAAGACAGAAATCCTTATAAACCCTGAAATCAGCTTTCTCTAAATTTCTCTCTATGATCCTTCCATTTATTCATGAGATCCAGTGTTTAGTGGACACCTTTAACCTGAAGAGCTAGGCTGTTAAGAGTACTTTTCAAAGAGTCGGTCAGTTGTAAAATAAACACTCCTTGATCATCTGATTGGTGCTGACTTATGACTTGGTTTTTCAGGGAACTCTCCTATGTCTCAGTTTAATCATTTCACCAAAGATCTTGTGCTGTTTGTCAGCAGAAACCACTGCTGTTAGAAGAAACTGGCCTCTCCCTTAACTCTCCCAGACTCAGTCTGTTCTTTCCCACCCTTTATTTCCTGAACAGTCTTATCGGTGATGCAATTAGTATTGATTTGCCACCAATAGCTTCTGTTTCTTCCCATGACCCTGGAATTGAAACCGTGCACCTCAGATTGGGAGTTGAACCCACGCAGCCGGGACTTAAGCCTGGCCAAAACCCACCATCTTCCAACTGAGATCACACACCTGGTTTCAGGACTTGAAGCTCAGGGTCTTGATGTCTCATCGCAGAAAGAATTCAGTGAGAGACAAAATGATGTATTGCAATGAGCGTATACTGAGGCTCCAGGTCTAGTGAAAGTTGACTTGTCTGCCATCTTGCACCCATTTTGTTCTAATCAGTTTATGCCAAGTCCTTGGGCTATATCATTCTTTCAAAGGTTGTGCCCTGTCCCCTTCCCTTCTGTTTCAGAATCACTCCAATTTGAGAGGCAACAATCCATGGAAAATGGCCCCTATCCCTTGCATTCTTGGTTTCTAACCTTTTACCAGAGTTCTGACCCTAAGCATTCTGGCTTAAATAATATTATATCAAGTTGCACCCATTAATTTTATTTCAGATATCTCACAGATCATCAGGTTTCTGGAGGTAAAAGAAACCTCAATGATTGACTAGTCAACTCCATTTTACCAAAATTGAGCTCCAGAATAAATGCCTTAGCCTTAATCTAGAGGCAGAACGGAGACAAAACATGAAGTCTAGCCCTCTTCTAGTAAACACACTGTATTACCCTATGTGCACCACCAAATCTAAGAAAATGAGCTTGCAAGTTCATGCTCAGAAAGACGAAAATGTTCCCAACTCTCTGGAAACAATGTGGTAATTTAAGCAAGCAAGATCTCACTCCAGGTCGCACCCCCCACCCCCATCACAAAATGAGGTGGCAGGGCTGCCCTGAACATTGATGCCTCCTGGAGAATTTCCTGCTATATCTCAAGGGCAAAGAGGGTCAATTACAGATCTTTTTCACATTCTTGATTCACTGACATTCATTAGGGCTCACTGGAATAGGTCTCAAACACCTTATCTCTAACAACATGTTAGAAATCTCTCTGTGCTATTTGTCCTGCTCACCTCAGCCTCATACCTTCTCCTCTGAGGGTGGCTCCACAAAGAGGGGAGGACAAAGGCGGGTCACCTCTGGAGTCTGGGAAGGGAGCCTGCTAAAAACTGCCCTCCTTCCAATGAGAAATTGTTTTTTCAGACCTCTGCGTGACTAGAACTTGAAAACTTGAACTTTGAGTTGTGATTTGATACCTGAAATTCCTTTCATTCCACAATTAAAGATAAGGCTTTCAGGGTAAACATAGCAGGACTCAGCAATCTCTGGACTAACTAATACACATAAAGGGATAAATGACTGATATGGGTCATTTCCTAGAACAGGTTTTGGAAAAAGAGGAGGGAAAGGAGAGGTCAAGGGCACTGAAGGGAGAAAAAGGAAGACTGGAGGCAATGAAGAAAAACTCTGACCCCTTCACGGTCTGCCTTGAACAATGTTATGTTTAATTGCTTCCTGAACCATTCCTCATTTTTTTTTTCTTTAATCAACTTTAACCACAAAGGTAACTGCTATTGGTTTTCTAACGGACAAGGATGTCTTAGCGTGGCATCTACCTAGATGAATATGAATGGGAAATAGTTACTTATAAGCATGTGTACTAGAAAGAGATTTCAAAACGTGATACGCCTGCATACTGATTATGGTACTACTTAATCAGGGTATTTTATATTAGTATGTTCCTTTCTACTGGAGAGCTTAAAGCGGAAAAGGAACCATAGATTTATAAAAAAGAGAAAAAAAATCAGCTTCCTGTGCACCCACTAGAGTGTTGTATGTATTAGAAATCACAGAAAAATGAAAGATAAAATCAATACTCATGTTAAAGGAATTCCCATGTTGGTATGATTGTTTCCATAAATGGAAATGTGGAAGCAGTGATGATGTTGAGAACGTGGTAGGATGCAGTCACTTTTTATTTTCTGAGGGAAAGAAAGGCAGAGAGAGAGAGGGGGGAAAAAATGGAGTGGTTGTGCTTCTGTTTACCCACTGCCTGGGTTAATATGTAATTGACAAGATTAATGGCTGCATAATAATTGCCTCTATTGTTTACCGTCTGGATGGGGGCCAGCCATCTTACCACTCTGCCCACCAGTGGGTTTGGGTCTGTAAGGAATGCAGTGAGTAGATAGGGTCTGTGTGCCAGGTGTTACCTTGCTAAAGAAGACATTCAGGGAGAACTGTACAGGGAGACCTGGTGATGTTCCCTCTGGTGGGGTGTCCCTCTCTGCACCGGGTAAATAGTCCCACTTCAAAACTGCTGTATCCATTGTGGTGGAACAGAGACAGGTGGGCCCAGCCAAACCGCTCTACCTGAGGAAGACAAAGAAAAACATTCAGGATCCAGAGAAAGGTCTCCGTTCTGTCCTGTCCAAGGTGTAAAACAAACAGCACTACTCCTCGTGGCTGTTCCTTGCACTGCCCTGGGATGTGCTGGGAAGCACTTGCCTTTCATCTGCAGATTTACATGGATGTGAAAATACATTCCTCTCCCCTCTTTCCTGATCCGCTTTCAAAGCTCCTGTTTCTAGCCCTTCTCACTGTGAGATGAGCAAATAGACCGAGACTTTCAGTCACAAACCGCAGAGAGGATTTCCATGGAAACGTACCATGAGTCCACCTGCTCTGCGGCTGATCTTGTCTTGTCTTGCCTCTCACATAGACCAGGATGATTTGATATACAAAAACAAAGGCTATGTCATTCCTCCTCACGTAGCCTCGTTCTGGTCTGGGTCACACACGTTCTCCTTGATTGCCTCAAACTACATGGGTTTCCTCATTTTCTAACAAATCGAGTTCAGATTCCTGACATTCGAGGAGCCTCACCTGGGGACTGGTACTAATACTTGTCCTACTGTTGGCTTCACCCCAAATTACACTGTCTTATTGTGTAGTTCCATGCTTTCCTCTTTCCACCTAGATGTCTCCCTCGACCCCGTCTCTCTCAGTATATTAAAATCTTATTCCTTTGGCGCAAACCCTGTTGTATAGCTCCCTATTCTACATTCTTATATACCTTGTACTTTTCCTTCATAACATTTATCCCTACTGTCATTACATACTTACAGTGTAGTCACTGTGGCCTGACTTTCCTCCTTACTGGATAATGAGCCCCCTGAAGATAGGGACTGCATGTATTATGTTCTTTGACATATATCTAGCAGTGGACCAGTAGTAGATTAGTGCTTAGATTAATGGTCAAGTTAAGGATGATATTAATGAATGTAAAGACCAGTTCAGATTTTCACTTCCTTCATTAGCTCGACCTTCAGCTTCTCCAGCTGAATATATTGCTAGTCATCTTTTGAAGTGACTTGTGAACTTTGTAATTCCTGCTGGCACCAATCATTTTCCATGTTTTATCATCATTATCTAAACCTTAGCCTTATCTGTTTTGTTACTCTAAGGTTCCTTGGGAGCAGGGACTCTCATTCATTCTTTAACTTGTTCACAAGTCCAAACAAATTTTATCTAGCTGGGACTCAAAAACTGTTTGCTGAGTGGTGGATTAATTTTTTATTTATCTATCTTTCTGTTTATATAATGCCCATAGTTCCACATTCTGCACACATTCCTTTTCCTACATTAGAGGAAAAAATAAATAAGTAACCAGTCAACAAATCTTTTCACCATTTAAGTTTCAGCCATACAGCATATACTCCTTCCAGGGGCATTCCATTCCATTCGGTGAAGACTTGAGTTTAAAGATATGACAGCAGAGCATGAAAGAGCTCTAAGTTTTTGCTAGAAACAACAGAAGAGGTAAAAGGTTGGAGCCGTGGGAAAAATGAAGAGAGCAAGGATGAAAATGAAGACAGTACTGGCAACCGATGGTTTAGGTGGAAAAAACTTAGAGCTCTAAGAAACTCATAGGAGTGATAGGCTTTGAACTTAAGCCTTTATTCTGTATCAACTGGAGCCAAGTCTTCAACCTATATGTTCTGTGTGACCTGGGAAAGGTCACTTTTCTCCCTGGATCTGTTTCCACATGGGTGAAATGGCATGAATGATGTATATCTTTCAGATTGTTTGTGAGATTCACATCATCATATGAGAAATTCTTCTGCAAGTTCAAAAGTGTTTTGCAAGTGGTATTACCTAAATGGTGGCTGAGGACCAAGAACTGGAGTGAGACAGCTTGCAGAGGGTTTGAGAGACCATAGACAGAAGCTTACGTTTCATCTGGAGATTAACGGGAAGCATCGGCCTAAAGCCAATTTGGGGTGATGGTGGGGGGAGTGCTTCCTAATTACTGTTTATCCAATCTAATTAGCATAATGTCATCAATGTGGTGGCTCAGTGTAATTTTTTATTTATTTATTTATTTTTTATACAGCAGGTTCTTATTAGTCATCCATTTTATACACATCAGTGTATACATGTCAATCCCAATCTCCCAATTCACCACACCATCATTCCCACCCCCCCACTGCTTTCTCCTCTTGGTGTCCATATGTTTTTTCTCTACATCTGTGTCTCAATTTCTGCCCTGCAAACCAGTTCATCTGTACCATTTTTCTAGGTTCCACATATATGCGTTAATAAACGATATTTGTTTTACTCTTTCTGACTTACTTCACTCTATATGACAGTCTCTAGATCCATCCACGTCTCTACAAATGACCCAATTTCGTTCCTTTTTATGGCTGAGTAATATTCCATTTTATATATGTACCACATCTTCTTTATCCATTCGTCTGTCAATGGGCATTTAGGTTGCTTGCATGACCTGGCTATTGTAAATAGTTCTGCAATGAACATTGGGGTACATGTGTCTTTTTGAATTATGGTTTTCCCTGGATATATGCCCAGTAGTGGGATTGCTGGGTCATATGGTAGTTCTATTTTTAGTTTTTTAAGAACGTCCATACTGTTCTCCACAGTGGCTGTATCAACTTACATTCCCACCAACAGTGCAAGAGGGTTGCCTTTTCTCCACACCCTCTCCAGCATTTGTTGTTTGTAAATTTTCTGATGATGCCCATTCTAACTGGTGTGAGGTGATACCTCATTGTAGTTTTGACTTGCATGTCTCATAATTAGTGATGTTGAGCAGCTTTTCATGTGCTTCTTGGCCATCTGTATGTCTTCTTTGGAGAAAAGTCTATTTAGGTCTTCTGCCCATTTTTGGATTGTGTTGTTTGTTTTTTAAATATTGAGCTGCATGAGCTGTTTATATATTTTGGAGATTAATCCTTTGTCTGTTGATTCATTTGCAAATATTTTCTCCCATTCTCAGGGTTGTCTTTTCATCTTGTTTATGGTTTCCTTTGCTGTGCAAAAGCTTTTATGTTTCATTAAGTCCCATTTGTTTATTTTTGTTTTTATTTCCATTAGTCTAGGAGGTGGATCAAAAAAGATGTTGCTGTGATTTATGTCAAAGAGTGTCCTTCCTATGTTTTCCTCTAAGAGTTTTATAGTGTCTGGTCTTACATTTAGGTCTCTAATCCATTTTGAGTTTATTTTTGTGTATGGTGTTAGGGAGTGTTCTAATTTTATTCTTTTACATGTAGCAGTCCAGTTTTCCCAGCACCACTTATTGAAGAGACTGTCTTTTCTCCATTGTATATCCTTGCCTCCTTTGCCATAGATTCGTTGACCATAGGTGCGTGGGTTTATCTCTGGGCTTTCTATCTTGTTCCATTGATCTATATTTCTGTTTTTGTGTCAGTACCATACTGTCTTGATTACTGTAGCTTTGTAGTATAGTCTGAAGTCAGGGAATCTGATTCCTCCAGCTCTGTTTTTTTCCCTCAAGACTGCTTTGGCTATTTGGTGTCTTTTGTGTCTCCATACAAATTTTAAGATTTTTTTGTTCTAGTTCTGTAAAAAATGCCATTGGTAATTTGATAGGGATTGCATTGCATCTGTAGATTGCTTTGGGTAATATAGTCATTTTCACCATATTGATTCTTCCAATCCAAGAACATGGTATATCTCTCCATTTGTTGGTATCATCTTTAATTTCTTTCATCAGTGTCTTATAGTTTTCTGCATAAAGGTTTATTCCTAGGTATTTTATTCTTTTTGTTGCAATGGTAAATGGGAGTATTTCCTTAATTTCTCTTTCAGATTATTTATCATTAGTCTGTAAGAATGCAAGAGATCTGTGCATTAATTTTGTATCCTGCAACTTTACCAGATTCATTGATTAGCTTTAGTAGTTTTCTGGTGGCATCTTTAGGATTCTCTATGTATAGTATCATGTCATCTGCAAACAGTGACAGTTTTACTTCTTCTTTTCCAATTTGGGTTCCTTTTATTTCTTTGTCTTCTCTGATTGCCGTGGCTAGGACTTCCAAACTATGTTGAATAATAGTGGTGAGAGTGGACATCCTTATCTTGTTCCTGATCTTAGAGGAAATACCATGCTTTCAGTTTTTCACCGTTGAGAATGATGTTTGCTGTGATTTTGTCATATATGGCCTTTGTTATCTTGAGGTAGGTTTTGTAGAGTGCTAAGATAAAAAGGTCAGTTCATAGAGATGGAAAGGAAAATGTTGGTTGCCAGGGGTTGGGAGGAGGGAGGAAGGGGGAGTTATTGTTTAATGGGTACACAGTTTTGGTTTTGCAAGATGAAAAAGTTATGGAAATGGATGGTGGTGATGGTTTTATACCACAATTTAATAAGTAAATAAATACTAAATTAATAAATAAGAAAAAAGTGAATTAAGAAGAGTCAACTGTACTCTCTCCTGAAAGGACATAAGAAGGAGAGGAACAGTAAAGGAATCTCTGAAGAACTGATAAAAAGAAAAGGAACCACAGATTCAAAGCTAGAGAAAAGGCCTAAGCCAGGCTGTCTGGTCAGATAACAATCCCATTTCTTCTTCCTGGACATGCAACCCACTACATTCTCTAGATTCCCGTGCAAAGGTGGGGCCTTGTGACCGAATTCTAGCAACTAATGGAAAACAGAATGATGTTGGTCATTCCCAGACCAGGCACATAAAAACCTTCCGCCTGTGTTCCTCCGTGTTATTTTCCAATCCAGAGGGTGCGTGCTCATGTCCAGAGTGACTTTGGAAGTCACACGTTGAAGATGGTGAAGACAGAAGACAAAGTTGCTCAGGTTCCTGCATCACTACTGGGAAGATGGAACTCTTATCAATCAGGACATCTGTTTTAGACTTTACAGCAGCAAGGGAAAACATGTCTATTGTGTTCAAGCCAGTATCCAGTTGGGGGTGAGTTTATTACAGCAGTTATCGTTACCTTAATTAACAGAGCATGGATGAGTTAGGGAGGTAACCGAGGAGCCCTCTGTCTGCCTTTTTGAATAATGAAAGTTAGAATTATAAGGAGAGAAAGTGGAAACAGCTGGGAGAAGGAAGAGGCTGGCAGATGGTATCTATGGACAGTCTTTGAAGCCAGGGTCTCAGAATAAATAATATCAAAACATGGCTTTTAACAAGGCATGTACTATTGCACATCATGACCCAGTCAGTCCATATCTACCCCTATTTAGTGGCTCCCATCTACTCTATGGCCTTGGCCATGGCACTCGACATGTCCTTGACTTTCTATTTATAGCCACAAAAGAAAAATACCAATGAAATTTCTATAAAAGTTTCTCAAAAACTCCAGGTTCCCTCTCTTGCTTTCTCTCTCTCTTCCCCAACCCCCAAATAATTTTTAATTGTTTAATGTGGGAAAATGCTTTATGAAAATTGCATTCCTTTCTGAGCCACTGCCTGGGTCATTTAAAAATAAACAATAGACAAAGGGACATTAACCTGGGGGGAACTTTATAATAATAACCTCCAGGGCTGATCCAGGATTGGCTAAGAAGATAAAAGGAGTTGGAAGATTTGTGGCCATCCAAGCTACATAAAAATATATTCAGCTTTTCTCTTCTCCCCAACAGGTATGCTCCAAATGAAGACAATATCTAATTAATTCTGCTGTCCTGTCATTTCCTATTATTGCTAACGTGTTCTCAGATGTTCAGATAAGTCATAGGCCAATGAACAAATATAGTTACTAAAGGCTAAAGTTTGTAGAGACTCTGAAGCCATCCAAGCAAAGACAAGGAGTAAACAGGATTTATTACAATTACTATTACTGTTTTTATTATTTTAAGCACATAGGTCTATCCAGGACTTAGCTTTTGAGTCTTGGTCATAAACCTTTGGGCACATTGCTAGCCCTTATTATAGCACCAATAAGAGATTAAACTAGAAAACAAATCTACAGATGAGAAGCTATCTTTTAATTAGTAAGCACTCTTCTTCATATAAAATTCCATGCCTGTCTCTAATAGCCACACTTAATACTCACCTAGAGCCTTTCGTCTGAAAACCTCAAGGCACTTCTTGTAATACAAGTGCCAGTTCTCTCAAAATTCCTGTAAGTCAGGGAACTAAAATTCCCATTCATAGGGTATTTTGGCCATTGCTGAGGTCTGAGCTCTTCCGCCTCCATCCCATGTAGCTGTGGGTGACATTCCTTCCCAGATCATAGCTTCACCCCCAGTGCAATGAAAGGGAGAAGGATCCTATCAGGACAGGAAATACTGGTTTCATCCCCATGAGAGGCAATAGGATGGAAAGGAAAACTCAGCCTTGGGAGTTAGACCTGACTACAAACTCCGGCTTTAAATAAATAATCTTAACCTCTCTGAGCTTCAGTTTGCTTATTTATAATCAAGAATGTAAGGTAATACTACAGCTCTTGGTACACAGTAGGCACTCAATAATACTTACTTAGTGGTATAAAGCCATATCTTCCTTTATATCCCTAATTTCAATGGATCTTTGAAACTAACCAATATTTTATCTGATTAATAGTTGGTTGAGAGTCTGCATGAGAATACTGCCCACAGTAGCACTCAGTAAATGTAGTGGAGTTGTCTTGCTATGGAAGAAGTCTATATCCTATGCCCACAGTACCCAAGCCAACTTGGGTTTTCCATAAGAACAAATCCAATATTATCTCACATAAATGCTAATCCCTGGGTATGAAAGCTCTATTTAAGTGCAGTTGTAACTCTTCTTCTTCAGTATACTTGGGTTGATTTTCCAAATCCCATCATATCCTGTATTTATAAACAAAGGAGAATACTGTCATGAACTTTATCACTTCGTTAAATACAAAATAAATTATTAGTTACAGAGATTTATTGAAAAAAATTCTTATAAAATTGTCTTGCAGACACTTGAATGTATTACCATGCTTTATGGATTTGTTCAGATTATTTTTAGAAAGCAAATGCTTTAGTCCTTTCAACTATTTGAAAACAAAAGAGTGTACCTTGGATTATAAATCTTACATTTTCATTAGATTTTTCATAACTCTACCAAAAATTCAGCCAAGCATTTATCAGTCAGGAGTTAGAAAGTCAAAAGGAGTCCCTATTCCCTGGATTAAAAAAAAACTTTTTTTAATTTAATAAATTTACGTGGAAGGCCATGATAGTGACATTTCTTACTGAGAACCTCAACAAATTCAAAACATGGTGTCAACTGAAAAAACACACAACCTAAATGTTGAGAATTATGTTTTATTCAGGGACATTACTGAGGACTATAGCCCAGGAGACAGCCTCTCAGATAGCTCTGAGGAACTGTCCCAAAGAGGTAAGGGGGGGGGCCAGGGTATATAGGAGTTTTTGCTGAAACACAAACAATGTAGTCAAACATCAAAGATTACTGCTAATCACAAAAACAGACATCTCCAATTAACGATTTTAGTGGTTTTCTATATAGGGGAAGTTGTAAGAATCTGGGCTCACTGAAATTATTCCTTTGATATACATCTTAACTATACAGGACCAGTACTCTGTTTTTCTCCATCCTGAATTTCCCTCATGGCATACTGGGTGAGGGGGGGCGGCAGGGGGACGGATGGAGACTGTTGCTACATCAGTAGCTGATGTCTTCATGGTGGGCAGCATTCATTGTTTCCCAGGATGGCAGGCAACATTCTTTGTCCACAATGGTAATGACCAAATAGTAAGGACAGGGGTTGGGGGAGATTGTGAGTAGACAAAACAGAAATGTTAAACATTTATATCTAATAGTCACGAATTTCTTTCCTAAGAGATCTTTCAGAATATCACTCAGAGATAAGATACCCTTACTTTGTCCACAATTCTCATAAGCTTTTTCATTTGATTTCTCCCACGGTCAGTAGATGAAAAGTGGCGAATCAGAAGTGTGCAGACATTAGAAAGAAGAAGAGTTCTTGCAGCCGTCAGCCAACAAGCCAGCAAACCTACAAGTTCATTTTGAATGTTAACTACTTTTCTGGCACTTCAGCAGTTGTTAAGGGACAGAAAAGTAAAAGCTATTTTATTTGTCCTCCATAGCTTATATTGGATTGGCCAAAAAGTTCGTCTGTTTCTTTCTGTAAGATGGCTCTAGTAACACTTAGTTGTCCTTAACTTCATTCAAAACAATTTTGTTAGATTGTATTGTGACAGCTGTCATAATCAGCGTGCATGTAAAAAAAAAAAAATTATCAGAATTGGTGAATTTTTGTGTAACCATTTTAATATTGAAGATGGAAGATTAAAAGCAACATGTTCAGCGTATTATGCTTTATTATTTCAAGAAATGTAAAAACGCACTGATTTGCAAATGAAGATTTATGCAGTATATGGAGAAGGTGCCGTGACTGATCAAACGTGTCAAAAGTGGTTTGCGAAGAAGTTTCGTGCTGGAGATTTCTCGCTGGACGATGCTCCACGGTCAGGTAGACCAGTTGAGGTTGATAGCAATCAAATCGAGACATTAATTGAGAACAATCAATGTTATTACGACGCAGGAGATAGCCGACATACTCAAAATATCCAAATCAAGGTTGAAAATCATTTGCACCAGTTTGGTTATGTTAATCGCTTTGATGTTTGGGTTCCACATAAGCGAAAGAAACCTTCTTGACCATATTTCCACATGCAATTCTCTACTTAAACATAATGAAAACGTTCCCTTTTTTTTTTTTTTTTTTTTTTCAGTACACAGGCTCAGGACGCACAGGCCCAGCGGCCAAGGCTCAAGGGCCCATCGGCTCTGCGGCATGTGGGATCCTCCTAGACCGGGGCACGAACCCACGTGCCCCGCATCGGCAGGCGGGCTCTCAACCACTGCGCCACCAGGGAAGCCCAAAAACACTCCTTTTTTTTTTTTTTTTTTTTTTTTTTTTTTTTACAATATTGCTTCTGTCTTCTGTTTTGGTTTTTTGGCCGCGAGGCATGTGGGATCTTAGCTCCCCGACCAGGGATCAAACCTGCTCACCCTGCACTGGAAGGCAAATTCTTAACCACTGGACCACCAGGGAAGTCCCCGAGAACGTTCTGTTTTTAAAGCAAATTGTGACGGGCAATGAAAAGTGGATACTGTACAATAATGTGGAGCAGAAGAGATCGTGGGGCAAGAGAAATGAGCCACCACCAACTACAGCAAAGGCCAGTCTTCATCCAAAGAAGGTGATGCTGTGTATATGGTGGGATTGGAAGGACGTCCTCTATTATGAGCTCCTTCCAGAAAACCAAACGATTAATTCCAACAAGTACTGCTCCCAATTAGACCAACTGAAAGCAGCACTTGATGAAAAGTGTCTGGAATTATTCAACAAAAAACACATAATCTGGGCTTCCCTGGTGGCGCAGTGGTTGGGGGTCCACCTGCCGATGCGGGGGGCACGGGTTCGTGCCCTGGTCCGGGAGGATCCCACATGCCGCGGAGTGGCTGGGCCCGTGGGCCATGGCCGCTGGGCCTGCGCGACCAGAGCCTGTGCTCCGCAATGGGAGAGGCCACAACAGTGAGAGGCCCGGGTACCACAAAACAAACAAACAAACAAACAAAAAAAACACATAATCTTCCATCAGGATAACACAAGACCGCATGTTTCTTTGCTGACCAGGCAAAAACTGTTACAGCTTGGCTGGGAAGTTCTGATTCATCCACCATATTCAGCAGACATTGCACCTTCAGATTTCCATTTATTTTGGTCTTTACAAAATTCTCTTAATGGAAAAAATTTCAATTCCCTGGAAGACTGTAAAAGGCACCTGGAACAGTTCTTTGCTCAAACAGATAAAAAGTTTTGGGAAGATGGAATTATGAAGTTGCCTGAAAAATGGCAGAAGGTAGTGGAATAAATGGTGACTACGTTGTTCAATAAAGTTCTTGGTGAAAATGAAAACGTGTCTTTTATTGTTACTTTAAAACCGAAGGAACTTTTGGGCCAACCCAATATTTTTCTTGGGTGTAGAAAAGAGCTCCACACAAGAAACAAATAAAAAGAAATAAATTATGTAGCACTGACCATGATCTTTTTAAAAATTCAAAGAAGGGAGAAATCAGCAAGGAAGAAAGTATAAAAGTTTTCACGAGGCCAAATCTTTTTAAAAATATTAGAAAAATTAGAGCAGCCCTTTGTCTTAAAGACAAAAACCAAATGCCTGAAAAGTGATGCCGTGAAACCACAGTGGGAGAAATTTAAAAGGCTCTTTTAAAACAAGTTTTGTTCAGAAGAGAAGATGAACGGGGAGTTTTAGGAAGCTTCAATATCTAAAACACAATTTTTTTTTGTAGATGCCTGGAAAATTGAATAAGAAGAAATCAACTTACAGTATAGAAGGAAAGATTTAGATAAGGCATTGGAATGTATCCTTGAATACAATTACGATTTTTAAAAGTCTTCCTTTTATATGCTGCTCTTTAAATGGTTTCGGTAAAACAGTGAGGAGGCACAGTAATGGGTTCAATGACCCCTTCCCCTTCCGTAGTCCTGGGTTGCATGACCTGTGTAGGATCACCTCTCCTGCTCTGTCCTGCCCCACCCCGCTCTGCTGCACCAGCTGTGCCAATCCACAGGAGCGCTCACACTTTCTCAGCAGAAGTGCTCTCCTTCAAGGAGGTTCACAGAGATTATCATCTGTAATCAGGATTCTGAACAAAAACTTCATGAGCTGCTCTGCTCATGACCTAGGTTGGGAAAGAGGGCCAAGTTTGTCTGCTAGTATCAGTGGAAAACGGTGATGATAAAGGCCGTGGACTGAAGGTTCTAAAGGAGAGCAAACATGTACACTTCAAACTCGCTGGCTGACTCTTTGGAGATAGACACTGGCTTGGAATTTGAGGGCCACCAAGATAACCCCCAAATCACTTTTTTACCAACAAGAAAAGCAATGTAGTATGAAGAGAGGATAGTGGTTGTCTCTCCCCCAGGTAAAACACAGGCAATAAAAACAGTAAAGTTCCTACCAGCCAGACACAACTAATAATATATATTCCAGGTAAGTGGCCATTTGTAAATCTGTCCTAGATCAAAGATTGTAGAGAACAGTTTTCAAAAATGGAAAGAATATTTTCTCATTTTTTTGGATGCCATTCACAATGTAAAAACTATAGATGTGACATACTTTTAAGTTTAATTTGCATTATCAACATTTTTTTCCATCACATTCTTTTTTTTTTGCGGTACGCGGGCCTCTCACTGTTGTGGCCTCTCCCGTTGCGGAGCACAGGCTCCGGATGCGCAGGCTCAGCGGCCATGGCTCACGGGCCCAGCTGTTCCGTGGCAGGCGGGACCTTCCTGGACAGGGGCACGAACCCGTGTCCCCTGCATCGGCAGGCAGACTCTCAACCACTGTGCCACCAGGGAAGCCCTCCATCACATTCTTAAGTCTAGACTCTAGACAACAAACAAAGCAGTAGATCAAGCCCTGATTTGCAGCATTTGCGAATTTCTATGGTGTAAATGCAGCTACCATGGCCAATTTCAAGCTTCCAACATAATACCACTGAAAAATAGAGTTGCAAAGTGATGGGCAACAGCACACCATTCTAGAGTGTTTCCACCATACAGATACAATAGATGTAAAGACTCTCAAGAGCAAAGATAATAGCAAAGTGCAGCAAAATAATTAGGAAGTGCTGAGTTTTAAGAATTTACTAACTTTGTGTTTAATATAATTGTTAAGCCTGAGTTTATATAGTTTAATTTTTAACAGTGGATGTGCTTAACAACTGGCTCACAAAATTCCTGAAAATTGAACAATCAGCTCTCAAGAACCAGTAGGGGCCAGATCCAGCACACCCCAGGTTCCATTCATTCCTGAGACCTAGCTATATTTCCATCCTGATTTCAGGAGCTGACAAATGCCCTCATCTGTCCAATCTGTATAGATCAAGTTGCTTTCCGGTCACCGGCAACCCAAAGAATCTTGGCTTATTAAAGAGATCCCCGCCAGCTAGAGTGGGCTGCTTCGTCAAGGTTCAAGCTACTACCTCTGAGGACTAATATTCCAGCCTACCTAGATGCTGCTGCTTTTTTTTTTTTTAAACTGGGCTTCCCACCTCGTTAAATAGAATTTTCTGCTATGGAAAATCTGGCCATGCCATGCAATGGTCCCTTTAAATGTCCGCCCCAGATGAAGAACGTTTAATCAGCTGAGCGGAGCCTGCCCCTCCCCACAGGAGCTCTGGAGGATGTTCACAGCTCACAGCCGCTCCGGCCCCTTCCCAGGAGCCCCAGCGTCACTATGTGAAACCACAGAGGGTGGAGCCCAGGCTTTTCCCTGGAGAGGAAGTGGCTGCCGGAATGCCAGATGTGCCATTCCCACAGCAGCTGCTGGAGGGCCCGGCTCTCCCAGGGTGAGTAGCGGCCTCCGCAGCGACCAAGCCCTGGAAGTTTGCAAAGTTTCCACAGGCTAGGGAGAACCCAAGCTGCGCAGGGCCCCAGGCAACACAGGGTGAGAAATAGAACGTTATTCAAGGCTGAATGCTCCCACGCACCTCGCTTGTTTCCTTCCACCAGTGTTTGGAAAACCTGTTGAAAGAGTTATTCCAAGTGTTTTTTCAAGCCTCTAATCTGCCTTCAAAAATATCCTCGAAGAGGAAACAAAGATTGTTTGCTAGCAGTCAACGAGGGTGGAAACAGCCAGGAAAAGTCTTCCCAGCACACCTAGGTGAAAGCCACAAATTAGGGCTGGGGAGGGCTTGGGCAGAAACCAGCCCGGTGGATCAGTTTGCAGAGCTCTGTGTGTCCTGCGGTTTTTTTTCGAAAGGGGCAGCTGAAGTCCACAGCTCTTTGTGAAATCTGGGGGAGGGAAGATGAGGGCAGAGGGGAAATGAGGGGAGCAAGGGTGGAGATGCTATAGATGATTGGAAGTGGGGAGAGGGCTGGATGTGGGGAAGCAGTAGGAAAATCAAGTGTGCAGTTCATCTGAAATCTTGTTTAATGTACATTTTCTCAGGGGGGTTGAGCTGAACCCTTCAACTGTGCATCTGAAGTTGATTAAAAACCTGAAATTTTCTGTAATTGGACCTCATTAATAAATTCCTCAGGGTTCCAGTAGGCTCTGAAGAGGTAGAACAAGGGTCTGGAGAGAAGAGAGCAACAGGAGGTTGTAAGATCCCAGGCTGTGGAGTTAATTCCATTTAATCAGCATGGAGAAAGTCCTCATTTACAACCCCCAGGACCCACGGAGGCCTCCCGCCCTCTTCAGCAGGGCAAGATTTTCTCTCATTTGCTTCTCCCTTCTTTTTAACGCCCCTATTTCCAATCTGGGTAACTAGCTGCCCCATACGTTCTGCAAGCCAACTGTTAGGAAGTAATGCCTCTCTTCTCTTTAGGACCCTCGCTGTTTCTTTTGCAGGTGCGATTTCAGCATCAGAGCTAGGAAGGCTGCCACCTCCCAGCCTCATCTGTTTATTTTCCACCCACCCCTGCCCACCACCACCCTGCCCTGCCCCACCCTTCTCCTCCCCTCCCACATCTATTCCCACCTCCATCCTCAGTTGTTAGCTTGACCCCCAAATTCACACAATCCCAAACCTCGAACTGAGATATTAGCATTTGCTTGTTGCCACACCAAATCCTGCGTGCTTAGTAAGCGGCAAACCTGCTTGGTTTGTAATGTACCTTCTCTTTTTCCTCTGGTAGAAGTGAGCCTGAGATGCAACATGTTAAAGCGTCAGATACCTGGGGGAAAAAACAGAAGCAAAGGGTGATGCCCAAGCTGGGAAATCAACTTCTGAATAGGAAAGGACAAAGGTCAAATGCAGGATTTTGCCAGGGCTCCAAATAGTTCATTCTCATAGCATCTATATCTTGTAAATGTTCCTTCCTTTTCTGGGCATTTCAGTGAGAAGTGTCATGCAGTAAAAACAGTGTGGAAGAGGCATAGAAATATCAACCTCCATTCCCGAGGATCATCAGCTTCCATCCCCAAGGACCCCTGTATGATACTCTGTATGTCTCCAGGCTGTGCTTGAGCTGCAGAGAAAAGGGGCTAGAGATGGAGGGAGCAGAGAGGAAGGGTCAACTTATCAGAGGCAGTGGAACCTAAGGAGGTGGTCAGCCCACTCCTGCAATTAACCTCCTTACTGCACCCTACCCACTCACACCCCAAATTCAAACTTGGAAGCATGAGAGCAGGCTGTCTCCTTCACTTCCGACTTAGCTTCTATTCACCTATTCCCTTGCTAGGCTGCATCTGGGCATGTTCCTTCCTCTCAACTTTTCACCATCCCTTACTAGAACATCTCCTCACCCCCACTCCAATGCAGGACAAAAAAAGTGTTTTGCACTGCTCTTTTTTATGATTTTAGAGAAGTCTCAGGTGACGCAATGTTGCCATCATAGTGAAGTGATTGATGGCTGAGCTGTAGCTCTCCCTCTCCTTGAAGGCCTCCTTGGTGTTCTTCCTCCCATCGTGGGGTGTTATATTCAGGCCATCACAACAGAAAAGGCTGATGAATGTGCCCATAAAATAAATTAAATAAAACAATGCACTTTCATATGGCAAATATGGTGTGCATCATAAAGTCAAAAGACAGATTAAAAACTGGAGAAAAGTCCTCGCACATATCTGACTGACAAAAGTCTGGCTTCTTAATAAACAAAGCGTCTTTAAAAGTCAGTAAGACAAAAGGGCAAAGAAAATTAACTATCTGCTCATAAAAAATAGATAGAGATAAAATAAGTGGACAAGATCACTCAACATTTAAAAGATAAAAATCAAAACAAGTCACTGCTTTTCCCCATCAGATTGGAAAGTACTAAAGGTTTAGTCGTCCCCAGTGTTGGTAAGGACGGGTGAAACAGGCAGTCCCATACTGTTGGTATAGGACTATTCAGTAAAAATAGCTTTATATATGTAAATTTGGCTGCATCTAGCAAAATTTTTTAGATGTGCATACACTTTGACCCAGAAATTGTACTGTGAAAGATGTATTCTATAGATATAAAGTACACAAAGATACATGTACAAAGATGGAAACTTTGTCAGTGAAACTTTATTTGCAATTAAAAACAAAAAAGAATGTGCATATATAGGCTATTACATTGATTTTTTAAATTCTGAGAGGACATTAAAGACACTGGTAAGTGTAGATGTCTTAGTTTGCTTGGGCTGCTATAACCAAATACTACAGACTGGGTGGCTTATAGACAACAGAAATTTATAGTTCACAGTTTTAGAGGCTGGAAGTCTAAGACCAAGGCACCAGCATGGATCCTTTCTGGTGAGAGTCCCCTTCCTGCTTCATAGCTGGCACCTTCTTTCTGTGTCCTCACAGCAAGGGGAAGGGGTAGAGGTCTCTCTTTTATAAGGGCTCTGCCCTCATGACCTAAGCAACTTTCAAAGCTTACCTCCTAATACCATCACCTTTGGGCGTTAGGATTTCAACATGTGAATTTGGAGGGGACACAGATATTCGGTAGGATTGGGGGTGAGGAAAGAGAGAGGCTTTTATTTTTTGTCTAAAATTTTCTGTCTTAATTTTTCACCAAGTGTATTTTTAAAAAAACATTCATTTAAAAATCAATAAATAAACAAACTAAACTCTGGCTATACCTCCTATGCTGGTTGCTAACACTTTTCTGGTGCCCAAGAATTCCCCAAGACAAACACAAGGTTCACCTAACCAGTCCCAATTGGCCAATCCTTCAAACTGAGTAAAGCCTTCGATATAGAGATATATCAATATAGAAGAAAGCTCCATAAAAGAATAGTTGACAAAAAACAAAAATTCAATCTTTTGAGAGTCCCTTTCCCAGTGACTCATTCAAAAAGAGTTGAGAAAGGCCGGGTTGCAGGGCAATAAAGTGGGATTTTGGAATAAGTAGCCACTAGCTCCACCCTGCTTCCTTGAGGTGGAGGCTGGTCTGGGTGGGGCTGGGAGCAGGGCAGCAGGGAGGTTGGTGGGCACAGGCACACACCGATCTGACACCAACGGGCCTCTCTCTCTGGGCCGTACCCACGGTGGGAAAGAGACGAGGAGGCTTAGAACCCTGCTCCAGGGTATGAATCCAACTATATGATATTGTGGAAAAGGCAAAACTATGGAGACAGTAAAAAGATAAGTGGGTGCTAGGGGTTGGAAGTGGGGGTAGGGATGCATAGGTGGAGCACAGAGGATTTTTAGGGCGGTGAAACTACTCTGTATGATACTGTCATGGTGGATACATGTCCTTATACATTTGTACAAACCCACAGAATCTACAACACCAGGAATGAACTTAATGTCAACTATGGACTCTGGGTGACTATGATGTATCAATGGAGGTTCATCTGCTGTAACAAATGTACCACTCTGGTGAGGGATGTTGATAATGGGGGGGGGGGCTATGCAGATATGGGGGGGGCAGAGGATATATAAGAAATCTCTGTACCTTCCTCTCAAAAAACAAACAAAAATGTTTGATGAGATAACAGATAATGCTAAAGGTATGCTTGTTAGATGCTAAGTAAAAGCAAATCCTGCCCTAGGCTTTGCTCCTGCAACCACCGGGAGGAAGGAGAGTGCCGTGCATGCATCTCTCACCTGGGACACTTTTCACCCTCAACTGGACTCCTCAGGACTTGGCCAGGTTCCACCTGGAATTTCACTCTTAAATATCTGGAGATGGGGTAGGGGCTTTCATTTTCTACTCCACATATATTTATAACTTGGAATTCTACGAGAATACCTTCATGCACTGCTTCTTTAAAAATAAAATAAAATAAATAGAATTTTGCAATATCATATTAGTTAAGCCTCTGACTTCAATTATAAACCAGATGTCTGCTCAAGCCTTCCTACTCTCTTGAATTTGTTAACCTTGGCCTAAGCCTTCCTCCCGAGACTTGAGATACGTGCATCCCCTCCCCACAAGTGTCCTGACTTCGTGCCTCACTCTCCTCTTTGCCTGAGCCCCACCGCCTCCCTGTGCAATGTTTCAATGGAGCTCCACACCAGCATGTTCTCAGATCCCACCCCCATCTTTGGTCTCATGATAAACCCAGGCATTTCACGAGGTTAGTAACTCTCTGGGGTGTGATGAGAAGGCATAGCTCATGAAAATGGCTCTCCACCATTTTCAGCCCCTGGGGGAGTGGAGTCCACATTCTCTTACTGCCTGCCTTTCTCAGCCCCTCTTAGGATCTCTGATGAATCCATTTCTTTCCATCTGAACAGAAACTAACTCCAGCTAGCTTAAACCAAAAGGAGAAGTCTGTCATGAGGGTACAGGGGGTCTCAGGAAATTCAGATGGACTATCAGAAGAACTGGAGGGACTTTGCTGGTGACGCAGTGGTTAAGACTCCCCAGTCCCAATGCAGGGGGCCTGGGTTCAATCCCTGGTCAGGGAACTAGATCCCACATGCATGCTGCAACTAAGAGTTCACATGCCACAACTAAGGAGCCCACGAGCCGCAACTAAGGAGCCCACCTGCCACAGCTAAAGACCTAGCGCAACTAACTAAATAAATAAAGAACGAACTGGAAAGTCTGGGCAGGACTGTCTCTGTATCTCCTCTTTGCTTATATATCTGCATTCCTCTCTCTCTGCAATCCGTTTTCTCTGCTTCTCCATCTGCATGGGGGGATGTGGCTGCACCTTAGTAACCAAGTGTCTAGTTACATAGAAAGACAAACTGGCTGTCTCAGAACCCCAATCCCACATTCCTGGGAAGGAGTGTCAGTTTGGCCCTTGTCTAATTATCTCCAGCCAGAAGAAAGAGGGTCTTATAGCAGCAGGTCACATGAAAGGAGAATTGTTCATGGCTAGGCACCCTTGGGTGTATTGCAGTCTTATAGAACAGACAAATAATATTCCTCCTAGGATTTGAGATTTGGTCATATTTTCAAAAAGGGCATTTGTTCTGTTTTGTTTTATTTTTACTGAAGTGAAACAAAGCACAGACTTTAAGATCAGACCCAATTGCTTTTGAGTCTTTGCTTAGTCACTTAATAACTGGACAATGTTGAGAAAGTCACTTAACTTCTCTAGTCCTTAATGTCCTTGACTATGAAATGAAAATGATACCCATTCAGAGGGTGGTTGTGAGTAGAAGATGATATCATTTATCTGAAGCACCCACTTCACAGCAGGTTTTCAGTAAATGTTGATTCTCTTCTTCCTTTATTTAGGCTCTTGATGGAGTGAGAGTAATCTTTCTACAGCATCATCTGGCCGTGTCACTCCCTTGCTTAAAGCCTTTCTGTGGCTCCACATACCCTCAATAAAGTCCTGTCTCCTCAAGATAATATAAAAAGCCCTTAAAGATCTGTTCCCCACACTAATCACTCCCCATCACACCTATGCCCAGCCATACTTGCAGTTCCCAGCACCCATCATGCTCTCTCCTTCCCTGTTCCTCTTCACATCCATACTCCCAACCTTGTCTGCCTAATGTCTGTTCCTTCTTGGGGACTTTTTCCTGGGGAAAATCTTCCTTGACCATCACTTCTACCCACAAGACTATACTAAGAGTCCCTCTCATATGCTCCTAAACAGGAACTTTCCTCAGCTTCCCTGGTAACCAGCCTGCCCAGCTTTAATGGTTTTAGGGACTTTGCATTGGAAGGTAGAGCATTCCACTACTAATTTCTAGAAGGTTCTACCACTCTCATCCTAACCAACAATAAGGCTGAAAATGTCTCCCCAGAACTTCCACCCAGCAGTCTTAGCTTTTACCCTGGAACAACCTTCAAATTACTGGAAGCTTCAGTCAGTTACCCTCTCCTGCACTTCCCTAAATCTCTCTCTCCATCCCCTTCACTGGACCTTAGGAGATGTGGTTCAGAGAACAATCATCATCCCAAACATCCTCTAATTTGTCCCTACTCTTCTCAAAGCCTGTTGCTCAAGAGTGAGTCCAGCCACCACCTCCCTATTATGCATCCTACAAACCCTACATAGCCTCAGACTGAGTCAATCAGGTGATCAACCTACCTACATCCTGTGGAGCTTCTGGTCAACCACACCCCCTCCAAGTCCTTATCATGCCAGGTCCCGTCTCTCCTTACCCCTGGACTTAGCAAGTGACTGAAGTTACACAACAAGCCAAGGACAGAGACCAGGAACCACGTCAAGATTTATGACACCTCTAATCTATCAAGGTTCAGCAACTCACTTGTCCACAATTCTTTGAACTAATGGCCTTCTATAGCGTGATAACAGTGAATGTGGCTGTTGCTTACTGAGGGTCTACTGCATGTCAGGCTCTGGGCTAAGAAATATACGTGCATTTTTCTCATTTAACCCTCACAACAAGGACTGTACAGATGAGGAAACCGAAGTTTAGAGAGATTAAGAAATGCAATCAATAGAATGGAGGGTTAGGTTAAACAACAAAGGAATAAAGTCTTAGAGCATACCAAATATGGCAGCTGTAGATTCCCACATTTCTCTCCTATAATTAGGAGTTTCCTAATTTGAAATTCTTAGTACCAAACTTGACTTCATTTAAACACAGGAGAGAAAGGACTCACATCAATCAAATGAAGCCTGAGGGTCCAGAGGAACAGCCCGGCCCTCAGCTATTCAACTCCTCGGGTGTTCAGGTGCCTTCTTACAAGATGTGTAGAAGCCATACAGCTTTTGCCTCACTCATCCACCCCTTTTATTAACCTGAATGTGGTGTAAGAAATGATGTTGCAGCCTTGCAAAGCTTCTGTAGACATTTGCTATCTCTCTTACACTTTTATAACAAGGCTGCATCTCTGATTAATTTGATTATCCCCAGTCGATCTGATGTCAGGGCTACAAATTATAGTAAACCCTTGTTTGTTTATTTAACACAATTCCAGAATTTCCTTATATTCAATTTTTAAAAGGCAATAATGATTTATTGTTATAGCTAAACCATGGAATGAGAAACTTGCATTGGTTGTGTTGGCTCCCATGTAAAGAAGAGCTCATACGTTTTGTGACCTTCTGGTGACAGCCGACTAGCTTGACTGGCAAGTAGAGAAGTCCTCAGTCATATCACTTCCCTTGTAATCACTGTATAATGAAGAGATATTTGTCCACCAAACCTTTCACCCCCTTCTGGAACTCAGGGGGACCAGAGGCTCTCAGCCAACATCCTGGGTAAAGGCTCCCAACGGAAATTTCTGCTGGTTGAACTCAGATCTCGCCTTGCTTGTTCTGAAGCAGGATCAGACATCTGACTGCTCAATGTGTGGCTTCCCAGAAGATTCGGAAACACGCTTGATGTGGGTATGGGATGGGGACAGGGGAATTCTTGTGGCCTATGGGACAGAGAAGGGCTCCAAACACAACATTAGGGCTTGGCAAAACCCAAGAACATCATGCCAAGACCTTTTCCCTTCACTTTTAAGTCCATATGCATTTCAAAGGGAACTTAGTCCTCATTTCAGTAGCTAGTACACAATAGTCATCGGTGTACAGTCATATTAGCACTAAGGGCTTGTTCTAAAATGTCCCACTCTTTTTCTTTCCTATCCAATCTCTATTTATCCCTCAGAATCCAGTCCCTTTCCATCAAGACTTCTCCATCAAATCGTCCATGAACACTGTAGCCCAGAGTAACCACTAGCCTATGACAAGATAACACTCATTACTAGAAAGGTGTCTCTTGACCATGTGCAGCCTTATGGCATCTTTTGAATTGTTTAACTATTTGTATATACATTTGTGCATCCATATTCATATTACAACTTTTAATGCACTTACTCAAAAACTGTTTACTGAGAACCTGCTACTGCCAACCCTTGTGCTTGGTACTAGGGAAGCATTGGAGAACAAGAAGAGCAGGTCTTGGCCCTTCCAGAACTTACAGTGGGAATTCGTATTAAGTCAGAGTTCAGTGCAGACAACAGAACCCACTCAAGGTATTTCCAACTGAAAGGGATTTAGTGTAGGGAATGGAGTGCTTACAAAACTATTGGAAGGGTTGACAAGAAAGTCAAGGGACCACCACTGGACCATTTATTTCACGGTTATACAGTTATAACCCTTATCTGGAAGTAGCGCAGCTGCTGCTGCTACTGATGCTGCTATCTGCTCACAACTGACTCACACCCACAAAGCTGGAGACTAGGCATGGGATGCTGGATTTACCTGCCACAGCTGACTCTAACATCTCTATGGCCTTGCTCACCAGCAAGAGAACTTTACATGCATTTTCTGAATTTTGCAAAGGGAGGAAGGAGGGGATGAGTGTGGCCATAGATTTCTGTGTTCTACACAGCATAATACAACAGTCAGACATGTGCTGAACAAGGAAGACTGAACTGCCTTCTCTAGCCTGCAGGTGGTAGATTTTTAAGTCAAACAACAGTTTATAGTTGACATTTCTCTTTTGGACCGGATTGGTCTTCCTCCTCCATACTTTTTTTTTTGTGTGTGTGGTATGTGGGCCTCTCACTGTTGTGGCCTCTCCCGCTGCAGAGCACAGGCTCTGGACGCACAGGCCCAGCGGCCATGGCTCACGGGCCCAGCCGCTCCGCAGCATGTGGGATCTTCCCGGACCGGGGCACGAACCCGTGTCCCCTACATCGGCAGGCGGACTCTCAACCACTGCGCCACCAGGGAAGCCACCCCCATACTCTTTTTTTAAGCTAAAAAAAAATCTCTATTCATCTTTGAAGATACACCTCAAGCATTGCCTCTTCCTTGAAGTCTTTCTTTGTCTTACTAAGATAAGAACTGGCCACTCCCTCCTTAGGTCCCCCATGGAAGCGGATGTAGATTCTCATCAAGAACCCTGCTCTACTTCTTTGCACTTACACCACCAGTCTCTCTACTTGACTGTGAGCTGTTGAAGGCAATTCTTTGGCATGTGGCAGTGACAGAATTAATGACTGCTGAATGAATGAACAAAGCTGGGGTTCTTACCATAGACCCAAGGCCCAGGTGGGGATTCCAGTGGTACCTATTATCCCATCTAATCAGAGAAGAACTAAGTAAATGAGTCTTCCTGTTTTAATCTAGGCTGAAATTTTGGACAATGTTAGTACATCTTAGCACTGGTACGGTTTGGGGCAATTGCAAGATACTGTAGCAAATAACTGAATAAGGGTAGCCTGAGCAGGTAATAGGAAGCAGAAAAAGTTAGCATCAGTTAGGACTCTTTTAGTCTCAACTAAATGAATTGAACTAACAGAAACTAGTTAACAGAAACTCAACTCAAGTGAGATAAAGGAATAAAAGTGAATGTTCTGACCAGCATAACTGAAAGTTCAGGGTGTGGGTTTCAGGCATAGCTGGATCCAGTCTACACCCTATGTTATCTAGGGTCTGTCACTCTGGCCCAGTTTTCCTCTGTGGCCTATATTCTCAGAGTGACCCTTCCACGTGGTAGCAAAGGTGATCACCACAGCTTCCAGCTTAGTCTACATAGTCAACACCTCAGTGAAAATGGGGAGTCTCTTTCCCAATACTTTCCCCAAATCTTTCTGCTCAGGATTGGCTCTAAAGTGGCCCAGTCTAGGTCCCAACTACCCCCACCCAAAGCCAGGAGGATAGAAGATGCAGGCCAGGGTGCTGTGCCCACCCTGAAACCAGGGGGCCTCGTGGTCATGTCAATCCCATCAACACCCATGGGCTGAGAGTGGCAGGGAGTGGCCCTTAAAGGAAAATCGAGGTAGTGTTATGAAAAAGATGAATGTGGATGGTGAGTAGGATAAACAACAGGTTTCCTTCAGTACTTTGCTATCTCCAAAGTCGCACTCTTCATTTTGAAAGAGACTTTGAACTATTCTGGGGCTCAAGAGCAACAGCCATACTGGTGCCATTCTCAAGGTGCTTCTCTGATGGGCTTCCCAAAGGGACGGGTACAAAACAGAGAAATTTGACATCATTTCTAAGTGTCAGTTGAGACTGGGGGGAGAAGGAAAAAACCCATCAGTGTGGGGTCTTGAATAGTAAAACAAGAGTAAGAAGGAAGAGGAAAAATGCTTGAGATGTAAATGTAATGAGCAACAGAAAATAATTGAAAAGGAAGTGGCTTCCTCTCGTGTTTCAGTCCGGCCTTGAGGAGAACAAGAGAAGTACCTTTTCTGGAGCCTCAGCTGCTCTGCTGCCTTTCCAGCCGCCTCCTTCAGAAGAATGAGGCTTTAACAACTAGCATGGTGTCAGGGCTGGCTTCCACCCAAGCCTGAACAGTGCCCCCATTGAGGGACCCCGGGGCCAGCCCTGGATGCCTCTCCCTTCTCCTGCTACCCTCAATGGGCCATTTGTGGGACTAACAAGGCCCGGGAGACACACTGCCCATCTTCTACGAGCCCCCAGCAGCTGCAGGATTCCTCAGGAACTCCACAGGGCCCCTGCACATCTCTGCTAAGAGACTAGCAGGAAGATTGCTGGGTTCAGAAAGGGGTCCCTAGGAGCCTCCTGGATGGGAGAGAAGAATACTCCTCAGTTCTCCTCTCCTTTCCAGGCCTTTCTCCCATATCCTGGGATGGTGGCTCTTCACCCCCCAGATATTTGGTATCCTGCCTTCTTTCAGGGCAGACACCCTCCCTATTCCACCCTCTGGCTGGCTGGGAGAGAGAAGAGAGAGGAGGAATGAGCTGAGAATTTATGATTGAAGCCATATTCAAATACTCCATCCTTATCGCCCACTTCCAAGACTGAGATAAAGTGACCTAGAGTAAGAAGGTGGCTAAAAAATTCCCATCAGACACCAAGATCACAGCTACTGTTCTTATTGGTCTTTTAATCCACAGCAATGCAAAGGAATGGTAGACAGTAATACTTTATTTCTGCAGTACCCATTACGTAATGATTGCTGTTGCCCTGAGAAAACATACCAGCATACTGTCCAGCATAGGCGGGTGAGGATGCATCGTCCCTGACTTCCTGCTTTCATAGGATATGGAGACGTGATTATATATTCTCATTTAAGAGGTGCAAGTTGACCCCTGCCAAATGTCTCCCTCCAGGAGCTTATTCTTGCACGTGAAAATCTCCCATTCTTGTGACATTTCCTTTGTTTTTAGGCTAAAGCAAGTGTAGTCGGCTTGAATGGAAGCATGCCTGTTTGGTGGAAATTTACTGAAGTATAAATTTCTCAAGACCTCAAGCCTTATAAGTCATTAATATTGTGGTGGGATGCAGGTGATCTTGTCGTTCCCAGAATAACAGCTGGGATAAAGGGGACACGGGACAGCTCCAGAGACAAACTGCCTTCTTGGCAATGGATGGAATCTGAAGGGGGATCTAGTATAGCTTCACACTTCAATCTCCCCACAACCTCCTTGCCAGATGGTTGATATCTGGCCTCATTCTTCAGGACCAGGGGACTCCCCTCCTCCCATGCCAGTGCATTTCACTTTTGAACAAATCTTGTTCATCAGGGAACTTTTCTTTATATCAATCCCCAAAGGATTTCCCTGCAATCTCCAGAGGTTGATCCCAGTCTTGTCCCAGTGCTAGATGCTCGAATTCCAGGAAACCCTAAACCCTTCAGATAAGTAATTCCACACAGCAATCATCCAGGCCTCCTCCTGAGCTTTCCCCCTTTGGGCTAAACTGTGGCCCCTTCAATTCCTACAACAGTTTCCTATATGATACAGTTGCACGATTTTTGTCTTGGACCCTTTTAAAGATATGGAATTCAGCTGAGGTTTGACCAGGGTTAAAATATAGGATCATCCTTGATAGAAGAATTCTACCTCCATGAATGCACTCTGAGAGCTGGTGCTCATCGTGTGACACTGGACTCCCACTGAACTTTCTAGTGATAAAACTCATGAGCCCTTTCCCATGAACTTCTGTTAAGTCAGTCATCTCCAGTCAATTGATCTTTTTTAACCTAAGATCTAATATTCATTTCTTATTAAACTTTATCCCCTTTGTCTCAGTCCATCAATCTAACATGTGGAGGTCTTTTAGGAATATTGATTCAATTAGTAGAATTTATGTAATAGTAGTAGAACTTATTCCCAAATTTATGTAATCTACAAACATCCAAATGTGTGTTCTATATTTGCATTCAAAATATTAAGAAAAGAGAAGGCAACACTGACAGGCTCAGATGAAGAGTCCTGAACCCATTGTTAGAGACCTAACAATGCCATGTTCAAAACCATGTCAATACAAGAAAAATAGATTCTAGAATGCTGTGAGCTCACTCCTGCTTGCCAGCCCGGGGACACCTCAGAGAAAAGAATACCGTATTGTTGGACAGAAGGAAGTATTTTTATGTTTTTCTTTAGTTGGTTTTGGATAGGGGTGGTCAGTACTGTTTTTCAGACTAAGCGAACATAAGATTCTATGGATGCAGCAGAAGTAACCGCCCTTTAACCTACCTTATGCGTTAAGTAATGGGTCTCTGATCTTTAAAGATTACGTTTTATTAAAACAGCCTTCTTGCCAAAATCCTATATGTTTCTTTCTAAAACAGATTCCTGAACCAAAGCCTATCCAATCAATATGACAATAAAGGCCACGTCGAAACCTTACTCCTGTATTTTCCTGGAATTCTCCAAACCCTTCCCAAAGAGGCACTATGTTCTCATTTCCCAGAGAAAAAGAAGACCACTCTATAAATTATTTTCAGAAACTATCATGAATTCCACATCCAAGTTCTTGCAAACCAGATTCGAATGTTCAGTTAAGGCAGTTCTCAGGGTGGAAGCCTCCTAGTTCGAATGCAGAAACCCTTTTGGCAAAGTCATGTGAGAAAAAGTCTTAACCAGATATTTTTTCTAAGCCATTCCCCAGCTTCATGTCTAACAGAGGTTGAGTGCGAGCTGAAAAATGGATTGGATAATAACATGAGAATAAATAATTCACTTATTTCAGGTTTCTAATGGAAAAAAAAATTCACTGAAAAAGAAATGCACAGCCAAGTTCAGGTTTTGAACTAGTCTAATCATGGGATGAACACCCAAAGGGAAACCTAAGTAATTCTGTTATTTCTGGAGGTCAGATCCATCGGAATATTAGTCCCTTTCCTATAAGGTCCTATTATAAATAATAAGGTGGATCGTAGCTTACCTTGCCATATTTCAGCCTTATAAAGGGAAGCTTACTTCTCTCTAGGCAGAGTTTACCTTTTACCCTTGCCAAACCCAGTTCAATTTATCATGTACTCTTCTCAATCATTTTATAGCAACTGTTCTGATAAAATATTACTTCCCTCATCCAGTTCTAACCCCCAGCACCTTCCCACACAATGTCACCAAATCCATCCCTCATAATATCTCCTCATCCATCCCCTCCTTTGTTTCCGTTATTACTTCCTATGGGAATGACATACAACTTGAGTCCTTCAGACTTTGGGGTTGCCCTTCCTTTTGATATCCAGATATAATTCTTGGAACTGCAGAAGTGCCCACCCAGTATTTCAGAAGATCAGCCACAGGTTGCTTCCCCTGGGCAACTGCCGGTCTCCGCTCTCCCCAAATCCCTGGCCCAGGCTCCTCCTAACCAGCTCTGCCCCGCTTGTCCACTCTTTACAGCCTTTTGTCCTTCGCATAATCTGTTCTTGCCTCTTCTCTCTACAGGTCACCGTCAACATAAGTCCACGTTGTGTGAGACTAACACCGAAGGTGTAGAAAATTTGGAAAGGAATTATATAGCACAACATAAAATCTAACTCAGGCATCACTGTTGTTAATGTCCATCCATAAATAGTCCTTGCCTGGCCAAGTTACTGGGCCTGCCCTCAGAATGGAGTCCCGGGTACCGCTTCCTCTCTTCCTTACCCACCAAGGGAAAACTCAATCTTCCTTAATATTATAAAAAAGAAAACAACCAACCAAAATTCTACAATAATTCAGCCATCCTGAAGTACAGATATGTCTGTAGTCAGGTTTCTTTAGAGCAATTTTTTTAATTTAGCAATTTTTTTAATGATATAAAAATGAAAAATTAATGGAGCATTATTATTTTTTTTTAATCACAGTACGTCTGTATGATGTAATAGCATTCAGTTCTTTAAGGTTATTCTGCGACCTCTAAAAGGAACAGCCTCTGATCAGATAGCTGCAGCTTTTTTCAGTTGTGGGAAAATTGCTTATTATGTATTGTCAAAGAAAACCAGGATCCAAAATGGTATATAGAATATGATTTCAACTCTGTAAAAAGTCTGGAAGAAAGCATGCCAGATTATCAACAGGGATTACAGGAATATGGGTGATTGCCATTTTATTGCGTAAGCTTTCCTGTGCTTTTCAAGCCAACTGGATAATCACTGCCTTTTAAGACCATGCAAACCATCAAGACCATGCAAACCACCAACACCTGCCTGGCGGGTGCAAGGCTGTTTTCAGGCTGGGGCTTAACCTAATCCCAGGGAAATATCTTATTCCACAAGATTCAGCTCAGACATCACCCCATCGCCCATGAAGTCCTCTATGCCTACCCATCTTCCTTTCCACTGGGCAGTTGGTTGCTTCCTCCACCTCCAACCTATAACACTCTGTACAACCCTCTTAAATACCTCTCACAGCTGTATTAGTCAGGGTCTCAGCAAGAGACAACTAGAGCCCCTATACTGAAGACAGTTTATTACAGAGACTCTTTACAAAGAAGCAGGGTGTAAGGAAACCACAAAAGACAGTGCATTCCCCAGGGAAATGGAGAGGGGGCTCTGTTAATACCGTTAGCCTGAAAAGGTAACAGGAGGGAGTGGTTCCCAGAGCCTGGAAAAGGAATTAGAGGGATGCTTGCCGGGAGCTGCAGCCATCAGTAGATCGATGCAGCCAGCCTATAGCAAACCCTCAGGGAAGGAGCCAACTCACTCTCCTCCCTCCTTCCAAATATCACCTAGTGCTCGTCATTGGCCAAATCCAGCTGGAAGCCAGGGGGCAAGAGAGCCCTAGGATGTGGGCCATAGCGGGCAGCCTCCCAGAAAGGAAGCAGAGAGAAGGATGGTGAGTGGACCTGGGTGAGTGGGCCTGGAGGGGTAAACCAGAGATCCAGTATAGTCACATAATTATTGATTTACAGGCGCAGCCCCAGTGTCTGTTACCTGAGGTGCCCTCTTTCCCTTAATATTGCAAAACATGTAGAACTCAAAGCTTTATCCCATGCACTGCAAAGTCCAGACTCCTTCCATCTTCTCTTCAAAGGATTTCAGGGGGCAAGGTTTCTCCTGAGCTGGGCCTTGCTTCACCCTGTCTTGTTCCTCCATCTGCCCTCCTCTCACTAGACCACTTCCTACTGTGCTAGACACCACCCTTCTTCCTTCCTCTTTCTCAAAGCAGCATAAATCCTTGGGTTACTGTATGTATCAGACTTCTAAGAGGGGGGTAGGGGGCAGAGGGGGTAACTGCAGCACAGTGTAAGGAAGAACTTCAAACCCTTTTTTAGGCATTTCTTTCATAAATATTTATCAACCATTCTCCACCATGAAGAATTTCTCAGTTGTGCTCACTGCCATCTCCCAGGGGGACCTCGTGCCCTCAAGGGTCTTCTTCTAAAGACAAACCTCTAAAACCCTAAACTCTGTTACCACTCTTATCTAAATCTTTAGATATTTTAATCCAATGGTTTTAAAAAATCAAATTGGAATATTTTATAAAGTTTTATTGGAACCAGGACCAGAATTAGGGTGAGGAAAGTGAGGCAAGATTATACATGTGTAGGATCAGATTCTCTCTTTATTTAAAATGTGCATACTTTGTTCATCATGGATTTTTAAAATGTTTTAAGTATTACATTATAATAGTATTTATGTTGATCACTGTGTTTTTTGGCATCCCCTTATTTCTTCGACCAAGGCAAGTATCTCACATCACATAGTCCTGACCCTGCCACTTGGGGGTTGGGGGGTGGAAGGGGCTCATCTTTCTACATTAAATATGCCCATTAAAGTGCTTTTCCAAACCAAAAGCAACTTCTTTTCCAAGCAGAATTTTGCATTCAAGCTACTGCCAATTTTGAGAATAATTTCTTCTTGCTACCCCTCCCCATTAGACCATGAGATCCTTCAAGATAGAAAATGATGCTTTGCCTGTTTCTATATCCTGGGTGCCTAGACTTAGTAGATGAATTATAAATATTTACTGAATGTAAGTCTCTAGTGCAAAAGTTTGTGTGTAAGTAAGGCCAGTTGATTGTTCGATCTATTTAGAGCTTCTCTGTGTTGAATTGCAAAATCTTAGGAAACTAGCAGGCAAAGTCCTAAAGAGATCATTCAATCTAATCTTGTTATTTTATACATCAGGAGACTGAGACATTTCCATGGTTATATTTGTAAGCAATTTGCTCAGGGTTTATCAAGAATCATTAATATTTCCTACTGTCAGGGTGTCATCCCATCTGAATAATTTTGATAGCATCCCAGTGGGAAGAAAGGAGTAAAATTTTCCAGGGGGTTCAGGAAGCCCCCTGCCCCCATTATTACAACACTATTATTTCTCCTAACGAATCTCGGGGCACAGAAAGTGGAGCTCATCCTGTGAACACACGCAAGAGATGGGAAGGGGGAACATTCCTGACACCCAACCTAATGACCTGAGTCAGAGCCACTTGTATCAGAGAAGCAGAAATACAAACATCAAGGAGAAACTAAACTTTTATATCAAAGCCAGAAAATGTATTTGCCCAAGGTAAAGGCATGAGTGTAAGAGTTACAGAGAGGACAGCGGTGATAAGGAAACTTGCTTATTTACAATGAACTCATTGTGTCAGACTGACGAGGCACCCAGCAAGCTGACAACGGTTCCTTCACCCCTGCACCCAGGACAGTTTGGCCAAAGGACATTTAGGGTGACAAGCCGCAAACAGTCAGCACTAATCTCTTATCCCGGAATAGCCCAGAGAACCCGTCGAACCTGACTGGCTGCCCTTCAGAGACGCCTTTGGAATTCTTTATTCAGTCCTGCTTGGTTTACACTGGATTGTCTCTCCTGGGACTTCTCTGGTGACCTGATCTTCGGCCATGACAACATCCCCCAAGAGATCCACCAACCCCCAGATTTGCCCAGCAGGTGACACTAATAAGATCCAATGAGAAGTGATGCATTCAAAACAGACGAGGCACACATTCACACACAAGTCAGAGTCGCCACAAAGTCTCTTCTTCTTCACAACATTCCCCAGGCAGAAAAGAGATCAAACCGACCTTGAAGAAGAAACGTCCTTTTTCGATCCGTTACCATGGCAACACCAGCCCTCTCTCCCCAGGGCACCTGCCCATGGGGGCTCGCACCTGCTGGCTGGTAGCAAGAGTGGCCCAGCAGCCTTAGTTCCCTGACATTGGGCTCATTTCACCAACAAAGTTGGCAGCAGTGCCAGTTGGCTTCATGATATGGATACCTGCCCACTAAGCATTGGCCTGGAGATCCGGGACTTTCACAAAGGCCAGCCAACAGCTGGCAGGCAGGCACCGCCAGGTCATTGTCATCCTGGGCTGAACTGGAGACAAAGGCTCTGTGTGTAACATGGCATCCCTCCCTCCTTCCCTTGGTGTTTTATTTTCATCTCCATGTCCCTTCCTATGGGAGGACCATGTGACTAAAGGTGCCTTTCTTGGCCTTTTTTGTTCCTTTATCATTAACCTGCCTGTGTACGCTGGTGTAGAAAAGCTTCCCCTGTCCCATGTCTCGTTTTATTGCAAATCAGGAAGCTCACCATAAGTCACCCTGAGCCAGTGGATTCAGATTTGGAGCTGGTAACCAGAAGCCGTGTCAGACTGCCCCCCTGGCTCCACACCAAGGCCTCCGAGGATTTCTTGTCACATGAGGTTAGTGGAGTTTCACATCCTTTAAAGCAAATCTCTGTCGAAACTCTCGAGTCTCACATGGCTTCAGCTCAAAACAACACCCCACTCAGCTGCCTCTCTAACTGTTTCAAGCACCAGGTCAGGAGACCTGGGTTCTAGTTTCAGCTTAGTCTACTTGACCCTGAGCAATCACTGGTCCCAGATCACTTCATATAGAAAATAAGGGCCAGTGTAGCTGTCACTAGGGTTCCTTTCAACTCTCCTTTTTTTAAAAAAAAAACAAAAACTTTATTTTCCCTTTTTAGCTACTGCTTTCTAAGGACATTGCTAACCTGAGAGTTTCTGAAAATGAATAGAGATTATTTTAGTTTAAAAAAAATGGAAATACATAACAATATGGATGAATCTCAAAAATAGAGTGAAAGAAGCCTCACACAAAGTTCTAGAATAGATGAAACTTACCTACGATAAAAGAAATAGGAAAGTGGTTGCCTCTGGGAGTGAGTTGGGAGCAGGGATTGCTCAGGAAGGGGCATGAAGAGACTTTCTGAGATGAAGGTTGTATTTTATATCTGGATAGGGGTTAGGGTCCCACAGGTGAAAACCTTTTCTGAAACTCATAGAATGCTGCTCTTGAGACAGATTGAGAGAGGGATGAAGAGATAGGTAGTGAAATAATTCTAGCAAAATGTTCATCATAGAATCTAAGTGGGTGTATGGGTGTTCACTGTGCAATTCCCTCACTTTTTCTGTATGTATGAAAATCTTCATAATAAAATACTGGGGGTGGGGGGAATATACTATAATAAATTACAAAATTCCTGTCCCACCCATGCCCTCCCTCTGTCTTGACTGTCCTCATTTTTCCACTAAATGAGTCAGGAAATGGCAATATTTATTGACTTGAGCAGACAAGTCAACAGAGCTCTATGATGACTAATTCCTTTATCACTGTCAATGGCTTCAACGGAGGATGACGCAAGTCCTGCGCACCCAGAACCCATCCTTTGGCCTCACCTTCCTCAGCACAGTTATCAGAAATGGGCTTCCTGTTAGGCTGGCCAGCTGCCCACAACAGGAGTTGGTCTCTCCTCACCCCACCTGCACCTCTGCTCTTTGATTACCAACGTCCTAACAGCCTTACAATGAACACATTCCAATTAAGACTTTTAATTCCATGAAATGGAGATACACATTTTTAACATATTTATTGGAGTATATATGCTTTACAATGTTTTGTTAGGTTCTGCTGTGTAACAAAGTGAATCAGCTATGTGCAAACGTACATCGCCCTATACCCTCCCACTTGCGTCTCCCTCCCACCCTCCCTATCCCACCCCTCTAGGTGGTCACAAAGCACTGAGCTGATCTCCCTGTGCTATGTGGCTGCTTTCCGCTAGCTATCTACTTTATATTTGGTAGTGTATATATGTACATGCCACTGTCTCACTTCGTCCCAGCTTACCTTCGCCCTTGCCATGTCCTCAAGTCCATTCTCTACATCTGTGTCTTTATTCCCGTCCTGCCCCTAGGTTCATCAGAACGTTTTTTTTTTTTTTAGATTCCATATATATGTGTTAGCATATAGTATTTGTTTTTCTCTTTCTGACTTACTTCACTCTGTATCACAGACTCCAGGTCCATCCACCTCACTAAAAATAGCTCAATTTCGTTTCTTTTTATGGCTGAGTAATATTCCATTGTATATATGTGCCACATCTTCTTTATCCATTCATCTGTCGATGGACACTTAGGTTGCTTCCATGTCCTGGCTATTGTAAATAGAGCTGCAATAAACATTGTGATACATGACTCTTTTTGAATTATGGTTTTCTCAGGGTATCCCCTGAGAAATCAGGGGATAACCCCCTGATTATCCCCTGAGATAATCAGGGGATAATCAGGGGATAATCCCCTGATTATCCCCTGAGATAATCCCACCAGAGGTGGGATTGCTGGGTCATATGGTAGTTCTATTTTTAGATTTTTAGGGAACCTCCATACTGTTCTCCACAGTGGCTATATCAATTTACATTCCCACCAACAGTGCAAGAGGGTTCCCTTTCCTCCACACCTTCTCCAGCATTTACTGTTTGTAGATTTTTTGATGATGGCCATTCTGACCAGTGTGAGGTGATACCTCACTGTAGTTTTGATTTGCATTTCTCTAATAATTAGTGATGTTGAGCAGCTTTTCATGTGTTTGTTGGCAACCTGTATATCTTCTTTGGAGAAATGTCTGTTTAGGTCTTCTGCCCACTTTTGGATTGGGTTTCTGTTTTTTTGATATTGAGCTTCATGAGCTGCTTGTATATTTTGGAGATTAATTCTTTGTCAGTTGCTTCGTTTGCAAATATTTTCTCCCATTCTGAGGGTTGCCTTTTCATCTTTTTCATGGTTTCCTTTGCTGTGCAAAACCTTTTAAGTTTCATTAGGTTCCATTTATTTTTGTTTTTATTTCCATTTCTCTAGGAAGTGGGTCAAAAAGGATCTTGCTGTGATTTGTGTCATGGAGTGTTCGGCCTATGTTTTCCTCTAAGAGTTTTATAGTGTCTAGCCTTACATTTAGGTCTTTAATCTATTTTGAATTTATTTTTGTGTATGGTGTAAGGAAGTGTTCTAATTTCATTCTTTTACATGTAGCTGTCCAGTTTTCCCAGCACCACTTATTAAAGAGGCTGTCTTTTCTCCATTGTATAATCTTGCCTCCTTTATCAAAGATAAGGTGACCATATGTGCATGGTTTATCGCTGGGCTTTCTATCCTGTTCCATAGATCTGTATTTCTGTTTCTGAGCCAGTACCATACTGTCTTGACTACTATACCTTTGTATTATAGTCTGAAGTAAGGGAGTCTGATTCCTCCAGCTCGGTTTTTCTTTCTCAAGATTGCTTTGGCTATTCAGGGTCTTTTGTGTTTCCATACAAACTGTGAATTTTCTTTTCTAGTTCTGTGAAAAATGCCATTGGTAGTTTGATAGGGATTGCATTGAATCTGTAGATTGCTTTGGGTAGTATAGTCGTTTTCACAATGTTGATTCTTCCAATTCAAGAACATGGTATATCTCTCCATCTGTTTGTATCATCTTTAATTTCCTTCATCAGTGTCTTATAGTTTTCCACATACAGGTCTTTTGTCTCCTTAGGTAGGTTTATTCCTCTGTATTTTATTCTTTTTCTTGCAATGGCAAACAAGACTGGTTCCTTAATTTCTCTTTCAGATTTTTCATCATTCATTTATAGGGATGCAAGAGATTTCTGTGCATTAATTTTGTATCCTGCTACTTTACCAAATTCATTGATTAGCTCTAGGAGTTTTCTGGTAGCATCTTTAGGACTCTCTATGTATAGTATCATATCTGCAAACAGTGACAGTTTTACTTCTTCTTTTCCAATTTGGATTCCTTTTATTTCTTTTTCTTCTCTGATTGCTGTGGCTAAAACTTCCATAACTCTGTTGAATAATAGTGGTGAGAGTGGGCAGCCTTGTCTTGTTCTTGATCTTAGAGGAAATGGTTTCAGTTTTTCACCATTGAGAATGATGTTAGCTGTGGGTTTGTCATATTGGTGTTTATAAAGTTGAGGTAATATCCCTCTATGCCTACTTTCTGGAGGGTTTTTATCATAAATGGGTGTTGAATTTTGTTGAAAGATTTTTCTGCATCTATTGAGATGATCATATGGTTTTTCTCCTTCAGTTTGTTAATATGGTGTATCACATTGATTGATTTGCATATACTGAAGAATCCTTGCATTCCTGGAATAAACCCCACTTGATCATGGTGTATGATCCTGTTTATGTGCTGTTGAATTCTGTTTGCTAGTATTTTGTTGGGGATTTTTGCATCTATGTTCATCAGTGATATTGGCCTGTAGTTTTCTTTTTTTGTGACATCTTTGTCTGGATTTGGTATCAGGGTGATGGCCTCATAGAATGAGTTTGGGAGTGTTCCTGCCTCTGCTATATTTTGGAAGAGTTTGAGAAGGATAGGTGTTAGCTCTTCTCTAAATGTTTGATAGAATTTGCCTGTGAAGCCATCTGGTCCTGGGCTTTTGTTTGTTGGAAGATTTTAAATTACACTTTCATTTCAGTGCTTGTCATTGGTCTGTTTGTATTTTCTGTTTTTTCCTGGTCCAGTCTCGAAAGGTTGTGCTTTTCTAAGAATTTGTCCATTTCTTCCAGGTTGTCCATTTTATTGGCACATAGTCGCTTGCAGTAATCTTCATAATCCTTTGTATTTCTTCAGTGTCAGTTGTTACTTCTCCTTTCCATTTCTAATTCTGTTGATTTGAGTCTTCTCTCTTTTTTTTTCTTGATAAGTCTGGCTGATGGTTTATCAATTTTGTTTATCTTCTCAAAGAACCAGCTTTTAGTTTTACTGATCTCTGCTATTGTTTCCTTCATTTCTTTTACATCTATTTCTGATCTGATCTTTATGATTTCTTTACTTCTGCTAACTTTGGGGTATTTTGTTCTTCTTTCTCTAATTGCTTTAGGTATAAGGTTAGGTTGTTTATTTTAGATATTTCTTGTTTCTTGATGTGGGATTGTATTGCTATATACTTCCCTCTAAGAACTGCTTTTGGTGCACCTCAAAGGTTTTGGGTCATTGTGTTTTTATTGTCATTTATTTCTAGGTATTTTTTAATTTCCTCTTTGATTTCTTCAGTGATCTCTTGGTTATTTAGTAGTGTATTGTTTAGCCTCCATGTGTTTGTATTTTTTACAGATTTTTTCCTGTAAATGATATCTAGTCTCAGAGCATTGTAGTTGGAAAAGATACTTGATACCATTTCAATTTTCTTATATTTGCCAAGGCTTGATTTGTGTCCCAAGATATGGTCTATCCTGGAGAATGTTCCATGAGCACTTGAGAAGAAAGCGTATTCTGTTGTTTTTGGATGGAATGTCCTATAAATATCAATTAAGTCCATCTTGTTTAATGTGTCATGTAAAGCTTGTGTTTCCTTATATATTTTCATTTTGGATGATCTGTCCATTGGTGAAAGTGAACTGTTAAAGTCCCCTACTATTATTGTGTTACTGTCAATTTCCCCTTTTATGGCTGTTGGCATTTGCCTTATGTACTGAAGTGCTCCTATGTTGGGTGCATAAACATTTACAATTGTTATATCTTCTTAGATTGATCGCTTGATCATTATTTAGTGTCTTTCTTTATCTCTTGTAATAGTCTTTATTTTAAAGTCTCTTTTGTCTGATATGAGAATTGCTACTCCAGCTTTCTTTTGATTTCCATTTGCACGGAATATCTTTTTCCATCCCCTCATTTTCAGTCTGTATGTGTCCCTAGGTCTGAAGTGGGTCTCTTCTAGACAGCATATATATGGGTCTTGTGTTTGTAGCCATTCAGCCAGTCTATGTCTTTTGGTTGGAGCATTTACTCCATTTACATTTAAGGTAATTATTGATATGTATGTTCCTATTACCATTTTCTTAATTGTTTGGGGTCTGTTTTTGTAGGTCTTTTCCTTTTCCTGTGTTTCCTGCCTAGAGAAGTTCCTTTAGCATTTGTTGTAAAGCTGGTATGGTGGTGCTGAATTCTCTAAATTTTTGCTTACCTGTAAAGGTTTTAATTTCTTTGCTGAATCTGAATGAGATCCTCGCTGGGCAGAGTAATCTTGATTGTAGGTTTTTCCCTTTCATCACTTTAAATATGTCCTGCCAGTCCCTTCTGGCTTACAGAGTTTCTGCTGAAAGATCAGCTGTTAACCTTATGGGGAGTCCCTTGTATATTATTGTTGCTTTTCCCTTGCTGCTTTTAATATTTTTTCTTTGTATTTAATTTTTGATAGTTTGATTAATATGTGTCTTGGCGTGTTTCGTCTTGGATTTATCCTGTGTGGGACTCTCTGGGCTTCCTGGACTTGATTGACTATTTCCTTTCCCATGTTAGGGAAGTTTTCAACTATAATCTCTTCAAATATTTTCTCAGTCCCTTTTATTTTCTCTTCTTCTTCTAGAATCCCTATGATTCGAATGTTGGTGCATTTAGTGTTGTCCCGGAGGTCTCTGAGATTGTCCTCAATTCTTTTCATTCTTTTTTGTTTATTCTGCTCCTGGCAGTTATTTCCACCATTTTATCTTCCAGGTCATTTATCCATTCTTCTGCCTCAGTTATTCTGCTATTGATTCCTTCTAGAGTATTTTTAAGTTCAGTAATTATGTTGTTTATCACTGTTTGTGTGTTCTTTACCTCTTCTAGATCCTTGTTAAATGTTTCTTGTATTTTCTCCATTCTGTTTCCAAGATTTTGGATCATGTTTACTATCATTACTCTGAATTCTTTTTCAGGTAGGTTGTCTATTTCATCTTCATTTGTTTGGTCTTGTAGGTTTTTACCTTGCTCCTTCATCTGTAACATATTTTTTTGTCATTTCATTTTTTTTTTTTTTTTTTTTTGTTGGGTGATGCTGTATTCCTGTTTTACTGGTTGTTTGGCCGGAGACGTCCAACACTGGAGTTTGCAGGTAGTTGCATAGAGCCAGGTCTTGGTGCTGAGATGAGGACCTCCGGGAGGCCTCACTCTGATTAATATTCCCTAGGTTCTGAGGTTCTCTGTTAGTCCAGCGGTTTGGACTTGGAGCTCCCACCACAGGAGCTCAGGTCTGTCTTCCAGCCTGGAACCCAAGATCCTGTAAGCCAGTGGCTGTGGATTCCTCCCATCCCCTTAGGTGTCCATGGTCCCCTACTGGTGCCTGGTAGCTGCCCTAGTTGTGTGGAGATGTGAATTCTGTGTCCTCCTAGGATGCCATCTTGACTCCACCCCTGGAATGTGCATTTTTAGAATCACTCTGGAGGTAAGTCAGTTTCCAAGGGACAGATTACAAGTGCATCTTTTACTAGACTCTACCCTGCTACCCCATCATAAATAGAAATATCCTAAGTATGCCCCTGAAATATTGACTTTCTTGACCACTTCCCTTTAAGACTCCTAAAACACATTCTTCTTTGTTCCTTCTAACTTGATTTCTTCTCCCTGAAAATTTTCAAGCCAGACACACACAAAAGAACTTATGTTTCTATGGTCTTTGCTGGCACCATCGGAGACCTAATTCACAGCTAACTTCTTTTTGGGGAAAAAAATGAAAGGAAACAAATAATTACTAAGAAGGCAGTGTAAATCTGTTTCCTCAGGGTAGAATTCATGACTTTCATCCATTATTCTCATTGGCAAGTTAATCAAATCTAACAGAAACATACATTTACTGAGTGCCAGATATGTTCAAGTCCTTGAGTCACCTAAGGAATTACTTTCTTCACTCCAAACCAGTGTATAATCTACTCTAGTGAAGGAAATCAAATATATAAGCTTGTGTAAAAGTTGAACAGTAAAATATCCAGATATTGGTCCCATCAGTGGAAGAGGTGTCCAAGCTCCACAAAAAATGAACTGATGGCTGGATGGTGGGAACTCTGGGAGTTTAAGAAGGGACATAACACCTTTGATGGGAGTGGGGGACAGAGGCCTCGTGAGAGCAGGATTTCAGCTATTTCCAGAAGAATAGGTAGGATTTGGGGGATATAAGAAGGGGAGAGACTCCCTTGGGAGGGTAAAACTGGGTAATTAAAGGGGCACTTCTGTTCTCAATACATGAACACCAAAGCATCATTCCCAGTATAAAACACCTCTGTGACACTGAGTTCCTTGAAGGAATTGGTGTCCAAATTCTTTACCCACCATTTTAGGGGAAATTCTGAAATAAAATCAAATTCTGAGGTTGAAAATCAACCTCAGTCTACTCTAATGTCTCAAAGGAAATGAGCACAGATCACATCATCAAATTGGACCACAGAGACAACATTAGCCAGATCTCATCACTCAGGAGGGACATCTCAATGACTGGAGTACCTCTGAAGGACACACACAGGGGAACGTTAGTTCTTCTAGATGAGCACTTATCCAGCATTAGAAAGAGGCCTAAGGGTTCTTGCTCATTGATCCAGGTCATGGCAGGGAAGGGTGAGGCTTAGGGCTCTTCAGTCATGGTCAATTCTTTTACATTAATGCTTATTTCCAGATTCATCCTAAATTTCCAAAAGCCACTCCACAAAAAGGAAAAATACAAAACCTTTCTAAGTAATCAGAATGTTTCTACTCCTTTGATTTCTCACAATTTTTGTTGTGGCAGCAGATGACTTACTGTGGATAAAAAGCTAAATTGGATCTGCATATGTAGAGTCAATGTGTATTCAAATAAATATAATAATTTTCCAGCTTTATTGAAATACAATTGACATATAACATTGTGTAAATTTAAGGTGTACAAGGTGATGACTTTAAAAACTGATTTTTGTGTTTTTTAAATTCACATCTGTTCCCTCACATACCCACTGTACCATATAACCATCATAATGGAGAGTAAGCAAAGGAGATGGAAGTAGAATATGGGGTTTAAATCCCTACTTGTTCTATGTGACCTTGGCCAGATTCACAACGTTTCCAAGCCTCCATATCTTCAGACATAGGTGGAAAATATAAATAGCTATCTCAAAAGGTTGATGTGAGAATGAAACAGAGAGGTGCCTTCAAGATGGTGGAGGAATAAGACGTGGAGATCACCTTCCTCCCTACATATACATCAAAACTACATCTACATGTGGAACAACTCCTAGAGAACACCTACTGAACATTGGCAGAAGACCTCAGACTTCCCAAAAGGCAAGAAACTCCCCACATACTCGGGTAGGGCAAAAGAATAGGGACGAGACCTGCACCTCAGGGAGGGAGCTGTGAAAGAGGAAAATTTTCCACACACTAGGAAGCCCCTTCAGTGGCTGAGACAGGGGGTGGGCAGTGCAGAGAGAAGCTTTGGAACCACAGAAGAGAGTGCAGCAACAGGGGTGTGGAGGGCAAAGCGAGAGATTCCCACAGAGAGGATCAGGGCCGACCAGCACTCACCAGCCTGAGAGGCTTGTCTGCTCACTCGCCGGGGCACATAGGGGCTGGGAGCTGAGGCTCGGGCTTCGGAGGTCAGACCCCAGGGAGAGGACTGGGGTTGGCTGCATGAACACAACCTAAAGGGGGCTAGTGCACCACAGCTAGCTGAGAGGGAGTCCAGGAAAAAGTCTGGACCTGCCTAAGAGTCAAGAGACCAACCACTGTTTTGGGGTGCGCTAGGAGAGGGGATTCAGAGCACTGCCTAAATGAGCTCCAGAGATGGGCGCAAGCCACAGCTATCAGCATGGACACCAGCGACAGGCATGAAACCCTAAGGCTGCTGCTGCAGCTACAAGAAGCCTGTGTGCAAACACAGGTCACTATCCGCACCTCCCCTCCTGGGAGCCTGTGCAGCCCGGCACTGCCAGGGTCCCGTGATCCAGGGACCACTTCCCCGGGAGAGCATGCAGCACACCTCAGCCTGTTGCAGCATTGCACTGGCCTCTGCCACGACAGGCTCACCCCGCATTCCGTACCCCTCCCTCCCACTGGCCTGAGTGAGCCAGAGCCCCCGAATCAGCTCCTACTTTAACTCCATCTTGTCTGGGAGGCGAACACATGCCCTCAGGTGACCTACACATAGAGGCAGGTCCAAATCCAAAGCTGAACACCAGGAGCTGTGCAAACAAAGAAGAGAAAGGGAAATCTCTCCCAGCAGCCTCAGGAGCAGCGGATTAAATCTTCACAATCAACTTGATGTACCCTGCATCTGTGTAATACCTGAATGGACAATGAATCATCCCAAAACTCAGATGGTGGACTTTGGGAGCAACTGTAGACTTGGGGTTTGCTTTCTGCATCTAATTTGTTTTGGGTTTTATGTTTATTTTAGTTTAGTATTTAGAGCTTATTATCATCAGTAGATTTGTTTATTGATTTGGTTGCTCGCTACCTTTTTTAATGTATATATATATATATATATATATATATATATATATATATATTTTCCTTTTCCTCTTTTTGTGAGTGTGTATATGTAGGCTTCTTTGTGTGATTTTGTCTGTATAGCTTCGCTTTTGCCATTTGTCCTAGGGTTCTCGCTGTCCATTTTTTTTTCCTTTTTACATATAATTTTTAGCACTTGTTAAGATTGGTGGATTTGTTTTTTCATTTTGTTGCTCTCTTCTTTCTCTCTCTCCTTTTTTTATTATTTTTTATTTTTAATGATTTTTTTTATTTCTTAATTTTTTTATTTATTTTGTTTGTTTCTTTCTTTTTTCTCCCTTTTCTTCTGAGAGATGTGGCTGACAGAGTCTTGGTGCTCTGTCCGGGTGTCAGGCCCAAGCCTCTGAGGTGGGAGAGCCAATTTCAGGACATTGGTCCACCAGAGATGTCCCGGTCCCACGTAATACCAAATGGTGAAAGCTCTCCCAGAGATTTCCATCTCAACGCTAAGACCCAGCTCCACTCAATGAAGAGCAAGCTCTAGTGCTGGACACCCTATGCCAAACAACGAGCAAAACAGGAACACAACCCCACCCATTAGCAGAGAGGCTGCCTAAAATCATAATAAGTCCACAGACACCCCAAAACACACCACCAGACGTGGACCTGTCCACCAGAAAGACAAGATCCAGCCTCATCCACCAGAACACAGGCACTAGTCCCCTCCACCAGGAAGCCTACACAACCCACTGAACAAACCTTAGCCACTGGGGACAGACACCAAAAACAATGGGAACTATGAACCTGCAGCCTGCAAAAAGGAGACCCCAAACACAGTAAGATAAGCAAAATGAGAAGACAGAAAAACACACTGCAGATGAAGGATCAAGAAAAACCCCCACCAGACCTAACAAATGAAGAGGAAATAGGCAGTCTACCTGAAAAAGAATTCAGAATAATGATAATAAAGATGATGCAAAATCTTGGAAATAGAATGGAGAAAATACAAGAAACGTTTAAAAAGGACCTAGAAAAACTAAAGAGCAAACAAACAAAGATGAACAATACAATAAATGAAATTAAAAATACTCTAAGATGGAATCAATAGCAGAATAACTGAGGCAGAAGAATGGATAAATGACCTGGAAGATAAAATGGTGGAAATAACTGCCAGGAGCAGAAAAAAGAAAAAAGAATGAAAAGAATTGAGGACAATCTCAGAGACTTCTGGGACAACATTAAATGCACCAACATTTGAATCATAGGGGTCCCAGAAGAAGAAGAGAAAAGAAAAGGGACTGAGAAAATATTTGAAGAGATTATAGTTGAAAACTTCCCTAACATGGGAAAGGAGTCAATCAAGTCCAGGAAGCCCAGAGAGTCCCACACAGGATAAATCCAAGGAGAAACATGCCAAGACACATATTAATCAAACTATCAAAAATTAAATACAAAGAAAAAATATTAAAAGCAGCAAGGGAAAAGCAACAATAATATACAAGGTAATCCCCATAAGGTTAACAGCTGATCTTTCAGAAGAAACTCTGCAAGCCAGAAGGAAGTGGCAGGACATATTTAAAGTGATGAAAGGGGAAAACCTACAATCAAGATTACTCTACCCAGCGAGGATCTCATTCAGATTCAACGGAGAAATTAAAACCTTTACAGATAAGCAAAAATTTAGAGAATTCAGCACCACCAAACCAGCTTTACAACAAATGCTAAAGGAACTTCTCTAGGCAGGAAACACAAGAGAAGGAAAAGACCTACAAAAACAAAACCCAAACAAGTAAGAAAATGGTAATAGGAACATACATATCAATAATTACCTTAAATGTAAATGGATTAAATGCTCCAACCAAAAGACATAGACTGGCTGAATGGCTACAAACACAAGACCCATATATATGCTGTCTAGAAGAGATCCACTTCAGACCTAGGGACACATACAGACTGAAAGTGAGGGGATGGAAAAAGATATTCCATGCAAATGGAAATCAAAGAAAGCTAGAGTAGCAATTCTTATATCAGGCAAAATAGACTTTAAAATAAAGACTATTACAAGAGACAAAGAAGGACACTACATAATGATCAAGGGATCAGTCTAAGAAGATATAACAATTGTAAACATTTAAGCACCCAACATAGGAGCACCTCAACACATAAGGCAAATGCTAACAGCCATAAAAGGGGAAATGACAGTAACACAAAAACAGTAGGGGACTTTGACAGCTCACTTTCACCAATGGACAGATCATCCAAAATAAAAATAAATAAGCTTTACGTGACACATTAAACAAGATGGACTTAATTGATATTTATAGGACATTCCATCCAAAAACAACAGAATACACTTTCTTCTCAAGTGTTCATGGAACATTCTCCAGGATAGACCATTTCTTGGGTAACAAATCAAGCCTTGGTAAATTTAAGAAAATTGAAATCATACCAAGTATCTTTTCTGACCACAACACTATGAGACTAGATATCAATTAGAGGAAAAAAAAAACTGTAAAAAATACAAACACATGGATGCTATACAATACACTACTAAATATCCAAGAGATCACTGAGGAAATCAAAAAAATACCCAGAAACAAATGACAATGAAAACATGATGACCCAAAACCTATGGGATGCAGCCAAGGCAGTTCTAAGAAGGAAGTTTAGAGCAATACAATCCCACATCAAGAAACAAGAAATATCTCAAATAAAGAACCTAACCTTACACCTAAAGCAATTAGAGAAAGAAGAACAACAACAAAAAAAACCCCAAAGTTAGCAAAAGGAAAGAAATCATAAAGATCAGATCAGAAATAAATGAAAAAAAGGGAAGGAAATGACAGCAAAGATGAATAAAATTAAAAGCTCTTTCTTTGAGAAGATAAACAAAATTAATAAAGTAGTAGCCAGACTCATCAAGAAAAAAAGGGGGAAGACTCAAATGAATAGAATTAGAAATGAAAAAGGAGAAGTAACAACTGACACTGCAGAAATACAAACTATCATGAGAGTTGCTACAAGAAACTCTATGCCAATAAAATGGACAACCTGGAAGAAATGGACACATTCTTAGAAAAGTACAACCTTCCGAGACTGAACCAGTATAAAATAGAAAATATAAACCAATGACAAGCACTGAAATTGAGGCTATGATTAAAAATCTTCCAACAAACAAAAGCCCAGGACCAGATGGCTTCACAGGTGAATTCTATCAAACATTTAGAGAAGAGCTAACACCTATCCTTCTCAAACTCTTCCAAATTACAGCAGAGGCAGAAACACTCCCAAACTCATTCTATAAGGCCACCATCACGCTGATACCAAAACCAGACAAAGATGTCACACAAAAAAAGAAAACTACAGGCCAATATCACTGATGAACATAGATGTAAAAATCCTCAACAAATACTAGCAAACAGAATTCAACAGCACATGAACAGGATCATACACCATGATCAAGTGGGGTTTATCTCAGGAATGCAAGGATTCTTCAGTATATGCAAATCAATCAATGTGATACTCCATATTAACAAACTGAAGGAGAAAAACCATATGATCATCTCAATAGATGCAGAAAAAGCTTTTGACAAAATTCAACACCCATTTATGATAAAAACCCTCCAGGAAGTAGGCATAGAGGGAACCCACCTCAACATAATAAAGGCCATATATGACAAACCCACAGCCAACATCATTCTCAATGGTGAAAAACTGAAACCATTTCCAGTAAGATCAGAAACATGACAAGGTTGCCCACTCTCACCATTATTATTCAACATAGTTTTGGAAGTTTTAGCCACAGCAATCAGAGAAGAAAAAGAAATAAAAGGAATCCAAATTGGAAAAGAAGAAGTAAAACTGTCACTGTTTGCAGATGATATGATACTATACATAGAGAATCCTAAAGGTGTTACCAGAAAACTCCTAGAGCTAATCAATGAATTTGGTAAAGTAGCAGGATACAAAATTAATGCACAGAAATCTCTTGCATCCCTATAAATGAATGATGAAAAATCTGAAAGACAAATTAAGGAAACACTCCCATGTACCACTTCAACAAAAAGAATAAAATACCAAGGAATAAACCTACCTAAGGAGACAAAAGACCTGTATGCAGAAAAGTATAAGACACTGATGAAAGAAATTAAAGATGACAGAAACAGATGGAGAGATATACCATGTTCTTGGATTGGAAGAATCAACATTGTGAAAATGATTATACTACCCATAGCAATCTACATATTCAGTGCAATCCTTATCAAACTACCACTGGCATTTTTCACAGAACTAGAACAAAAAATTTCATAATTTGTATGGAAACACAAAAGACCCCGAATAGCCAAAGCAATCTTGAGAAAGAAAAACAGAGCTGGAGGAATCAGGCTCCCTGACTTCAGACTATACTACAAAGGTACAGTAGTCAAGACAGTATGGTACTGGCTCAAAAACAGAAATATAAATCTATGGAACAGGATAGAAATCCCAGAGATAAACCCATGCACATATGGTCATGTTATCTTTGATAAAGGAGACAAAAATATACAATGGAGGAAACACAACCTCTTCAGTAAGTGGTGCTGGGAAAACTGGACAGCTATGTGTAAAAGAATGAAATTCGAATACTTTCTTACACCATACCCAAAAATAAACTCAAAATGGAGCAAAGACCTAAATGTAAGGTCAGACACTATAAAACTCTTAGAGGAAAAGATAGGCCGAACACTCCATGACATAAATCACAGCAAGATCCTTTTTGACCCACCTCCTAGAGAAATGGAAATAAAAACAAAAATAAACAAATGGGACATAATGAAACTTCAAAGCTTTTGCCCAGCAAAGGAAACCATAAACAAGATGAAAAGGCAACCCTTGGAATTGGAGAAAATATTTACAAATGAAGCAACTGACAAAGGAGTAATCTCCTAAATATACAAGCAGCTCATGCAGCTCAGTATCAAAAAAACAAAAACCCAATCCAAAAATGGGCAGAAGACCTAAATAGACATTTCTCCAAAGAAGATATACAGATTGCCAACAAACACATGAAAAGATGCTCAACATCACTAATCATTAGAGAAATGCAAATCAAAATTACAATGAGGTATCACCTCACCCCGGTCAGAATGGGCATCATCCAAAAATGTACAAACAATAAATGCCGGAGAGGGTGTGGAGAAAAGGGAACTCTCTTGCACTGTTGGTGGGAATGTAAATTGATATAGCCACTATGGAGAACAGTATGAAGGTTCCTTAAAAAAACTAAAAATAGAACTACCATACAACCCAGCAATCCTACTACTGGGCATATACCCTGAGAAAACCATAATTCAAAAAGAGTCACGTACCACAATGGTCATTGCAGCTGTATTTACAATAGCCAGGACATGGAAGCAACCTAAGTGTCCATCAACAGATTAATGGGTAAGGAAGATGTGGCACATATATACAATAGAATATTACTCAGCCATAAAAAGAAATGAAATTGAGTTATTTGTAGTGAGGTGAATGGACATAGTGACTATCACAGAGTGAAGTAAGTCAGAAAGAGAAAAACAAATACCATATGCTAACACATATATATGGAATCTAAAAAAAAAAAAAAGATTATGAAGAACCTAGGGGCAGGGGAGGAATAATGATGCAGACATAGAGAATGAACTTGAGTACACGGGGAGGGGGAAGGGTAAGCTGGGATGAAGTGAGAGAGTGGCATGGACATATATACACTACCAAATGTAAAATACATAGCTAGTGGGAAGCAGCCGCATAGCACAGGGAGATCAGCTCTGTGCTTTGTGACCACCTAGAGGGGTGGGATAGGGAGGGTGGCAAGGAGACGCAAGAGGGAGGGCATATGGGGATATATCTATACATATAGCTGATTCATTTTGTTATACAGTAGAAACTAACACAACACTGTAAAGAAATTATACTCCAATAAAGACGTTAAAAAAAAAAGAGAGAGAGAATGAAATAGAACAGTGGGCGTGAAAGGCCTGGGGAGAGGATGCTGGCCCACAGCAGATGCATTATATATATATGTCTGTCAAACTGAATTTAGAAGAACCAGCTTTGTGAGTGAAAATCATGTTAAATTGATCAAAAATCAGATGTAAACCCATAATTAATCAGTTATGCCATTGTTTTTTCCTTTCTGATAATTCTTCTCAAAGAGTTTTCACCTATAAAGTTGTGTTAGAAAGGGTTGTAGATTTGATAGCTCTCTTTCCAGGGCCCTGACCCCATGCACAACACACACATTTGTTAAAAATTAACATTGTCCCTTTTGTGAAGTCTGTTATCAAGAAATCTCAAAATTAGTGCTCAAAGGACGTAGCAGTTTCTATTTCCTCCATTTTTCTGTACCTGTAACTGAGGCATGAAGCTAAGTCACAGGTGTGACCAGGTCCTTTTTGTCATTCAGCTGACTGAAGAGCTTCCCGGCCTGAATCATCCACCTAGATGCCCTAAAAGGAGGCAAAGGAATGGGCATTAAGTGAAGTGGACACTCACAGTCTTAAGATGCTACAGTTTCTAATGTCAGTTGACCAGAATTGAGGTTAAAGACATGTTTTGTCACCATTTTCTCCATGGACCATTTCCTGTCCTCTCACTGTCAAGTTTAGAGCATAAAACAAACCACACAGATCCATCTCTGCTCCACACTCTGCCAAAAAGCAGAGTTAGTGTTCACCAACAGCAAAGTATGCACACTACATCTACAAGTGTGTGACATAGCCTCACATTTTGTGTGTGACCACAGCCTCAAAGAAACCAAAAAAAAAAAAAAAAAAAAAAAAGAGGTTTAATTTCACCAGAGTAAGAAAAAAAAATCCAAAAGCACAATCAAAGCAAAGAATGTTAGACTTGAGAAAAAACTTAGAGTCTGTTTTAGCCAAACTTATTCACTTTACAGAAAAAGAAACTGGACCTCAGAGAGATTTCCAATTTAAATGCAGGTTATATCTGAGTCTGAATCTGAGACCTTTCATGATACCACCCAAAGACAGGGTTGGAATTAACCTTATACGTGCTGTATTCTAAGTTCCTCACTTTACTGACGTGGAAACTGAGGCCAAAAGAAATTAAATGACTGCTTTGAAGTCGTATACTTACTTAAGACTAAATCCCATATGTTTATGCTTCTCAGAGAGAGCTTTGGTACCTTCCTCCTCTGCCTCAAACCCCATCCAGCAGGCTTCACCACTCCTTCATTCTATGAGATGGGCAACTGATCTTTTTCACATGGTCTTATAACCACATCAATAAGGTCTGAAGACCCACATCTCCTTTCCAACCAGATTAGCACTCCTTTATAGAAATTCAGGGGCCACCACTTAAGCCCAGCCCAGTACAAACACAGCCAGGTAGCATCTGGGCAATTTTAAATATCTGTGTGTGTTTTATAACCACCCAAAGTTGGTAAGCTTCAAGAAGATCAACTAGAAATGTTCAGCATTTTTCCATGTTGTATTCTGTCTCTATTTACCAAAATAAATAAATTAGGATACTGAAAGACTACAGTAAACACAGATATTTTTACTCATGGTTACAGTAGCCGTACTGCTCTTCTGCTCTTAGTGGTAAATATACTGAGATAATAAGATCGCTAGAATTAATCAAATGTAGGAAGTTGTATAAATTCTATGTGATCCTGTTAAAAACTATTCCAATAATAATTCAGAAAAACTCAAGCTTTAGAGCCATTTGTTTCATTCGTTTAATAGTTTAGCAAAAATGGCTTACTATGTGCCCAGCAACTTTCTAGGTGCTGGAGATACAACAGGGAACAAAGGTCCTGCCCTCTTGGATGTTCCATTCTAATAAAGAAACAAGCAAAGCCATAATATGTCAGAAGTTCATAAGTGCCATGGAGAAAAAGGAAGTAGAGGAGGTGGGACAGTAGGTGCCCGACTGAAGAGGTAGGGAGGGTAGTTGCTATGGTTTATATTTAAGATGGCCTTGCTGATAAACAGGGATGAAAGAAATGAGAACGCAAGCTCTGTGTGTATCTGAAGGAAGCGCTTTCAAAGCAGAGAGCCAACAAGTGCAAAGTCCTGAAGCAGGAGTGGCGTGTACTTGGAACAGCACGAAGGCCAGTGTGGCTAGCGTAAAATGAGTGAGGGGGCAGTGGAAGGAGATGGTGTCTGAAAGGTGGTTGAGGCCAACTGTGTGGGACCTTTTAGAGCAATGTAGGGGATTTGACTTGTACTCAAGGTGAGATGAAAAGGCAGTGGAAGACGTGGAACAGAGGAGTGACATGGTCTGATTTCCCTTTAAAAGTATCACATTACCTATGTGTTGAAAAACAATTGTAGCCTATGGCTATGACAATAATCCAGGTGAGACATGATGGTGGCTTGGACCATGATGGTAGTGGTAGAGGTTGTAAGAAGGAGTAAGATTCTTGGAGGTACAACCATGGGACTTCTTGGTGAATTGGACATGGCTTGTGAGGAAAAGAGAAGAATCCATGACTTCAAGCTTTTCCTCTTGAGAAACTCTTGGGGGGAATTGCCATTTGCTACAATGAGAAAGCCTATGGGAGGAGTGATTTGCAGGGGAGGGGATCATGAATCAGTAGTTCAACACTAAACTTGTATGGCTGGAGATGCCTCTTAGATATCCAATTAATAGATACATCCTATTTCAGACACATCCTATTAGAAATGTGTCTTAAGAATGCAGTTGAATATACAGTAGAGTTCAGAGCTAAAATCTAGACCTGATATACAAATGTTGGTATTGTTAGCATCTGGATGATATTGAAAGCCATGAGATCAAATGAGATCATAGTGAAGGTGGATTAAAAAAGAAAAAAGGGGCTTCCCTGGTGGCGCAGTGGTTGAGAGTCCGCTTGCCGATGCAGGGGACACGGGTTCGTGCCCCAGTCCGGGAAGATCCCACATGCTGCAGAGTGGCTGGGCCCGTGAGCCATGGCCTCTGGGCCTGCGCGTCCGGAGCCTGTGCTCCTCAATGGGAGAGGCCACGACAGTGAGAGGCCCGCGGACCGCAAAAAAAAAAAAAAAAAAAAGAGAAAAGGGGCCTTGAGACACTTCAGTATTTGGAGGTCAGTGAGGTGAGGAGGAACCAGCAAAGAAGGTGGAGGAAGGGACCAAGAGAGAGATACAAAGACCAGAGACCAGTATTCTCTAGTTAGGTGAGTGATCAGCTGTATCCAAAGCTGCTGGTTCTGGATGCAAGCTCAGTTATAATGGGCAAAGTAAAAAGTAAGCTGCCTGTGTCTCCTGCTGTCATATCCACAACCTACTGTGAGTAGTAATAATAGAAGAATAGTAACAATTAAGAACTACCACCTACTGAGTGTCTATCAAGTACCAAGGATTGTGCTTTGTCAAATCTCCCATGCCAACTCTGACGGATTGATAGTGCTTACCTGGAGCATTGTGTTGAGGAGTCTAAGGCTGCCTCTTAGCTTAAGGAAAAGGATTGAGTCACAGTTTCTGCCATGGACACAGAATGAGAAATTCTGGCTTCGTATCTGCTAGGTATTCATGATCCCTGTAATAGGACTCTACATACATTTTCAGTAGGGCTAACAACACTTCAGCGGTAGTATAATAAGCCCCATTTTACAAATGCAGAAACTTAGTTCAGGAACGTTTACTAATTGCCCTGAGGTGGCACAGCCAGATGTGGCAAAGGGGAAACTTGCCCCAGGTCAGCTGGCCTTTGTCACATACTGCACAGTTTCGCTCTCCATCCCATCAGAAAAGTGCACAGAATTTTGGGTCCCCAGGGTACACCTCTTCTAACTGAAACCTAGGACACAGAAAGCATATAGACAAAGGTATAAACTTCAAAAATAATGGTTCCTTTATGCTCAAAGAAAATATGGTACGGCTGGATCGATGAACTGATTTAGAGAGATATGTTTGCAAACTTAAGTACAGGAGAAAAAGAAGCAAAACATGACACAAGAGTAGTCAGTGATTCAAGCAGAAGCTTTTTTTTGTTTTTTTAAAAATTTTTTTTTGGCTGTGTCGGGTCTTTGTTGCTGCGCTGGGTCTTCGTTGCTGAGAGTGGCCTTTCTCTAGTTATGGTGAGAAGGGCTACTCTTTTTTTTTTTTTTTTGCAGTACGCAGGCCTCTCACTGTTGTGGCCTCTCCCATTGCGGAGCACAGGCTCCGGACGCGCAGGCTCAGCAGCCATGGCTCACGGGCCCAGCCGCTCTGCAGCATGTGGGATCTTCCTGTACCGGGGCACGAACTCGTGTCCCCCGCATCGGCAGGCGGACTCTCAACCACTGCACCACCAGGGAAGCCCAGGGATACTCTTTGTTGCAGTGTGTGGGCTTCTCATTGCGGTGGCTTCTCTTGTTGCAGAGCACTGGCTCTAGGCGCACAGGCTTCAGTAGTTGTGGCGCATGGGCTCAGTAGTTGTGGCGCACAGGTTTAGTTGCTCTGTGGCACGTGGGATCTTCCCAGACCAGGGATCTAACCCATGTCCCCTGCATTGGCAGGTGGATTCTTAACCATTGCACCACCAGGGCAGCCCCAAGCAGAAGTTTTTTCAACCTAGGGCAGTTGAAGATGATACAGTAAGAGCAATCATTAAAAATATGACTATTATTTTATCTTCGTCATTCCCATAGCAACCTAGTAGTATTGCCTGCCAAAAAATAACTCAGTAGGCACCAAGAATTCTCAGCTTCTCTTTTAGCAGCAAGCCCTTCCCACAGTCATTTGTATTAACATTTGCAAAAGATTTATTTCCCTTTGATTCAAATAATTCCACATTCCCAAGAATATCTGAACTGGAACATGGCCAGCTGCCTGCAGGGGCCTGCAGCCGTCTCCCTGGTCCTGGGTAGCTCCCTGGGTGCCCATGAATGGCTCATTGTTAAAGACAAACCCGCTGCAGAAAACAGAGAAAACACAGAAGAGGAATCAGTGTCCTGTTCGGAGGACTGGTCTGGATTTTGAGCAATGAGACTGCGTGGGAATAGCAAGCACCTAAGGCTGTTGTGAGTCAGTGATTGATGACTGTCGGCAGGCCTATGGCTCCTCTGAGATGCTGCCCCAGGTCACCATCAACAGTCAACTTACTCCAGGAGATTCTGAACACAGATCCTTCCACATGGCCAAGCAGAAGTCTAGAGCAGGCCCCAAATGAAAATCATCTTCATCAGCCCCTTGAATCTGTTAAGCACCAACTGGATGCAGGAATAAACACTAATGGAGAAAAGTGGAGGTCACCTTCCAACAGTGTGTAACAATCCAAGAAAAGTGTGACCTTTAGACTCTTACATAATGGAGACTGGGAACCCATATTTTGCTCTGAGTTTTGCTACTGGTTTTCTGCATATATTCTTTCTCTATGCCAGCTAACAGGGCACTTTGGAGAAAGGTCCAGCTGCCCACTTCAAAGTCCCTTGAAATCAAAGATAAGAAGTACTATAATTTTAGTATTTCTTGGAATTAATCAACCTTTCACTAAATTTAATTGCAGAGTGGATTAAATGTTTTCCTGATGTATACTTTCCACATTTAGACCATGTTAATTATTTCAGAGATGTACTGATAAACCCCACACTTAATGCTAGATGAGTATAATTTAGCAGCCACAAGCCTATAATTTAGATATGGCGATTTTCAAAGAGTTACACCTTCTGATACTTATTCAGATCTTTCATTGTCCTTATTTGAGCTTTTTCTTTTTAATATTCAGAAAACTACCTTATTTCAAGATAAAATTCTCATGCTGCATTACTTCTCCCAGTTCTCAAAAACCCACCCAAACAGGGGAAATCAATGAAGTGATCTAGAAACAATAGACTAATTCAGTTACAGTCATAATTAATCAATCTGCCAAAACAATAGCTATATCTGCTCAAGTGAAAATATATGACTTTATGCCATGGAGAAAAATAAACCTAACTTGCTAAAACATGCCTCTATCTTTCAACTGCCCTACTTAACATTCTGCAAATAAGGCAAAAAAGCTATATGGGGTCTGAACTTCTATCCCTGTGGACACGTCTCCGTCTTCACTGAGGCCATTAATACATTAAAAACACTGATGAAGGGCTAGTTGTTGGGTAAAGTCATTTTTCCCTTGACATTTATTATCAGTAGAAAAGTTTTTCTGTTTTAATACCCACATTCTGGCATATAATTACTGTAATAAAGTCTATTTCACTCTGGGTGACTGCTGCCAGTATTATGAAATCATGGCAATGGTTGTAAAAATAAGGGAGGTCACAACCTTTCCACACACACACACACCCACTCTGCAGCTGATATTAAATAGCTTTGGTGGGAAAATGCAGACCTTTAAACTTTCTCTACCAAATTCAATGCATTCTGTATTTAACTTCTTCTTCTAAAAAGTTTGTGTTTTAAGAATTCAAAAACTGCATATGGCCATGGGGAAAAAAAAGAAGAAGGAGCTTATACTTAATTAGTTACTAAGTCCAACTTGGACAAAGCACAATAACAACCATTTCTTTGTGCTAACTATTTTTAATCATATGCATTACATGCATTGGCCTGTCTACTGCCCAGACTGTTCCAGCCTCAATCCTGCTTTACCATTATGGTTTTGGCAAAGGACAGCATCGAGAAAAGTCTCCATTTTGATGTTTTGCCGTTTTGATAGGGATAATAACTCCTAACAACGTGAATTCCCTCTAAACCTTAAACCACCACCATGGCTTCCTGACCATGAGAGAGTCAACATCCAAGTACATCAGATGCTGTACAGATATCCTCCTTACACCCCTAGCAGTACTCAACATTTTGATATATCCTCTCTGGACTTAACCTGCTCAAATATTTTAATCCAATTGCTTTCAGCTATTCTCTTACATAACTGTTGGATATAATTTTTCTACTTCCAGCCAAGACCCAAGTCAAGCTAATTCAGGAACATAATAAAGACAGATAGGCCCAGGAGGAGTATCTTATGCATTTTTTAAAATTTTCTTTATTCAATAGGAATTTCTTTAGGGAGGGTCTAAGGAAATACCTATTTTAAAAGTAGAATCTTGGGATTCCAAATTAAAATAATCCTTAGTAGAAATGCTGTTTGGGGGTTCAGAAGGTCAGAATCTCTCCTTGCCCTTGGAATGGGAAATCACTGGAATCCCTTGTCTTTTAAAGCAACAGAGGGAATATAGAAGCAAATAGAATGTTGGAGAACAGGGTGTGTTAGACCCACAAGAAAGCACCAACAAGAGCACCATACAGAGAAAGCCAACCCTGGGACTGCTCCCTGCTTCAATCAGAGCTGTGCTGTCATCTACTTTATTTCCTGACCTTATGCATCAGGTTTTGTTTAGGGAGGAAAAGAGCTACTATAAGCACATTGAAAAACAATTTGAGGCATGCATACCCTATGACCAGCAATTCTGCTCCTTAGATATGTATCCTGGAGAAATGTGTACCTATGTGCCCCAGACTGCATGTATATGAATGTTCACAGCACTGTTGTCCATAATGGCTCCAAATCAGAAGCAATTCAAATGTCCATCCTTAGTACAATGGATTGATACATTGTGGTGAATTCATACAATGGGAGACTATACAGCAGTAGAAATTAATAAGCCAGAGGTTTGTGCCACAACATGGATGAACTTGCAAACACAATGCCGGATGAAAAAGGCAAGACAAAAAAGAAAACATAGAATTACTGCATTTATATAAAAATTTAAAACCAGCAAAATGAATCTATATTTTTTAGAGGTATACATACAGGCAATAAAACTTAGGAAGAAGCAAATGAATGATTATCACAAAAGTCTCAAGAATATTTCCTTTGTGGGGTGAGAGAAGGTTGTAATCAGGACTCAGGGTGGGAACTATGGGAAACTTTCGGATGCTTAGTAATGCTTTGTTTCTCATCCTTCAAAATTTTTCTATATGGCTATTTTATCTTTTACTTCAAAATTGCAAAAAGCATCACTCTTAAAAAAGAAAAGTCTGAAAATTCACTGCTTCAATCCAACTTCTTCGTGGGAAACATAAGGAACTGGAGGTCAGGGAGATTAAGTCAATTGCCCATTTCTCCTGTCACCTAATCTTCCCCAGTGCTTTGGAGGCAGGGGGGTGGGGGCGTGGGGTGGGGGGTGGGGGGGGATGCGGAAGGGAGGGAGGGGGGTCTACATTCTGGAGGCTCAGAGGGCCTGTCATTGTCCCATTCGGCTCTTCCGTCCAGCTTGAAAGCTGTCCCACTCCTTTCCCTCCCTCATCTCAACGCCCCTCCCCTTCATGGCCAGCCCCCAGCATCTCTCCTTGTGGGTCCACAGCCAAGGTCCACCTCTGAGTCCACTGGAAAGATGTCCATACTATATATGCGTTCGCAGATAGATATATATGCCCACTTGTACCTTGTACCCTCTTTTGGGTCTACTAGACTTGCCAGCCCTATATAGAAAATATGTCATATTTAATCTATACCTAAAACCTACCATATTTTGCATGTTACAGATATCTAAAACCAAAATAAAGTTTGTTAGCTACAAATATTAAATCCAATGCTTCTATAGATACTTTTCAAGCATCCCTCCAATAACCAGTGGAAGGGACCGTGCGAGTTGTAGACTTGCCGCTGGAGGGGTCCCTTCCTGAACTATTACTCCTGAGCTGCACAGGATATGTTGCTTTTATAATGGAGTTTTAAAAGTCTTTATTATCCTCTTTGTTTTTTTAAAAAAATCAGTTGCTGAGAAAACATTTAGCCAGAACCTTTTTTAGAAAGTAAAATTGTGAGTTAAGAAATTCTAGGGAAGGCATTGCATACAGATATGAATAACATGATTTTCGAAGCTTATACGGGAGTCTATTTACTAAATTTCTCCAAATCAGTGGTATTCTTGGATGCTCTTTCATATTTAAAGACTTATTTTCTTGCAATAGCAGGAGCAGTTTTAGACTCACAGCAAAACAGAGAGAAAGATGCAGAGATTTCCCCATATACTTCCTGTCCCTACAGATGCATATCTTCCCCCATTATCTACCTCCCCCATCAGAGTGGTACATTTGTTACTATTGATAAATCTCCACGGACACATCATTATCACCCAAAGCCCATAGTTTACATCAGGGTTCACTCTTGGTGTTGTACAGTCTATGGGTTTGGACAAATGTGTAATGACATGGATCCATCATTATAGTATCATACAGCATCTTTTTAGTGTCCTAATAATCCTTTGTGCACCACCCATTTATCGTTCCCCTTTCCTTTATCCCCTAGCAACCACTGATCTTTTTACTGTCTCCATATTTTTGCCTTTTCTGGAACAGTATATAGTTGGAATCATACAGTATGTAACCTCTTTCAAATTGGCTTCTTTCACTTAAGTTATACGCATTTCAATTTCTTCCATGTTTTTTCATGGCTTGATAACTCATTTCTTGTCAGCACTGAATAATATTCTATTGTCTGGATGTACTTCGGTTTACTTATTCATTCACTTACTGAAGGACATCTTGGTTGCCTTTAAGTTTTGGCAGTTATGAATAAAGCTGCTATAAACACCCATATGCAGATTCTTGTGTGGATATATGTTTTCAAATTATGGAGTAAACGCCAAAGAGCACAACTGCTGAATTGTATGGGAAGTGTATGCTTAGTTTTGAAAGAAACCACCAAACTGCCTTCCAAAGTGACTGTACCATTTTGCATTGGACCAGAAACTTCAGATTTGACAAGGTAAAGGTAGAAAAGTGAAGCTATATCTCATACATGAGGAATTCTAAGGTAATTCTCCTAAAAATGGAACTACAGAAGAAGCCAAAAATCCAAGACAGACAATCCCACCAAGCAGAGCAAAAGTACAGAAGGGAAGAACAAGTACAAATATAGGCAACAAAAGAAAAACATTACATAAGAAAATCCAAATAAAGGGATAGAGTTCTTAGCCCGTGAACAACTTCCCTCCAAATAAAACTGCTATCATTATCAAAGAAGCCCTATGCAAGGAGTAGTTTTCCATCCATGGATAAACAAGAAAGAAGTGTCATTTCAAGAAGAGCTGGCCATGGGGAAAAAATGCTTTTGTCAGAAGAAAGGCAGTATTTCCAGTCTCCCACATTATCAGTAGAAGGCCAATGTAACCAAAAGCACCTGAAGAAGTCAAAATCCTCTATGAGTCATGCTGGTATTATACCAGTAGCAGATAAAGCAAAACAAGAGGGGTGATTGTTGTTTTCTTTGAAACGACCCCATGCACAAAGATTTGGTTTTCTCCTGGAGTGCACCTTCAGTAGGATGAACTCATTTCGTTAAAATTCCAGACCATATCACTTCATGAAAAATAATTCCCGGAGAATTTGCTCTCTGGTCCTCCTGTCTGTGCCTAATGGTACTCTTCCCATCCTTCCCCGTGCTGCCCACAGTGACAGCCTCCTGGCTTTGAATTCCTAGGGAATATCACTCATTTGGACTCAGTTCCACAGAGCCCTGCATAGGGGCTTAATGACTCCCCAACCATGCATGGTTTATTTTTCCACCCAGATTTGAAGGTCATGGAAGACAGACCACTTGTACTTTCTTGTGCGTCCCCTACCAAAGTGCTGAGCTCATAGTAGGTGCTCACACCCTCCCCAGTGGTTCATTTGCTCCATGCGGCCTTCCCTTCAACAGCTCACGATCATCACCAGAAGTAAATTCCCTTACAGCACTACACATCATGGAGCCACGGTCTTCCCTGACCTCTGTTACTGCAGTGCCTTCTCTTTCTCTGTTTTGCTTTAAAAGCAGATGGTGGGGGCTTCCCTGGTGGTGCAGTGGTTGAGAGTCCGCCTGCCAATGCAGGGGACACGGGTTTGTGCCCCGGTCCGGGAAGATCCCACATGCCGTGGAGCGGCTGGGCCCGTGAGCCATGGCTGCTGGGCCTGCGCGTCCGGAGCCTGTGCTCCGCAACGGGAGAGGCCACGGCAGTGAGAGGTCCGTGTACCGCAAAAAAAAAAAAAAAAAAAAAAAAGCAGATGGTGGACAGAAACTAAAATCACATCCAGGTCAGTGAGTGTACATTAGAACACAGATCAAGTCACCACTACACTTTAACATACCTTGATGGTAACACAGTCCATAAATGGTAATAAACATGGGCAGGATCACTGTGAACAACAAACCAAAACAAGGAACAGATCGAAGCTTTCATAGTAATTTGGAATTAGACTCTCAGAGCTTTCAACATTACTGTTTGTTCTGCTATAATGGGATATGTAGATTCCTAAAAATAACCTGGTTTGCCAAAAACTGTGATATTAAAAGACTTGTTTTTGTGGAAGAGGAAGGTATTAAGGTTAGGATTAAAGTTTCAGTCACAATAACCAACAACAGAGGAATTCCCATAGTTATAAGTAAATGTTATTATCATAATCTAAAATGTATATATCCATTGATCAACGATGACAACACACACCCAAATGTTGCATTCCACATACTCAGGAATTTCACAGTCTTCTCCATGCCCTTTGTCTTTTATTTTGCGCTTCTGTTTGTTGAGCCCCTAATCTTAAACCAAAGGACAAAGGAGTATACACCAAACAGCAGAACAGCTCACCAGGGTGACACACAGCAGCATCTTCCCAGGCTTTGCAGGACCATAACTTTCCTCCCTCTTCTTGGGTTCCTAGTCCCTCAGTCACCTACATAACCAGAGGCAGTTACATAATACAAAAATGCTCCTCAATTGATAAAACACCTCATATCTAATTTCCATTATAAAAACTCCCAATGTAGGAAAATTGGTTGAACATCAGGCTCCAAATTAAATTGGGGCTTTTCACATCAATCACTGGCTTCCTGCGGCCACATCTGTGATGTTTCTGCAAGGGGTCTATGGCCACAAAGACAATAGCCTTGCCCATTCTAAACCAGCCTCTCCAGATTCACTTTCCCCTACCAATGGAGGAAAATGGTTACTGCACAATAAACAAAACCCAAAAATCTAGTAGAAAAGGCCAGGTGTGTTTCCTTAAGGTATAGGCACCTCTCCACAGCGAGAATGATTTTGGAAGTGAGACTTAATGGGCCTGCGGCCATACCTCCAGGACAGCTCGTCATGTCCTATGGCTCATTGGGATATGGTTCCTTAAAGGAATGTCATCAACTGTGAAAACTAGCAGATTCCTGAGGAAGGTAGGAATACAAATCTATATTTTAAAAAGTCATCTTGTTCGGCTTCTATGGAATCCACCAAATCCATCCTAGATGAGTGGGTGAAAACTCTTACTTCCATGCTATCTAATTAAGACCATTAATCCCTTCCAGTGCTAACATATCAGTCTGACCTTATTTGCGATTTTGACTAAATAGCTTACACAAGTTTTTTGATTAACTTATTCTAAGTTATTGTGAGGCCCTGGGAGAGTCAAACCTGGCTGCTAAGTGCTCTACCTGGATAATATAATCCATCCCCACAACATTTCAAGGAAGATTTCAATAGCCCCATTTCACAGATGAAGAAACCAAGGCTTAGGGAGGTTAAGTACCTTGCTCAAGAACATGTGCCTGGTAAACTTAGTGGAATCAGGATTCAAACCCAGATGCTCTGCTATAGCCGCACAAGGTTAACCACTACACCACACTGCCTTTCCTGTATAAGCCACAAGGACAAAGGGTAGAAAACATGATTGGTGATTTCTTGGCACCCATATCACATCCCCTCAGCCCACTTCTGATTTCAGCCACATTTTGGCAGAAAGTTCCATGAATCTCAGGCCAATTTTCTGCTTTCCTGCCTCATGATTTCCTCTGAAAGTGCAGGAGCCCACTCAGCCCATGTTCAAGTTGGCTTGGAAGTCCTCAACCAATGGGCCATGGGGACCTGGAGAAATGCTTTCCAAAGGACAATCCTGGAGACACCCCATATGCTTCTCAGAACCCCAGTGTCATCAGGGCCCTTTGCCCACCGCAGCAGCCATGATACCCTTTGCCTTTCTGCCACTCTCTCCCTGTTCTCTCATTCATTTCCCAAATAAACAACTTGCACCTGAGATCTTCTCACCAGCTTGCTTTTGGGGAATTAAGACATCCCGCCTTTGTGGTGTAATTAACTAGACAGTTTCTTATGGCTCCCTCCCAATCTTTTAGTCAGTGACTTTTAAAATCACACACAAAATTTCAACAGTCTTCCAGTCAATTAAGCCTGAATTCATTAGCCCTGAATGAAGTCCATTAAGGCATACGTTCTAGAAGGAGCTGCTGCTGTTGTAGGAACGTGGAGACACAACCATGGGACACGTCCCCCATGTTACAATTTACTGGAGTGTGAACAGCTGAATATGCATTTCCATCTAGATTTTCAGAGAAATGGCTGTTTACCTGGGAAGGCTCATTCTACTCACTCATCTATACAGAAGGCATGGCATAATTTTGTATTAAATTATCCAAAAAGTTCTGGTCCTCACATTATCATTTGCTGTCCTTTTATCCAATCCAGACAAGTCTTGAAGCATAATTGACAAGTTCTCTTCATCCAAGTAAAAAGTTTCTAAGGCCAATCCATTTCTAATTATGTGACCTTAGGGGCATACCTATGACCCTATGGGGGACAGTCCCCCCAGATCTCTGAGGGTATGTCTACAGAAGGAGTAGGGACAGGATAAGAGACACAATGTTCACCTAGTCCAACGGTATGTTTTCACAGATGAGAAAAGTGAATTGCTCAGAGTTATTGGACTGTGCACCATGCCCCCCAGCCCTTAAGAACTGGGAGAACAGCCCAGGTCCCCGCACTGCACTGCCTTCTCCACAGAGAGCCAACTGGTGACAAAACCCAGCCTGAAAAAAATCCTTCACAGTCCCTGTCTCCAGTTTCTCTAGAATCAATGTGGGATACTGCCTTGTGCAAATATTATAAAGACTCCCATCCTGCCTATACGAACAGTAATGAAAAAGCCATAGTCCCTCAGAAACATACCATGCAGTCAGCGGTATAATCGTTGTATAATAATCACAGGTTTGCAGTTTTAGAGCTGAAAGGTTTGGTGGATGGTTGTTCACTGTTAGGTGTCATTAAATTAGAAAAACTATGTATTTCTCATAATAACTAGCAAATTGGGTTTTTTTTTTGCATTTCTCCAAATATTTTATTTTTCAAGAGAGCAATAGCAATAATACTAATTAAGATTTATTGTGCGATTACCATGCTAACTGCCTTAAATGTATCATATATTCCCTATGTTGTAGATATAATTCTCATCCCCTTTAACCCCCATAGCTGCACCATAAACTCAGAGTAATAAATTAACATTCAAGAAAAATAACAGAATCTATATTTGCAATTCCTGACATAATAAGGCATCGTTAAATATTGTTTAGAGTTCTGTGACAGTAATGTTACTTTGGTTTAAGACCTATTTTCAGCACACTGATCGTTATAGGGGAATGCTACTTCTTTGTTTGTTGTGGTAAAATACACATAACATAAAATTTACCATCTTAACAAATTTTAAATGTACAGTTCAGTAAAGTATATTCATACTGTGGTGCAACTCATTCCAGAACTTTTTCATCTTGCCAAACTGAAACTCTGTACCCACTAAACAACTCCCCATTTCCCCCTCCCCCAACCCCTGACAACCACCATTCTACTTTCTGTTTCTAGGACTCTGACCACTTTAGACACCTCAGATAAGTGGAATCATGCAGTATTTGTCTTTTTGTGGCTGGCTTGTTTCATGTACTGTCACATCCTCAAGGTTTATCCATGTTGTAGCATGTCAGGAGTTCCTTCCTTTTTATGGCTAACATTCCATTGTAAGTATATACCACACTTTGTTTATCCATTCACTGGTCACAGACACTTGGGTTGCTTCTACCTCTTGGCTACTGTGAATAATACTGCTATGAATATGAGTGTATTAGCAAATTGCTCTTAAGTAAAATAAATTGGTTACATTCTGCAGTGTTCATTTCAGCTCACAGTCTTGCATTCACGTTCTCAAGAAAAACTAATCTCAGTCCGTCTTATCCAGTTACTTACACTTGGAATAATCTTAGCCTGTTGGCCAGTCATGACCAGGTATAGCCATTCATCTCACAGCCTAGATGAAGAGGCAATCTGCCTAGGAGGAAACAGGTTCACAGAGGGCTGGCCTTGCAAAACTCATTTTATGAAGTGGTGATAAAGTTCTTTAGGGAGATAATATAAGCATAGTGATTATAAACATGGGTCTGGCCTCAGAATCCCAGCTCTAGCACTTACCAGCTGTGTGACCTCCAAAAAGTTACTTAATCTCTCTAAGCCTCTGTTCCTAATCTCTAAAACAGAAGCAGTGATAATAATAGTACTTACATCCTAGGGTCATGGTAAGAAATAAATGAAATAATCCGTGTAAAGAATTTAGCGTAGCGTCTGACATACAGTAGCTCAAGAGTTGTCAGCCTTTATTCCGTGGTTATAGGTCACCAATTCCAACCCCCTCATTAAAGATGAGGTCCAACAAGATAAAGCAGTGCACACTCCTGCCTTGATAGCCACAGAGCTCGGGATGGGCAGAGACCCCTTGTCTGACATGAAAGTGATCAGAGATTTACTCTTTTTAATCACAGAAGTTTGTTTTATTTCAAAACCTCGATCAAAAAAAATACACCACTTAAGTCCACAGGCTTAAAAATAAAAGCTAAGAAACAGGAACTGAAAATATTAAAAAATAAAATCTGAGCAAAACCAAGTAAACATCACAGACATCTTTCTGCTAAGAAAGCCCTTGACCTTGTAAGTGTGTCTTAAATCTTGTTTAAAACATATTTGGTTTTCTTTTGCTTTTGTATCAAATGTGGATCATCACAGCCATTGTGCAAAGACCACCACATTTTAAATAATGATCTATGCTTTTACTTGGCCTCTTCTCAGGCTGTACCTCAGCATTTCTGCCTTTGCAATTCTGACGGACTTAAGAGTTTAACACATTTGGGCAGTTCATTGGATGGCAGTCTAAGACTTCAGGGCAACTAGGGGCCACTTTAGGATAGAATCAAAAACTTTTCCCTCAATCACCCTGCAGCTGAGCAGCTCCCAGCCCCAGAGAGGAGCCTTCGAGCTCCAGCATCCTCTCTAAATCCCTGGACCACAGCACTTTTCAAGCACATGGTGTGCTTCCTCTAGCAGTCCCAGACAACTTGAAGAACCTACATGGCCTTTCTTTGATCAGATTTACATTCCACGATATTCAGGGTTCATGGTGATAAGCAACACTAAAGACATCTTTCTTTCCCAGGCTACGCTGCTTTGCTCCGGTTCACTGGTGATACCCTCAGGCCAAGAATCACCCAGCACATAAGTGGTTAGCAACCCTTGCTGTGCATTAGAATCCCCTGCAGCGTTTTTTTGTAAAACCATGGATGCCTGGAGATCACCCTAGGTCATCTGAAACTGAACTTCTGAGGATAGAGTAGAGGGCTCAGCAGTTCTCAGGAGCTCTGCAGGTGGCTGTGATGGGTAGTGAGGTTGAGAACCTCTGCGCTAACCAAAACAGGAAGTCAGAGTGTAGCATCAGGCACCATGCTCCAGGTAGGCCGCACTCAAGCTGAGGGGCAGAATCTTTCAAGCCACACCACAGATTCCAATAAGTGACCCCATTCACCACTAAAGGGGAAGAGGTCCTTCCCCAGCTCATCTAGACATCAAACCAGGACAACTCATTTCTAGCTGGGGCTACTGAAGCCCTGATCCACACTCCAGCCAACTTCACACCCTGAGTGCTCATCTTATCCAGCCAAACTCTGCTTCCAGTCTGTCTGCAGTGACTACACCTGCACGACTAGACTCTACTGAAGAGTAAGAGAGAATCGTATTCAGTCACGGCTCATAGGATATCTCAGGGGCCACCAGCAGCATGCTTTATAAGCAGCAGGACCAGTAAACATGAAATGGTCAAGACCCAGAAAGTAGGCAGACCACTGAACGGGGCATCACTAAAGAAAGATGAAGGAGGCAGACATGCTGAAGGTGTTCAGCAGCAAAACTGAAAGGAGAAGAACATACAGGAGGCCCATCCCAGTACAATCAGAGTGGCAGACAAAGAACCAAGGCAGAGACTGAATATAGAAGCAGGGTGGCATGGTGGGTACACAACTGGGCTCCGGTTATAAATTGCCTGGATCGAACCCTGGCTCTGATCCATGACTGGGGGCAAGCAAAAGAACAACAACAAAAATAAAATAAAACACTCTAGGGCTTCCCTGGTGGTGCAGTGGTTGAGAGTCTGCCTGCCGATGCAGGGGACACGGGTTCGTGCCCCGGTCCGGGAAGATCCCACATGCCGCGGAGCGGCTGGGCCCGGGAGCCATGGCCACTGAGTCTGCGTGTCCACAGCCTGTGCTCTGCAGCGGGAGAGGCCACAGCAGTGAGAGGCCCGCGTACCACAAAAAAAAACAAAAAAAACACTCTAAGCCTCAGTTTTCTCATCTGCAAAATAGGAACAATATTACCTTTCTCATAGGGTTATTAAATACGATGGTGAGTATGAGGACCAGCACAATAGCTGGTGCTTAATCAAATGTTAGCAATATCATTATAAGAAAAAGAGGCAGATCCTAGGACCCAAGACAGAGGCTTAGGCAAAAGGAAATAAGACAAAAGGCCAGTTACAAATCAGAGCAGACCCTGCAGTAAAAAGAGAAGCCTTGTCACCACGATGGCAATAGACTAGAGCTCTCAGTTCTAGTTTCTTTGTAAAAACAGGGCTGGCTCCAGAGCCTTGGGCCAACTGGACAGCTGTGACCTTAGCTGCAAAGGTTAGAGGCCTGGAGGCGGGGGAACCAAGCTGACTGTTATGCCCATTGGCTGCCACAGGTTCAAAGCTGAGGCCACTCCCTGGGACTCCTAGAGCCCACTTTCCTTTGAATCCATAGGTCCTTCCCAGTGTGGGCACTTACCTTCAGGAATTACTTTAAAAAACAAAAAACAAAAAACAAAAACTCCTAGTATTTTCTACTCCAGCTGCAGGTTCCCATCCTTGCCCTGGCCAGGGGCCCCCCTCCTGTGCTACAGTCATTTTAGTTTCTCTAGCACCTCCCCTGTTTTGCTCAGTCTCCCTTCCAGCCTTCATTCTAGGCCCTTTAAACAGGCCCACGGAGTCCCCAGAGTCCAAAAGAAGGCTTTCTTCCCTACCCTTTCTCCCCACTCCCAACCAGTCCCACACCCTGCCCACCCCCAACCAGCCAGAGTCTTATTAGCTTCCAACTCCACCCTATAAAGCCTTCATTTAGGAATTCTCATACATATTTCCATGTTAATAACACCCACCATCTTCCCTGGAAAGTTCCCATTAGCTTTTCCTTAAGCACTCAAAATACAGTAAGACTTCACATTCATGTCTTAACACAGAAACCTCTGTCCTGCTGGCTCTTCAGTTCACTGTCATTAGGGGGAAGGGAAGCATTTGACAATACTCTGAAAACAAACCAAACCAGGAAGTGGATAAATGGGGACATTTTTCTTAACATGTTTACTTCTAACCTTCTCCCCTCCATCCCCCAAAGCTGACATACCCAGTGGACTGGACCAGTACTCTGCTTCCCACTGCAGCACAGAGATATTTGGGGTCTGTCTCCAGCACAGACCAATAGATCTGTTCTCTTCCAGGGCAAAGCTTGAAGCTTTAATCTTGTCCAGCCGTTTCACAAATTCATTGTAGAGCAGTTACAGATCTGTGATAAGGGGAACCAAGCAAGAGCGCCCACCTGGAGCCATCCGAGAGCATCAGTGTGGCTCAAGATCAATAGGCCCCCATGGTAGAAGGCCAAGAGGTAATTATCCTCCCGGCAGAAAGTACTCCTATCTGTGCCTGCAGGGTTCTATCTCTTGCTTATTTTCTGCACTTATGCATAGGAACTGAGGCAAAAAAAATTCAATAATGATACTGTGGTCAGCTGTACTCTCGGGTTAGGCAGTATTGGAAGAACATTCCCATTTTATAAAACTACCAAGTCTTAGAATATTTTCAGAGCTGAAGGAACCTCAGGAGTAATCTCTCCCACTGCTTCATTTTAGAGATGAAGAAACTGAGACATTGAGAAGTAAATGGACCCACAAGGGTCACCAGAGCAGAAGAGGAAGCAGCTTCTCTCTTCCTGTACTCTAGCCATTGCACCACACCATCCCACGGACAGCTTCATCTTGGCTATTTACAAAACGCATTTTTTAATGTAAATATATGACAGGGACTGAAAAACAACATGAGTGGACTTTTTTCTTTGAAAAGTATTTATAATACCACAATGTTTTTACAAGAAATATACGTACCTGAATTGTCCTTAGAGAATGAGAAAGCACTAAGGATCAAAGAAGTCATTTGGTTGCAGAGAAGAAAAGGGGAAGAAAGTCATGGGTGTGTGTGTGGAAAAAAACAAGATGAGAGTGCACCACGGCTAGCCGGGAGGAAGTCCGGGGAAAAGTCTGCACCTGCCGAAGAGGCAAGAGACTTTTTCTTCCCTCTTTGTTTCCTGGTGCGCGAGGAGAGAGGTTTAAGAGCGCTGCTTAAAGGAACTCCAGAGACGGGCGCGAGCCACGGCTAAAAGCGCGGACCCCAGAGACGGGCGGGAGACGCTAAGGCTGCTGCTGCCGCCACCAAGGGGCCTGTGTGCGAGCACAGGTCACTCTCCACACCCCTCTTCCGCGGAGCCTGTGCAGCCCGCCACTGCCAGGTTCCCGGGATCCAGGGACAACTTCCCCGGGAGTACGCACGGCGGGCCTCAAGCTGGTGCAACGTCACGCCGGCCTCTGCCGCAACGTCACGCTGCCTCTGCCGCCGCAGGCCCGCCCCGCACGCAGTGCCCCTCCCTCCCCACCCCCACCCCCGGCCGGAGTGAGCCGGAGCCCCCGAATCAGCGGCTCCTTTAACCCCGTCCTGTCTGAGCAAAAAACAGATGCCCTCCAGCGACCTACACGCAGAGGCAGGGCCAAATCCAAAGCTGAGCTCCTGTGAGCTGTGGGAACAAAGAAGAGAAAGGGAAATCTCTCCCAGCAGCCTCAGAAGCAGCGGATTAAAGCTCCACAATCAACTTAATATACCCTGCATCTGTGGAATACCTGAATAGACAAGGAATGATCCCAAATTGAAGAGGTGGACTTTAGGAGCGAGATCTATGATTTTTTTCCCTTTTCCTCATTTTGTGAATGGGTACGTGTATGCTTCTGTGTGAGATCTTGTCTGTATACTCTTGCTTCCACCATTTGTCCTAGGGCTCTATCCATCCATGGTTTTAAAAAAAAATTTTTTTTTTAATAATTAATTTTAATTGTAATAACTTTATTATACTTTACCTTCGTTCTTTCCTTCCTTCCTTCCCTCCTTTAGACAACAAATCACCCCAAATTGAGGAGGTGGTCTCTGAGAGCAAGATTTATGATTATTCCCCCTTTACCTCTTTTTGTGAGGGTGTATGTGTATGCTTCTGTGTAAGATTTTCTCTGTATAGCTTTGCTTCCAACATTTGTCCTAAGGTTCTATCCGTCCCTTTTTTTTTCTAAATATTTTTTAATTCAATAACTATATTATACTTTATTTTATTTTTACTGTATCTTCTTTCTTTCTGTCTTTTTTCCTTCTTTCCCTCCTTGCTTCCTCCCTCCCTCCCTCCCTCCCTCCTTTATTTCTTTCTTTGCTTCTTTCTTCCTTCCTTCCTTTCCTCCTTTCCTTCTTTCTTTCCTCATACTTCTACTAATTCTCTCTACTTTTTCTCCCTTTTATTCTGAGCCGTGTGGATGAAAGGCTCTTGGTGCTCCAGCCAGGAGTCAGGGCTCTGCCTCTGAGGTAGGAGAGCCAACTTCAGGTCACTGGACAACAAGAGACCTCCCAGCTCCACATAATATTAAACAGCGGAAATCTCCCAGAGACCTCCATCTTAACACCAGCACCCAGCTTCACTCAACGACCAGCAAGCCAGAGTGCTGGACAACCTATGCCAAACAACTAGCAAAACAGGAACACAACCCCACTCATTAGCAGAGAGGCGGCCTAAAATCATAATAAGGCCACAGACACCCCAAAACACACCACCAGACGTGAACCTGCCCACTAGAGAGACAAGACCCAGCCTCATCCAGCACAACACAGGCACTAGTCCCCTCCACCAGGAAGCCTACACAACCCACTGAAACAACCGTAGCCACTGGAGACAGACATCAAAAACAACGGGAACTACAAACCTGCAGCCTGCAAAAAGGAGACTCCAAACACAGTAAGATAAGCAAAATGAGAAGACAGAAAAACACACAGCAGATGAAGGAGCAAGATAAAAATGCACCAGACCTAACAAATGAAGAGGAAATAGGCAGTCTACCTGAAAAAGAATTCAGAATAATGATAGTAAGGATGATCCAAAATCTTGGAAATAGAATGGACAAAATGCAAGAAACAGTTAACAAGGACCTAGAAGAAATAAAGATGAAACAAGCAATGATGAACAACGCAATAAATGAAATTAAAAATACTCTAGAAGGGATCAGTAGCAGAATAACTGAGGCAGAAGAACGGATAAGTTACCTGGAAGATAAAGTAGTGGAAATAACTACTGCAGAGCAGAATAAAGAAAAAAGAATGAAAAGAACTGAGGACAGTCTCAGAGACCTCTGGGACAACATTAAACGCACCAGCATTCCAATTATAGGGGTTCCAGAAGAAGAAGAGAAAAAGAAAGGGACTGAGAAAATATTTGAAGAGATTATAGTTGAAAACTTCCCTAATATGGGAAAGGAAATAGTTAATCAAGTCCAGGAAGCACAGAGAGTCCCATACAGGATAAATACAAGGAGGAATACGCCAAGACACATATTAATCAAACTGTCAAAAATTAAATACACAGAAAGCATATTAAAAGCAGCAAGGGAAAAACAACAAATAACACACAAGGGAATCCCCATAAGGTTAACAGCTGATCTCTCAGCAGAAACCCTACAAGCCAGAAGGGAGTGGCAGGACATACTGAAAGTGATGAAGGAGAAAAACCTGCAACCAAGACTACTCTACCCAGCAAGGATCTCATTCAGATTTGATGGAGAAATTAAAACCTTTACAGACAAGCAAAAGCTGAGAGAGTTCAGCACCACCAAACCAGCTTTACAACAAATGCTAAAGGAACTTCTCTAGACAAGGAACACAAGAGAAGGAAAAGACCTATAATAATGAACCCAAAACTATTTAGAAAATGGGAATAGGAACATACATATCGATAATTACCTTAAATGTAAATGGACTAAATGCTCCCACCAAAAGACACAGATTGGCTGAATGGATACAAAAACAAGACCCTTATATATGCTGTCTACAAGAGACCCACTTCAGACCTAGAGACACATACAGACTGAAAGTAAGGGGATGGAAAAAGATATTTCATGCAAATGGAAACCAAAAGAAAGCTGGAGTAGCAATTCTCTTATCAGACAAAATAAACTTTAAAATAAGGACTATTAAAAGACACAAAGAAGGACACTACATAATGATCAAGGGATTGATCCAACAAGAAGATATAACAATTGTAAATATTTATGCACCTAACATAGGAGCACCTCAATACATAAGGCAAATACTAACAGCCATAAAAGGGAAGATCGACAGTAACACATTCATAGTAGGGGACTTTAACACCCCACTTTCACCCATGGACAGATCATCCAAAATGAAAATAAATAAGGAAACACAAGCTTTAAATGATACATTAAACAAGATGGACTTAATTGATATTTATAGGACACTCCATCCAAAAACAACAGAATACACATTTTTCTCAAGTGCTCATGGAACATTCTCCAGGATAGATCATATCTTGGGTCACAAATCAAGCCTTGGTAAATTTAAGAAAATTGAAATTGTATCAAGTATCTTTTCTGACCACAACGCCATGAGACTAGATATCAATTACAGGAAAAGATGTGTAAAAACAGATGGAGGCTAAACAATACACTACTTAATAATGAAGTGATCACTGAAGAAATCAAAGAGGAAATAAAAAAATACCTAGAAACAAATGATAGTGGAGACACAACGACCCAAAACCTATGGGATGCAGCAAAAGCAGTTCTAAGGGGGAAGTTTATAGCAATACAAGCCCACCTTAAGAAGCAGGAAACATCTCGAATAAACAACCTAACCTTGCACCTCAAGCAATTAGAGAAAGAAGAACAAAAAAAAACCCAAAGCTAACAGAAGGAAAGAAATCATAAAAAGCAGATCAGAAATAAATGAAAAAGAAATGAAGGAAATAATAGCAAAGATCAATAAAACTAAAAGCTGGTTCTTTGAGAAGATAAACAAAATAGATAAACCACTAGCCAGACTCATCAAGAAAAAAAGGGAGAAGACTCAAATCAATAGAATTAGAAATGAAAAAGGAGAAGTGACAACTGACACTGCAGAAATAAAAAAAATCATGAGAGATTACTACAAGCAACTCTATGCCAATAAAATGGACAATCTGGAAGAAATGGACAAATTCTTAGAAATGCACAACCTGCCAAGACTGAATCAGGAAGAAATAGAAAATATGAACAGACCAATCACAAGCACTGAAATTGAAACTGTGATTAAAAATCTTCCAACAAACAAAAGCCCAGGACCAGATGGCTTCACAGGTGAATTCTATCAAACGTTTAGAGAAGAGCTAACACCTATCCTTCTCAAACTCTTCCAAAATATACCAGAGGGTGGAACACTCCCAAATTCATTCTATGAGGCCACCATCACCTTGATACCAAAACCAGACAAGGATGTCACAAAGAAAGAAAACTACAGGCCAATATCACTGATGAACATAGATGCAAAAATCCTCAACAAAATACTAGCAAACAGAATCCAACAGCACATTAAAAGGATCATACACCATGATCAAGTGGGGTTTATTCCAGGAATGCAAGGATTCTTCAATATACGCAAATCTATCAGTGTGATAAACCATATTAACAAATTGAAGGAGAAAAACCATATGATCATCTCAATAGATGCAGAGAAAGCTTTCGACAAAATTCAACACCCATTTATGATAAAAACCCTCCAGGAAGTAGGCATAGAGGGAACTTTCCTCAACATAATAAAGGCCATATATGACAAGCCCACAGCAAACATCATCCTCAGTGGTGAAAAACTGAAAGCATTTCCACTAAGATCAGGAACAAGAAAAGGTTGCCCACTCTCACCACTCTTATTCAACATAATTTTGGAAGTTTTAGCCACAGCAATCAGAGAAGAAAAGGAAATAAAAGGAATCCAAATCAGAAAAGAAGAAGTAAAGCTGTCACTGTTTGCAGATGACATGATACTATTCATAGAGAATCCTAAAGATGCTACCAGAAAACTACTAGAGCTAATCAATGAATTTGGTAAAGTAGCAGGATACAAAATTAATGCACAGAAATCTCTGGCATTCCTATATACTAATGATGAAAAATCTGAAAGTGAAATCAAGAAAACACTCCCATTTACCATTGCAACAAAAAGAATACAATATCTAGGAATAAACCTACCTAAGGAGACAAAAGACCTGTATGCAGAAAATTATAAGACACTGATGAAAGAAATTAAAGATGATACAAATAGATGGAGAGATATACCATGTTCTTGGATGGGAAGAATCAACATTGTGAAAATGACTCTACTAGCCAAAGCAATCTACAGATTCAATGCAATCCCTATCAAACTACCACTGGCATTTTTCACAGAACTAGAACAAAAAATTTTACAATTTGTATGGAAACACATAAGACCCCGAATAGCCCAAGCAATCTTGAGAACAAAAAAAGGAGCTGGAGGAATCAGGCTCCCTGACTTCAGACTATACTACAAAGCTACAGTAATCAAGACAGTATGATACTGGCACAAAAACAGAAAGATAGATCAATGGAACAGGATAGAAAGCCCAGAGATAAACCCACGCACATATGGTCACCTTATCTTTGATAAAGGTGGCAGGAATGTACAGTGGAGAAAGGGCAGCCTCTTCAATAAGTGGTGCTGGGAAAACTGGACAGGTACATGTAAAAGTATGAGATTAGATCACTCCCTAACACCATACACAAAAATAAGCTCAAAATGGATTAAAGACCTAACTGTAAGGCCAGAAACTATCAAACTCTTAGAGGAAATCATAGGCAGAACACTCTATGACATAAATCACAGCAAGATCCTTTCTGACCCACCTCCTAGAGTAATGGAAATAAAAACAAAAATAAACAAATGGGACCTAATGAAACTTCAAAGCTTTTGTGCAGCAAAGGAAACCATAAACAACACCAAAAGACAACCCTCAGAATGGGAGAAAATATTTGCAAATGAAGCAACTGACAAAGGATTAATCTCCAAAATTTACAAGCAGCTCATGCAGCTCAATAACAAAAAAACACACAACCCAATCCAAAAATGGGCAGAAGACCTAAATAGACATTTCTCCAAAGAAGATATACAGAATGCCAACAAACACATGAAAGAATGCTCAACATCATTAATTATTAGAGAAATGCAAATCAAAACTACAATGAGATATCATCTCACACCAGTCAGAATGGCCATTATCAAAAAATCTAGAAACAATAAATGCTGGAGAGGGTGTGGAGAAAAGGGGACACTCTTGCACTGCTGGTGGGAATGTGAATTGGTTCAGCCACTGTGGAGAACAGTGTGGAGGTTCCTTAAAAAACTACAAATAGAATTACCATATGACCCAGCAATCCCACTACTGGGCATATACCCTGAGAAAACCAAAATTCAAAAAGAGTCATGTACCAAAATGTTCATTGCAGCTCTATGTACAATAGCCCGGAGATGGAAACAACCTAAGTGCCCATCATCGGATGAATGGATAAAGAAGATGTGGCACATATATACAATGGAATATTACTCAGCCTTAAAAAGAAAGGAAATTGAGTTATTTGTAATGAGATGGATAGACCTAGAGTCTGTCATACAGAGTGAAGTAAGTCAGAAAGAAAAAGGCAAATACCGTATGCTAACACATATATATGGAATTTAAGGGAAAAAATGGATGTCATGAAGAACCTAGGGGTGGGACGGGAATAGAGATGCAGACCTACTGGAGAACGGACTTGAGGATATGGGGAGGGGGAAGGGTGAGCTTTGACAGGGCTAGAGAGAGTCATGGACAGACACACACTAACAAACGTAGTAAGGTAGATAGCTAATGGGAAGCAGCCGCATGGCACAGGGATATTAGCTCGGTGCTTTGTGACAGCCTGGAGGGGTGGGATAGGGAGAGTGGGAGGGAGGGAGACGCAAGAGGGAGGACATATGGGAACATATGTATATATATAACTGATTCACTCTGTTATAGAGCAGAAACTAACACACCATTGTAAAGAAATTGTACCCCAATAAAGATGTTAAAAAAAAGAAAAAAAGAAAAAAAAAAAAACAAGTTGAGAGGTTTAAATAGTATTGAGATTGAATGCAGCATGAAGAATGGAAGAATGGGGCTGAAAAAGAGCATCCATGGAAGAAGGATATAGGAAATCAAGAGAGAAGAAAGACTCCAGAGAATCCTGAGGAAGTACTTTGAACTGTAAAATGTGAGAATTCCTAATGTTACAGCTTTAAAACACTGTGAGTAATGGAAATGGACAATGGGGAAATGACCTCTGTTAAGCAGGTGATTTACATATTTTCTCATTCAATCCTCACAAAATACCATTATATCTATTTTACAGATGAGAAACTATGTCTCAGGGAAGTTAACTTACCTATGGTCACAAAACTAAAATGTAGTAAAGCCAAGATTTTATTCAGGGTTGACACCAAAATCCATCTAACAATCTAGGTTATGGCTTCCTTTCCACTGGAAACTGTAACACAAGTTATAGTGCAGAGTTAAAATCTCATAGCTACATTTGAAAAGCAGCAACCACGTGTCATATTAATACATTTAACATTACAACCTGGAAATGGTCTATTCTACTAACTTTTACTTTGGGCCAAAAGAATTATCTCCAAGCATTATAGGAAGTTGAAGCTGGGTTTTGGGCCAATCAAAGAATGATAAATGTGAGAGGTCCTTTTATTACCTAAGTGATTAAAAAATAAATTGTATCAAGGGTTCATGTCCCCATTTCAAAGTAAAACAATGTGAGTCCTCACCTAGCAACCAAAATTTACGTTCTTAGCTCATTTCAATTCAGATTAGGTTTCAGAAATCCTAGTATGTATTCAGTTTCCATTTCTTCATTCTTATGTATTTTTTAATTCAAGTGTGATATTTTCGACATACTTTAGCTCCAAAAGTTTTAATAGTTCCTCTATTAAGAATATACCACTAGATAACCACATACTGCAAAAATGCCAAAGAACTGATTAAAAGTTCAGATTCCCTTGTTAATTTATGTTATTTCAAGGGAAATGATTGCATATATGATAACAATTTCTCTGGGAGGTATGTTTTGCTTTCTCTTATGATTACTACACAACTGGAAATTAATTTAATTTTCATGATCTCTTGTGCAGTTTCTTTTGTTCTACAGATCTTCTTCATCTCCCCCTCCCCAAAATATTTTAATATCAAAATAACTGAGCTGATATTATTTTTTAAAGTCCTAATATAGAAGACTTTTAACAGTTACAAGAAGTTGATTTTAATAGACATTGAGTTCAGCAGATTAATTATAATTTCAAATGACAGTGAAAAGTTGAGGAAGGAACTGAAGAGAACAAGAAGAATGTGAGAAAAAAGGAGTTTCCCCAGTAAGACAATTTTTTGTTAATTTTTAACCCAAAATTGAATCCACTTTTTATTCATTTCCACATTAAATTATAAACACATTTTGAGGTGTTGTTTTTAGTTTTGTTTTGTTTTGTTTTGTTTTAGATGTTTTTAATTTGTCTAGTCTAACACACAACCTAAAAATTTTCCTTTAGGGTGTGACAATGCTTAAAAACAAAACGAAAACAAACCCTTTTTCCTGTTCTGTTTAAGGTGGGTGGATCAAAGAATGTCTGGGCAGATAAGAGAGCTTCAGAGATTGGGCAACCCCAGTTACTGAGGAGAATAAAAAGGACGGTTCTTACAATCATGTCTATAAACAGTTTCTTGCTCAAAAAGGCAAGAGAATTCTCCAAACACTTGTTGGTAAATGTTCAATTCAGTTTGCTACATTTCACATCTTCATAGTCTTCAAAGGCTACAAATTTGAAACATTATTGGGTAGGAAGGTTTTGAAACTCAAGTTCCATTTATTCTTGGCCAAGTTCAATAGTCTGGTTCCTGGGATGGGGACCAGGGAGGGACAAACAGAAATAGTTTCTGATGATTTCCTCATCACTCAAGCTCCCCAGAGAAGGAGTCAAAAATGTTTGTTGTTGTTTTATTTTGTTTTAAGTATGAGTCTAAAATACAACTGAGAAAAGTGTTTTACTTTGTTTTGTGTTTCAGGAGCCAAGACCCAAGGTGCTCTGATTCTGTAGATTGAGTCCCACTTTTCTTCTTGGGTAACTTCTGTTTGGTTGGTTGGTTCGTTGGTTGGTTTTTATTCTGGGCACACTGATGCTTTGAAAGAAATTTGAGACTTGTTAGAAAGAAGAAAAGAAAGAAGAGATTTTGAGTAGGTGAATTAGTTATCTATTGCTGTATAACAAATTACCCCTCCCCAAAACTACCAGCTTAAAGTAACAAACATGTATTATCTCAAATAGTTTCTGAGGTAGAAGAATGGAGAAGCAGCTTACTTGGGGGTTCTGGCTCAGAGTCGCTCATGAAGTTACAATCAAGCTGTCAGGGCTGTAGTCACTGAAGGCTCAGGATCCATTTCAAGGACACACACATGGCTGTTGACAGGCCTCAGTTTCTTGTTGGCTGTTGGCTGGAAACTTCATTTCCTAATCATGTGGGCCTCTCCATAAGGCTGCTCACAAGGCTTGCTTTCCCCAGAGTAAGTGATCTAAGAGATAAGAGAGAGACCAACGACAAACAGATGCAACATGCCCATGATGGAAGTACAGCCTCTTAGAACCTAATCTCAGAAGTGACATTCCTTCACTTCTGCTGTACCTTACTGCTCACACAGAACACCCTGGCACATGGTAGCAGGGGCTTCCATGAAGCCACAAATACCAGGAGATGGGGATTGTTGGGGGCCATCTTGGAGGCTGACTATCATAGAAGGCACCTAGCAAATCTGCCCAACTTTGACCCCTTTTTTTTTTGCCATGCAGCGTGGCTTGTGGAATCTTAGCTCCCCGGCCAGGTATCGAACCCGGGCCCTCAGCAGTGAGAGTGCAGAGACTTAACCACTGGTCCGCCAGGGAATTCCCAAGCCCTTAATTTATATTTCATATGCCATCATTGAGACTTCACACAGCCACAGAACCTGGGACACTCAACAAATATTTATGGAATGAGTGAGTTGAGAAACGCACATTTCAAGCTACTGTGCTGCGCTGCTATCTTCCGGCCAGCAACTGGCAACATAACCATTTTATTAGGACTTCTGCATTTCTTTCTGCAAATATTTCACGGGAGTGATTTTCAAATGATGCTCCAAGTGGTCCCAGGTGGAGCCTCTGGAAGGTACCCCCTCAACCCTTCTTGGTTCAGTCAGAGCAACTCCCCTGACATCTATTTTTACATGTTGGATTTCCTTTCAAAAACAATTCTTCAGCTAAGAAAGGGGGTGGGGGGTTGAAACTAAACCCTTCTTATGCATTTTACCTATGTTATTTTAAATAAAAATATTAGAAAATGTGGATAGTGCTGAAAAGTATTGTACTCTAAATTTAGAAATCCTCAGGGAAGCCCAAAGCAGTAAATCTTTAATGTCAATTCAGACATTAGGCTTAAGCTGGTTGACTTTGGATTCAATTATACAAAACATACACACGCAGGTGTGAACACACAAAAGACAGGGGAAAATATATGCGAAAATCTAGAAGGATGCAATTGAAGATTATGTCTTAAAAGTAAGGTAAAATTAAATTTTTTATATTTTTTCCAGCTCTTGAGAAGTGAGAACATTCTCAGAATATATGAGCCTATCTTTTGACTTTTGTGTCAGACTTTCCTATTAGTTTTGGGGGACAAAGTACATGGAGAGGTAGAATCTTGTCTGTGTGCTCCTAAATTTTTCTGGATTTATCATCCCATGTTTAAAATTCCCCATATTTCCATGGCTAGCCATACTCTAATCAAATACTAAAAGTGTTTCGAGGGACCCTTTAAAGCCATTGGGCCTTAACCTCACCTTAAGCCAAACAGAATATTTGGATTTCTATCAAAGTAACCATTCTTCACCCAAGTTCTCAAAAATCACAAGCCTCTCAAGTATCTTCTAAATGAGCTCTGTTTTGTGTGTTCTACTTCACATCAGGCAAAGGTCATTTGCTTTACCATTAGCTCCATGTCTCAGTTGATTGTAAAGTCCTCAAATAACTGCACATTGACTATAAAATGTCATTAAGGTATATCATATCCTCTTAACTATTCCCACAGAAAGGAACAAGGAAAAAATTAATGAATTAGCCTCCACTTATAAGGAAAACAAAGAACTTAACTATTGAATTACACTACCTAAAAGTGAATGTTTGGGGATTGAATTGTGTCCCCAAAAAGATATGTTGAAGTCCTAACCCACACCATCTCAGGATGTGACCTTGTTTGGAAATAGGGTCATTGCAGATGTAAAGATGAGGTCATAACGGAGTAGGGTGGGCACCTAATCCAATGTGACTGGTGTCCTTAGAGGAAAAGAACAATGTGAAGCCTGGGAGAATACCATGTGAAGACAGAGGGTTGGAGTTTGCATCTACAAGCCAAAGAATGAATGCCTGGGGCTACTAGAATCTGAGAAAGCAACGAACAGATTCTCCCTCAGAGCCCTCAGAAGAAACCAGGCCTTCCCACACCTTGATTTTAAGCTTCTAGCCTCCAGAACTGTGAGAAAAGTCAGTTCTGTTGATTAAGTTACTCAGGTTATAGTACTTTGTTTGCAACCCTAGCAAACCAATACAGTGAATTCATGTCTTACAGCTCTAGTCCAGTTCCCACAATGCCTTTAGGAAAATTAACTCCCGGACTGCTCTGGGCAGACCACTGAAAGCTTCTATGCCTCTCCATTGTCCTCAGCAGGGCTCACAGGCTGCTGCCTGCCTTGCAGACAGGTTTTATTTTTGCCTATTTATTTTTTTAAAAGTTTATTTTGACTCCAATGATAAAGTTGAGAGATTTCCCATCAAAATCTGGATTCCAATTTCTCTTGAAAAATCAGAAAATCTGGCAGGAAACTCAAACTCAATAGGATTCTAGTCCTTTCTGCATCTTATCTGCCTGGAGGTATAGTTATTTATATACCTGTTTTACCCTCTTCCAAACTTAGTCTCACCTATCTATTCATCCCCTGCCACTGTGGTTGTCAAACTTCAGCAGGCATCAGAATCACCTGGAAGTCTTGTTAAAACCCAGCTCGCTGGGCCCTACCCCAGAGTTTCTGATGCAGCAGGTTTGGGGGTGAGGCCCATGATTTGCATTTCTAGGATTTCCCAGATGACACTGCAGCTGCTGGTCCGAGGACCACACTTTGAGAACCACTGCCTTATAACACGATGTTGGTCTTGCACATAAAATGGGCTCAATAAATTGCTGAATTATTATAGTTGTTGCATAGTGATTAAGAGCACACAAATACCATTTGCAACTTCCAATTTCATCACTCACTATGACTTTGCACAGGTTACTTAATTTCCTTGTACCTCTAGATCCTTGCTTGTTTAATTAGAAAAATAAGAGCACCTGTGTACTTCAAAGGGCTGTTATCAATATTAAATGAGATGATACAGGTAAAATACTGCAGCTGATCATCCGTGCTCAGCAGACATTAGCTGTTATTACTATTTATTAATTCTCTCCTTTCCTAGTCTATAAGTTTGAAGCCAGTCTCCCTCTCATTTTCCTTTATATAACCACCCTCTGGACCCGCACCGATATCTAAAGCTGTGCCTCACCCAAAACAGGCACTGAATAAACATTTCCTGAATGAATAAATGAAGAAACTTAACATACACTCAAATTCCGTGGGCCGAACATGTCAGTTAGGACAACCAAGCTGAGTCGACACTCCTTTAGAGCCCTTATAGTTGCAACACAAAGCTGAATTAAAATGGGTATTCCTAAATTAAAGTGTAAACTCAGAGATGATTGGCAAATGTAATAATTCCCCAAAGGGGCATTAACAGCTAGCTTTTTTGCACACGACCTCGGTGTCAGGCACTATTCTCTGTCCTCTGGGCTTACTCACCCCTCGAATCAGGCCTTATTAACGTTAAACCTCAGGTTGATATATCAGTTAGCAATTGCATTTGGCTACTTGTGACAGAGACACCAAAAATAATGACCCAAACACACAAAGGAATTTTCTCTCGTAAGGAAAAACCAGAGGAGGCAGGTCAGGGCTGGTGTGACAACTCAGCAAAAGCTTCAGGGACCGAGGCACCTTCTCTCTTCCTGTACCTCACCTCAACCCTCAGCTGTGTCTTCAAGGTCACCTGGTAGTCCAGCATCGCTAATTGGGGCGCCAGCCTCATATCAGCTTTCCAGTCAGCAGGGAGACAGGAAGGGCAAAAGCGCCCGCCCTCCCTTTGCAGAAGGCTTCCTGGAAGTTCCACAGAATACTCTGCCCACGTCCAGTCAGCCCAAACCTGGTCACACGGCCACACCTACCTCAGGGGAAACTCGATCTCTGAGCTGAACACGTTGCTGCCCTGGGAAAGCCAGTTGCTGTTAGTAAGGAGAGAGGGAGAGCCCATCTAGAGCATTCACCATGTCTGCAACAGCGAATACAGGTTCATACACGTAAACACACACATACAGACAGGCAGTCTTCATCCTGGGCTCCCACTGAAGAGCAAATCACACGTTTGAAACACGTTTCAAATTTGTTAAGTAAGCTACTGTGAGTGTAGGTTTCACTCACACATTTTTGCTATCACCTTTTTGATGAGGCAAGACAAGAACCTTGACCATATCTCAGCCTTGGGGAAAGCAGCTGGCTCACCAGCAGTGCCACGGGCTGTGTGAATGAGGAGTGTGAATTTGGATCACACATACTGTGATGATGCTGGCAGTGGGGATAAAAATAAGTACCTCCCAACACCCTCTGCATTGTGATTACAGTATCCAAACCTTGAGCCCGAGGGTGCTGAAAGCAAACAGCAGGAGAATGAACACACTGTAATGCCTCCTTCAAGGAAAGCTGATAGGATCTGAAAAAACAGGAGACATCATTTAGTAGGAAACTCTCCCTTTCCCTCTCTCTCTCTGTCTCCCTTTTCCCCCCTCCCCCTTCCCACTATCTAAAATGTATCAGGGTTGTAGTGTTAATTAACTTTGTGACTTAAAGTGTAAAGCACCCCTATGCAAACCACCAAAGAGCACCTCCTCCACTGAAACCCTCTAAGCCATCAGCTAACCTGGATTTGCAATTTCTCCGTGATTGAGCCTCGCAAGGCAGACAAAAACTCCTTTATAAAAAAGCTCGGAAAGAAGTGAACTCTGAAACGATAGGGTCTCTGTGTTCTTTGTGTAGGTAGGCAATTTCCCAGCAAGGTTTCGGGTTTTGCAGTTAGCTTTTGTAATTACAATAAAAGAGAGATAGTAACCTTTACAGTGAGTGGCAGTAGCACCCTAACACTAGGCTGTGTGAAAACAGATCACATTACCTAGAGCCTCACATTGCAGCGGGGGGTTATTGTATAAAAATGGGTTCTGTTGTAGGCATCCAGGTAGCCTTTCTTCATCGAGGCAGGCCATTGCACCTGTGTGAGGCGGATTTTTTTTTTTTTTCAGTAAGGGAAAATCTCTCCTCCCAGCAATTCAATTGATATTGAAAGTCACTTGCTAAGTGGATTTGTTGGGGAGTTGTGTGGGGGGATGGACAGAGAGGAGGAAATCTTGCAGGTGGGAGAGGAAGCATCCACAGCTAAGTAAACTACTAGGTGAACAACCTCAGGGGCGAGACTGCTCTGGGATTCCTTTGGTTGCTGTATGTGGCTACCCTGACTAAGAGTTTGGAAGCTGCTGGTCATCATCACTTTTGCTTTCCTGTGATGAGAATGAATGCTATTAAACTAAGAACTGTTTTCATTTTTGAAGACTTTCTTTTAACTTAGTTCATGGAACATGAGCGTTGCATAAAATTACATCCTACCTAATAAATACCAACATTAAAAGTCACATTTTCACATAGAAAATTATCCTTCGTGCTGAGCTTCTGCTAGTAGAAGAATTTAAAGAGAGTGGTTCTTATCTATCGATGTTAACGGGCCTTCACATCACCATGGATGGATTGGAACTGTGTGCAAGAAGGCACGGATCGTGGAAATTCAGTGCCGGTAAAGGCTGCTCAGTTGACAGATGTGTACTGAGGAAAGCAGTCATGCAGTCAGTAAATATTTATTGAGTTAGGAGCTTTAACGGGATATTGTCAGAGCTTAAAAGAGGGTGTGTATGCATGTGAAATGGTCTAAGACTAATAAATTTACAAGAGCAAAACCAAACTGGAACAAATTGGGAAGTGCTGAGGAGTTGCAGAAGGGGGCGTGGTAAGGTGAGGCCAGCCCAGGAAGGCGGTTTGGGACCAGGCTAACTCTGAATCGGAAGTTTAGGGCTCGTGGCCCCAGGTCCCTGCATAACATGTAAATTCCTGCTGGACCCAGCCAGCCATTCACTGAGGGCAAGAACCCATCAAGGACATTTTAAGCATATATATGTGTCCTATTCTATTTTCCAGGCTTCCTAGAGAAGGAAAGGTATGTACCTCAGAGGTCAAAAGTGACCCAAAATAGTCTGTGTTTGGCCTGCAATTTTTTCTTTTTTTTGAGCTAGCATTTAAAAATCAATGGAGAGGGCTTCCGTGGTGGCGCAGTGGTTGAGAATCCGCCTGCCAACACAGGGGACATGGGTTCGAGCCCTGGTCCCGGAAGATCCCACATGCCGCAGAGCAACTAAGCCCATGTGCCACAACTACTGAGTCTGTGCTCTAGAGCCGGTGAGCCACAACTACTGAGTCCATGTGCCACAACTACTGAGTCCATGTGCCACAGCTACTGAGCCCGCGTGCTGTAACTACTGAAGTCCACGTGCCTAGAGCCCGTGCTCCGCAACGAGAAGCCCGCGCACCACAATGAAGAGTAGCCCACACTCGCCGCAACTAGAGAAAACCCGCACACAGCAACACCCAATGCAGCCAAAAACAAACAAATAAATAAATAAATGTAAAAACACAAAACAAAGTACCTGTAGCACACACACACAAAAAAAGCCCCCACCCCCCAAAAAAACAATGGCGATTTCTGTCTTCTTTAAGAGAAATTAGGAGATAATTTGGTGCAATCTGGATTTGCACCACTGAAATACGAGTCCAGAGCTGGTAAATTTCAGATAGCCATCTCACCATCCAGGGGAGGTGGGCCTTGCCTCCCCACACACAGTCCCCGCCACTTCCCGCAGCCTCCCCTTCTCCTCTGCTCTGAAGTCTCCCATCAGCTGCCATTTCCCATAAGGGTTACAAGGTTGGTATTTTATAGGAAAGAAATGTCTTCTTCCAACGTCACTATCAAATACGGGGACATGACGAACCTGAAGGATTATATATCAAGGGGAAAAAAAATCATTCTTTGCTTCATTCTACAACTATTTATTGAAGACCTACTATGAGCCAGGTACCGTTTTAAACACTAAGGATATAAGGGCAGGGTCGGGGGGGAATGGACATGTTCCTCCCCCTGTCAAGCCGTTTCTTATTTGTAAGAGAGAGACGATAAACAAAAAATACAATAGCACTGCAGAGAGTGGTATGTAATATGAGAAGAAAAAAAAGCAGGGGTAGAGTAAGGGTGGAGGGTCGGGATGGGGTGAAGGGGCAGATATGTTGGTCACAGAAGGCCGCTCCAATGAAGTGGCATTTGAACAGAAATCAGAATGAACTGGAGGAGTGAGCTTTGAGAAAGTGTATTTCTTTGTGGAAGGGAAAAAAATCTTTCAATGTATTTAATATGCAAAGGGCCTTTGTGTCAAAAGAACTCAGGCACTATTACAAAATAAACCAAGGTAAAAATTATGGAACAGCAAACAGAAAAATTGAGGCCCAGTCTTCAAGAAGCCTGCTTTTTAAATGATTTTAAAATTAAATGATCTTTAAAAGAAAGATCTATATTTTGAATTTTTATATTCATTTCACTAAAGACCAAAATCCAGTTTGATATTAGCAATCTAATTACATTTCCATCTTAGTGACCTTATGGGATAGGGAAGAACATCTCCATTCTACAGATAGAAAAGCAAGGCTCAGAACCGTTAAAACTCGCTGCGCATGGCAGCATCGTTACTACGCAGACAGGACAAGGCTATCCTGATTCCAGTCCCAGCGAATTTCCAAGGCTAGTGCTTTAATATGTTCCTCCTCTGAAGCACCTGTAACAAGAGCAGAGCGAAAGCAAACCTGGGTGAGGAAGTGAGGGGGTACAGAGTTTTAGAGGGCCAGGAGGTGTTTCTGAGCAAACGGCTCTAGATACAAAATTTCTTTATGATCTCATGTTATTTTTGAAATACAAACATATTTTACATTTGTTCCATACTGTATCTGTCTTCTTTCAATTTTGATCAAATAAACACACTACAAGAAGATGTGCTGTTTTTACTGCTTAACTTTGCCTACCATCCCCCCCAAATGCACTGAGTACCCCAGTTTAGAAAACAGGGCCAGGAGGTCTGCAGAATTAACAAGTAGAACCAGAGCCAACAGGGACTTGAAGACCCATCAGGGCTACAGACCATGATATTCTCCATCAAATGCACAATTATTAAGATACATAAAGATAATTAAAATACTCTCTACATTGCAAACATAGGCAAGCATGTATTACAAAATGGTATTCAAGATCAAACATTCAGTTTATTACTTTAGTGTAATTTTCAAGATGTTGTGCACATCTGGAGTTAAAATAACATAATCTAAGAAGACTGGGGATGGTAAGGTCCAAGAATAAAGTTATTGTCTTTGCACACAAATCAGTGGATTGCTGAGACAAGCTTTCCTTTACTGCATAGTTATTATTTCATTAAGGGTAAAATACAACGTTACTGTTCCGGAATGTATCACATAGATGTTTCCAAGGGTTGGTGTCTCTGCACTCTTCTAATCATAAACTGTTACAGATGAGTTTCTGGGGTTCTGTGGATCACATGATAAAAATAACTCTCCCTTGCCTTGTCTTTCAATCTTTGTGTAATTGCAGGGGGTACTTATCAGTTTTTGGCTCATCTGTAATGGAGGACCCTCTTCCCTGACTTTTCCCTAAAGGACTCTATTTATATTGCACCTGATATGTACCCAGTCTCCAAGTAGAAGGATGAACTTGGCAAGAGTCTTTCTTCAACCCATTCATCACGGCCATTGCAAATGTCTGGCATGAGTCCACGTTATTTCCCTCACATTCCAACGCATGTCGTTCCAAGACATCTTTCCACGTACCATGTAGGAAATAGCTCCATGCACCAAGAAACAAAACCCAGCCAAGGAATCTGATATTCTGTCCAAAGACCTTTGAAGAAGATGCTGATGTTGGTTCACTCGAACTAAAGGCTTCTAGAAATAAATCTGCGTATGAGTTAGTAGTGGATTTAAAAGAAGGATGCAGAACTGTCCTTCTAGGGCCCATTTCAAGGGAGGGGGGAAAAAGAGACTTGTTTCATCTGCAAACCATTTGAGGAAGCAACTGACAGAGAAGTTCTCTTCACATGCTTTGCTGTGGCCTCTAACCTTCTGCTGCTTCCCTCCCTTCCCTTCCCCCACCGCCTTACTCCTGTTCTTTAAAAGTACTGATGATGCAAATCACCGTAGCCCCCACTTGCTCCATTGCCCTAGGTCAGGCTGTCCTTATCTGTCTTCCCCATTGCTGGAACTGCCTGTCTCTAGCATGTCCTCTCTCAGGTCTACCCTCCCCACTGCTGCCAGAGCAAACTTAGCAAAGCACAGATCTCGTCCAGTCCCTCTCCTGATTAAAAGTCTCAGAAGCTCCCCATACCTGCAGGGGAAGGTCCTTCTCATAGGACCCGGATTACCTTTCTCTCCCATCTCCGGCAGTTCCCTGCCCCATGTACTCTGGGCCCTGCTCTCCCTCCAACACACCCGTGCACCTGCTGGCCTCTCCAAACGGAAAACCTGTCCTTCTCTCTGCCTGTCTGGCTTCTGTTTGAATTCCTTCACAATTCAGCTCTCCTCTCTCAAACATCCCCACTCCACCCCAGCTCCGCTCAGAGCACCTCAAACAGAGCTCTAACTTAGCAAGTATAGTTTAACTTCATTTGTTTTACCACCTCTACGCAGGCCTCACCATCCCTCAGAGGATAAAGACCGGGTCTTCAATTCATATCCCCTTCCCCCCAGGAGCATTAACTCCCCCACACATCCAATCTACCCTGCCTTAAAAAAACCCCAAGGCTGGAAGCAGAGAGATGTAGCAAGTGCTTGAGATGGGCTCCCAGGAGCAACACCGGGACCTGCCCAGCACAGCTGCAGCAGAAACGAGGTGGGCGGAGGGCATGCGGCTAAGAGCATAAAATGTGTCTGCTGCAGGCACACAGGTTTGAGTAACCATGGAAACTCAGAGTAGGAGAGCACCTCAGAGGCCCCCTGGCTCAGCCTCTCATGCAGTGCAGGGATACTTTTGCAGATCGCTGACAGATGGGCAGCTTCTCCTCCTCTCCTCCCTTGACATAGCCAGATGTTATCACCAGACAGCTCGCTGCTTGGCATTTCTACCAAACATAAATTGATCTGGTTTTAATAATATTTAAAAATTAAAAAATAATAACATTATTGAATGTTATATGCCAAGTACCATACTAAGAGCTTGGCATGTACCATTTAATCTTCACAAGCACCTTCTCTGGTAAATACAATCATCATCTCCATTTTCTAGGCAAAGACTAGCAGATGCTGCCTGTGCCCTGACCATCGCCTCTCAGACCCATCATTTTAGTGCACGCTGGCAGGACACCCCCATGACACACCTGCATCTCTGGGCCAGAGCCCACTTTCCTGCAGTATATTTGACCAGAAGTGCCAGAGAATTAACACCCCCTTAGAAGCATCCCTCAACCAATGACCAAGAGGACTGCTCCTCAGGTGGGTTGGCTCTGCAGTGTGTGTTCTACACTGGCTCTCAGAGTTCCCCAGTAGGGTGAAGCTCTGGTCTCACAATTGTAACACGCTTGATAACTCAGCTTTTATTGGCCACTTTCCCTTCATCTGCTTACTTCCCCACTCCCCTACCAGTGTTTTCTCAGATCACCTCCCAATATTTGCACTTGAACCTGATTGATCACTGGGTCTACTTCTGGAAAACCTAACAAAGACAAGGAAGCAAAGGCAGAGAGATGCAGGGACACACTCAGGATAGTGTCTCACTCCAGGGCCCTCCCTTGTCTCCACTACCCTGTAATGCTTCCTCATCCAGGCTTCCCACTGGAGAAGGAAATGCCATCTTCTCCTTCCACTATAACCAAATACATGAAGGCAGCCCAAGCAGCTCCTATTCCTTCTGCTGTGACTGATACAAATGTGGCTTCTATGCCCATCACCCCCTTGTGAGGCACCCAGTGTAGAGTCAAATTTTCCACTTACACTTAAACATATGAAATTTTTTCTGCTTTAAACCTTTCATGATTCCATGCATATGTTTCTTAATCCTGTGTCATTGTAGAAGCAGAGAATTCAGAATATAGTCTAGTAAGCCATTCAACTTTAACCCTATTTTAAAAGGAAAAAAATGCCTGGGACTATTTCTATGTTCAGAATAGCATCCATGCACACAAAATGTTGAATTGATTACAGTGAATCTTATTAAATATGGCAGTACAAGTAATAATTACGTTCTTATCAATTTAGCGAGATATAAATACTGAACATCTACTATTTATTCATTAACAAAATAACAACAAACACTCTACTAGACTCCTATTGTGCATCTTGGTCAATTGCTCCCTCATCCAGAGGTCCTGGATTTACCTCCGATATGCTTTCTTCTCTAGCATCTTCTAAGTTGGCTATAAACAAAAATGCAGATAGATTTTTAACCTTAGATTAACTCTACAGAAAGTACTCCCAGAAGTCAGCCACTCCACGGTGGGCTGTGTAAAACATTTTTGCTGAGTTTAAAGTTCTTGATCTGCTACAAGGAATCAATCTAGATACAACATAGTCAGTGTACAATAATTGATAACTTCAGGAATTATGTCACAGATTACAAAATGACGATTTATAGAATATTAGGGTAAGAAGAACCTAAGAAAACATCTATTTTAATTTCATATTTTGCAGAAGTAAGACCTTACAAACAGGTAGTGACATAATCAGAATTAGAACTTAGGTTTCTAAACTCTCAATTCAGTGCTTAGTCCATTTACCATAATCTGTCACATATTCTGAATAATTTTCACTTTCCATCCAATTACAATAGAGCATTCCCTACATATGGAGTCACTAATTCATCTCCATGATAACCAGCACCTGGTTTGATAAGTGAAACTAATCAAACTTGTGTCTCAGGAATTTAAAATTAGGACAATGAGAGACTGAGTCAGTGGAGAGAACTTGAACTGAGAGATTGTGCTAAATAGTATAGAATTAACACTGGGTGCCACGTTGGGTCTATACAGTAAGATCAGTGTAAGTTGCCACAGAGTCCCAAAGAGATAGAGAGTAGCCTGAGTCTCACTTTCCCAGAGTTCTTCTGAGGCCTGGTGACATTTGGACTTCATGAAGGTTATTTTTATTTTGATGTAGTATCCCTCAACCAATTTACTTGAACCAGCTTGAGTAGGTTTCTCTTCCATATAACCAAAAGTCCCTGGGTAGAAGGCTGTTCCCTCTTCTTGCTTCTAAACTAAGCAGCTATAAAGATGGGTGTTGAATAATGGGAGAGTAAGAATGGCCTTTGGAATCAGCACAAAGAACTGGAATAAAGCAGGAGACTAAGATTAGCCAAATGCCAACTGTGGTTAGAGAATGTCATTGGGTGGGAAAAAGAGGTTGAGATCCCTAACTTCTTAAGCCAGTTTAGGGGCAGTCCCTTGATATGACAAATGTATGGGTTTTGAGTGGTAAGTTTTCTGCCCCCCTCCTCCTCTAGACTTACCCTCATACAATAAGGCCTCTTCAATTTCATACTGGTATTACTGGTTTCCTGTAGACCTCAGACAATCAATATACCTAAATATAATAAAGCATTTTAAAAGATCTTCTCCCCAGTTACATTAAACACAGTTGTACTGGCACTATTTGTTCTCAACCAGCAGCCATTCTCCTACTTCTTTGCTCATAGAATTGTTCTGTCAACAAGGTGACCCTGTTTCTATCTCACTAGCTCAAAAAAAAACAAAAAAAATCCGACTGAATTTAAGATAATCATGGAAGTGCCATTCCCTTTGTCAGTGATTGGTACAGACATGGACTTGTGACATAAACCTAGCTGATGAGATAATGGTAGCTAATATTTATTGAATGCTAGCTATGTGCTCTGTTTCAAGGGTTTTACAGGAAATCATTCTTTTTTCTTTCATTACAATTCTAGAACATAAGGTCTATATTTGTCCCTACATCATGTCTTCTTAAAAAGTGAGATAATTCATTTTCTGCATGGTTTAACTCATTTTGATTTGTATTTTCTATTGCTTGTCACTACAAACATTTGAACCAATACTCCAATTAATTTGTCCTCTTCTCTTTAGAATACGATTTAAGCATGTGTACAAAGATAGCAAATTGCAATTCTTTCCTTTCCAGTTCTTGTAAGAGTTTTTTCTTATCATTTACTATGAGTAAAGAAGAAGAGGCAGAGGAGGAAAAGTTTCATTTTCATCTATTAGGTTTATTATTAGGTTACCTTATTATTGGTTTTATTCATGAAAAAAATCACCTTGTAAATAAATATTTTCAGTGCAAACCCTATCAAAAAGATAGACAAATAGCTCTTTCCAAGCTTGTGTTATTTCATTTAGGAGTATCACTTGCTGAAGCAATGACAGATCCTTCCATTGCTCCTCCCAGGACTCTAACTGCATGGTTATCGAGTGAAATCCAGTCTTCTATTATAATTTACATTTTTATGGGACTTCCCTGGTGGTACAGTGGTTAAGAATCTGCCTGCCAGTGCAGGGGACATGGGTTCAAGCCCTGGTCTGTGAAGATCCCACATCCTTGGAGCAGCTAAGCCCACACGCCACAACTACTGAGTCTGCACTCTCCAGCCCACGAGCCACAACTACTGAGCCCACATGTTGCAACTACTGAAGTCCGTGTGCTCTAGGGCCCATGCTCTGCAACAAGAGAAGCCACCTCAGTGAGAAGCCAGAGCACCGCAACAAAGAGTAGCCCCCGCTCGCCACAACTAGAGAAAGTCCACACGCAGCAACAAAGACCCAATGAAGCCAAAAATAAATAAAATTTTTTTAAATTTACATTTTTATGATTTTAATTTTTGAACCATTTCAAATCATTGCTAACTGGTAAACCATTCCCCCATAAAATAACATTTTTGTTACATGTTTCCTGGTACTTTGGTTACATTTGTACATATTTTCGAAATACAGGAAAAATTATGTTTAATTTCTTTAGTAGATATATGAAATAGCCATTATATAGGCTCTTGGCTATTATATTCCTGATATTATATTAATAAATTAGGATTCAGGTGTTTTCTTGTTGCTCTCTGTCCAACATAAGGCAATTCAATCTGACAATTTTTATGTTATTATAAATATTTCAGCTGTACTGAAGTAGCTTATATAGTATTAGAAACAGATAACTAGATGTAAATGCTAACTCTGTAACTTACTATGTTTGTAACACTGGGCAAGTTAATAACAGGTTCGTGCCCGGGTCCAGGAAGATCCCATATGCCGCGGAGTGGCTGGGCCCGTGAGCCATGGCCGCTGGGCCTGCGTATCCGGAGCCTGTGCTCTGCAACGGGAGAGGCCACAACAGTGAGGCCCGCGTACTGCAAAAAAAAAAAGAAAAAAAAAAGGAACAAACATATACGAAGCACTTAGAAAATTCCCAGCACATAGTAAGGACTCTAAATGTTTTCATTATTATTATTACCAGGGTTAACCTGTAATAAACAGAAAACTTGATTAACAGTGGCTTAAACCATAAGAACACATATTATTTACTTAATAAGAAGTGTGTTGCCCCTGGTTTGGTTTACAGCTCAAAGATATCATGAAGGACTCAGGCTCCTCCCATCCTTCCTCTTTGCATTTCTCATTGTATTGGCAAAATTTCCCCTCATCACAAGACGGCTGCTTCAATTACAAGTTCTTTAGGCAATAGGGTCCTAAACAGGAGGTCATAGGATGAGAGCAAAACTAAAAAAAAAAAAAAAAAAGGGGGGGGGGGTGACTTCTCCTGATGAATATTTCTCTTTTCAGAAGAAAAATATTTCCCAGAAATAGTCAGCAGATGTCTTATTGGCCATAACTGTGTTATATGACCACTTCTAGACCAATCACTGGGTAAGAAGAATAGAACTGCTATGATTGATTTAGAGCAACCATGAGTCATTTTTCTGGGGCTGGACCTTTTGTTGCCTGATCAAAACCAGGTTTCTATCACCAAGAGGAAAAAGAGAATAGCCACTGGGTGCGCAACCAATAGTGTGTATCATCAACAAGCATTTATTTGTTGCCTATTATGTGCTCAACTTGTGCTCCTAATAAAACTGTAGAAACTACCAAAAGAACAAATGATATTTTCTTTGCCCTTGAGGTCCTATTTACTTGACATCTTTAGACTGAAAGCTACTTCTGCTAGGTCCTGCTAAGCAACTAAACCAGAGCCTTTAAGGCCTCCTTCCTGATCCACTCACTCTGAGTGGCTTCACTTACTCCCCCCCAAATATGTTCGAGCTTCCTTTTCTTGGTCACATCCTTGCATTGCATGTTGAAGTACGTCTCCACTTTCAAGTAGTGATAATTGATGGATTGCACAAAAAGTTAATGATCCAAAATTGCATGTTTAGAAGCTCTGAGTACCCCAGATACCCAGGGGCAGATTCCATTTGTCTTTTTTTCTTTTTCTTCTTTTTCTTTTCTTTTTTCCTCTATTGAGGGCCTACTGTGAGCCAGGCATTTTCATAAAATTCTTTCCATTAATTCTCAGCCAAAATACTCCATTAAATATGATTCAGATAAAGGAAAGAGAGATTAAGACAGATTAAGTGATTTGTGCAAAACCATAAGCTAGAAATAGGAAAAATAATTACCCCTTATTGAGTATTGCTACACATGAGCCAAATACTATCCTAAATGCCACATGTGAATTCATGCCTTTAATTCTCTTAACCACTCAGTGAAGTAAGCAGTCACTCACCACAGATACTTTCCAAACACCCTCTATCTGCCATTACACAGATAAGAAATCTGCCGCTTAAAAGCTAAGTAATTCAAGTTCACCCAGCTAGAAAGTAACAGGTATTGTATAAAGCTGGGTCTGTCTAATTCCAAACACTTTATGTTAAAGTCCCACCCACCCCTACACTGCAGGAATTTGAACCCAGGCCTCTTAACTCCTGGGCTTACTCCAAAATCCCTAAATCAAGATAGAACACTCTGCTGTTTTATTCTATCAGCTTGTTCTGTGAGGTGTTCTCCAAGTAGTTCATAATTGGTCCAGTTGTCTAAAACGAAGTTGGGAATTTATCCAAAGTATTCAGCAAATTAGCAACTACATCCTTCCTTTTAGAGAGCAGACAGGCAAAGCTAGCTGATCCCTACTGAGTTTAAAGAAAGAGGCTTCTGGGGAGGCAGATTATGAACATTTATCACATTTCTGCTCTGCCCTCAAGCCCCAAATTAGAGGTTAACACTTGAATTAAGCAAAATTGTGCAGTTGTCCATTTTACCTAGTCTAAGTTTTGTTAGCTGCTCTGTGTTTTAGAAATAATATGACTAAGAGCTCTGCTATAAACCATTAAGACCTGTAATTCCCTGTCAGCCCCAGATTAGAGCTTGCCAGGAAAGAGATTTAACAATTGCTAACTGCTTCAACTTCACCCCTGAAGGAAGCTTTCTATCCCTGCATATCTGTGTTGTGTGGCCTTGCTCTGGTAGCCTCCTACTCAAAAATCAACTGGGACATTATCCATAGAAATACAGAGTTCAAAGGATCATTCCTTGTCTGTTTCCAGCCCTGCTAGAGACTTAGAAGAAGTGGGAGGTGTAGAGAGGCATTTCTTTCTTTGTTCCTTTTTCTTTTAGTTTTGTTTGTTGTTGTTTTGCTTTGGGTACCTAGGTTTTAAATATGCCACACGTCAAAATATTACTAAATCCTGTCCCAAAATGCATTTATTTTCATGACAGCGTGAGGTTTCAGAAAGAAAAACCTGATATCTGACACTAACTCCATATAGCTCTACACGTCTGGTCCCCAGTAGCTGGGAAATCATGGGTTAGGGAAGCACATGTGTGCTGATCAGTCCAGCTATATAAACAATCCACCATGTTAAAAAAAGACGGTATGAGAATCCCAGTGATCAAGATATTTCAGAAGATCCAAAGGCCTATGTAAATTAAATTAAATAAAACAATGTTATAGTTATAGTTACAGTTTTCTTTCATTTACATACCAAAACACATAGATACACCCCCCAGAATATCATTTACAAAGTTCATGTGGGTGGGACAGAAAGCATGATGTAGAGTTTTAAGTAAGGTCTTTCACACAAATGAAGGAAAACGTTGAAGCCTCCCTAATTCTGAGCCCCAATTTTTTCTTTGTGAAACAAGTCTTTGATAGACCTAAGAATTATCTTTAAAGTTTCTTTTAGGTCGAAAAACTTGCTTCTTCATCTCATTTCACCTGTTCTCTATAGGTCCATCTATTATGGGACCAACTACATTCCATTGTTCTGTAATTAGCAGGGACATTTTTTCCGTCTCTTACCATTAGACATGAAGGCGAAGCCAGATATTAACCCAGGACAGGGTTTCCGGTGGAAATGTAGCAAGTGTTCATTAAAGTGAGATGGGGTCTATGAACCTGTTCATTTCCATCTATATTTTGAATGCTATAAGAAAGTTTTCAAAATCATCATGATTCGAGAAATGTCCATGAAGCAAACAGTTAACTATTACTAAAAACAACGTTTCAATAATATTTGGGATAAGACTCTTGAACATTTATCTAACATTTGTTGAATATAATTATAAGATATGTACAATCTTGCTTTAGTCAGATGAGTGGATTAATTTAAATGATTTTTCTGTGAGGTTATGGCAGTCCATCCCAATCATTTCCTGATTATTCTTCATATATTTCTTCCCTGTCAAAACTACCTAAATCCCAAGCTCCACTAAATCATTGGTTCTCATAGTTCATTCCATGTCTGAACCAGCTAGAGTGTGTATCATAAATACAGCTTCCAGGGCCCTCTGGCAGCCCTGCTGAACTAGATTCTCCAGAGGTAGAACACTAGAAGCTTCACGTTTAATAAACTACAGGTGATTCTTGTTTAATAAACCACAGGTTCTGATGCACACTCATGCGTGAGAACTACTGCTCAGGACCCATGAATTAAAACTGAAGAGCAAACAGAACTGGACTGTGGGGATCTGTTGACACAATTAATTAAGTGGGCTGAAGGTCCATTAGGTTACAAGATTACTTTGAACCCAGCATCTAAGAGAAGCACCTTGATTTCTGAAACCACTAACCTGAGATTTGACTCAGAGGTCTATCACCATTTATAATCATATGATCTTCTGGTTTCTCTCTGCTTGCTTCCCCTGTGAAGTGAATCATCTCCTTCTATGTCCATGGCAGTTAATATACATTTTATATTTAGAAACAACATCCTCTCACCTCCTTTCAACATTCGCCTCTGCTTTTTAAAAAAAATTTTTATTGGAGTATAGTTGATTTACAATGTTGTGTTAGTTTCAGGTGTACAGCAAAGTGAATCTGTTATACATCTACATATTTACACTCTTTTTTAGATTCTTTTCCCATATAGGTCATTACAGAGTATTGAGTAGAGTTCCCTATGCTATAGAGTAGATTATCTCTTTTATATATAGTAGTGTGTATATGTCAATCCCAATCTTCCACTTTAACCCCCCCCCCCCGCCCTTACGCCCTGGTAACCATAAGTTTATTTTCTACATCTGTAACTCTATTTCTGTTTTTTTTTTGTGGTACGCGGGCCTCTCCCGTTGTGGAGCACAGGCTCCGGACGCGCAGGCTCAGTGGCCATGGCTCACGGGCCCAGCCGCTCCGCGGCATGTGGGATCTTCCCAGACCGGGGCACGAACCTGTGTCCCCTGCATCAGCAGGTGGACTCCCAACCACTGCACCACCAGGGAAGCCCCTCTATTTCTGCTTTGTAGATGAAGTTCATTTATACCCTTTTTTAAAAGATTCCACATATAGGTGATATCATATGAATTACTTGTCTTTCTCTAACTTACTTCACTCAGTATGACAATCTCTAGGTCCATCCATGTTGTTGCAAATGTCATTAATTTTTTTCTTTTTATGGCTGAGTAATATTCCATTGTATATATGTACCCCCCATTTTTATCAAACCTCGCATCTCTGCCTTTCCTATAAAGAAGGGACACCTAAAATATTGCCTCCTTTACAGCCATTTCACCCAGGGCTCTGCTCAATGGTAGGGTACTCTCCTCTGAACCAGAAATAACAAAACCATCATATTTAATAGAAAGTAGAAACTTCATGCTAAGGAGAACATGTTGTTACTGAAAAGATAGGTATTTTTAAAAGATTTTAAACTGACCACACAAATACTCGGAATTATTGGCCAACATTTTTGGTGAAATCAAAAATATTTTGACAATCATAATAATGGTACCACTTAGGCAAATTCTCATCCCAGCAAGTACCCATTCCAATGAGAGAGAACATAGGAGTTCACAGAGAATCTGATGGGAAAACCTTGCCAAAAGAAACCATCCACTGTGGAATGTTCATTGGTCTCCTGCATATGCCTTTTCCAGCAATGAGGGGGCATATTCTGAGATACAGAACTAAAGGAGTTTGAAGGAGATAGAATATTTTTGTTCTATATTATTAGAAATAAGGTGCTATCACAGAGTGGATACTCAAAAAAAAGGCAATGAATGAAAAGTGTGTCCCTTCAAAGGAAACGGCAAAACAAAAAATGTACAGAAGGAAAGAGGAAAGGAGGAATGAAATCCCTAATTCTCTTGGTTTGACACAAGTTTAAGAGGAAGTGAGGAAAAGGGACAGATTTCAAGAGCAAGCGTGATATAATGAGAGAGCCCTAAGAGGAAAGTCTATTCATTTCTCCACTTCTAATGGGATGCAAGAGCTCCCCCCTCCACCCAGCAGATTCCTCATGCCCTGGAGGAGCGGCTTGAAAAAGCAACTTTGCCAAGGATGTATGATTCTTTGAATTTTGATTTTCGACTGCTAGATAACAGCCACATTAATGAAGGAATTTACCAAACTTAATCATGTTAATCCCCACCCCCACCCTAATCTAGAATGGAATGAGTGTTTTCTTTCCAAGAGAGATAGGCATCCTCCAGTCTTCCCAGTGCTCAGATCCTGCCTGCAGTAGATTGCCTCCAAGTCTCCAGAGGAAAAAAACTTGAGTAAATAACCTACTAAGTAGGAAAGAGGGCTGTTGTTCAGACAATGCCCATCTCACCAGGTTACTGGCTACATTCCTTGGCCATCCAGAATGGATCTGAATTAGGAGAAATTTTCTCCAGGTGGTTGTATGATTGAGTCATTCATTCCATGGAGTCAAAAACAAAAACAAAACACACAAAAATAAAGGAAGGGGGGGTCAGAAAAAGTAGGATGTGACATATTATGTATCACTGTCCTCCTTTCCCCATTCTTCCAAGAGAAAATGTTTTTTTACAAAAACAACCCCCAATAAACAAAATGGCAATAAGAACATACATATCAATAATTACTTTAAATGTAAATTGACTAAATGCTCCAATCAAAAGACACCAAGTGGCTGAATGGATACAAAAATAAGACCTACATATAAACTGTCTATAAGAGATTCACTTTATTAAGTACCATTTGTTTATTTTTATTTCCATTACTCCAGGAGGTGTGTCAAAAAAGACCTTGCTGTGGTCTATGTCAAAGAGTGTTTTTCCTATGTTTTCCTCTAAGAGTTTTATAGTATCTGGTCTTACATTTAAGTCTTTAATCCATTTGGAATTTATGTTTGTGTATGGTGTTAGGGAGTATTCTAATTTCATTCTTTTACAGGTAGCTGTCCAGTTTTCCCAGCACCACTTATTGAAGAGGCTGTCTTTTCTCCATTGTAGGTTCTTGCCTCCTTTGTTGTAAATTAGGTTAACATATGTGTGTGGGTTTATCTCCGGGCATTCTATCCTGTACCATTGATCTATATTTCTGTTTTTGTGCCAGTACCATACTGTCTTGATTACTGTAGCTTTGTGGTATAGTTTGAAGTCGGGGAGCCTGATTCCTCCAACTTCTTTTTTCTTTCTCAAGATTGCTTTGGCTATTCAGGGTCTTTTGTGTTTCCATACGAATTGTGAAATTTTTTGTTCTAATTCTGTGAAGAATGCCATTAGTAGTTTGACAGGGATTGCATTGCATCTGTAGATTGCTTTGGGTAGCATAGTCATTTTCACAATACTGATTCTTCCAATCCAAGAATGTGGTATATTTTTCCATCTGTTAATGTCATCTTTGATTTCTTTCATCAGTGTTTTATAGCTTTCTGAGTACAAGTCTTTCACCTCCTTAGGCAGGTTTATTCCTAGGTATTTTATTCTTTTTGTTGCAATGGTAAATGGAAGTGTTTCCTTAATTTCTCTTTCTGATTTTTTTGTTGTTGGTGTACAGGAATGCCAGAGATTTCTGTGCATTAATTTTGTATCCTGCAACATTACCAGATTCATTGATTAGTTTTAATAGTTTTCTGGTGGCATCTTTAGGATTTTCTATGTATAGTATCATGTCATGGGCAAACAGTGACAGTTTAACTTCTTCTTTTCCAATTTGTATTCCTTTTATTTCTTTTTCTTCTCTGATTGCCATGGGTAGGACTTCCAAAACTATGTTGAATAAGAGTGGCGAGAGTGGAAAACCTTGTCTTGTTCCTGATCTTAGTGGAAATACTTTCAGTTTTTCACCATTGAGTATGATGCTTGCTGTGGGTTTGTCATATATGACCTTTATTATGTTGAGGTAGGTTCCCTCTATGCCCATTTTCTGGAGAGTTTTTATCATAAATTGGTGTTGAATTTTGTCAGAAGCTTTTTCTGGATCTATTGAGATGATCATTTGGTTTTTATACCTTAATTTGTTAATGTGGTATATCACATTCACTTTGTCTAAAGTGTATAGAGGGCTTCCCTGGTGGCGCAGTGGTTGAGAGGCCGCCTGCCGATGCAGGGGACACAGGTTTGTGCCCCGGTCTGGGAAGATCCCACATGCCGTGGAGCGGCTGGGCCCGTGAGCCATGGCCACTGAGCCTGCGCGTCCGGAGCCTGTGCTCCGCAACAGGAGAGGCCACAACAGTGAGAGGCCCGCATACCGCAAAATAAATAAATAAATAAATAAAGTGTATAGCCATTCACTTTGTCTAAAGACAAACACAGACTGAAAGTGAGGGGATGGAAAAAGGTATCCCAGGCAACTGGAAATCAAAAGAAAGCTGGGGTAAAAATACTTATATCAAACACAGTAGACTTTTTAAAAAAATAAATTTATTTATTTTATTTTTGGTTGTGTTTGGTCTTCATTGCTGCACGTGGGCTTTCTCTAGTTGCAGCAAGTGAGGACTACTCTCGTTGCTGTGTGTGGACTTTTCTCATTGCGGTGGCTTCTCTTGTTGCGGAGCATGGGCTCTAGGTGCATGGGCTTCAGTAGATGTGGCATGCGGGCTCAGTAGTTGTGGCACACGGGCTTAGTTGCTCCATGGCATGTGGGATCTTCCTGGACCTGGGCTCAAACCCATGTCCCCTGCACTGGCAGGCAGATTCCTAACCACTGTGCCACCAGGGAAGTCCCCACAATAGACTTTAAAACTAATACTATTTAAGACTAAAAACTAAGACTATTACAGGAGACAAAGAAGACATTATATAACCATCAAGGGATCAACCCAAGAAGAAGATATAACACACGTAGATATATATGCACCCAACATAGGACCTCCTAAATGTATAAGCAAATATTAACAGACATAAAGGAAGAAATTGACAGTAACCCAAGAGGAAATGTTTTCCGTAAGGAACTTACAATGTGAATAACATAAATACCTTAGAGTTGAGACAGATTTCTAGTCTAGAAGCAAAAGCACCACTGCCAAAATTAAAATTGTTCTGTGACACAGAGGAACCACGGCCCATTGCTTGCAACATACAGCCCTAGTGCTTCAGCTAACCACAAGGAGTTAACAGTTACTGAATGCTTACTCTACGGATTAATCACCTACATGCATTACCTCTTTTGAAAATCATATTTGGGACAAAGATTTACCTTCATGCCTATAGCACAGAATCTATGCTAGAGATTATTATGTTTAGAGAAATTATTTCACCAAAATAATTATAGCCACTTTATCAGCTACTTTGCAAACCCTGATTTAATTACATATATATATATACATATATAATCTTGGCTCAGAAACAAGCCAAAAGAGCATAACACAGTCCTCTAAACTCAACCTTGAAGTTGTCCTTGTCTCAATCTCATGCTTTCGTTTGAAAACCCAGCCTTTACATAAAAGTCCAACTTCACTGGGTGTGGCTGGCAGGCCCAGACAGGAGAAGTGCACATTTCTTTTTGGGGATCAGCATTTGGGGCAATCTCAGAGCAATGTCACCATGTGGCTAGATCTCAGGATAAAAGCTGAGGATCTGAATAAGCTGAATAAGAGAATATCTGGGAACAAAAGATGGAGACCCGACCACAAGTTAATGTGGAACAATTGTCAAGTCTGGAGGCCAGTTCAGGCTGAAGGGAGACAGGAGGCTCACAGTGTGACAGCCGTGGATCCTGACGGAATCAGACTCAAGTTTTCCAATGTGCCTGTTGGTGCACTGAGGAAACCAGGAAAGCCTATGGCAATGCCAGACAAAACCAGATCAGGATAGCTGCCCAAAAAGTAGCCCATGAAGCAGCCTGTACAGTCAGCAACCCTGAAATGAACACTGCTTACAAATGCAATGCCAGTTGGGCCGCTTCGTCAGGACCAAAAGTGATCTTTCTTTTGATTAGTTCAGAAACTTGCCTTCCAGAGATCAAAGGAAATTAGCTCTGGAGAGGTCGGATGCAGTTGTGGAAAGAAAAATGCTCAAGCTTTAAGGAGAAAGTTGTATATGTTCCTGACCCATTGACTATCTTCCTTACTCTTTTTTTCCCTGCCTGTTCAGCAGCTTCTTTCCTTACTTGAAAGTATTTTTTTTTCCTTTGCAATGGAAATTTCCTTTCATACTAGGGTTAGATTACATTCATTTTAATTTTCTTTTCTCCTATAATGTTTTTTTCTTTTAAAAAATCTATGAAAATAAATTAAAAGTTGTCCATTATAGAATATACAGAAAAAAATACAAAGAAAAAAATTAAAGTCATACCTAATCCCACCAAATGGATTACCACTGTTAATCTTTGTCTTTATTGATTTCAAGTCTTTTAATTTTTCTTTGTGTTTGCAGGTATATATGCATATGCATATATTGTACGTATGTTTGTACATATAATGTTATTTTACAATATTGGGATCATTCCAAAATACAGTTTTATGATCTTTTTTCCACTCAACATAATGACAACATATTCTTAAACCATGAAATATTCTCTGAAAACACATTTTTAAAATGACTATAATTACTATTCTTATTCAGGCTTTAACATTGAGTACAGTAGATTAAATGGAATAATATATGGATTTTCCCCTTTTTAATGTAACTTTGAGCCATTTGTATTTGATTGCACTCATCTTAATGCACTTTCCTATTGCTTTTCAAGATCAGACAATTTAAGTGCAGCCAATTAAATTGAAAACACTAAAACTGAGAGCATCAGGAAAGATTTATTGCTGGTATAAACTACCGAGGAAACTTAAGCCAACTGTATTTCTCAAAACAGCCATATGTACAATCAAATAAAGTTCACCTCCTTTAAATAAGAGATAGCTTGTTTTGTGTGATTTTAGGTGTTACAATAGGCTGGCTTAGTTGTGTCATGACCTGGGATGGCACTATGTCCTTAGCTATCGGTTATTTACTTGCAAACATCTGAAACCTTTCATCCCATTAGATGGCATAGCATCACACCATATGGTTATCTAGAAAAATCTGGGTAATTGACTGCATTATCAGTTGGACTTAACTTTTGAACAGCTTTTATTCCCAGTGTTTGCTTCCCAATGTTTGGCTTCAACCTGGTTGTTTGGAGCTCTCAGAAAACATTCTCCCAAAGAAACAAGCTCTAAGTGGTAGCTACCTGACAATGAACCAGAGGCATAATATGCCATGTTAGGGGTACCATATACTAGTGTAATAATCATACTGGGAGAACATGAATTCAGAGTACTTTGGTGGGATCAGTGACTTTTTTTCTTATATTTCACCCCAACTACCCAGCAGCAGGAGTTAGGATTCCAGAGAGCAATCTCGGGACACTCAAAGAAGCAAAGTCCCGAAAAGAAGGCTCAAGGGCTCCAGGGAAATATGTCTCCTTCTCAGAGCCTTCTCAGTGTGGGTCACTTTCCAGATACTTTGCTCTGAGCACCTCAGGGTGGGTCCACCTGCTTCAACGTTCTGCCATCACCATCTATTGACACCCCTCAAGGTTGGCTCCCTACCTTTGCCCATTTCCCAAATTCTTTTAAGCCTTCCTTGTCCTATAACAAGCTTAAAATATTTTTTAAGGTTGTCTAGGAGTTTGTGTTGCTAAGAATACTAAGAAAGAGGGCTTCCCGTGGTGGTCCAGTGGTTAAGACTCCACGCTTCCACTGCAGGGGGCACGGGTTTGACCCCTGGTCCTGTAACTAAGATTCCACAAGCTGCACAGCAAAGCCAAAAAAAAAAAAAAAAAATACTAAGAAAGAGAAAGTGAAATCTCCCCCCAAAGTCCAACCATAATTTTAATATTCTATAGAAAGACGAGGGTGGCAGTGGTAGTAAGGGCATAAAGTGAGATTAGAGATCACAGGGGTCTAGAGAAAACAAAACAATCATCTACATTTCAGAGGAACATTCCATTCCAATGACTCCCCTGAACATTAGGGCCCCTGGAGAGTAAGAAAGGAGAGTGAAAGGGTAAGGTACAGATGAGGCTTCTTCCACGAGGGACCACAGGAATATTAAAGGAGAAAACCTATTGGAGAATTAGCTTCCTGTCTCATTTTCCTCCATTTTGCTATTATCATATCACCACTTAAGTGGATAGAAAATAGGGTATATTAAGAAGGGAATCAATGTTATCTAAGTTTTTACCATGGTCCAGGCCCTAGGCTTTGACAAATGAGGAAACTGAGCCTCAAGGAGGTTAAGTGAGAAACAAGGACAAAGGGAAGCAGGAAGAGGGTGCAGTTCTTAGCAGGAGCAAAGCCAGCAAAAGTAAGTTGGAGGACTGAAGGAAGCCTCAGAGAGTGTCAACTGGGAAGCAGAAATAGCTTCCTGTTCCCTGACTGCCATTCCCCGATCCTTGCTTAGAATGGGGCTGCCATTCCAAAGACAGTTCCTACATATGGAATGAAAGTAAAGCATGCATCTGTAGATGGGGCTGTATTCTGATTTGGCATCATGTATACACCACCATGGCATGTTTCGGTTTCTAACCGAAAGAGGTTCAGAAGAAATTATTAACAGTTAAATGTTTCCAACAAGACAGCCATTCCTCCCTCTCTCCCCATTCTGCACTGTCAAGCTCTGAATTTGGTTCCAAGATCCTACATGAGTCTACAGTCTTTAATGCTGGAAACATGTCGTGATTGAAACAAATTCAATTATTTTCAAAATGGATGGCGCATGTTTTACTTTCAGTTGTTCTTACATGAATTTAATAGGATCTTTTTTTCTTCTGGGGGATAACCCAATTCTAAACTTCATTTCTTTTCCCTTTAGCTGGTTACATCAGTTTCACATTTTAAGCTTATTTGTTCTAAGCCGTCCAACAAGTCTAAGCTGCAGAGTCTCTCCCTACGATCTCTAGAAAAGTTACCTTTCCTATGATAATTTAGCTTTCTTATCTTATTTTAATAAATAACTTAGCATTATTCTCATTGATAGATAATATTAACAATAACAACAACAAAAAACCATTCCTAAGCAAAGGAGATGACTAGAAAGTTCACACAAGAACTGATATCCTAATAAATATTCTCTCATATTTAGCAAATTTCATATTTCTGCTCAGCTCAGAACTTGGCATCACAATGTTGTAGAGACAAAAATACGAGCATTCCTGGGGGAGTCTTATTTTTAAAGAGCAGGAAAACACTTGACAGTTGTGCAGAAAAGGTCTAGACCTTTCAGCAGTGAATCAGGAGGAGGGTGAGGTTCTTACCAGCAGGAACATCAACAAAAAGGGACATTTCAGAAAAGTCCCTGAACTGTCTATTATAAAGTAGAAAGTCTTTGGGTTTCTTCCTGTGCCCACTGTCCCCTAAGCGTGGAAAGTAAGCAACAGTTTCATTAGCAGCACACTCAATAAGAACTTCTTCGCAGTCTAAGCGTATTGGACAACTTTACCGCTGAAGAAAAGCAGGATCTAGCTCCTCAGGCTACAGCCATGCCAAGTCCCAGAGGCAAAACAAGATTGTCTTTATTGTTACGATGGGATGCAAGATGTTTCTAAGGTTTAGAGTTCACCTTTTACAAGCACTTCCCTTTGTCTCCAGAATTACTTTATACTTACAAGGTATGGTCCCTTAATTCCCACAAGGAAATTTATTCCCTGAAAAAGGAGTCCAAACTCAAAGAAGAATAAAGGCTGAAAGACTTAAAGTCCAGAGGTTTCTGAAGACTTTGGATTTGATTTATATTTTGCTCCTTGGGGTTATTATTTGTGTGGATTGGGATATTGTGGGTAAGGAGAACTTGTTCTTTCTTTATAAAAAATTGGTATTATGGGCTTCCCTGGTGGTGCAGTGGTTGAGAGTCCGCCTGCCGACGCAGGGGACACGGGTTCATGCCCCCGGGAAGATCCCACATGCCACGGAGTGGCTGGGCACGTGAGCCATGGCCGCTGAGCCTGTGTGTCCAGAGCCTGTGCTCCGCAATGGGAGAGGCTGCAACAGTGAGAGGCCCGCATACCGCAAAAAAAAAAAAAAAAAATTGGTATTAAAATTAGATGAATGGAAAATCATGACAAGTCAATGCATTTATAGCATATTAGTATGCCCTAACATGCATCATTGCTTTATTTTCACTATTCAGTCACTAATAATTATATCTTAAAATAATAAACCCTATCTTTCATCATGAGTATTTATTTACAAAGCACAATTTCAATAACTGTAATTTTCCTTTCTAAAGAGTTATGTGATATCTTTCAAATGAGCCTGTCCTTTTTAGTATTCTGTTCCATTATTATGATTTCCCCTTATTTTATTTTAGACACTTATTTTATAATATCCTAATTTTCATATTGCCTTAATAAGTTCCTGGGGTATAAATTTTCCTAATTTTTATTCTATTTCATTTTGTGGCATGTGGAGTGTGTACGTGTGTGTGTGTATGTGTGTGTGAATTCTGTATGCTGTGAACTGTAGAAATGTATTTAGAGAATGATTTTTATTTTTTTCTGTAAAGGAAGCCCAGGGGTTTCATTAGTCTACAGTAAGTTCCTATATTAATTTTTCAGCTTGGGATTCCCCAAGAAGCAAGTAGGGTAAATTTGGATTCCACACCATGCATAGCACACTCATAGAGTTTCAATTTGTCGTGGAAAATATTTTTTCCACCAGGACCCTGGGTACTCATGAGCTTCCGTGGAGATTCCCTGGGCCTTTGCGGAGTTTTTAAAGTTTACCTTTTATTGAAAGGGCAGGCATCCATGGCCCTGGCTTCAGGCTAGGATCTCAGCAGCCTGGAGTAGGCCAGGGACAGATCTTTGGGCATTGAAACCCTACCATCTCCCTAGGCATCTGGTGCATATATCAAAGTCTGATTCTCTTCTGGGCCGTGATAACAGCTGCTCATGAACTTATCATTCTGGTTTTGAGTTCCCTCTTTTCTTCAGATACCTGGAGATTTCCCTTTCTTCCTTTCGGGTACAACTTTCTATTTTTAACATTTTATGTGGTTTTTAAAAAATTTTTATTTTATACTGGAGTATAGTTGATTAACAATGCTGTGTTTCAGGTGTACTGCAAAGTGATTCAGTTATACATGTACATGTATCTATTCTTTTTCAAATTCTTTTCCCATTTAGGTTATTACAGAATACTGAGCAGAGTCCCCTGTGCTATACAGTAGGTCCTTGTTGGTTATCTGTTTTAAATATAGCAGTGTGTACATGTCAATCCCAAACTCTATCTATCCCTCCCCCCCAACCTTTCCCCTGGTAATCATAAATTCTTTCTCTATGTCTGTGAGTCTGTTTCTGTTTTGTAAATAAGTTCGTTTGTATCATTTTTTAAAAAATTCCGCATATAAGTGATATCATATGATATTTGTCTTTCTCTGTCTGACTTACTTCACTTAGTATGATAATTTCCAGGTCCACCAGTGTTGTTGCGAACGGCATTATTTCAATCTTTTTAAAAAAAAATTAATTATTGTTATTTTGTGTGTGTGTGTGTGTGTGTGTGTGTGTGTGTACAGAACTTCCATGATAGTCTGTCATGTTTCAGGGACCAACAATCTAAAGAACTTTTATGTAATTTTTTCATTTACTTATCAGACAGGGAAGTTAACATTTTCCCAATTTTGGAGACGAGGGAATAGAAATTCAGACATCTTAAGTCACAGAGCTAATGCATGATGAAGCAAAGCTGGTGACATCTAGACCTATATTCTTTCGATTCTGGAACTACACCTCAGGTCCACTCTGCTAGAGATTCCTAGTCAGGGTGTTCTTCAACCTTTTGGCACTAAGAACTGTCTTCAGGCTCAATAAGCAATGCCTTAACACATATATTCTATTATGTTTCGAATATATCTGTTTGATTTTATGATTAATGAAATATAACTTTATTTAAAAGTAAAACTCCCAGGGAGTCTACTTCTTTTTTTTTTAATAAAAAATAACTTTGGTTTTATTATACTGCTACAACAAAATCAGAGGTAGTTAAAAAAAAAAGAAATATCTAAGCAACACATATCCACCAGCAAGTCTACTTCTTGGGGTCTAATTCAGAGATACTGGCCATATAGTCCTAAGGAGATTACATATACATACACACATATGGATACACACATACACACCAAATGATGATTGTGCAACACATTTCATAGTAGCAAAATGTGAGGGAAAATATAAATGACCAACAAAAGGGCAATGAATAAACTATGATATTACACAGGGGTTAAAAAAAGTGGGGCTCTCTATGAACTGACATGAAACAACTTTCAAGACACTGTGATGAGCTGCCGCATAATACCGTAGGATGTAGTTTGTTAAAAATGCATATACCACACGTAAAAAGTAGTACCAACTATTTTTATAGATGCACATCTGTATATGAGAGCAGAGAAAAGTTATGGATGGATACAATCTATGGTACTAATACCAGTTCCTTCCAGGGAGGGGCCTGGAATTGGAGCTCAGGTCATGAGATGGGAAGGAGGCTCCAGCTTTACAGGTTGTATAACTGAAGTTAATAAACAGTTGTATTTAAGTACATTTAAAAAGAGGCCATGTAACTGAATTCACAATAGCGCCATCTTTTTTTTTTTTTTTACATTGTGTTATTTCTCAGTCAACAGATACTGAAAAGACATATGTTAATCCATGAAAAATTTTGAAGCACAGTGGGCCTCCTAATCACATTACTGGTGACCTCTGTCCTTAGCCACATGCCTCTTTGTGTAATTAATGGCTACGCTGGTGAGGCTAGAAAAGCAATCTGGCATTATTGTGAATTTATAAATCCTGGATACGCAAAGTCCATGATGAAGGCTAGTAGATCACACCAAGGTGTATGTTAAGAAGGAAAGTGTCATGGAAAACAGAATGTAATTTCTTCAAAAAACTAAAAATAGTGTTGTCATGTGATCCAGCAATCTCACCCCTGGGCATATGTCTGAACAAAACTCTAATTCAAAAGGATATCTGCACCCCAACGTTCATAGCAGCACTATTCGCAATAGCCAAGACATGGAAGCAACCTAAAGGTCCATCCACAGATGAATGGATAAAGATGATTTGGTACATATATACGATGGAATCCTACTCAGCCATAAAAAAGAATGAAATAATGTCCTTTGCAGCAACATGGATAGACCTAGAGATTATCATATTAAGTGAAGTAAGTCAGGAAAAGAAAGACAAATACCATATGATATCACTTATATGCAGAAGCTTATAAAAAAGGGTATAAATGAACTTATCTACAAAACAGAAACAGACTCATAGACATAGAGAACAGACTTGTGGTTGCTGGGGTGAGGAAGGGGACTGGATTAGGAGTTTGGGGTGAGCAGATGCAAACTATTATGTATAGGATGGATAAACAACAAGGTCCTACTGTATAGCACAGGGAACTATATTCAATATCCTGAGATAAACCATAGTGGAAAAGAATACGAAAAAGAATATAGATGTGTGTATAAGTGAATCACTTTGCTGTACAGCAGAAATTAACACATTATAAATCAACTATACTTCAGTAAAATAAATTTAATAGAAGAAACAAGAAGGAAAGTGTCATATGAACCCGCTGCTGCCACAAAAGTTAATATAAGAAAGATAATACATCACAGGCTCTCACTGTGCAAGCTGCCTTTATACAAAGATCAAACAACCCCAAAATTCATATTTTCTTGCGTCTTTGTCGCATATCATTTCCTGTTTTTGGAGATCCTTGTTACTTGGTATGGAAGAGGCACACTAGGTGTTTCTATTACCACTGAAAAAACAGCACTTATTTTGTTTTCTCCTTTTGTTTAAAAAAAAAAAAAAAAAGGTAGCCCAAACGTATTGAGACCTCCTTCTGCTACAAATTTCTACAAATACAGACTGAAGGACCTTTAGAGTCAAATCATTTTTAAAGACCCTGTGGTGTTCCAGGAGGACTCATGGAGAAGAGGCCAAGGAAAAGATGGTTGGGGAAAGTGCAGCCTCAAACAATCAGACACTGACCATAAGTTAGCCCTGCTTGAGCCTAGACATAAACACTGCTGATAAGTGGGTTCAGCCTCCTTCGGTCCAGTAACTTCTTTCAGATCAGCAGAATGCGCCTTTGCCAGAAGTGAAAAAAGGAACACCAGCTAATGTGTACCTTTAAAATAAGAAATATCTTAAAAATGGGTAGGTCAAATTCTTCCATAAATACAAATCAATTTATAAATCTGGAATTAGCCAGAGGAAGGCGTTCTGTAACGCACAGCCGTAGTAACCAGGTCCAACTTTAATCTTAGATTGATCTGCAAGGTCCTCTCCAGAGTATCTTGAGAAATATGTATGTATAAATGAATCACTTTGCTGTACACCTGAAACTAACACAGTTTTTAATTAACTATAATTTAATCATTTAAAAAGAGATCTTGGGGCTTCCCTGGTGTCGCAGTGGTTGAGAATCTGCCTGCTAATGCAGGGGACACGGGTTCGAGCCCTGGTCTGGGAGGATCCCACATGCCGCAGAGCAACTAGGCCCGTGTGCCACAACTACTGAGCCTGAGCGTCTGAAGCCTGTGCTCTGCAACAAGAGAGACCGCGATAGTGAGAGGCCCGCGCACCGCGATGAAGAGTGGCCCCCGCTTGCCACAACTAGAGAAAGCCCTTACACAGAAACGAAGACCCAACACAGCAAAAATAAATTAATAAACTCCTACCCCCAACATCTTCTTTAAAAAAAAAAAAAGATCTAGCATAACATCCATGAAGAAGTCAAAACACTCATGGATATCAGTGCCTTTCAGTGACGTTTAAACCCATGTTGCTGACCGAAGTCCTAACACAGGATATAGAGAAGGCAGTCCTTATTCAAAAGAAAGAAAGAAACATGTTCAAAAGTCATGGGAGGAATTCCCCAAATGCTTGCTTTAGAAGACAATTTCCCATCGCTCTTTAAAAAACACATTTCCTGATAAAAGACATTTTCATACAGATTTAAGCACTTTATTCAACTTTCAAATGCAACAAAATCATTCCTCAGATGTTGGTTGAAAAACGTGAAGACTCCAGAACCTTGTGGAAGCGCTGGTTTTAAACTCAAGATGCATTAACTTTAGAAATGCCAACCAGGTAAAGCCCTTAGTTTTTTTTTTCAGTTTCTTCATAACAAGCACAATTGTACACTTTGCTCAAAATTTAATGAGTCTTAATGTTATCCTTTAAGGCAAGGTGTGCCTTGTATCCACAGAAACATCCCTATAAATCTGAACAGAAGTATATCTTAATTTCCTCCACTAGATAGAATCTTGGTTTAAAGTTTGCAGTGAAAAGTTGCACTGCATAGGAATTGAACGTTGAGTTCTCATCCTTTGTATATGGCTTATTGTTCTCAGCTGTGCATTAAGATCTCCACCTGATGTCAAATAGGTTGGCAGTTTTGGCAGATATGCTAAACAGGGAGAGAGAATTAGATCCAAAATTCCATCAAGAGCATGTGTCATCACACAAGTCAAAGACCAAGCATCACAGGAGTATTATTGCCACAAAGGTCTTTACAAATCTACTTAATTTTTCCATTTGACAGAGGAGGAAACAAATTATAATAACTCTGGCTACCATCAATAAAGCACTTTGCTTTAATGCATCCTCTAATTCTCAATGCTACCTTATGAGGGAGGTACTATCATTATCCCATTTAGGAGGAGAAAACTGAGGCTGAGAAAGACGGAGACTTCCTTTAGATCTCCCCTCAAATGTTACCTTATCTGTGAAGTGCTCCTTTCATAAAAGAGCAACCCCTCCTTGGCACTCCCTTCTCCAACATTATCTTGCTTTATTTTTCTCCCTGCCATGTATTGCCAACCTGACACATCCTACATTTACATTTTTTGCTGTCTATCTTACCCTTGTAGCTTATAAGCCTCATGGGAAAGGGGCTTTGCTTTGTCCACTACTATATCCCCAGCACAGAGAGTACTAGGCATGTACTTGGTGCTTAATAAATATCTGTTCAATAATGAAATTATTGAAGAAATCTGTCTAAGGCCACTGAGCTAGTATTTGGTGGACCCAGTATTTGGATCCAAGACTATACCTCTTGAACACACGCTTTTAAACATTTTGCTATTACTTGAGGTCACTTCATCTTCTCTAATATATTGGCTTATTTTCACATCAAGATATTTTGTAGGAATTCCAGGTCGTCCTTCATTTTCACTGGTTGCCTCTCTTGCTGTGACTACACTAAGAGGATACTTATTTGAAGGACTCCCAAACGGGCTGGGAGTCCTAGATGAGATTCTACACTCAGCTAACTGGTCATCAAATCTCTCTACATCTCATTTCATCAACAAGGAGCCTTCTTTCTGTTCAGCTCGAACACTATTATTCTAAATTCTCAGAACAGAGATTTACAATGTGCTGAAGACGCCCCAGTGACTCCAAATGTTGGTGGAAGCCTCCAAACCAAATCATTTTTAATTGAATTAAATTAAAAACTGTGTGTTTCCCACATTCCACCTTCCCAATGCCTTGCCCTCCCCCACCAAAAACAAAAACAAAAAAGCACCTCTTGATAGAAAAGTCTGCAGAAAATACACAAAAATATTAACAGAGGAGGTCTGTAACAGCAGGGATATTTTTTTTTTTAATTTTTACTCTGTATTTACCATATTACTTTTGTAATGAAAAAAATACACTTTAATTTTAAAATAAATCTAAAAATAAAGATACAGCCAACAGAACTCTTAGGGAAAATAGAGTTTTATCAAGAAAGCAACAATTCATTTGTTGTATTATTTTTTAAGTGCCATTATGTGTTAGGCACTATATTATTCCTCCAAAAATAGATGATCAGTCTTTATAAAGTTTTAAAAACAGAAAGAGTCCAGGATAAAAAAGTTTTGCTAGATCTGATTTCATTTTAAGAATGGGTTAGATTTAATGATAAGATAGAAAGAAGAGAGACTACTCTGACCCTTTAACATTTATCTTTTCCACAGACACCGTGCAACTGCCAGGTTTCATTCTGGTTCAGGTATGTGTGACAGTCAACTTAAGATTGACTTGAGTCTTGATCAGAGTAGAGACACTTTTCTAACGAACATAGGGTGGAATTCTCAGTTTTGAATTCTCCCCCTTTCCTTTCTCCCATTATGGTGGTCCACTTGACTCTCTTGCTCTCCTGGTCCCTGGAGTCTCCACCCACCTTGATATTTTCTTTATCAACCAGTGCTCTCAGTCATATTGACAGCCAGCTTCCTGGTGTCCATCCTCTCAGATTTGCCATAACAGAACACCACACCTAACAAGATGGGGCAAGAGGAAAGCAGCCAGGCTCGCCTGCAGCCCCTAGTTTATTGGCTCATTAATAGCCTTTGGTGTAACCTAGTCTTCCTAAAGCAATAGGGCAGTAAATAGCTTGGCTTGGTCTGTCAGCCAGCCCACAATAAAAGGCAATAAAATCGGAATAAATGGAAAGATAAAAAATAAAATCAGTTTATAAGCAGCATACCTTTAAACATTTTATTATCTTTTAAAATTAGAAGGCTTTGACTTTTAATTCCATAATGAATAGCCCACGAAGTTACTTGTCCTGGACAAAAGGCCATAGCAGCTTCAAGCACCAGAACAAGAGTGCCTGGGAGCACAGCAAGTTGCAAATTATAAATTCCTTTATAGACAGCAACAATGTCTCCAATCCTCTGATCTTCCTCATGAAGCTGCTTCCAGAGAGTAGTAAGTGTTCTGCTGTCCCTGAAGGAGCCTAGGACTGGCAGCCTAGGAACCTCACAGCACAATTAGCAAGCAGTTCCTTACTTTTAGTGGAAGCAACAATGTTTTTTATTTCTGGCACTTGGTGCCCACTTCACAAACACCCCAGTATGTTTTCAGTGTATATACATGTATGTATGTGTATACATATTATATATATATATATTTCAGTATATATGTATTTTTATAAATACTATTTATATATATATACACACACAAATATATATATATAAAATGAACCAAGCACGAAGCCAAACAAATGTCACTTCAGTTTACATCAATGCTGGATTTCAATTTAGTTATTCAAATTGTTTCCATGGTCATCTTGACTTGCAATGTTATGATGGAGAAGCCTCAGATGTTTCAAACTAGAAATGAGGAAGTTGGGATCTTACCACCACTGTCTGGTTCATCCCCAAATCTGTTTCCTCATCAGCGAAAAAAAAGTTACCAGTGTTATTGAGAACGATGGTCTTGGTGGCATTGTCCCCACGGTCTCATCTGAGCAGGTGCTGCTACTGTGGTGTCTTGAGTGGGGCAGGAGCAGTAAGCTGTGCTGAGACCCTAAAGCCCAGAGAAAACCAAGAGAGGAAGGAGCCGAAGCTAAGGAAGTGTGGCCAGCAGGAAGTGAGCCCCTAAGGGGAGCAGCCAGAACTAGAGTGTACAAAGGAGCAAGGTGACCTCAGGCTCAGCACAGACCAGTATGCATGACGCTCTGAGTTGCTAAGTAGACACAGCACCTGGAGACCCCAGACAGACAAGTACCAGCACATTAATTCTAGGATGTCCTGGTTCAAAGCAGGATCTAGCCCAGAAAAAATCTCTCTAGAAAGGATTAAGGAGTACACATATAGACTCCGACTATGCAGGCTACACTTCAAACCTCGTTCCCAGAGGACAAAAAGTAAGGCATGAGGAGGAAGGCCGAAGCTCCTACTGCAATGCTCAGACCCACAACCATCCCAGGGATGAGAGCCAGGTGTAAGCCAGGAAGAAGAAGCAGAGTTGCTAATACCCTCCAAGCTTTGACCAAGATTGGCTCCAGATCGGAATCTATTGGTGGAAGATCCTTGATATTACAGCAGAGCCGGACTGGGGGAGTAAACTAAGGGAAATCAGAGACTACCTTGAGATTCAATGAAATTCACCAGTGAAGGTTCTCAGCACCCTGGCATTAAGTAACTGAAAGGCCCCAATGGGAAAGAAAATGTACTGAGATAACTACAATAGTTATTAACATTTGACATCTACCGTAGCCTGAGCGTTGGTGGAAAACTGCTTTCAAATCTTTGTGTTTCCTGAAAGTGAGCATTTGCATGAAAAATCAGTACTTTGAATTCCTCAGTGTGTGTCTGCTGTCATTGGACAGGGGACATGGCTCCTCTGGGCACAGGCCTGGGAACCGTCTCCTTAGATATCAAGATCACCGGCAGGGGCATCAATCTGCCAGGTTCTACATGGAGCCACCCTCCAAAGCCAGAAGAGAAGACTAGGAATTTTAACGAGCTACTGTCTTGACACTTTCAAGCGACTCCAGTGGTTTACTTCCGCTCTTAGCCAGGAGTTTCCTAACCAGCTGCTGGGTAAATGCTTAGTTAGCATTATTTTCACTCCGTCTGGGTCTGTGACTAAAAGGTTAGCAGTGTTTCGTTTTACAACATGAGGGGAATTTGGTGCCTTGGAAACAGAGTGGCTAACTCAGACCAGTGGTTTTCATCTTTTAGAAACTTAAAAAAAAAAAACAAAAAAACCAGCGTCAGGGCTCTACCCCTAGAGATTCTGACGTAATCTGTCTTGGGTAGGCACTATGCCAGGGAATGTTTTAAAAGCTCCTCAGGTGATCCTTAGCACTTCTCAAACTCTGATGTGCAGCTGAATCCCTCAGGATCTTGCAGAATTCACAGATCCCAATCCAGGAGGTCTAGGCTGGAGCTTCAGATTCTGTATTTTTAACTAACTCCCAGGTGATGCCCAAGCTGTCTGACTATAGGCCATAGGTTGAGATGTCAGAAAATGGGGGGGAATGTGTCAGGAAAGAGGATTCCACATTCATTTCCTCCCGGGGCTTGGGGGGCGGGGCAGTGAGTAGATGAGCCCTCCCTGACCAGGGCAGACTCCACACCCCTCCACACCCCAAGATCCATGGCTCTTTCTTCAACCATCTGCCAAGTTGAGCAGGTGCTCCCAGATCTCAAAGATGACCTTCTGAGTTAGCTATGAAAATAAGCAATTATCCAAATGTCCAGTAAGGCCTCAAATCAATCAGGGCGACACTAATGGGAATCCAAGAGTCAAGCAGTGAACTTTAAAAAAAAAAAAAGAATCTGCCTTTGTTTCGCTTTGGCTCTGGGCCTGTGGGGAAACTCCGTAAGCAGAAGCTTAGGTAGCCCTTGCCCGTCAGATGGTGAGCAGGGGCTGAAGGAGGAAGAGGGCTCCGTGTACACACAGCGGCTCGGTAGGGCTCTCTACGCAGTCCACAAACCTCTGAAGACTTAAGTCTTTGGCCACCTTGAGACTGGACCCAGTGAGGTCCTCCTGCAGTGGGTACTACTGTCTCCTTTGCCTTCACCTTCCAGACATTCTGCTTTCCTCACCTCCCTCCCCGATCACACATGTCTAGCAAGTTGAACTGCAAACTCTGTGACTTCTAGATCTATGGGATCCTCAGCCTTACTTCCCAGGACATTCTTTTTTCTCCTCCCAAGCTCAGAAGCCGTCTCCTCAGGCAGGTCTCACAGCATGGATTCCCCTACCTGGAAAGTCTCCCTTTCACATTTCCAATGACTGAAATACTCCTACTTCCCAAGGCCCCGCTTCAGTCCTATCTTTCTTGTCAATCCTTCCCACACCCACCAGGTCCCACCAGGTCCTGGACACTTCTAGGACCTTCCTTGTCATCCACGGCTTTTACATGTCCTGCTTCTCCCGAGTTACTATCTTTTCACAAGAATATGGTGTATCTCCTTAAGCACATCATAAACTTCTGTCCGGCAGTACTGTGCCTATACTTCCTTGTACCTCCTGTCCCTGGTACAGTCCTTTGTAAATAGACGCTCAGTAAGATTTCTCACCTGTTTACCAGAGAGCTCACCACAGTTGATGAAACTGAGATTCCCAGAAGCAAGATTCTCAGGAGCGTCCGCTCACAGACAAGACTTCCTACCACTAACAGAAGTAGCAGTTGCCTCAGTGCCTCAGATCCCTCTCTCATCCAGGGATGTTTGCCATTATGCAGCACCAAACAGTCCCTCTTCTGGATTCCCTGAAAGCCCTATGCTTTATAATCCAACAGCCCTCCTGTCCAGGCCAACCCTCGTGTTGGGATGTGCGTCCAGTTCAATAACTGAATCTCAGGCCTGTGCAATTTTCACTCCTTGTAAGGAAGTCAGACGTCATTGCAGGATCAGGCCCTCGGTCTGTTCCTCTGAAGAGAAAAACAACAGGGTGTGGTTGGGAGAAAAGTAGTGACCCAGCCAAACAAATGTCTCCTGGAAAAACCACGCATGCAGCTAGAACAAACAGGTATGACCACTCCACTAGCCCTGGAGGAGAACCCTGCACAGTGCAGGCCGCAGATGTATACCTAGCAGCACCATCCAATGCCGTCTATCCAGGAACCACCACCAAACTCTCCGATGGGGGAAAATTTTCCCAAAAAACAAAAATGCTGGAAATTACCGTGTGATTATTGGAATGCACCATGGGAATACTTGGAAAGCAGAACCTTGCTGAGGGGTCTCAGGAATGTCCTAGTGTTCTGGCAGTCCTTGACGTTAACAGCAAAGGAGAAAGGAGAGGGCTCAGTGCTCAAAGGCTCTGCTCCTTTCTCCCCCAGGACACAAGGCCAAAGATGCTGCCGTAAGATGCACGCGGGACTTGCCCTGGCCAGGTTCTGTGTTGGCCTTGGGCACTAAAGGCTGCTCTGAATCCTCCCCCGCTGCCCTCAGGCTCCTCTTTTGTTTCAGTCAGACTTCTCCCAGGACCCGCTCCTCAGGCATTACAGAGAAGGAAGAGAGTTAGATTCAGTCAAGGTGGAGGGGGGAGAAGACTTTGCAATTAAATTGCTAATTAAGGAAATACCAACCTGAAGAAGCTAATTTGCACTGACCTATTTAAAATATCTAGCAGCAGATCAGGCATGCATTGAGGTACGGCCCTTTTATGCGCCAGCCAACTGGCTTTCTTTCAGAGCAGCGGCTATCAATAATTCCATGCTGAGGAGCATCTGATAGGAAATCAACCGCTGGCCCCTGGAATGCCAGCATTCCCCACTGCTCTGTTTTCCCAGTTGTCAGCTCTGTTTATAAATTGTCCATTTATAGCAAATCCAGCACCTGCTATGAACACCTCATCCTGCCAAGTGTTGGAGTGCATCTCAGAAAGAGCCACTATAGACTTTTTCAGTTCCTTTTAACCTTTTCCCAGTCCTTGAGTTTGAATATTTGCATAGGAATTCTGTACAGAAAAAAAGGCTAGATAGTCTATTAAAAGTTAGCATTTTGCTCCACTAAAAAAAAGGGAGAGAGCAAGAGAGCAAATCATCATTCTCTTGGGAGACACAGTGCTCTTTCTGAACAAGTCTGACATTGGGACATATTTAAAATAACCCTAAAAAATTCCACAGGGTAAAAATGCTCTGGAGAAAACTTAAGGAAGGCTTTCTTTTGAACTCTATTATGGAGCTTTTTAGCTCACTGTCTCTACAGCCACTTAGATAATGCTGCCTGCTGCTCAAACACATTATGTAAAATATATTTAAAAACACCTTCTTTAGTGCTGGAAACCCACTATATGACCTAGATTTGGGGTTTTTTTTTTTTTTTCTTCTCAGTCATCCATTTGCAAAGTACTTAAAGTTAATTCTCAAAATTCCACCCCCTCCCCCCAATCCCAATATGCTTCTGTTCATTTTGTTCTATGCAAAACAAAATAAAATCAATGGCACACGTAGAATATTGGTGGAGTGTGGGTTCATGGTTTCTAGAGGGCTGTGAAGGTCAAACCAGGTGCGTGTGGATAACCTTGGGGTGGTGGGGCAACAGGCTTGATGCTTCAGTTTACAATTTGTCACAATAATCCTCCTCGAGCATAAGATGGTCACCCTTTGAAAGCCCTGAGGGAGACCCTGATTAAGACCACGTGAGCAGAGGCAGCTGGGCTGAGGGGGGCAGCATTCCTGAGCCCCAGCTCCGCCTTCATCCAAGTGGGCAGCCCCATATTTTTATGAGAGGACTCAAGGGCTTGATGCTTCTTCTTTCTTAAAAATAAAGTTGAGGGCTTCCCTGGTGGCGCAGTGGTTGGGAGTCCACTGCCGATGCAGGCGACGCGGGATAGTGCCCCGGTCCGGGAGGATCCCACATGCCGCGGAGCGGCTGGGCCCGTGAGCCATGGCCACTGAGCCTGCGCGTCCGGAGCCTGTGCTCCGCAACGGGAGAGGCCACAACAGTGAGAGGCCCGCGTACCGCAAAAAATAAAAAATAAATAAAATAAAATAAGGTTGAGTTATCTGGATATAAAAGACAACCCAAGCGAGGTTATTATTATTATTCGCGGTCCAGCAAAGTTAGGTGGTCGTGAAATCGGGAAAAACTGAAGTGATTCAAGAAATAGAATCAGAGGACATGGAATTAAATACCCGTGAAAGTGGAAGTGTTGCTCTGACACAATGTGTTTTCCTTTGCACAGGTCAGGGTTGTCAGCATTCCAAAACATTCCAAAAACGTGTAGCTTTTGTTGCAATCCATATAGATTAAGCTAATCTTAGATTACATAGGCATCAATTATTTCTTTCCAAAGTGGGATTGTAGTTACACGGTACTCCAATGCAAATCATCCTTGCTTACTTTTTGCTCATTCGATGGCCATCTGTTTTACCAACCTGGATTCTCTCACTCATCATGGAAGTCAAGCCCCCGGGGAGATGATCTCTGAGATGCCCCTGCTGGAGAAAGGAATGTGCAAATTAGGAGACTACAAATCAGTTTGAAAACTCAATGACTCCTTCCCATAAATCTGTGTCCTTAATATTAAAAATCATTTAGAGGTGCTGAAAAGAAAGAGAACTGATCGCTAACAGAAAACAGCAGCCCTACTCTCTTCGGGGCTCGGATTAGTGGTCGAGAGGGGTAACGCAGGTCTAAATCCATATTCTGCTACCAAAAATAGAAGAGAGGAAACCTTGAAGCCAAAGAAGGCCTAAGAATAACTGTCAGCAAAGAGCTAGAGGGACACGGGCAGGAAGCAATGCTCAAATGCCAGTTTTGTGCTGCCTTTTTTTTCTTCCCCTCCCAGTGGCTTTCACATTCGTCCTGTTAAAAAGATAGCTTTCAAAGACTTCCCTTCCTCACAGATACGGAGCCCTTCACAGCCTGCCTTTCCGCAGTGGCTCAGGGGCCTGGCACTCCACATTGCTTCCATGCAGCCCTTGGATTTGGTGCTACTTCCCCACATGGATCACTTCAATCTGTTTAAGGTTGAACAGTGAGCCCTTCATAGACCACGTTCCACAGAGAGCCCTCAGTAGGAAATGGTTGGCTGAGCAAACATTTGTTTCCTGTTTTGCTTTTGATAATTTTACACTTCAGCACAACCTAGCTTTCCTCTTTTAAATTGTTTTTGTAGTCATGAAAATGAACGCACCAAACCAGTGAAGTTTGTTTGATCTCATGTGCTTTGAATGATGCTATTAAAAATATACTTGAATACATCTTATAAGAGGTAGTGGAATTAGAAGAGATTCCTTGGAAACAAGAGGGTGAGGGAGCTTTGGGATGGCCTTGGGATGCCTGGAGAGACACAGAGGGTAAGAGGGTTACTAGAAGGAGATCAGCTTCATGGGTGGTGATGAGGTAGCTTAAAGGCCTGAGAATGGAAAATAGGGTATGGGGGAGAATGTAGGTAAGACAGACATTAAGACAGCACAGCCTCTGCTAGCCGTACAACTTAATGCAAATTAGAAGGAGGCACCCCTTTTTCTGAGCACACACAAACATGTGAGAGCACAGGGCTAGATTTCAGCCCTCGCTCTTCCCTTTGGCCAGGTGCCCTTCTGCAAGGCAGCGCCTGCACATATAACATGTGGGGCTCGGGAAGAATGTGTGCAAGAGATTGAAAGGTCCAAATGGGGAAATTTAGAATTGGCAAAAAAAAAAAAAAAAAAAAAAAAGGGTCACGACGAATGCTTCTGGTAGCGTACAGGAAATCCTGTTTTGAATCATAGATCTGTGCTGGCGTGTATGGGTGGGAGGATGGTTGGCAAAATGGATTTCTCCACACCAGCTGTATCAAAACATCTCCGTGGAATGTTTGATCCTTTGTCATGTTTCATATGATACATGTATTGTTCATTTTACAAGAACTTTGTGTTCCTTACGTCTAATGAATAACGTCCAGGATTAAGACAATTTAATTTGTCAGGATCATAACCCATGCCTTGGCACAAATTATTGTGACTAGTTATAATGTGAGCAATCCTCAGCCAGGACCTGAGAACATTCAGACTTCACAGGATGAACAGTTGGGGACGCTTAACTGCCTTTATCTCAAAACTCTTGAATGTCTTATCGAAACAACTGGTTAAACTTCAGCCAAACAAAAAAAATGTTAACAACCTCCACTCCTCAGACAGATTGTTCTTCCAAGGTCATGGCCCCAATTTGTAATATAATCCCTCATCAATCTGTCTGGGTTAGGTCCATGAATTGCATCATGGTTAGCACAACTGAAGTGGGAAAAAATCAAAATCTCATAGAAAATAGAGAAACAAGAAAAAAAACAGAACATGACATTTCATACCAATAACATAATCAATATGTAGCAAATGCACTACTCTCGCTCAGGACCTGGGCATTCAGTGACTACTAGGGAACCATTAACATTTATGTGACAATTTATAGATTTTACAGTTCCTCAGCAACGGTTCCATGCACCATATTGTCAAATCATCAGAACAGTCCTTTGAGGTAAGTATGGTTTTGTCATCACCTTTCGATAGATGAGAAAATTGAGAATTCAGACAAGCTGAGAGACTTGCCCAAGACTGTCCAAATAGGCAATGACAGAACCAGGCTTCGATCCCAGGCCTTCTGGCTCAAATCAAACGAGCAATCTTGCTAATATATCGATTCGCTAGTTCAAACGGAAGCATCTCCTAATGGCTTTCTGCATCACAGACAGGGTCTACCTATTTCTGGGATGAAAAATAGCCTGATATGCGATGGGATTAGCAATTATACATTCTGGCAACTTCAATGACTTAGCTTTTGAACATCTATTTTACTTTCTAAAGATTTTGGTCTGATTTTTATATGTAAAACGATATTCTCTGTTGCAATTGACCCAGGCATGTAGCAATCAAAAGATTCAATAAAGGGCTTCCCTGGTGGCGCAGTGGTTAGGAATCTGCCTGCCAGTGCAGGGGACACGGGTTCGAGCCCTGGCCTGGGAAGATCCCACATGCCGCGGAGCAACTAGGCCCGTGAGCCACAACTACCGAGCCTGCGCATCTGGAGCCTGTGCTCCGCAACAAGGGAGGCCACGACAATGAGAGGCCCGTGCACCGCAATGAAGAGTGGCCCTTGCTCACTGCACCTGGAGAAAGCCCGCGCACAGAAACGAAGACCCAACACAGACAAAAATAAATAAATAAATTAAAAAAAGAAATTCAATAAAATCTATGGAACTATAAAAGCCACTAGCAATATTATTAAAAATCATAATTTAAATAGGATAGGTCTTTTGGGTTTTTTAAATTTTTAAAAATTTGTTATTTTTAACAAATAAAAATTGTATATATTTAAGGTATACAAAGTAATGTTTTTATATATGTTTACACTGTGAAATGATTACCGCGATCAAACTAATTAACATATCCATCACCTCCCATAGTTACGTTTTCTTGGTGTGTGTGTGCTGAGAACACTTGAGATCTCTTGAAAATTGCTAACTATAGTCACTGTGCTATACATTCATCTTTTAACTGTAAGTTTATGCCCTTTGATCAGTATCTCCTTTTTCCCCTACTCCCCAGCCTCTGGTGACTACCATTTTACTCTCTACAAAAACCAGGTTTTGTCAGGTTTTATTTTTATTGTCTTTGGCTGGTTTGGAATGTTGGGGAGTGTGATGTTTATTTTAACATGAAAGCATTTAATGAAGTTTAAAGTAGGTCTTGCAAAGAACTTCCGGCTGAGGCCGATTCTCAATGTTGGTATATAGTCGACCAGTTCTCACTGTTTGATGACCAGCCATCCAGGTGAGAGGACAGTCTTGTGTGCTGCCTCGGCATCCAGGTCGGTAATGCCACATCAGAGGCTAAGAATAAGGTCCTTTATGCAGTCCCTCTGCCAAACACATTTTTGGAGAAGTAAGAGGTTAACTGATTTCAGTTAACAACTGCCTCTGAGTTATCTGCTTCTATAATAACCACTCTATCTTAATTCAGATTCCTGATTAAAAAACTATTTTTCAAAATTGAGGATACCTTTGTATTTACCATTTCAGGAGTCTGAAACCAATTTGATTGGATTTACAATATCATTATCTCAAGTTGTCTAACAAGTGACAAAATACTTTGGGAAGTTGTAAGGCCAAGGCTGGCAGCAATCCATTGGAAGGCCTGCTGTCGAGAAGATTCAGCCATGTAATCAAATGATGACAACAGATGGTCAAACTCATCCAACATCACATCTTTACAATAAAAAACAGCAGCCCTTAGAATAAATCTAGTAGAAATGACACATAATCTAATCAAGTAACTAGTGATAGTTCCAATAAGTAGTCCCTTACTGTTTACATCCACTTCAGTTCTGCATGTCCAGGTTACATTGTTAAGTTATCACTTCCCAACCTGCTCTATGATACCAATTCCACTTCTAGTTTTCTAACCTAGAAAAATTCTTGTTTGCGTGGGATGTGTGCAAAAATATTTGTGGCAGTGCTGTTTTTTTTTTTAGCTTTTTTAAAGTTTTTAAACAACCTAACTGGCCCTCATGGAAGAAATGGATTTGAATGTTTTGACTCAATGTGAATACAGCAGAATGATAAACAATGAATAAATTGACGCACGCATTTCAGGGTGGATAAATCTCAAAATGTTGTTGAATGAAGAAAAGCAAACTGAAAAACGCTGTGTTTAGTGTGCTAGTTGTCATAATTCACTCGGGCTGTTACAACAAAATACCACAGGCTGGGTGGCTTATAAACAGCCAAAATGTATTTCTCACAGTTCTAGAGGCTGGAAAGTTCAAGACCATGGTGTCCGCATGATCAGGTTCTGGTAAAGACGCTCTTCCGGGTTGCAGATTGCCAACTTCTCACTGTGATCTCACATGGAAGGGGCAAGGGACCTCTCTGGAGCCTCTTTAATCCCATTTGTGAGGGCTCTGCCCTCAGGACCGAATCACTTCCTAAAGGCTCCACTTGCTAATACCATCATCCTGGAGGGTTAAGATTTCCACCTATGGATTTAAGGGAGGTGGCACACAAATACTCAGGCCATAGCACTAGTATCTAAGTAAAAAACTTAAAACGTACAAAATAAGTTATAAATGGGTACATACAAACATGTATCCTTCTGGGGAAGGATAGAAGAGATGAAGAGAGCTTTGCTCTCCCTGTAATTCTTTTCATCTTTAGCTAGATTTAAAACTTTTTTCACAGTAATCAAAACATTATGCTAGGGGCTTCCCTGGTTGCGCAGTGGTTAAGAATCCGTCTGCCAATACAGGGGATATGGGTTCGAGCCCTGGTCTGGGAAGATCCCACATGCCGCGGAGCAACTAAACCCATGCGCCACAACTACTGAGCCTGCGCTCTAGACCCTGTGAGCCACAACTACTGAGCCCACGTGCCACAACTACTGAAGTCTGTGCACCTAGAGCCCGTGTTCCGCAACAAGAGAAGCCACTGCAACGAGAAGGCCGCACACCACAAAGAAGAGTAGCCCCCGCTCTCCGCAACTAGAGGAAAACCTGTGCCCAGCAACGAAGACCCAACGCAGGCACAAAAATAAATAAAATAAAAATTAAACAAAAAGAGGGGGGGAAGGAACATTAATTCATTCATGTGTTTAGGGAAAGGGGCTAAAAATGTTAAAAAAAGAAAAAAAAACAGTATGTTACTGGCATAAAGACAGGCATATAGACCAGTAGAATAGAATAGGGAGCCCAGCAATAAACATCCCTGCGTATTTGGTCAAATAATTTTTGACAAGGGTGCCAAAACCATTAAATGGGGGAAAAGATAGTCTTTACATCAAAATAAAAGGGAAAACTGGATATCCATGTGCAAAAGAATGATGTTGGACTCACACTTTGCACTATATATAAAACTGACTATATAAAATTAACCCCAAATGGATTTAAGACCTAAACATAAAAGTGAAAAATATAAAACTCTCAGAAGAAAGGATGGGGGAAAAGCTTCATGGCATCGACTTTGGCAATGACTCCTTGAATATGACACCAAAAGCATAGGCAACAAAAGAAAACATAAATTAGACTTCATCAAAATTAAAAATTTTGTGTTATCAAATGACATTATCAACAGAATGAAAAGGCAGCCCACAGAATGGGAGAAAATATTTGAAATTCATATACCTGATAAGAGATTAATATCCAGAATATATAAAGAACTCTTATAAGTCAACAACAAATACAATTTTAAAATGGGCAAAAACTTAAATAGATAGTTCTCCAAAGAAGATATACTAATGGGCAATGAGCACATAAAATGATGTTCAACATCACTAATCATTAGGGAAATGCAAATCAAAAACAAGAGATCCCACTTCAAATCCATCAGGATGTTTATTTTTAAAAACAAAACAAAACAATAAGTGTTGGGGAAGATGTAGAGAAATTGGAACCCTGATGCATTGCTGGTAGGAATGTAAAATGTTGTAGCCATGGTGAAAGACCACATGTTGGTTCCTCAAAAAACTAAACATAGAATTATCACATGATCCAGCAATTCCACTTCTAAGTATATATTCCCCCCCCAACAAAAAAAGGTGAAAGCAAGGATTGGACAGTTGTTTGTACACCAACATTCATAACAGTATTATTCACAATAGCCAAGAGGTGGCAACAACCCAAACGTCAATTGACAGATACCTGGGTAAACAAAATGTGATACATACACGGAATGGAATATTATTCGGCCTTAAAACGGAATGAAACTCCGATGCATGCTACAACATGGATAACGCTTGAAAACATTATGCTAAGTGAAATAAGCCAGTCACCAAAGGACAAATACTGTATGATCCCAATTACATGTTACCTAGAAAAGCCATATCATAAAGTAGAATAGTGGTTACCAAAGGCTGGGAGAGTTATTGTTTAATGGGTACAGAATTTCAGTTTGGGATGATGAAAAAATTCTGGAGATGGAAAGTGGTGTTACACAATGGTGGGAATGTACTTAATGTCACTAACTGTACATTCAGATCGGTTAAAATTGTCATTTTTGTGTTATGTGTATTTTATCACAATAATTTTTTCTAGTGGGAGAAAGACGAATCAAATACGGCAATGTGCTAAAGTTAAAATCTTAGTAGTAGGTTTACAGATCATCTATTACATTAGTTTCTGTACTTTTCTGCGTATTTGAAATGTCTCGGCTTAATTTTGGTTAATTTGTTATAAGTTTCAAAAGAACGGGGTTCTCTTAAAATTATTCTGACCCTCACTGTCAGGTAGAATGATGAGAATAAGGAATAAGGTACTAAAGGTTGAAGGCCAGCTCTTTAATTATTTGATTAGTTTCCTGTGATCTGAAACAGTGCTTCTCAAATTTAGTGTGCATACAAATTACCTACAGATCTTATTAAAATGCAAATTATGATTCAGTTGGTCTGGGGTGAGTCTCCAGTTCTAAAAAGCTCCCAGGTGATGTCAATGCTGCTGCTCCACAGATACTTTGAGTAGCAAGGATCAAAAGAATGACAGCATTCTACATATATTCTCTTTCATTCGAGAGTTTTCTTAATTATGTTCTTCTAGATAAAGGGCTGAAGCCAGCCTTGATTATTCTTAACCGAAAAATTCATCATCTTACAATTTGTTTGATAGACTACTGTAAAGCAAAATTAAACAAACCCAAATCATTACTGAAAATATTTCACAAAGACTACAACTACTTTAAAAATCCTAAACTGGAAACTGACTCAGCTGCCAAAGTCCATAATAAATGCATAGTTTAGGATATACTAATCCCTCTTCCCCAAACAAGTTGTGAAATAGGAATTGCTGTAGCACAAATTTCCACTGATGGCAAGTTACTTCACTTAATTATATAGCCCTTAAAAGATCTCTTTATTTTGTAAATTCCAGGATAATCCTATGTTGGGAGCTAATAATTTCACCTACCATAAGATGATGGATGAATTGCCTAAAATTGGAAAAAAGAAAAGAAAAGAAAAAAAAAACCAGGAAAAAGTTTCTTGCCAGAATGGTTTAGGATCTGTTCTGCCTGGTGGGTCGCAAGGCACCAATCTAGTTAACTGAATTGAAGCTTCAGGAGATGTAATACTCCCAGAATGGGCACAAATGTGACCCACCCCACTGCCAAAAAGACAGAGATCCTCTATATCCTCCAGTTAACCACCAGCCCAATGAGCTCCTCTTCAGAATCAAATGGTAATGTTCTCTGCATGAGTGTAGTTGACTGTGAGTAAACGAATCCCAGGCAGAATTACACCACTACAGAGCTTGTTTTTTTCAATTCCAGGAAAGTTTTAAATAACGTAAGGCTATGTGTAGCATTCACTAATTTTTCATCAGCCTATGATTTCGGAGGCATGAATTGTCCTTAGTCCAAACTGAAAATTTTGACAAATACCCTAGGTCAATTGTTCTTTGGAGCCTGTACCCTGCTCTTGCAAACAGGATAATTATAATAATACATACATAGAGCTTTCATGGCACCCTAACTCTGTGCCAAGCCCCATTCTGCATGTTTCACGTGGGTTCTCTCATTAAATCCTTACAACAACCCTATGAGACAGGTGTTACTATCATCAACTCACAGTTAAGAAAACAGACTCAAATCACTGTTGTACACCTAAAACTTATATAATATTGTACCTCAACTATACCTCAATAAAAAAAAAAAACACAGAGACTCAGAAAATATGTCCAAAGCCACAAAGTAAGCAGCAGTTTCTGACTCCAGAAACCTGTTCGCCATGATGTTCGATTGCCAGTTTTAACTGTAATTGCTAATCCCAATCATAAATGGTGTCAAACAGGGCTGCTCCAAAGTACTTGAGGAAACTACAGTAAGTTGGAAGCATGCCCCTTTCTTACAGCAGTCATTCTCCTCCTGTCTTTATTCATGCTCATTTGGAGCAGTCATTAGAAACATATGGGCCTGCTACTAATTGCTGTTAAGAAAAAAAAAATTTGATATTTGGCAAAGAGTCTGCAATATTTAAGCGAAAGTTCACTAATGCCTCTATTGAATTACTCAGTTCAGTTTAGCCACCCTGGAGGGCTAAAATTTAGGGGTGTGCTGAAGTTTCTTTTTGAAGAATAGCTGGCTGTGATGCAGGCCTGAAAATAAAAAGCTGGGGCTTGGATAGTATCAGCACATTTTCGTTTCTAAGGCAATTGAATTCCCTTCCAAATGACTTACTTCTCTCCACAAAAACTAGGTTCTTCCTTCCTGGGCTTGGTACTTCATTGGCAAGTAGAAGGGCTCTATATACATACAAAATATTAATAGCTCAGAAGGAGGTCACACTGAATCAAGAATCATCTATCCACTTGCTGTGCAAATGTCAGAGAGCTCATACTCTGGGTGGGTCAAAGGAGGGAAGGGCTAAAAAGTATCGATAGTATCAAGTCAGAAAACAGAAAGCCAAATGTATTTCAACCCCATTTGCAGTCTTAAATTACAGCTTTTACTGTTGGAGTCACTATTTCAAAAAGACAGTCCTCAATAAAATGTAATTCAGAGGCAATTTGTTTATCAGAGGCCAATGGCTTATTCTTCTGGATTCATATTTCTCAGGATCTAAAGGCACTAAAGATTTCTTTTTCTTTCTTTTTTTTTTTTTTTTTTTTTTTTTTTTTTTGCGGTACGCGGGCCTCTCACTGTTGTGGCCTCTCCCGTTGCGGAGCACAGGCTCCGGATGCGCAGGCTCAGCGGCCAGGGCTCACGGGCCCAGCCGCTCCGCGGCATGTGGGATCCTCCCGGACCGGGGCACGAACCCGTGTCCCCTGCATCGGCAGGCGGACTCTCAACCACTCCGCCACCAGGGAAGCCCAAAATTTATTTTTCTTAAGATGGGGAACCGAGAGTCTTCCTAACAGTACAGAAAAGTGAATGACAATTCTTTTAAAATTAGTAATGACAAATAAAACACTACCAAAAAATCAAACAGAAGAGAAGCAATTACATCATTAATCAATGCGATTATTTATAAGTGCCTGAAGTATACTTCCCTTAACTTCCTCTATCTTCACAAATATAGAGAGAAAATGGCAAAGATAAAGGTTGCATCCTGAGTAGGGTCAGAACCACAGGATGGCCATTAAGTATTGAACAGAAGTACATTTTTAAATGTATTTATTTATTTACAGTTGAGTCCGCTTGATTACTTCTTTTATGTTAGGCTAAAGGCACCGGCTCATTTAATGAAAAGCTGAGTCAGAAATCCTCTAAGGCCACTCGTCATGGACGCATGTGCAGAGATTGATGGAAATGTTGGGTTAATGCACAGTCTCATTGTAATTTTGCACAGAGCACTGGACAATGGTTTACTGATGAGGGACAACACAGGAAACACAGGTATTGTAATACAAAGATCATTATTATACTTGCCATATTTCCAGACTTCACAATTACCTTGTAGAATTCAACCAATTATTCGAATAGACTAGGGCTTGTCAAGTATTTTGGTTTTGAGATCTTTTCACACTCTTAAATTATTGAAGACTATGGAAGACCCCAAAGAGCTTACTTTTATGCAAGTTATATCTATCGATGTTTACTGTGTTAAAAATTAAAACAGAAAATTTTACTCATTAAAAAATAAACCCATGACATGTTAATATTAAATAACATTACAATAAAAGGTAACTATATTTTCAAAACCAAAAAAAAATCAGTGAGAAGAGTGGCACTGTTTTACATTTTTGTCAGTCTTTTTAATGTCTGGCTTAATAGAATACAGTTGAGTCCAGAACAGAACTGTTCTGACATATTTTGAAGTAATGAAAAAGCTCCACCCTCATGCATGTATACAGTTGGAAAAGAGGAGCATTTTAATAACTTTTGCCAATAACTGTGGATATTCCTTTTTGATATTATACCAAAACTCAATAAATAGTTTTCTGAAGATTAGTTGCAATGTGGAATTTAAAACTGTGTCAATAAACTTTTCATATTGTTACATTAAATTCATTGATCTCATGCACTTTCATGCATCTTTTACCCACGTTATAATGTAACACTACATACACATTGTCGTTTAGGAAGTGTCAGTTCACTGAAGTTATGGAAGTCTTCCAAATTGTTAGTACATTTCTTTATGCAATAACAAAAATTTATACTTAATAAATAGTAAAAATGCTAGCATATATTAATAAACACTGATCTCATAAAATCATTAGATATTGGGAAGCTATCAAGCTCACAGTGATGGACACGGTATTAGAATTTTAATGTTTGCTTGAAATTTCAGATTTTGACATTAGCAAAATACCACCAGTTGTTTTCTTAAAAGTGGCATTTTCCCTTTGTTTACTTTGGAAAAAAATGTCAGCCAAATACCCAAATTTGAATATCCATGGTTTGTCCGTCAGTCATTCCTTCAAGGAAAAATGGTGTTCCAAAAATAAAGTTCTAATACAAAAAATTGCAAAAGTTCTTTTTTCCAAGACAACGTGCTTTCATTGATGACAAGTGCTTCATGAATCAGACTTCCCATATCATCACACAGAATATTAAAAAATCGTACCAACTACATGGTGGTGAAGAATAGATACAACAACTAGTACAATTTAGTGCCACTGCCTTGATTTATATTAAGGCACTAGCGCTTTTACGCACCATTGCTTTTGTGTCATCATTGCAAATGTCAATGCAGTTGCAAAGGTAAGTTCTTAATATATTATAAACATTGCTCTGACCTTGCAGACTCCGTGCAGAGTTCTCAGGGACCCCCCCAGGGGTTCCAGGGTCACACTTTGAGAACCACCGGAGTGGACTACAGCCTACATAAAAACTTGTCATACTTAAATATGTGTTCTTTAGAGATAATGGCTCTGCAATTCTATAGCATGTGGTTACTGAGCAGGTGGCCCACCAGGAGGAAGACTCTTGACAAATGTTTTGTGTTGCAGTGCCACTTTCATTTGAAAAATTGTCCCTCTCCTTATATGTCACTGTATAACAGACAAATGATAGTAACCATGCGTGTTCGGGAGAGGGGAATTACAGCAGGGGGTCAGGGAGATGAAATTGGAAGGACCCAGGAATCTCAACGACAGACCTGACCTAGCTGATTCGGAGCCAGTGCCCAATCCCCACATCCAGCAGCCAGTGGAAATGCCAGGAGCCACTGGGAGGGAAGAGAGGCCCGGCATCTGGCATTCCAGAGAGCCTCAGGCAAGAGAGAGCTTGCACAGAGATGGCTGGATCTGTGAGTTGGGCATTTCCAAAGAGGACATTGTTATGCCAGAGGCCCCTGGGGGCCCCTTCCCTGTCCTTGTGGCTTAGTTGGCAGGACTTCTTTGCTCAGCATCCTCCTAGATCCCTTTCAACACACACCTCCATGCCCCAGTCTCATATTTACAAAGAAGTTCCGAGAGAGGAACTAAGTAGCTCCTCTCCTCTCCACACCCCAAAATTAGGCTCTCATTACGTGAACAAACATCTCAAGGTTTGGATCCAAGAATTCATGTTTATAGTGTAACCTTGCACTTTTTATTTTTGGTGTGAATCCCTTCCTTTGTAATGTATTTTTAAAACTCTTGTTATTATTCAGAAGTGACATCTCTCTCTCCATGGATTCTGATGAGATTTTTGTTGTTTGGGTAACAAGAAGGAACAGCTGAGGTAAGGGGTATATACAATGTCTTTTGTGTACAGAAAATACTTAAGAGGCACTGTGAAAAGTTCTCCCACATATGCTACATAATTCTATCTGTAAGCAATTCTTCTGATTCTTGTAACATCTGTAAGTAATTTAATTTTTATTTTTTTAATAAATTTATTTATTTATTTTTGGCTGTGTTGCGTCTTCATTGCTGCACGCAGGCTTTCTCTAGTTGCGGCGAGCAGGGGCTACCCTTCTCTGAGGTGTGAGGGCTTCTCATTGCGGTGGCTTCTCTTTGTTGCGGAGCACAGGCTCTAGGCACACGGGCTCAGTAGTTGTGGCTCGCGGGCTGTAGAGCGCAGGCTCAGTAGTTGTGGCACACAGGTTTTGTTGCTCCGCGGCATGTGGGATCTTCCCACACCAGAGCTCAAACCCGTGTCCCCCTGCATTGGCAGGCAGATTCTTTTTTTTTTTTTTTTTTTTTTTTGCCATACGCGGGCCTCTCACTGTTGTGGCCTCTCCTGTTGCAGGGCACAGGCTCCAGACGTGCAGGCTCAGCGGCCATGGCTCACAGACCTAGCCACTCTGCGGCACGTGGGATCTTCCCAGACTGGGGCACGAACCCGTGTGCCCTGCATCGGCAGGTGGACTCTCAACCACTGCGCCACCAGGGAAGCCCAGCAGGCAGATTCTTAACCACTGCGCCACCAGGGAAGTCCCTGTAATTTATACTTTATAAATGGAGAAACTGAGGCACCCAGGGCTTAGGCGACTTGGTTAAATCAGCAGATAAATATTCGATGTGAATACTCTCAGCCCAGTGTGTTTTCTCCCAGGTCAGTGGTTATACCCCCCCACAAAAAAATTCAGTCCAGTTTTTATCCATATTGTTGATATTATCTGAAATATTAATTAGGAGACTAATAATGACAGTGAACACTGAGTATCTGTCATCAACAAGAAAGGAGGTAAAAGTTTACTAGTAAAGTTTTTCCATGGTGGCTTTTTTAGTTACAAAAGTATGTCCTAAACATTCACTTTAAAAAATATATTGAGTATTAATTCACTAGCCCATTCTACCTTACCCAGCAGTCTGCAGATACTACCTTGAATTAATGCTGGGAAGCAGAACTCTTACCTTCTTTCAATTTGATTGTTGGGTTTATATTTGTACTAGAGCAAGCGCTCTATAATTTAATACTTAGTTTTAAAACATGCTACTTTGCATTGATCTGTGAACCCAGTTGCCTTGTTTCCCCTATCTTTTTTCTGTAAGAAGAGCTTCTGTTGGATTTTGATTTGTAGTACTAAATATACTATGACAGAACCAAGCCCAAGCCCCAGTGTTCTAAGGTGTCATTCAGTTAAAGGTAGAAATGAAATTAGGCTTCCTGCAGTGTAGATAACATTCGTACAGGATGAAACATTTTATTGGAACAGTGATGGTTTCTACTGCTGTGCATTTCTTCCTTTGTCATTGGACCTCCATCTATCACCCAGGCATTTAGCTCATTATGGATACCTGAATTATCAATAGTAACTAATCAGCCCTTGATTAGGGCATTGTGATGATGAGGCCACAATTGCAGCTGTGTGTCTGTTGAGTGGTTTCTCTCCATTTGCCGCAGCCTGCCATCTTGCATCCTACCTTTCACAGGTTCACAACGGGCTAGTCAGCAAGCAATCAGTTGACTCAATAAAAATATAAAATAAAAAACGCTGCTGTCAAACAACTTCCAAAATGCTTAATTTATTGATAGGGAATCAAAAGCATGCCCTCCAAAGAGTATATAATTCTTATTATGTCTTGAATTTGTACAGGGCATTTCTAACAGAAAAATCAAAGCACTGCTGAAGGTATCTTAAATTATCTTAATATTTATCCAGTGCCTATGGTGTTCATGACATTATTCTAGCCACTGTGGGAGATATAAGACCTGGTCCCTGCCTTATCAAAGCCTAAAATCGATGCAGGAAGATAATAATTATAACTTGTATGCCAAGCCTTATCTTGAAGATACTGTTCTAAGTGCTGTATGTACATTATTGTATTTTCTTCCCAACTATTTGAGTAGGTATTATTATCCCCATTTTACCAACAAAGAAACAGAGGTTCAGGAAGAATAAACGATTTACCAAGAAAATTAAGTGCTCGGGCTATGACTCAAACTCGTGCCTTTTTGACTCCAAAATTAACTATAATACTACAAAGTATAAAGACTTAAAATAGTAAAACACCCCCCTCCAAAATTAAAATGAACATATCTCAAATGTTCCTATACTTTTCCAGCCCATGGATACAAAAAGAAGTCACAGAAATATCAATAATGCACAAATGCTGTTTTTGTGGCACTGTACCCAAAGAGTATCAGGCTGCCCTTTCTGAAATATACACCCCTTCCAGTTACTTTGGGAATCTGCAAAAAAGAGATGCAGTCTCACACCTGCTCACAAAGCACTCTATCCACTGCAATCACCAGGAGATATCTAACTGAGGGTTTATGGAACTTGAAGAGTTAGAAATAGACTTTGAAGAACAGGGAGCCTTCCCCTTGGTAGAATGGAAGAAATAGACCCTCAGCTGGCTACATCAATGGTGTTGAGAGGACACACAAATAATTCCATTCATTTATATTTAGTTTTGGGGTAGCCTCAGAGATGGTCACTTACATACACACAGGTTGAACCTGGTCCCCCAAACCTCTCAGTCATTACTAAGGGCATTCATGTCTTTGGAACTTGAATCATAAACAAGAGAAGCATATGCAAGTATGACATTGGGGAAGATGCTATTTTTTAGGAAAATGGGGAATTTTTGAGTTTGGTTTCTGTGACAAAGAAAATATCGTATGCTCACTATACTCATTTCTTTCTAAGCACGCAGAAAGAACACATTGTCTGGCTCCTTTTGCAGACGAGTTGGGAACTGACGGCATATGGACGAAAGTAATTAAGCCATTTGTTTTTCTGGTCATTAAAAACATCTCCTTCGGGCTTCCCTGGTGGCTCAGTGGTTAAGAATCCGCCTGCCAATGCAGGTGATACGGGTTTGAGCCCTGGTCTGGGAAGATCCCACATGCTGTGGAGGAACTAAGCCCGTGTGCCACAACTACTGAGCCCACGTGACACAACTACTGAAGTCCATGAGCCTAGAGCCCGTGCTCCGCAACAAGAGAAGCCACCGCAATGAGAAGCCCGTGCACTGCAACAAGGAGTAGCCCCCGCCTGCCACAACTAGAGAAAGCCCCCGCACAGCAACAAAGACCCAACGCAGCCAAAAATAAATAAATACAAAAATAAATAAATTTATTTTTTAAAAAAAGAATTATACTACAGAGAGCTACAGGTGTTAATCCCTGGCTCAGCATCTGCTTCCAGAGAACCCAACCTATGGCTGGGGTCAATGGGATACTTCCAATATTGCCACATGGCTAGGATGCACTATACTGACAGAAGGAGAAATTAGGCAAAAACACAGACTTTATAGGAAGCATATATTAGGTGTATTTGTATGATGTTTCTATATTTAAAGAAGAAAAATTACTCCCATAAACAGACAACTCATTACTTCCCCCATGAAAAATGTTCCAAAGAGTATTGCCAAGATTCTCTCCATGTACCTTTCATAGGAGGAGGCCGTTGTTCTATTATCTTTCCAAAGTCACACGGGACCCAACACTCAAGCAACAGCACCAAAGCCTGATCCTTGTATTCACTGCTGAAAAATGTCAAAGAACCAAAGAATCACAGAATATTTGGAAAGGAAAAGATTTTGCAGGTCTTTTCCCCATCTTCCTTTGTAACCATGGCTTGAGACCTAAGAAGAAATCTGCTGGGTTCTTCTAGGATATATTTCCTCCCTAATAAAAAGACTCACAAGGAAGTAACCTTGACTTCTCCTCTTTGATCTGATGGACTCTTAGACCTGGAATCTTGGCAGCCACCTACAGCTATCAGGAGAGACATCATGGTGAAGATGACAGTGCAGTAAGACAAAGCTGGTGTCTTTGAATATCTCACTGAGTTATTGAACCAATCCATGAAATTACCCTAAGTCCAGAATTTTGATTTTGACAGATTATGTTCCTTATTTTTAAAGTCATTTTTATTCTTGGATAGTCTGGTTCATAGCCAAAGCACCCTGATTACGGATTATCTAATCTAATAGTTTGGTTTCACAGGTAAAGAAACTGAGACTATGAGTAAGTAACTCACTCAATACCCACAGTGATTAAGTGACAGGACTACAACTCAAACGCTGGAGTCCTGATTCTTGGACTAAAGCACTTTGCACCAAACCTTAGAGAACATTCTAGCTGGAATCGAAAGGAAATGAGAAGACCGGAGAGAGGCCTGGTAGGCTCTGGAGGGAAGCAATCTCAGGTACCCAGGGAGAGAGGGCTTCTGCTAGTGAGTGAGGATCCCTTCAGGACAGGATTCCAGCCAACTGTGAGCAACTCTCCTCCCCTGTTCCCGACCTCTTAGACCACCCTTGTGTCCCCAGAAAGCCAATTAAAAATAAGCATTGACCATGTCACTGTCCTAGATACGTAAAAATAACATTACTGTACATGACCAAAAGTGAACCAGATTCTCTGAATTTTTTTCCAGCTTCCAAAAATAGTTAAGACTTTCTGCCAAAGAGAATGGGGCTTGAATTCCCATGAAAAAACATCAGTCCATGGCATTTGCTCCAGTGTAGAAATAATTAAACACACTCTGAAGAATGGAATTCTCAGCCCTCTCTCACCCCACCAGCCTGTTTTTTGAAAGTAAAGGGAGGGGGGTGGGTGGAATGTGGCAACCACGATGTAGTAAAGAAAGCACTAGACTTGGAATCAGGAAAACTGGGTTCTAGCCTGAAGGAAACTTTTGCCATTCTTTTTAGTCACCCTGTATCTGACCCTTTCTTTACAGAATTGCAGAATATCTCATTGTGTAAGTTTGAAAGGCCAGATACTTATTTTCCCAGCCTCCTTTGCAGCTAGAATTTTGGCATGTGACCTAAGTTCCACTGTGATGGTTAATTTGATGTATCAATGTACTGGACCACGGGGAGCCCAGATATTTGGTTAAAAGATACTCTGGGTATGTCTGTGAGTGTGTGTCTGGGAGGGTGTTTCTGGATGAGATTAACATTTGAATCAGTAGACTGAGTAAAGCAGATTGCCTTCCCCAATTTGGGTGCTGTCCAATCCACGGAGAGCCTGAATAGAACAAGAAGACAAGTAAGAGAATTCCCTCTTCCTGCCTGAGCTTACTCAACCTGGGACACCGGTCTCCTGCTTTCAAACTCAGACTGGAACTTACACCATTGGCTTTCCTGGTTCTTAGGACTTTGAACTCAGACTGAAACTCTTCCATCAGCTCTCCTGGATCTCCAGGCTTGCCAACTGCAGCTCCTGGGACTTCTCAGCCTCCGTAACCAGTGAGCCGACCCCTTATAACAAACCATATATGTATAGGAGGTATATATATATATATATATGTATATATATACACACACATATATATAAAATATAACATAATATTTCCTGTTTCTCTGGCGTATCCATATTAATACATCCACCAGTCAAAAACACCATCCCCAGATTTTGAACAGGAAGCCAGTGTGGCAAATGAGGACCTGGAAAGAGGGGTTAGTGAAGAGAAGGGGAGGGGGAAGAAAGTTGATTAGATACCACCTGGCCCCCCCGCCCCTGAGTTGAGGTTTGACCTGGAATCACAGGAAAGAATCCTGGATCTTTACAAAAAGACAAAAAAGGTGTGGGGGCTTTTGTTTCCTCTCTCGATGTTGAGGCACTGGACATTACTGATTCACAAGTCAGTCTTTGACTCTCAGCTGGACTGGAATCTCCATAAGGAGAGAAACTTCACTGACCTGTTCACCACGATATCCTCAGCACCCACCTCAGTGCCTAGAGCCCCCTATCTGCTCAGAAATGTTTGTGAAATGAAGTCTACTTTGTATAAGACACATCAGCCATTTCTGGCAAATAGGATCATTTTGTTTTGAGCCTTTTATACTGACCAAATCAAACCGTGCACAATCTAGAAACTTTTAGGGAACCTCAGGCTAACAGAAGCATAATAATAACCAAAGAAGTTTGGATTTGGACTTAACTTCAGGTTTGACTTTGATTGGAAGAAGTCACAACATTGCACATTTCTCTAAGATGAAGGGCCTAGTGACTGGTGCCTTGGCTGGAAGGGTGATATCGTCCAGCCATGCACATTCTCATACCTTGTGCCTAGATGCATGGGATATGGAGTGACAGGACCTGTCTGGACCACCCCCCACCGGACAAGTCCCATGGTCTTGCTTGTTACATTTTGCTGGTGCAATTAAAGAGTGAAAGGAGGATCAAGGGAGCAAGCAGATTCCCCCTTTACAACTTAGCATGTAATCAATCTTGACGTTTTTAATTACTCCTTGATATGTTTACTATACTCCAATAGAGTTGTAGTTCAAAAGGTAGCAGAAGCCTAAAGTTAGATTTGTACAAAAACTGAAAATGTAGCTTCTTTTGTCAGAATTGTACTTCTTCTGGTCAGAGTGTGGGTGTGACAGTAAAAAAGGGCACACATAGACCCTCGATAGTGCTGAAGTGGAACAGAAACTTCTGGGCTGATCCCACATGTCCTAAGAAGCTTTAAGGCATAACCAACATGAGCTAAGGCCTCATGAGCACGTATTACAAGCCAGTCACTGTCTAAGCACTTTACATGTATTAACTCAGGTAATCCTCGCAAATCTCGATGAGTGTGTTACCATCATCATCCCCATTTTACAGATGAGGCAAGGCAGGCACAGAGGAGTAACTTGCTCAAGTTCACACAGCAAGGAAGGGAGGAACCAAGATTTGGATTCACGTCTGGCTCCAGAATCTATGCCCTTAGCTACTGCCCAAGTGAACATTAACTGGAAAACTCAGCCCCTCCTACCACAGATAACGTGGCGTTTACTTCTAAAATGATGAACCAGGGCTAAGGATCAGTGAGTAGAGAAGGAGGAGACACAGAGTTTTTGTGTTTGGTTTTAAGCCACCAAAAAGCCCCACCGTTCGTGTTGTTTACTTCTGACTAAAAAATAAGATGCTCATAGAAAACATGGAAAATAATAAAGTATAAAAAAGAGAACGTATCTCATGTAAACTTGAGTCCTCTCAACCCATCCAAGGGTCTCACTCATTCATCAGCCCATCTACCCAGTTATTCAGTACACTTTTGCCTTGTGCTGCACTTGGCTCTGTGGAACAAGTAAAATTGTGCAAGTCACATAAACCAATTCAGTTTTAGTTGGTTCAGAAGAGGAAACAAAGCATATCTAAGAAATGCCTTATTATATGTACAGTTTGAGACAAGCTGCAAATAAAAGTGATACAAATGGAGCACACAGGATTTCAAGGCAGTGAAACTAAGCTGTATGATACCATGTTATACATTTGGTGAAACCCACAGATTGTACAACACCAAGCTTGAACCCTAATGTAAACTATGGACTCTGGGCAATTATGATGAATCACTTATAGGTTCATCGATTGTAACAGATGTACAACATGCCGGTGGGAGATGTTGACAGTGATGGAGGGAGGCTGTGCATATCTGGGGGCAGGGGATATAAAAGAAATCTCTGGGGACTTCCCTGGCGGTCCAGTGGTTAAGACTACGCACTTCCACTGCAGGGGCCGCGGGTTCAATTCTTGGTCGGGGAACTAAGATACTGCCTGCCTCATGGCATGGCCAAAAAAATAAAAATAAAAATAAAGGGTTGTTTAAAATAAATAAATAATAAACCTCTGTACCTTCTGCTCAGTTTTGCTGTGAACATAAAACTGCTCTAAAAACACAATTTTAAACTCAATTAAAAATTAAGAGTTTGAAAAAAAGTGATACAGAGGTAAAATAACTCATGCTTTGTGTTTACTGTGTGCAGCACACAGGTCTAAGAAACTACATGAGTTAGCTCATTCAATCCTCACTACAACCAAATGAGATGAAACTACCTTTAAATACCCCTTTTATACTGAGTGAACTGATGAGGATGTTTATAATTTTTGTGACTTTCTGCTTGAATAATAAAAAAAAAAACCCACAAGGACTCAGAGGCAAAAAACATACAAATCAATTTTCACTGCAAAGTAAAGGAGCTGTTACAGTGGAGGATTCCTGGACTGAATGTCAATATTATGACATAGTATGAGTGGGTTTTGTGTGTGGTAATTGCAGTCATTGTTGCTTTTGTTGTGGTCATGCATTTACAATGCTTGGTGTCAGTTTATTTATCTCTTGTAAAAATAAAATACAGTGTGTGTGTGTGTGTGTGTGTGTGTGTGAGAGTTGTGAAAACAAAACAAAACAAAAATTAAAACCAAGCACTCATATCCCAGGAAATCAATTAATATTGGCACTTACTTCCTTAACTACTCTTCATAGTATGTAATCCTGAATTTGATCCAGAGCTAGACAATTAAGTTTAGCTTTCAATACTGCCTCACAGTTCTGAGCAATATTACTATCAGAAAAGCGGAGCTGAGATTGCATCAATCTATTCATCATTCAGATTATTCCAAAAGACAAATTAATATATGGAGATTGGTCCTTTGTGGGCACATTAATTGCTTCAAGCCACCATTCTAACAATATTATTACTGTTGTTACAGAACACTTATGAATTTTTTTTAATACTGCTTTAATTCCTCCCCTCCACCATCACCCCCTCCCACCCTACCGTACCATATCCCCAAATCGTGTTAACAACCTAGTAGCTCTGTAGTTTTCTCTGGGCTCATGTAATTATAATTACGTGTGTGTGTGCATATAAGTGTGTGTGTGTGTGTATATATATATATATATACATATATATATATATATATATATATATACGGAGGGTTAATGTTATTTTACAAAATGAAATTTATACACTTGTGAAAAAAAAAGAAAAGAAAATGTCTGACAACAGTAGCAAAGGGTGGGAGGGAAGAACTGGAAACTGGAAATTGTTGTAAGATCCTCATGCTACACATGAAGTAGTATAATATTATGTGAAGATAGACTAAAGATGACTTTAAACCCTAGAAAAACACTAAAAAAATTTTTAGAGGTATAAGTAATAAATCGATAGTGGAAATAAAATGGAATCATTAAAAAAAAATCCCCATTAATGCAAGAAAAAGAAGAAAAAAGAAACAAAGAAAAGTTTGGACCAAATAGAAAAGAGCTGGCAAAGTGGTAGATTTTAATCCAATCAATAATCACATTAAATGTGAATAATCTAAACGTACCAATTAAAAAGAGACTGTCAGTTTAGATAAAAAGGCAAAACCCAACTAGATGCTGCCTACAGGCAAAGATGACGGTGAAGTTGTAAAGGGGGTGTGCATATTTGGGGTTTTGGGGGTTATTGATTTGGGTGCTAGTTGTACAAAGTATTTCCTTTGTAATTGCTTGTTAAACTCCATTTTATATACTTGATATGTATATTTCCAATAAATAAATAAAGTTAACTGGCAATTTAAAAAAAAATACCCCTTTTATAGATGAGAATGCCCAGGTGCAGAGAATCTGCACAAGTTACCAAAAGTCACAGCTAGTGAGTGGAGCCAGCCTATGAACCCGAAAAGCCCGCTCCAGAAGCCACGCTCCTAATTTCTATCGTCTGCTGCCTGCCTCCGTGGAGGTTTGGGACAGCTAAGGATGGGGGGGTTACTTCCTGTGATGGGCAGGGGTAGATGGGGAGAAGGGAAGCTCAGGAGTGATAGAGAGGGGCAGAGGAGCCATTGAGGCAGGTGAAGGATGAGTCCTCATTTTTCCCGTGCCTGAAGTATTTCAGAGCCTCACAGTAACATGTGGTGGAGTTTCCACCAGGGTGGAACGCTAGATTTCTGGTCGTTGGGTGGAGGGTTCACACCAAGCGACATGACAGCCCCTCCCAGAAAGACAATACTGGCTGATGTGCCCAGCACTGACAAGCACTGTGGATCCACTGCATCTTTAGGCCAGAGTAGAAGATCTCTCAGTTAGTCATGTTGTCTTGGGCCTCCCTCTTTTTTCCCCTCACAGCCCTCTCTATCTCAAATCCCTTCCCAGCGAGGGCTCACCCGTGTGCCGCAGGACATGGCCCTGCGACCATGCCCCACCTCTCTCCTGGAACCTCTGCCCCAGTTTGGCCCTGGAGGCCTGGACAGCCTGAGCTGGACCTCGGAGAATGGGAAAGTTCAGTGTTTGCCTGAGGCATGGTGAGTCATCCAACCGTAACTCTCACTTGTTCGTTCTCCATCCCAGCAGTGTCCTCACCTTACATCGAGGCCTGCTGAGGAGGGCCAGTCTTAAGAGGCCAGCTGCCCTCACTCATCCTCCTTCAAGGGTCATTAGCAAGAATTCTTTCGGACAGACATTTCTTTCAGCCACTTCACAAGTTTAAAACTGTACCAAACTAAACTTGAGAACATTTTCAAAAGTGATCGTTGGTAACTTGACTCCCGAGATGGCTGCCATCGATGTCAACCCTCCCCGTAGGCACGTGCCACTCTTCCCCTGGGAGGTGGAATGTAGTCCTCCACACCCCAGAGTCTGGGCTGGCCTGTGACTGCTGTAAACAGTAGAGCATGGTAGGAGTGACATTGTGCCAGCACCGGGCCCTGGCCTTGAAGGGACTGACAGCTTCCCTTCCCGTCTCTTGGAGCCCTGAGTGTCATGGAACAAATCCAGGCCACTTCACTGGAGAGAGGCCACATGGTGGAGGGAGCCCCAAGACATCAGACACGTGCGTGAGGAAGCCCTGCTGAATGTCCAACCTGGTGAAGCTTCCTCCTGACTCCAGCCCCAGCCTGCATTTGACTGTATGAAATCCCAAACAAGAACCGCCAAGTTCAGACCGTTCAACCCACAGAATCATGAATGATAATAAATTAAGTTGCTCATTTTGGGGTCAGTTTGTTATACAGCAACAGATAACCAGGTTATGATCATTCACGTTAACCCAGCAATTCTAGGAATCTAGAAAATGTTCTGGAATATAGGCCAAGACTCACAAACAAAAATGTTTAATACCTCATTGATGATCGCTACAAAAAAGTAGAAAAATAGGACAATGGTAAGTAAATTGTATAGGTGATGTATTATGTGGCCATTGAAATAATGCCCGAGAAGTGTATTTAATATCATTAAATGTTTACCATATACTAACCAAAAAAAGGGAAAGAAAAGAAATTGAGTCACCCAAATTATAAATATTGTATGACCACATAAGATACATATGTACAGAGATGACTGGAAGCAAATTTGCAAAAATGTTGGCATTTTTAACTGAGTGTTAGGAATGGGACGACTGTTAGTTTCTTTATACTGCTCTGGATTTTTTCAAGTTTTCTACAGTGGGCATGTACTTTTATTTTGCTGATTATAAAAGTCATGCATGCCCATCATAAGAAAAAATTCAGACAAGACTAAAGGTCATAAAGGTAAAGTCATAATCAACCCAAATTCACCTTAGAGAGTTAACCACTGTCAACATTTTTTTTTTTTTTTTTTTGCGGTAGGCGGACCTCTCACTGCTGTGGCCCCTCCCATTGCGGTGCAACAGGCTCCGGACGCGCAGGCTCAGCGGCCATTGCTCACGGCCCAGCCGCTCCGCGGCATATGGGAACTTCCCAGACGGGGGCACGAAGTCGTGTCCCCTGCATTACCAGGCGGACTCTCAACCACTGCGCCACCAGGGCAGCACCACTGTCAACATTTTAGTGTTAATATTTAGGATTTACTTTCCTCTGTAGATTTCCATATGTAAATGTACATTTTGAAATATGCTAGGATATTATACATGCTGTTATTTTCATTTTTGTACCTGTTTTATAACAAGAACATAAATCTGCAAAAATAAAGTTGATATAATTTTTCTGAGAAATCTCATTGCCTTTTAACCTTCATTTTACATACAAGTTTGGAGAGATATGCAGATACACACAAATAATGTAAACATAGGAACAATCATACCAGGCCCCAAAATAACAGTGTAAAAACTGTGCCACTAAACAGCAACCCACACATGAGGAAAGCCGCTATTTAGCAACTTGGAGGAGAAGGCTTCTTGGTGCTCCCTTTTCTCTTCCGGTAGCAGGTCTGCCTTAGAGGACTTTGAACCTGACGCTCACCCACAGCAAGTGAGGCCTGTTAAGCATAGAGCTATGCCCAGCCAGCCTGCCTGAGTTAGAATTCTTCCTCTTCTTCCCCATGCTGGCTCTCTGACCTTGGACAAATGACTTAATTTCTGTAAACTTCCATTTTCTTATCGAAGAAACAGAGGCAATTCTGTTAATGACCTCAAAGAGATACTATGTTGAATTGGGCAGTCCTTGCCATGTGCTTAGCACATTCAGTTAATATCTAGGTGGTGGTGATGTCATTATTGTTTTCTAGAAAAGGTTGTCACATTTGTTTTGACTTGAACCCCACCCAGACAGCAGGTATTTAGTTCTTGCACATATTCTGTTCACATTATGATGAAAGATTTTAATATAGGAAAATGAAACAAGTCAACAGGCAGGGGCGTTATACATTATATAGTATGTATGTTATAATAATGTTCCACAGTCCGTTAGTATCCCATGTTGAGCATTAACAAAAAGTTTGGAAGTGGGAAGAAAGGTTAACCTTTAGGTATTTACACATTTCGTTAGGCATTAGACATAACAACAGGAAGAGAGGGAAAAAAGGGCAGCTACAATTTTTGCATGCTTTCCATAGGCCAAACAGCATGCTCAGGACAGCTACAGAACCAAATGCTCCATACACATATTATTACCCCCATTTTATAAGTGGGGAAACTGAGGCTTAATTAAGCAACTTACCAAAGGACATACACCTGGTAAATGGGTGACCCAGGATTTGAACCCAGTGCTTTTGATTCCAAACCTCTGAAGTCACCCACAAGGATAACCTTCCCAGCAAACTCCATGAAGTAGGCATTACCTGCAGTGTTACCCAAGGTTACCAGCTAAGAGGGTGTCCATGCTGGAATCCACAAGATCTCTTCCGGAATAGTCACTCCCTCATGGCCCACATGTATTATATGCCTGTTCAGAAGCCGATTTCGTGGCTGCACATTAAAATTGCCTCAAGAGGATTTTAAACAGTCTCCCATTTTCTACGGTTTCCCCCGGTCAACCATGGTCTGAAAATATTAAATGGAAAATTCCAGAAATAAACAATTCATAAGTTTTAAATTTCACACCATTCTGGGCAGCGTGATAAAATCTCGCGCTGTCCCGCGGGGGATGTGAATCAGGCCTTGTTGAGAGCATCCCACCTGTCAGTCACTTAGTAGCCATGTTGGTTATCAGATCAACTCTTGCAGGACTGCGGTGCTTGTGTTCAAGTAACCCTTTGCTAATAATGGTCCCAACGCACAAAAATAGTGATGCTGACAGCTCAGATATTCTTACTGTGTCTAATTTATAAATTAAACTTTACCATAGATATATATGTATAGGAAAAGAACATAGTATGTATAGGGTTCAGTACTATCCATGGCTTCAGGCATCCACTGAGGGGTCTTAGAACACATCCCCCATGGATAAGGCAGGACTACTGTAGAGAGTCCTCTCTATGGGGATTCTAATATACTATGTCCTAGTGGCCCCAGGCTCATCTTGGCCCAACTGAGCCAGCACGGAGAAGCACTGCCCTCAAGGGTGCCAGGGACACCCTCTGCTTCCAAAGGGACACTCAAGTAGTTTCCCCATCCCCTCAGCTCCCCAGAGATTTTCACTACATCCAGCAGCGCTTACCGCTTTTGTCCTAGGTTTGCTCTGCTCTCTCTCTCCTTGATTCTCTGCTCTGCCACCAGGGACCTTAAGTCGCTTTCCTAAATAATCCACCTCCCCGCTACGCCGCCACCCTTTCAAAGTTTCCTAGAAAGCTTTGGTGAAAGTATGCTCTATTTCTTTGTTTCAGTGTACTTGGGAAGCCACTCTCTCTGTGGTTTCAACAATAAAAAGGAAAAGAGAAAATAAACAGAAAAGAGAAAAGGGATACTCAAAATCACCATTCATTGTTCCTAAGAACCTACCCTATCAGTGATTTTTTTAAAATATTTTTTAAAATTTATTTATTCTTTTTTTTTTTTTTGGCTGTGTTGGGTCTTCATTGCTGCACGCAGGCTTTCTCTAGTTGAGGTGAGCAGGGGCTACTCTTCATTGCGGTGCGTGGGCTTCTCACTGCGGTGGCTTCTCTTGCTGCAGAGCACGGGCTCTAGGTGTGCAGGCTTCAGTAGCTGCAGCACGCGGGCTCAGTAGTTGTGGCTTATGGTCTCTAGAGTGCAGGCTCAGTAGTTGTGGCTCACGGGTTTAGTTGCTCCATGGCATGTGGGATCTTCCCAGACCAGGGCTCGAACCCGTGTCTCCTGCATTGGCAGGTGGATTCTTAACCACTGCGCCATGAGGGAAGCCCTCAGTGATTTTTAAGAAGAAAGGAAGACTTGTCAAACCCCTCTTGCCCCCCAAATTAGCTGGAAGGGATTTTGCTGGCTTTTTAGAAGTGTGTTCTTCTGGATAGGGGGGCTATCTTTGGGGCTGGCTGATCCTGAGGAGTTATAACTTCTGTCTTCTAAAAGTTACCCCCTTACATTGTCTGTGGAAGACTCTAATTACATAGAGCTTGTCCCTCAAAGAGGGTTCAGTTCTTAAAAATCTCAGACCTTGGGCTTCCGTGGTGGCGCAGTGGTTGAGAGTTCGCCTGCCGATGCAGGGGACACAGGTTTGTGCTCCAGTCCGGGAAGATCCCACATGCCGCGGAGCGGCTGGGCCCGTGAGCCATGCCCCTGAGCCTGCGCTCTGCAATGGGAGAGGCCACAACAGTGAGAGGCCCGCGTACCGCAAAAAAAAAAAAAAAAAAAAAACCCCAGACCTTTTAACTGCTAGAAGGGAAACACCACACTGATTTTTTCCCCAGTAAAACCATATTAAACTATGGCTCCAAACTAATAAATCTAGTTTTCTCTGCTTTAAATGATGTGCCACTATTGTTTGTATTGACTACTCCCTCCAGCACGTTCTATATTCACGTATGGAATACAATTCTGAAAATACTTCTTTTGACCTACTTAAGTCTTTATCCTCCCATTTTAGTTGTTTATCTCCACCTCAGATAACTCACAGAGGCATCAGTCAATGTAAAACTTTTACTACTTTTCACTGATAAACCCACCCAAAGGGGATTTTATTTGAGATGAATTAACTGTTCTCTCTCCTCTTCTCTGACAGTTTAACATCTGTGTGGCCACAAGAAAAGCTTTCAATAGTTCAACCTTCAGCTCTTCCTCTGGTGGGAACTGAGAATAAGAATGATGATCTTGTCTGAACAACCTGAAACTGATTCCAGCCTCTACAGAAGGTTTTGCAGTTTTATATCCCAGTAGAGTCCAAGACTTTAGGCAGAATGTGAGAACTGAAAGCCCGATGTTGCTGTACAGGCTTCTCTTGAAAGGGCTTTGGCCTGATTCATCTGCACCTCATTATTAATTTACCTTTTGCTGCAGCAGAGACCAAAAGAAAAATGCCCAAGGACCAAATCTCAAAGAGACCTCACTGAGCGCACTGAACAGGCTTTATCCTGATGTTTCTGGAAAGCAGTCCCAAATTAGTACAGAAATAAGAATAAGTTGTTCCAGCAACACAAGTCTGCTTCTTTTCCAAACTAGTCTTTAAAAAAAAGTACATAGAAAAGTAAGAGTTAAACAATGCTTCAAAAAGTTACTAAATCCAGCAAAAGCGCTGGAACTTGGGTAAATAGTCACTTAGGGATAACACTGATTGGAAGAGCAAAGTGACTGAGAATTTTTGAAATCCTAGTTTACGGATTTAAGTTCTTAACTATTAAAAGTCGTTCAAATCATATTTATTGTGAAATCAGCATCTTCTGGAGAAGGCACAATAAAATGCAGTGGATGTGCTCAGTTTTATAGATGAGGTGAAATAAATTGAAATCAGAATCAGACAACCAAAACGTGGACCAGGTTGTTGCAGTATTTAAATACACTTGTTTAAAACTGCTCTAAGGACACAGATATAGAGGTGTATGAAGATACATTTTTTTCTGGACTGATAATCACGAACGCTGGCTATTTTTAGTTTTCATTTTATGTTCAGTGTAAAGCTACTCAGTTGAGCTTTCTAACCACATACTAGTGACAGTTTCTAATATAAAACGTTTTGTCTGGTCAGTGAGGCTAGAGTCCATTTTAATTATTCTATATGCTTTCTTATATTAAAAACCAAATACAGGGTTTCCCTGGTGGTGCAGTGGTTGAGAGTCCGCCTGCCGATGCAGGGGACACGGGTTCTTGCCCCGGTCCGGGAAGATCCCACATGCCGCGGAGCGGCTGGGCCCGTGAGCCATGGCTGCTGAGCCTGTGCGTCCGGAGCCTGTGCTCCACAGCGGGAGAAGCCACAACAGTGAGAGGCCCGCGTAGCGCAAAAAAAAAAAGAACAAACAGAACTAAAACTAAAAACATTCTAAGTTAAATATCATTACCTATTCTATTATGCAAAAAAATTGGGGAATTAGGAAGCCATCCCATTAAAGTTAGAACTAGTAGAAAAACATTATGCAAGACATTCTCTAGGAATCCAATGCAAGATATTCTCTAGGAATCCAAACATTTTTTCCTGGTAACATATTTATTTCACTGCCCATTCATGACCAGTAGATTTCAGTTGTGTTATGTCCTAGTTGTTAAACTTCCTGAAATAAAAAAAAGCACCTCAAGACCCACCAGAATAGAGTCTTTTGAATACTAACAAGTTATTATGTGGTCATATTTTGAGTAGAGCCATAGGAGAGAAAAAGGAAATCTACAGTTGCATGAACTCTGTTGCAGATTTTTGAGTAGAGTATGCTATTCCTCAGAGCTATGGGTACTTTTGTACTTCTTTACTTCTTTGTTCCTTACAAAGTATTATTGTTTTATGTTTTCCATTGTCCAGACCCCAAGAACCTTGAGTGAAGAACCAGCAGTCTGTGCCGGGTTTGAATTCACCATTAGCACCCAGGGTAACCTCAGTCCACAGAATGTAAGAAGACAAGCAAGGCAATGTTTGTGGAGTCCAGTGACCGAACCCGCTCCACTCCAGAAGAAATACCCCAATTGTCCTTCCTAAGCAAAAATTGCCACGATTCCCCATAAACAAGCAGTTGTCCGTTGACTGTTATAAATAGACTTTAATACACAACCAGCTGTCAGAGAGTTTATAACTGTTGACCAAAGACACAGTGGGGAAGGGAAATGGGAGATTTCCGCATAGCAGGAGAATGGCTTGTCTGCAGTGAGTGAGCTTGTGCACAGATCCCCCATTAAAAATATGTCAGCATGCCTGGATTCGAGCTAAAATTAGGGAAAGGCACAATGGGCTTCATGTTGGAGTCTTCTCAATAGTTACTGTATTCTTGTCTCATGGACACCCTCGAATTCAGGATTGTGAAATAAGTGGCAGTCACCAGCAGATAGCCTGTAAAGTGCTGGTCAAAGGAGATATTTTAGACGATACAGAGCAAGATGCACCAGTTTGGCTGTGATAAGAGCTAACCTTTCCCCCTGGTTCTTCCCCCATTTCCGGTACTGTTTTCTTTTATCTTTAAGATGATTCTCCTTTTCCTTCTTTCCCAACCTCCCCAGATAAACTGTTGAGAACACCCCTAGAGAATGGTTATTTTCACCAGGCCCAATCCCTGGGGCAAGATGGTGTCTCAAAAATCTGATGGGGTGTGATAGAATGGGGCCAGAGCAGCCTGCCAGGAGCACACGCTTCCCTGTGTGTGCTGAGTTCTGACCAGCCAGCCAGAGATCACCGCCCACGGCTGCTCTGAGTTCTGACCAGCCAGCCGGAGATCACCGGCTGTGGCTATGGCTGAAGGTGCAAGGGCTGTTGTTGCAAAGCTGAATGAAACTAAGCGTGGAAGGACAAACAGGCCTTAGAGGAACGAATATGGACACAAAGGGGCAGACCCAGAAGACAGACACAGGAGTAGAACCCAGAAGGGAAGACTTACATTTCTTTCCCCTGTAAACTAAGTAGGGACAGAGAATGAAGGCCATATTTGAAGAGAAAATAGTAAGTTGTGTGTAGTTTTTAGATATACCTCTTCCCAAAGGTCTGTGAAATATGCTTTGAGACACTGAAATTTCTCTTCAAATTCCCAGTTTGATCCCCACCCGCTAAAAATTTTTAAGAGGTATTATGAACTTTTTACATTGAAATATAATTGATGTAATTATATTAGGCTCAGGTGTACAACATAGTGATTTGATATTTTCGTATATTACAAAATGATCACCATGATAGATCTCATTACCATCTGTTACCGTACGAAGACAGTGCCTCGTTTACTATTTTCGCCCACACGTCACGTTTCATACCCATGACTCATTTATTTTACAACTGGAAGTTTGTACCTCTTCATCTCCCTCACCTATTTCACTCATTCGCCCACCACCACGGCCTCCCCTCTGGCAGCCACCAGTTTGTTCTCTGTATCTACGCCTCTGTTTCTGTTTTGTTATGTTTGCTCATTTGTTTTTTAGATTCTATATATGAGTGATATTATATGGTATTTCTCTTTCTCTGTATGACTAATTTCACTTAGCATAATACCCCTTAGATCTCTCCATGGTGTCACAAATGGAAAGATATCATTTCTTATGGCTAATATCCCATTGTGTGTGTGCACGTATATATGTACACACACTGTGTGTGTATATATACACATTCTGTGTGTGTGTATATATATATATATATATATCCCACATCTTTAGCCACTCGTCTGTTAAACACTTATGCTCCTTCCATATTAGAGAGTATTATAAATTCTCTGTGGAGAAAAAGCCTCTCATGACTGGCTTTGAACTATCCAGAGCTAGCACCCATCCTATAATTCCAGCTTACCCTGAAATTAACATGAATGAGGAAGTTTACGGCTAAACGAGAATTTGTTTTCCTTCTGGTTGAGAAACGTGCAGTTTAACACCAGGTCCTATTTTTTTTAGGAATTAGAAGTTCTATTCTATAGACTGAAAAACTTTAAACTGAGTAAACAAGAGAGTGTACCTCTAGAGATGTATACCCTGAAGATCTGAGATATTGGATATCGCCTACTACACACCTACATACAGCTACTCTTTCCTCAATAAACCTGTTCGTTCATTTCCTCTTTAAGAAAGTAGCACCTAACTCAGTATTATAAGAGGGTTAAATGAGTTAGAAGAGTGCCTTGCACCTGGCACTCAATAGTGTAACCTATTACAAATTCATTCATTTCAAAACTTCCTGAGTCTTTTTCTTCCAGGATAACTTTGTACCAAAGCATAACGTTCAGACAGAAGTGCATGTAAGATACCTCTTGGTAAATCTTCACGAACTGAGGATAACCATGAGAGCCCTGCCTGGAATAAGAACATTCCCAGCACCTTAAGACCCTCCCCTCTAGCCATTGCTGCCTCACCTGCCAGCTAAGAATAACCATTATCCTGACAATATTAGTTTTGCTTTTTTAAAATATACTTTTATATTTATAATTGATATGCTTTATATATAAGATATATTTATGATATAATTATAAAATACAACATAAAATTTGCCATCTTAACCATTTATGTGTGTAGTTTTGTAGTATTAGCTATGTTCACAGGGTTGTGCTACCATCATCGGCGCTCATTTCTAGAGCTCTTTATCCGTAAACTGCAGCTCTGTACCCATTAAACAATCTCTCTATTCCCACCCCCAGGTCTTGCCAACCACCTTATATTTTCAGTCTCTGAATCTGACTATTCTAGGTACCTCATATAAGTGGAATCGCACAGTATTGGTCCTCGTTTGGGCCGTTTGTTTTCTCTAAAAATGGAATCATCCAAGTGTGTGTTCTTCTGTGTCTGGCTTTCCCCACCTCAATATCATGTCTGTGGGATTCATCACTCCTGTTGCAGACAGTTACACTTTATTTATTCTCACCATTACATAGTATTCCTCTGTGTGACCATACCATAATTTATTCTACTGGTGATAGGCATTTGGGTAGTTTCCAGTTTGAGGGTTTTTATATATAGTACTGCTATATCTTAGGAGCAACATTGCTAGGCCATAGGTGCACGTGTTCAGCTTTAGCAGATAGCCCCATGAAGTTTTTTCTGCTACAAGTCACTATAGAGAAGTGATCTCTTGTATCATGTGACTTAGATAATCTTCCAAGAAGAGCAATTGCATGTTTGAATACATATGATGCCACAGGCTCTGCACAGAACAGTTCTTCTCTTCCCAGGGTCTATCTGCCCACCCCACTTCCCTCAACTTCCCCTACCTCAAATCCATGCTCCAGCTCCACTGGGCTTTCTGCACTTACCCAAATGCAGGTCTTACTCTCCCTTCTTTTCTAGGCCATTGTGGGTACTGCTTTGTTCAGCTGGAAAATCTCACTACCCCACCCCAATATTGTTTCAAATCAGTGGGGAAAAGTGTGAATAGACAATAAAAAGGGTCAGGACAGTTGGCTATTTATGTATTGTTTCAGTTGGCTATTTAAAAAAAAAGATTCTCATCAGGTAAGAATGCATTTAACTGCAAGTAACCAAAAAAACTAACAGTGACCTAAACAGCTAGGGCTACATTTTCTCATGTAAGTCAGGAGAGATAGTTGCTAGCAGTGACCCACCTGCTCGATGATACCGTTGGGCAGAGGTTGGCCAAACTATGGCCCATGAGCCAATCACTACTGGGTTTTGTACAGCTCACAGACTAAGGATGGTCTTTTTAAACGATAAAAAACAAAGCAAAAAAATGTTATGTGGCAAGTGAAAAGTCTATGAAATTCAAGTTTTGGTGCCTATGAATAAAGTCGTTGGAATACAGCTATGCTCATTTGTTGACATTTCCTCTGTGGCTGCTTCCACAGTGCAACAGCAGGGTTGAGTAGTTGCGGCCGACTGTATGGCCCACAAAGCCTAAGACAGTAACTATCTGGCCCCTTACAGAAAAAGCTTGCTGATCTCTGCCCTACAGAACCCAAGGTCATTTCAGTTTTCTCCTTTGCCATCTTTGCCACATGACCCCCAGTAATTTGCTAGGCCCCAAGCTCCAAAGCTGAGCTTTCCTGGAAACCATGCAGACCTCTACTTCCACCTCATAGACCAGAATATCACAGCGCCCTAGATGCAGAAGGGTGTGGGAGATATCCACGTCTCCTCACTCAGAAACAAACTTCAGAAGGAGGAAACATATAGGTAAAACTATCAATACAAAACACAAAAACGAGGAAGTGCAGAATGTGTATGACCCTTTTACATGGAAAACTAAGCAAACATGAAACCAAGAGTCAATAAAGACAGTGATTGACTTATCTATATAAAACCTCCATGTAGAAAAGATAAACTTTATATATTTGCCACATGCTAAGAGTTTCTACAAGAAAATAGAGAAATGATAGAGAAATTCAAAGAATTCACGTGTCCTACAAGATATTCAAATCTTCATTTTTAAAGATGCAACTTAAAACAATGAAATAATCAGATTAACAAAAATTATCTTGCCCAGTGTGTGTGGGGCGCAGGGAGAGAATGGACACTCACAGTGGATGAGACTATAATTTGATACAGTCCTTTTTAGGAGGAAGCTCAGTATTGCAGCAAGAACAAGACACATCTCTGACTAGCTGTTCTATGTCTAGCACTTTCCCTAGAGAAATTCTCCTAGAGCCTGAAGAAATGCACTCAAAAATTATCACAGCACTCTAACAGCGTGTAACTTTAAATATTCTCTGAGGACCCACCAAGAATGCAATCCGTCAATTGGAACTTTGTTCATATGAAAAGCAAGCAATCTGGCAGGGCACAGTCAGGCCAATGGTAATGACTTCAGGATAGGATCAGTGGTGGAAGGTGGGCCTTTCATTTGTATACTTTGCTATTCTTCACATTTAAAGCACAGACTACTTCCATAAATGTGTTGAAGTTCAGTTGCAGGAGTACTAAAAATCTAGCAAACAAGTTAGTGCATCCATTTAAAAATTACCATAAAACTGAGACAGAGCTTGGAACAGACAGGAGCCAGGGACCGTTATGTCTTCTAACTCAGTCCCCACCCCGACCACTATTCTTCCATATTGTCAACTTCACAAATTATGCTGCAAGGACAGGCTAACGTGGAGAGCTATGAATACTGCTGAGAACATTGAATGCAGTGATCTTAAGGTTATTGCCAAATGTAACTGATGTATTCCTCCCCTTTCCTAGGATTTTAGGACCCATCATACAATATTAAGGTATTCAGTAAATGCAGAGTGTCATCTTGAACTTTTCAGTTTCTCTTCTGCATCAACATCTAAGAAGTAATTTTTGCATGAATAGTCACATCGGAATACTTCCTTATATTTTTGTAGCTAGGTTTTAGAACTTAAAACCAAAAGTCACGAATAAATACTATAAAGGACAAACATTTCAAAGAGCATTTGAGTTACTTCTCTTTTCTGTGATCCTAGACAATAAGATTTGTGACCCAATACCTTTACTCATTCTGATTCAGACTCTCAAGGATATCAAAAGATAGCATGAGACCCACAAAACTAGTACAGATTGTAAAGAATATTAAAGATAGTAAAAGAGCTAATATAACTGAGTTAAACCATCTTTAGGCAGAAAGTCTCTTAAGTGATAATGAGAGACTTAATCTGTCTGTGAGTTTCAAGTTCTCTGCACCCAGGGTCAGTCTCCAGCGATGTCATCCATACCCAGAGGTTCCCAGGCTCTCAGCTGACACTCACTACTAGCTGAAGCCTGGTGTCCTGCACCACGACTAGCCCATGCAGAATGCTCCCTTGTACAGAGTCCTCACCTACTCCAAAGAGGCCAGGAATGTTAGCTGGGGAGGAGTTGACAGTCTGACTTAAGCCAGCTTTGGGCCAGCTGCAGGCCTATGGTACAGAGACAGACAAGAGGAGGGGAATAGCTTGGAAAGGTCCAAAGCAGAGCCCTGATTAACACCAGTAACAGTTCTACCCCTACCCCAAGGGCAGGCACACACCCATTCCAACTCCTCCTTCCCCTCCTAAGTGACCCCCAAGGTGACACAGAACCTGGCCAACTCACCCATCTAGGACACAGCAGTATCCAGACATCCTGACACACAGTGGGCCCAGCTCCCCCAGTGATGGGGTGGTGAGAACAGCACTAGAGGGGCCTCTGCCCACAAAGACAAGCATCCAAGGAGGAGTTACTCTCATAGCTCCATCCTTCCTACTGTGCTTTGACAAATAGAAACCAAAGAGCTTCAAAGAGCTCTCATCGCTATGAGGACTAACCCCAGGCCCTCACTAGAGTCCCGAGATTGCAGTGGCTGTGAGGCTGGTGGGAGGCTCCAGCGTATCTCAAAAGCAGCCTCACTTTTCTATCAGGGACGTGTTCATGCAATACACACTCATTGTGTTCACCATCCCGGACCATCAAGGAGAAAAGCCTGACCTTGATGGGACCGCAGACCTGGAAGAACCATGCCTGTCTCCTGACATTAAGGGGAGTTGGACGCTGGGTGCAGCAATACTCTTTGCAGGCATCTCTGAAGTTTCACCTTGTGATCCTGCAGGTGACAGAACTTTTCTGCTGGAGACTTGGCCTGGCCAGGCCCTGTCTACCAGTGACACTGGCCTGGGAACCCCAGGACCAGCTGCTCCACATCAGGGATAAAGGGTTCCTGCAGGTAAGGCAGGAGAAACAGAGGGGGTTGTGTGAGGAACCAGGACATAACCAGCATCCCTGTATCCTGCCTGCCATTGGTGTAGACACACTCATTCAGGCCGGTGTCAGTAACATCAGCGATGGAAACTTTTCCTCTGCCATGAGGGTGGGTACCAGCTCTACCCAATACCTTAGTGAACAGTAGATCTCCAATAATGATCCTCTGTCTGACAGATAGGATGGAAAGATAATGGGAAAAAAACCCAGAAGGAATCTTTTGGTGCCCGTCAATGATCCTCGAACTCTAGAAGTAGCTCAGCTGTGGTGGGGGTAATAGGCCCACAGCTGTATCAAGGAAATCCCTAAGAAGGAAGCTGTTTCAAAATGGAGAAGCCAGTAACTGTATAGGATCTGGGAGCCTGGACGAAAGAAGAGAGGATGCTCAAGGAGGCTGCTATCACAGAACGTCTCACAGAGGAAGCTCCTTCCTCCCCATGCACCCGGCCTCACAGGATGGGGCGAAGACTAAGTAGCCCCAGCACATGCACACCCACCCACTAAGCCAGCTCTGACTCCACAGCAGCCAGGCATGGCCAGAGATTCCTCTAATCCCGTCACCTACCACTTGTATTAAGGCCAAGAAAGACAGCTCCGGGGCTGACAATAATCCCAGTCACCATGACCTAGGATAAGCCACTTGCCCCGTCATGTCTCCTAAACACACTGTAGTTGCCCAGGTTACCAGATGTACACTTCATGCTTTAGAGCATCTTCGCACACGGAATATCAAGGACATCAGCCACAAAACTTAAGAACACCTCACCATCAGAGCTACAGAGCCAAGACCAGGAAACAGACTCCTTTCCTGCTAGACCAGCTCTGGAGTATTTCCTGTCCCCAACTCCTAGCTCTACCCCCAAGAGGCCCAAACATTTGTGGTCTCTTACACCCCACTCCCACACTGGCCCCGCAAAATGCTACCAGGCAGCTTCTGGAACATTCATTCCCTGGCAGGGAGCAGAGCTCCAGTTACTTACTTTTGAACGTGAGGGGGAAGCCACGTTGCCTGGCAGAAAAGGTCTCATTCATCTGGGAAGGCAGAATCTGGCCGGGACAGTCCTATGGCTCTGGCTAAACCACATGAACCAAAAACCCAGAGCCGAAAGCACAGGGACAAACCAAAGCAGCCCCTCCTACCGATACCATCCCCATTGTGCCTACTCTCAGATCCTGGACTGCCCTCTCCATGGCCTTTAAATATCCTTCTGCACTGGTGTAGGCCCTTGTCTAACCCCTGCAACCTGGGGCCGATCCTGAATCCAAGAAGAACTGAATTCAGGTGAGAGAACTTCCCTCTCCCAGCACAACTTCAACACCTACTCCTGCTTATAGATGGAGGTGCAAGAAGAGATAATACAGAGTATTTCTTAACCTAAACCCGAAAGCACAGTACACAGTTAGTAGGTAGATGCACTTATGAGGAAGGTGTCAGCCTATGTCAGCCCAAACGCTGGCAATAAGACAGAGGCGGGCAGTTTACAAGTTATATAACTTTACCCTACCTTTGAATCCTCCAGAGTGGTGCTCTTTAGACTTTAGCAAACAAACAGCAGAATCACCAAGAGGGTTTGTTAAAACATCTATTGCTGGGCCCCATTCCCAGGGTCCCTGATTCAGAGGTCTGGGTGAGATCCGAGAATTTCTCTAACAAGTTCCCAGGTGATGTTGGTTCTGAGGCTACACTTTCAGAACAACTGATCCAATCATCTACACCAGGACTAGTAGATAGAAGTTGCTCACTAAGTGTATATTGATTCATTGATAACAAGCCATGCCTGGTGTGTTTTGCAGCTCTAGAATTCTTTAAAACAAAAACAAAAACAAAAAACTTTTGGAGTTCCCTGGTGGTCCGATGGGTAGGACTCCGTGTTCCCAGTGCGGGGCGGTGGGGGGGTGGAGGGGACGGGGTTCGATCCCTGATCTGGGAACTGGATCCCACACACGTGCTGCAACTAAGAGCTCACATCGCATAACTGAGTCTTCACGCGGCAGCTAAGATCCCACGTGCCGCAACTAAGACCCGGCGCAGCCAAAATAAATAAATAAAAATAAATCTTTAAAAAAAAAACTCTTCAGTTTAAAAAGAGAAAATTCACTAAATCTGGAAATTATTGGAGGAAGTATCCGTGTAAGCAAAGTAACTGGTATTTGGAATTCATGTTCCCAACATTCTTTTATCTTGTTTGAGGAGAGGAAATAGCTGGATCTCCAAAATTTTTGAATAATGAAGACTTAAGAAGCCAATACAGTCCTCCTCATGCTTCTTAACACTTACAGGTTATTATGAATATCATAGTAATAGTCTGTCAAGTAAACATGCAAGGGAGGCATACTTCATTCACAAATTAACCCGCACTTCACAATATTTGCTTTTCTTAGAAGACCAAATCACATTGACACACACACACTCAAAAGAAGAGAAACTCGAAGTTTATTTATTCTCACTAAAAGATTTGGAGTGTGTGTCCCAAATTATACAAATGTATCGAAAGGAGCCATAATCAGGACGTTCCATCTTTTTAAAAAAACAAATTTATTTATTTTTGGCTGTGCTGGGTCTTCATTTCTGTGCGCGGGCTTTCTCTAGTTGTGGCGAGCAGGGGCCACTCTTCATCACGGTGTGTGGGCCTCTCACTATCGCGGCCTGCGGGCCTCTCACTATCGCGGCCTGTCTTGTTGTGAAGCACAGGCTCCAGGCGCGCAGGCTCAGTAGTTGTGGCTCACGGGCCTATTCGCTCTGTGGCACGTGGGATCTTCCTAGTCCAGGGCTCAAACCCGTGTCTCTTGTACTGGCAGGCAGATTCTCAACCATTGTACCACCAGGGAAGCCCACCGGACATTACATCTTTAGAAATGCTTCACCAACATTAGCTAATAGTCTCACACAGCAAGCTGGTAGGCGTGATTATCCTTGTTTTGTGGATGGAGAAATTGAGCAAGGAGGTAATGACTTGCCCCAGGCAGGCATGAGTCAGCACCAAATGCAGAGACTCTATGTTAAGACAACTGCTTTGGATTTTCGTCTCTTAAAAATCAAGAAATACAAAACAGAAACAAAGGAGAAAATAACTCAATTTAGAAAAATGCGCTTTGGTGTGAGAAATAGACTTTTTTTTTTTTTTTAAACTAAGAACAGAATTTCACAAGCTAATAATTTGTATGCCCTCCAAGGTTCCTGCTAATTACCACCTCCTCCTCTGGGATGTCTTTCTAGTCAATGAGAGGTTGATGATAACTCTCTCTTTCTACCTGATATGCTTTGCTTTTTAATGAGTAGTTTTTTATGAAACCCAATTAAATATGTAGTGAGCTTATGAAATTTCTAGCAAGCATGGCTTTCCTTTTTGTTTACATAAATTAATCTTCAAATTCTCAGCAAAGAATAAAGAGGTTGCTCCCATGTAATCCCCAGACCTTCCCTAAATGGCTTCAAAAGCTGTATCAAGTATGAATGTGTTAATTAAAATCCTTCATGACTTTGTAAATTGCTCTGAATAAAGCCTTTCAATAGTAATCTTGAACGAGAAGCTTGTTTTAGTAATTTATAGCTAAGCAGCTGTTGTTTTGGTAACATCTTCAGTTTCTTTTACACAAGAAAATCTGAAAAGGAGTCAGGTAGACAGGAAGACCAGATTGCTTTCCATGGTAAATGTTTTTGTACGCTTATCTCATAGAACTCTTAAAGTTTCAGAGAAGTAAACACCAGAAAAGACCATTCGTTAACCATCACACGGGAGAAAATGTTGGCCAATAATATGTTCGATTCATATTCCAATGGATTTTCCATTTCATCATTGCCATGTGATAGCTGAGCCTGTGTGATTAGCACACGGGCTAGCAAAATACAAGTCACCTTCTCTGAGGCCCTGCAAAGCTTAGCAAATGCCTCTTCAAGGGTGTAAGGTAGGATTTGACTGCTCAAGTTATTTCCTCTGGTATTCCTGTCTGCACCACTCAGTTCGGTCCACTTGGACTTGGCAAGAATCAGAAGCTGATGAAAAGTACATAGTTACTAATATGCTCAGTATCTTCTTGGCACTTGAGGTAATTTATGTAAAGCATATATTATAAATTGTAAATTACAATTCTCTTCCGTATACAAGAATGTCATATACTTCAGTAATGCAATTATTTCTAAGCTTTTGATTGAGTACCAGCAAAAAGAAATTAACATTTACCCCCAAATCTATATGTGTGTTTAGTCATTCATTAATAAACTATACATGTATAATCTCTAATAATATATTATATATTATAAGACACAAAAAATAGAAGTTGAAAATGGATAAGAAGATAAATAGGAATAGTTGCTCTAGTATTTTCTTCCTTCTTTCAATGGATAATCTTTGGAGACTACTGCTCTAATGGAATGTTAAATCTATCTTGAAAATAAGGGGTGATAACTATAATTAGCATTTAACATCGTGTAAGTAAATACTGCAAAAAATCATTAATTCTCATGCTTTATGTATATTAACTTGTTTTATCTTGGTATCAGCCTTATGCAAGAGGTATAATTATTATCTTCACTTCCCAAATGATGAAACTGAGCACAAACTTGTCACCTAACTTGCCTGTGGCCAAATAATTACAAAGTAAGAGGATATGATTTAAACCCAGGCAGTCTAGAGCTAGATTCCAGCTGAAACTGAAGACCTGGCAAGTTATTATCGTTCTAACCAGTGAGTGATAGAGGCCCCAATGCATTAGTTTCCATAATACCAGCATAATGGCATGTATCCTACCATATTAAAATTGTTCTTTTGAGTGTTTCTCTCTCCCACTAGAATAGAAACTTCTTGAGTCTGGTGACTGAAGCATTTTTATATTTGTATCACAGCACTGAGCACAGTGCCTGATATCTAGAAAGCACTTGGTATAGACACTTGTTGAATGGATGGCTGGATGAAAGAAGAAAAGATTTTAAAAATGGATGGATCAAGGGGTAGATTTACCTAAAGCTACTAGATATCCACTGAAAATTTTTTTTTCTTTTCCTTTTTTTTTTTTTTTTTTCCTGCGGTATGCAGGCCTCTCACTGTTGTGGCCTCTCCTGTTGCGGAGCACAGGCTCCGGACGTGCAGGCTCAGCGGCCATGGCTTACGGGCCCAGCCGCTCCGCGGCATGTGGGATCTTCCCAGACCGGGGCACGAACCCGTGTCCCCTGCATCAGCAGGCGGATTCTCAACCACTGCGCCAGGGAAGCCCTCCACTGAAATTTGAATGTCCTTGAAATAGGGACAGGAAGCTATCCTGCCAACAAAGATATTCTCAGACTTTCTTCTTAGTGGGATATTGCTCCATTGCTAAACCAACACATAGGAAAACAATATCTGCTGATGTTATCCAAACCCCTTCAGATAGGAGTATTGTCCCACCCATGAGCTTTCCAATTCTTGACCCTAGAGAAACTGAAAAGATGAAAGAAGAAAAGATGGGAATGTTGTTTATGGAAATAATATGTCTCTCAGGAGCCTTATTCACAGTTTCTCTCATGAAAAGAACAAAACAACAAGCAAATCTGCCCTCATGCTCTGGAGTCAACAGGAAACTATTTCATTACAAACTTAGCCTGGATACCACTGGTGGGGGGGTAGGGGCATGTTGGGGGATGCATGGGTGAATGAATGAATGATGAGCTTGCTTCCTAAGAAATGGAATCCACATATCTAGGTCTCAATCCAGTCTCAGTCCAGCATATGTGGTTATACTTCCTTTAGCAATATGCTTTGTCATAACACGAGCTACCCAAGCTGCAAACTGACATTTATCCTCAAACCATGGGAGTTAGTGTATTTCCTTCCCTTCATTTTGAGTGGCACAAATCAGCACCAGAATGTGTCAGCCAAACCTTGAAAAGTTCCTTCTTATATTTGAAGCTGGAAAAACTTCAAGGCACTTTGACCCAAATGTACTTTCTAGTAAAACGTGTGTTTCTTTCACACCAGTTATTCTGTACATAGCTTAAAGCACAAAGGTCTCTGAATCAAAACAATGACTATGGAACTGCTTCAACAAATCAAACAATTTACATAATGTAATGTGATGGGTTCCATCTAAGTACTATATAATTTTGTCTGTTTTCCATTGCTTTATATTCTTTCAAAGGAAATGCAGTTTCATGTCAGTTGAATTCTGGACTTTCTTTGTTACAATTATATATATTGTATATATTAATTATTGAATATATAACATATTTTCTATATAATATATATTTTATTTAGGCTCATTAGTGTTGCCCTTTGGACCTTTCTTTTTTTTTTTTTTTTTTTTTTTTTTTTTGCGATACGCGGGCCTCTCACTGCTGTGGCCTCTCCCATTGTGGAGCACAGGCTCCGGACGCGCAGGCTCAGCGGCCATGGCTCACGGGCCCAGCCGCTGCCGCGGCATGTGGGATCTTCCCGGACCGGGACACGAACCCATGTCCCCTGCATCGGCAGGCGGACTCCCAACCACTGCGCCACCAGGGAAGCCCTGGACCTTTCTTTTGTTTGAAGCAATCAGATACAGCTATCACTGTTCTAAAACACTGCCAGTCAAACTCATCATTTCACTCTGAGAGCTGTGCCTGCCTGTCTTTATTCTTCCCTCCTCAGGACAATGTCCAGCACACCATTGATAAATTTTTACTGAATTGAGTAACTGTTGAACTACTTAGCAAAGGTAGCATTTTTCAAAGATGTTCATTTTAATGAGTAGGGAGGGAGTAGAGTCCTGCTAAAGTGTGGTTAAGAGGACCAGCAAAGCAGCATCAGTGTCACCTAAGAGCTTCTTAGGAATGCAGAATCTCAAAAACTCTCTTTCATGTGCATTTGAACCAACTGGGGATTGTGGTAAAAAGCAGGTTCTGACCCCAAGAGTTGGGGTGGGGCCCAAGATCCCGCAGTTCAGTGAGTTCCCAGGTGATACCTATACAGCTAGTCCTCAGACCACACTAAATGGGAGGTGTAGGTAAGAAGCCCAGGAAGACACTGCACCCACCAGGTCTTACGACCAAAACAAAAAGATTTAATGGGACAAGTAAGTAGTTGATAAATAAGGATTCACTTAGTATTGATATATAGTCTCTGACTAGACCTTTTATGAGTTGCTATTTGACTTTAGTTAGACCATAAGATTTCTCTGCTTATTATCTCTATGTATTTAATGAAAGTAGGGCTTCAATTTGTTTTCTGATAATGTTTACATTTGTCCTTTGGATTCACTTTATGCATGCTATTCGTTGATACTACCAAGACCAGCTAATTTTTATTTATAGAAGAAATAATATAAAGATATAATTTTCAAGTAAAAAAGAGGACTGGTCTGTTAAAAATCTTTTCAATCTTGTTATGATTTAATCTTAATTAAAAGTTGTGGCAACAAAAACCAAGAAATCTCAGGGTTCCTCAGGTCTATTTTGTTAGTATAAACCTCAGAAAACCACCTAATTGATTTCCGTACTAGATTCCTCATCTATAAAATAGGTTTAAAGTTAAGTTTTCTCAAAGCATTAATGCTGAAAGATGCTAAGAAAATATATTGATTCCTCTACATAAGTGGGTCTCAGAGAGTGGTCCCAGGTGATGCCTACACAGCTAGTATGACTCCAAGGTCAGCAGCCCCAGCAACACCTGAGAACTTAAGAAACAAATTCTCAGAGCCCACCCAAGACCTACTGAATCAAAAACTGTGGGGACGGGGTCTGGGAATCTATGATTTTAACAAGCTCTTGTGTGAATCTGATATATGCTAAAATTTTTAAAACCCCCGCTCTCTCTATAAAGTGTAACAATAATCATTCTTAGTCAGATTTTCCCAATTTTTAAAGGACTTTTATATTTAGTTACATAAGTTCATAGGGTTGCATGGTACAAAGATTTTATTTCTTTTTTTAATTGATAAATTTATTTTTGGCTGCATTGGGTCTTCGTTGCTGCACACAGGCTTTCTCTAGAGTTGCAGCAAGCAGGGGCTACTCTTCGTGCGGTGCGCAGGCTTCTCATTACAGTGGCTTCTCTTGCGGAGCATGGGCTCTAGGCGCATGGGCTTCAGTAGTTGTGACACATGGGCTCAGTAGTTGTGGCTCGCGGGCTCTAGAGCACAGGCTCAGTAGTTGTGGCGCACGGGCTTAGCTGCTCCGTGGCATGTGGGATCTTCCCAGGCCGGGGCTCGAACCCGTGTCCCCAGCATTGGCAGGAGGATTCTTAACCACTGTAGCACCAGGGAAGTCCCCAGAGATTTTGTTTTAACAGTATAAAAGCAATGTAAACTGGTTCCAAGAACATGGAAGACTGGGGTACTGGAGAATCTCTCATATCACAGCATATAGAAATGTATAATACAAAACTAAGCTCCAAAGAAATAATAAGAAATCTCAAGATGAAAAAAGTGATGTGGGAACTCACAGGCAGAAAAGTAAGCAAGGACGACAGAGTGTCCCAGGGGATGGGGTTTATTACCCACAAGGGAACAGAGATGTGGCCTGGGCCCAATGAAGTCAGGGACCTAAAATTAAGACTCCTTCAGAAAGCTGAGACACACACCCCCTCCCATAGTGAAAGGAGGATTAGAAAAACTCTGCTGTCTGCCCAAGGAAGCTTGTCTTTTCCTCAGGCTCTGAGGAGAAAAAGGAAAGATTATGTGGGAGATTTCAATCCCCAATGGGCCGTGTGTGAATGTGGAGACTGATTTAACACTGCAGGATGTGGAAATCCCAAAGTGAAATACCTGAAACTCCCGGGACCAGCGGAAGCAAAACTGAAACCTCCTTGCAGGAATGTTTCCACAGCCCAGAATAGCAGGCAAAAATGAAACCTCCTTGCAGGAATGTTTCCACAGCCCAGTATAGCAGACTGTCACAAGAAGACAGAGAGAGAAAAGGTAAGTGTAAAAAAAAAAGACATTTTCAAACAAGGAAAGTCTACCATCCAAAAACCTTGGCCAAAGGAGCCTCTAAAGATTGTACTTCAGTGCAAAGAAAAATGAACCCAGAAAGAATTTCTTACAATTCCACAATAAAAAGACAACCCAGTTTAAAAATGAGTAAAGAATTGGAATAGACATTTCTTCAAAGAAGATAAATGAGTGACCAATAAGCATAAGAAAAGATGCTCAACATCATTAGCCATTAGAGAAATGTAAACCAAAATCACAATGAAATACCAATTCATGCTCACTAGGACAGCTACAATTTTAAAAACCGATAACAGTAAATGTTGGCAAAGGTGTGGAAAATTAGACCCCTTGTACCTTTCAAGTGTGAACGTAAAATAATGCAACCATTTTGGAAAATAGTTTGGCAGTTCCTCAAAATGCTAAACGTATAGTTGTCATGTGACCTCACAACTCCATTCCCAGGTATCTACCTATGAGAACTGAAACATGTTCACATAAAAACTTGTACATGAATATTCATAACAGCACTATTCGTAATAGCCAAAGGTGGAACAACTCAAATGTTCATCAACTGGCGAATGGATAAAGTGTGATGCATCTATACAATGAAATATTATTTAATAATAAAAAAGGAATGAAGTACTGCTACATGCTACAACATGGATGAACCTTGAAAACATTACAGTAAGTGAAAGAAGGCCATCCCAAAACTTGGGAAAATGTCTAAAATCTTTATGGAGGAAATTAGAAACATTTATTCCAGACAAAAATGAAGACTTAAATATTTGGTGGAAATCTCCCACCATATTTTCCTGTAGTAACTAACACTTTAGGCCTTGCTTCCCACTCCTTAAGTGAGTTTTTAGTAGAGAGTTTGTCTGACCTCCATGGGTCCCATTTTCTCTATTGGATGCAGCTAATCCATTAAATTGCTCCAAGCAGTGCAGATTCTCCCTCTCTGTTGTCCCTCTTCACTCTATCTGACCTTAAGTAACAAAGCTGGTTGGAGTGTTTACTTTGCAAGCCCAAACTTTCCCTAAATCCCAAGGTCTCCAAGACTGACTGGGGAAGAGAGTAGAGGAAACCATGTCTTCACAGATCTAAAGCACATTCCCTAACCACTTTTATCAACAATAAAAGCAATACTTTGATCACCATTTATCCATCTCTGCTAGAGCAATTTGGGAGGGAAAGGGGGGAATTATTTAATGATCTCCGAAAACCCCAACACGACATCATCACATTGAAGGCTTACTGTGTGCTGTACCCTATTCTAAGTGTGCTTTGTGAATTAGCATTCTTAAGCCCCACCAAATTCTGAAATAAACACTATTGTTAGCCTTTTTGCATATGAGGAGAGTGGGACACACTGAGTAAATAAAAGGATGTATCACCTCATGAATGGAAAGATCCAATAAAATAAAGAGGTCAGTTCTCTCCCAAATGATCCTGTAAATCCAGTGCAAACTACAGTCAAAACTGCAACAAGTATTTTCACTAAACTTGAAAGTGGATCCTAAAATACACATAGAAGAGGAGAAACAAGAATAAAAAGCAAGAATATTCAAGATTTTGAAGAAGAGTGGGGAGAGGGAGGTTAATCCTTCCAGATATTAAACTTAAGATAAATCAATGTGGTTGGTAGATAAATAGATCATCAATGGAGATTAACAAGTCCAGAAACAGAGCCAGTGTCCACGAGAACTTGGAGTGTGACAGAAGAAGCTTCACAAATCAGTGGAGAAAAGGGTATGCTCATCTAATTAGCTGTCCCTATAGAGCAATAAATTAGGCCTCACCTCACAAGAACATAGATTTATTTATTTATTTATTTATTTATTTTTGCTGTGTTGGGTCTTCGTTTCTGTGCGAGGGCTTTCTCTAGTTGTGGCAAGCGGGGGCCACTCTTCATCACGGTGCGCGGGCCTCTAACTATCACGGCCTCTCTTCTTGCAGATCAGAGGCTCCAAACGCGCAGGCTCAGTAGTTGTGGCTCACGGGCCTAGTTGCTCCGTGGCATGTGGGATTCCCCCCAGACCAGGGCTCGAACCCGTGTTCCCTGCATTAGCAGACAGATTCTCAACCACTGCGCCACCAGGGAAGCCCAAGAACATGGGTTTAAATCAACACTTATTAAAGGTATATGTATGAAAAATAAAACATTTAAAACTTTTTAAAATTTTTAATACATTAAAATTAAGTGTCTAGACAACAAGAGACACAACATACAAAATTAAGACAAATACTAAGAGAAGATACATCCAATGTAAAGTTCTTAAAATCCAGTAGCCCTAGTATAAATTTCTTAGAACTTTACAAATCAATTTGAAAAACACTATCCTTTTTTTTTCAAATGGGCAAAAGATAACAGCTAGTTCACATAAGAATGATCAATAAATATGTGAAAAGATTCTCATCAGCAATCAAGGAAACACAAAGGAAAAGAATATGGAATGCTATTTCTTACACAAAGGATTGGCAGAAGATCAAAAATCTAATAATATAAACATTGAGGGGTATGTGGGGAAGCAAGCACCCTAAGTGTAAATTATAAAATATGGCAATATCTAGTAAAACTGAAAATGTACATATCCTACAAACTAGCAATTCTACTTCTAGGAACTGACCTAGAGGCTCTCTTTCACATTTTCACTGGAAAGCTATACAAGGGTATTCCAGGTAGCATCCTTTATCTTCGGGAAAAACTGGAAGTAATCTAAATGTTCAATGATAGGCCAATAGATTAAAATAAAATTGAAGAATATTTACACCTAAGTGTTCATCAACACAGTGGAACACTATAGAGTCTTAAAATACATAAGATAGTTCTACACGCAGGAAGGTGATGAAATCTCAAAAACATTTCAAGATAGATTCATATAAATTTTTACAAACCATGAAACAATGTTATATTTTGTTTATGGATACAAACACACATAGTAAGAGCATGAAAGTATGGAACAATTTCAGTATGGTGATTACTTTTGGGGTTCAGGGAAGGGAATAGGAAAAGGAAGATTTCATCCTTATCTGTCATACTGTTTTATTTCTGCAAAACAATATTTGAAGCAAGAGCAGTGAAGTATCAGCGCACATTAAAACTGGTTAGTGAGTATTTAACTCTTTACTACCGCCAGCAATTTTTGTAATTTTATATGGTTTAATAATTTAAGAAACAAAATATAAGCTTCATTTATTTCTGTGTTCCTCAAATTTTTTCTGTGCTCCTCAAATTTTTCTAAGTCATCAGCTACCTTTACGTCTCCTTAACTACATATGAGAAACATATGCTTTAAAAACTAATAAAAAAGTAACAAACTTCATTTTTATCGATTGTCACTATGATATCAAATATCTATAAAATTGTGAAGAAAACAAAAATATATATACAAATAAAACCTTTCTAGTTGGTTTTGGAGTAGGGAAAATGCCAAAGTAGAGAATTTTCTGCATCTTTATGTGGTGTAGAAATGGACTTGAAGGCTATAAGGAAAAAATCAAGACCATAATTTATTCCCATGAATCCATCTAGAATGCACTGCTTGAATGAAGGAAAAAGTAGCTGTTTACCAATCCAAAAATGGGCAGAGGACCTAAATAGACATTTCTCCAAAGAAGATACACAGATTGCCAACAAACACATGAAAGAATGCTCAACATCACTAATCATTAGAGAAATACAGATCAAAACTACAATGGGGTATCACCTCACACCAGTCAGAATGGCCATCATCAAAAAATCTATAAACAATAAATGCTGGAGAGGGTGTGGAGAAAGAGGAACCCTCTTGCACTGTTGGTGGGAATGTAAATTGGTACAGCCACTATGGAGAACAGTATAGAGGTTCCTCAAAAAGCTAAAAATAGAACTACCATGCGACCCAGCAATCCCACTACTGGGCAAATACCCTGAGAAAAGCATAATTCAAAAAGAGTCATGAACCACAATGGTCACTGCAGCACTATTTAGAATACCTAGGACATGGAAGCAACCTAAGTGTCCATCAACAGATGAACAGGTAAAGAAGATGTGACACATATATACAATGGAATATTACTCAGCCATAAAAGGAAACGAAATTGAGTTATTTGTAGTGAGGTGGATGGACCCAGAGTCTGTTACACAGAGTGAAGTAAGTCAGAAAGAGAAAAACAAATATATGCTAACACATATATATGGAATCCAAAAAAAAAAAAATTATTCTGAAGAACATAGGGGCAGGACAGGAATAAAGACGAAGATGTAGAGAATGGACCTGAGGACACGGGGAGGGGGAAGGGTAAACTGAGATGAAGTGAGAGGGTGGCATGGACATATATATACTACCAAATGTAAAGTAGATAGATAGTGGGAAGCAGCCGCATAGCACAGGGAGATCAACTTGGTGCTTTGTGACCACCTAGAGGGGTGGGATAGGGAGGGTGGGAGGGAGACGCAAGAGGGAGGAGATATGGGGATATATGTATATGTATAGCTGATTCACTTTGTTATAAAGCAGAAGCTAACACACCATTGTAAAGCAATTATACTCCAATAAAGGTGTTTAAAAAAAAGTGGCTGTTTAGTGCTTAGGGGCTTTTTTAGAGGACTTAAGGGACTTATTAGATGCTTAGATATTTGAAACAGGATAACCAGCTTTCAGGCACAGGTGGGCCTTAATTCCAGTTGGTTTCCTTCTGGTAGGACAAAGTTTCCATATGCCCAGCTTCTAAAATGTTATCTCAATTTTACCTGCAAAAATTAGATTATCCAATTTATGTGTGGGGAGTTAGAGAATTGTCACTTGACTTTGTACATATAGGGTGTGGCTTCTCACAGCCAGGGCCCTTTGGAGACCACAAACACTGAAAAGATTATGGAGTCCTCTCACCCAATTGGTAATTCAAATTTCTATTTTGACACAAGATTTTCATGCATACTGAAATTAAAAGAATCCCTCTCTCCATTTTTGAGTGTGAAATTCTAGAAAACTATGTCAAAGTTAACTTGTTTATTTGTAGAGGGAGGATTCCCTTGCTTTTCTGGTGCTCTGAACACATCATAATCTATGGAGTAGTCCTGCACTGTCTCAGCTATCTGTAAAGCTAAAGGGCTCTTTAAGGCAACCCGTTATTTTAAACCTTAGAAGTGACTAGAAAAAGCTACTAGAAGCTGTAAGTTTTCTCACTGGTTTCAGGACTCAGATTCTAGTCTGAAAAAGCAAACACTCTAGTAGTTGAATGAGTAAGTACCACAGGGCTGAAGCCTAATGTTGAGATAGATGTTCATTTACACTCTCCCGTCCTCTGCCACAAAACGAGAATGTAAGACATCAGTGGAATTTGGACCTAAAACCTTATGAATGTGCTACGTGAATGCTTTTTGGAAAAGGTATACACTTTAGCTTCAGGACTTCTTTTGTTGTGTTTGACAGAGTGCAATTACTGGAATAAGATTGCCAAAATGCCTTTCCCAACCAATGCTACAGACTTCTGCAAATAAAGGTCATGTAGACATGCTCTTTTAGGTTTCAAAAATAAGGTTAATTGTAACAGTAGGTATAGCTTTAAACCAATTAATTTTAAGCCCATGCAATCTTACCAAAGAGCTTTATATTTTTATAAACTTGTTTCAGCAAACTTATTGAGAGCCGGGTCTATCTATCTGTGACATTCTGCTCAGTGCCCAGTGAGGCGATGGGTAAAATGTCTACTTGTTACATTACAAATCATAAGTCACCTGTTTTCAAGTTATGTAAAGACATTCAAAAGTATATGAGTTAGGGACTTCCCTGGTGGCACAGTGGATAAGACTCTGCACTCCCAATACTGGGGGCCTGGGTTTGATCCCCAGTCAGGGAACTAGATCCCACATGCATGCTGCAACTAAGAGTTCACATGTCACAGCTAAGGAGCTGGCGAGCTGCAACTAAGGGGCCTGCCTGCCACAACTAAGACCCAGCACAACCAAACAAACAAATGAGTAAATACTCTTTTAAAAATAAATAAATAAAAATTTTTAAAAAGTACATGAGTTAAAATTTACATTAATCTAAAAATTTAATTTTTTAAAACACATTCGTGGAACTGTAGTAGGAAATACCACCTGAGACCTTTTTGTAAAAAGTCCTTTTTTTGTGTGATTCTCCAAATCAGTTTAGTAAATCCAAGAACACCACCAATCAATCTGTCAATTAATCAATGTTCTTGAGTCCTTGTTATATGAAAAGAATCATAACAGTTGTTGTGTGGAATTTTTTTTTTTAAGTATAAAGGGTTTGCCCTTAAGAGATTTATAATTTGGTCAGGAAGAAAAGGCTTAAGTGCATTAAAACATAAATTACCACGTAAGAAAACAACACAAAAGCAGACAAAGGCAATGTATGATCAGTTGTCCAATCTAAATAAATGTGATTCTTTCATAAAAGGAAGAAATCATTGTGGAACAAAATTTGGTATGTGAAAATTTCACTATTTAACCAAGAAATGCTAAAGGACAGGCCAGTCACAGACCAGTTGAGCAAGAGGGCTCCCTTGCTCCAATGTTAAGACCAAACTAGGTCAAAACTATTGGGTATTTACATGTCTTTAAGGTTGTGAACTGAGATTGTAAACAGGGGAAAGATTAGGATAGCAAGCTGAGGTTGGAGAACCAAAATGCTGAGAGCTCCTTGCGCACTTCCTGGGAACCCTTCTGGTCAGCAATTCTGACACATTTGACGTGCTTATTGCGGATGGTTACATTTGCATGTGTTCTCACAAAACGGATAGTATTGTTTTAACTGCAGTTAACTGTATCTCAACCTTAATGATATAGTTCACGTACCATACAGTTCACTCATTTAAAGTGGACAGTTCATTGGTTTTTAGTACATTCACAAAGTTGTGCAACCATCACCACAATAAATTTTACTATATTATCTTCCCACAAAGAAACTCTGTACCCCCTGATGAGTCACTACCTATCTTCCCTCTGCCCAGCCCTTGGCAACCATGAATCTGCTTTCTGTCCCTATGGATTTGCCTCTTCAGGACATCTTGCATACGTGGAATCAGACAATATATGGCTTTTTGTGTCTCACTTCTTCCACTTAGCATAACAAGGTTTATCCATGTTGCAGCACAAATCAGTACATACTTCATTCCTTTTTATGGCTATATAATATTTCACTCTATGAATTTACCATACTTTGTTTTATCCACTCATCAGTTGACTGGATAACATTTGGGCTATTATGAATAATGCTGCTATGAACATTCATGCACAAGTTTTTGTGTGAACATATGTTTTCAATTCTCTTGGGTATAAACCCAAGAATGGAATTGCTGCATCATATGGTATGTCCATCTTTAGCATGTTGAGGAACCACCAAACTTTTTCAAAGTAGTTGCACAATTTTATATTTCCATAAGCAATTTCTCCACAATCTCACCAACACTTGTTATTATTTGTCTTTTTTTAAATTATAACCATCATAGTGGGTGTAAACTGTTATTTCAGTGTGCTTCTGATTTTCATTTCCCTGATAGTTAATGACGTTAAGCATATTTTCGTGTGCTCATTGACCACTTGTATATTCTCCTTGGAGAAATGTCTATTTCAATCTTTTTCCCCCTTTTTAAAATAATTAATTAATTTTTATTTTTGGCTGCATTGGGTGTTCGTTGCTGCGCACGGGCTTTCTCTAGTTGCGGTGAGTAGGGGCTACTCTTCATTGCGGTGCACAGGCTTCTCATTAAGGTGGCTTTTCTTGTTGCGGAGCGTGGGCTCTAGGCATGCAGGCTTCAGCAGTTGTGGCACGTGGGTTCTAGAGCACAGGCTCAGTAGTTGTGGTGCACGGGCTTAGTTGCTTCGCAGCATGTGGGAACTTCCTGGACCAGGGCTCAAACCCATGTCCCCTGCATTGGCAGCCAGATTCTTAACCACTGAGTCACCAGGGAAGTCCTGCGCCTTTTTAAATCAGGTTATCTGTCTTTTTATTATTGAGTTGGAAGAATTCTTCATATGTATTCTAGATACAAGTTCTTTATCAGGGTTGTGTTTTCAATTTCTTAATAGTGTCCTACGAAACACAGAAGTTTTTCATTTTGATGAAGTCCACTTTGTCTATTTTTCTTTTGTCTCTTGTGCTTTTGGTGTCACATCTAAGAAATGATTATGAAACACAGGTCACAAAGATTTACCTCTATGTTTTCTTCCAAGAGTTTTATAAGTTTAGCTCTTACATTTGGCCCTTTGATCCAATTTGAGTTAATTTTTGTATATGCTATGAGGTAGGGATTCCACTTCATTCTTTTGCTTATGGTTATCTCATCCCAGAATCATTTGTTGAAAATACTATTCTTTCCCCATTTAATTTTCTTAGCACTCTTGTCAAAAATCAACTGACTCTAAACGTGAGGGTTTATTTCTGGATTCTCAATACATTCTATTGATCTAGATGCCTGTCCTTATGCTAGTACCTCAATGTTTTTGGGGTTTTTTTTGGGTTTTTTTGGGGGTTTTTTTTGTGGTACGCGGGCCTCTCACCGTTGTGGCCTCTCTGGTTGTGGAGCACAGGCTCCGGACGCGCAGGCTCAGCGGCCATGGCTCACGGACCTAGCCGCTCCGCGGCATGTGGGATCTTCTCGGACCGGGGCACGAACCCATGTCCCCTGCATTGTCAGGCAGACTCTCAACCACTGCGCCACCAGGGAAGCCCTCAATGTTTTGATTACTGTTGCTTTTTAAACTGTTTTGAAATGTTTGACTCTTCCAATTTTGTTATTTTTCAAGACTGCATATATTTTTTTATAACATATTTCATTTTTTATCCACATATCCCTTTTATAGTTGATTTTGAAACAAAGTCCTAGTGATAATTTACATAAAATCTGTCTTTTCCTCTTTGTGGAGGTGTCCTGTCATTCTCTTCTTTGGGTTGATGTTAAACATCAAGGCTCCTCTTGCTGGAACTGACTGAGGCAAAGCTCCCGAAAAAAAGCCTTCTATGACGGTGGCAGTTCTTCCTTCTTCCTCAAAGTTCCTTCTTAAACCAGATCTTGTCTCTTTGCATTGTTTTCTTAAACTCTTGAGACCTTCAGGACAATTGCTCTATCTCTGATAATTGCAGTTGAACTGCCCAAACTGAAACTGAGTGAGTGAATGCCTTAATAATAGGCTTTTTAACCACACTATAAAGTTCTTTGCTTTATACCTCTTTCAAATGCCCTCTTGGTTCCACATAGCTAGGGATATAATAGATTCTCTATAAACAATCCAAATAATCCATGGTTAATTGATGATGTTAGGCGAAAAAACGCCAGCTTTAAATGTTGATAGCAGTTAGTGAAAAGAAATCCAAATCTATAATTTCTAAATTTCTTTACCTGTAACTACTTCATATATGTTGTTTTATATAGAAGTATAATAACTAACACTTATGTAGTACTCTCTGTGTTCCAGGCACTATTTAAGTGTTTTTCCTATTTTAACTCATTCACTCCTCTCACTGATACCACAAGTTTGGTATTACTATTAGTCCCATCTTACAGATGAGGAAAACAATGTATATGGAGATTAAGTAATTTGTTCAAGATTACATGACTATTAAGTTGCAGAGTCAAGTGCAAACCTGGACAGTCTTGCTCCAAAGTTTGTGTGTGTGTGTATGTGTGTGTGTGTGTGTGTGTCAGTCGCCTGTTTATATCAACATGGTATGATACCATTATGTGGTAGAGGTAATTAGAGAATAGCATGCCATACCATAATGTACAGTGTGGTTCAGAGAGAGAATGTAAAAGGGATCAGAGAAGAGAGAGGTCCTTATGCATAGAAATGACTGGAAAAGAATTTCCTAAGTAGAGAAGATATGAGCAGGCCTTAGGTCCGTTTGCTCTAAGTCAATTTACCAAATGATCAATTTGCCAAATGACAAATTAGCTAAAATGTGTCAGAAAATTCATTGCAGCTATGGTACTACAAGAGCCATCCACATGGCCAAGAGCAGAAAGGGACAGAGCTATCTAAGTTGCAAGATTGATAACCAAAATTGATAGTCATTTGACAAGTCTAACAAGTCTCTATCTACAGAATTATGGCACAGCTTTAAGGAAGCTGAAATGTGGGAAAAGTCCCCATTAAGGCAATGCATTGATGATTCAGCACATTAATCATTTGTGGAACTGATTTTTGGTGAACTGGCTTGTGGCAAATTCACTGTCAATGAGTTGATTTTTGCTGCATGTGCCTGATTCAGCATCTAGAACTGTAACGTATAAACGTTGGTTTGATCCTACAATCCCCAACCTGATGACCTTGAATCCTTTTTTACTGTAACCTACAATAAGGAATACACTTTACAGTGTGACCACACACACACACACACACACACACACACACACACACACACAAGATTCACATTGCCCTTACCTCAGGCAATGCACTCTGGTATTTTCTATTCTATTCTATTTCTTTTTTTCCCCAATACTGATTACAACCCAATAACACGATTTCATCATCACTCAGTTGGTTATGACCTGCAGTTTAGAAAACCTCCTAACAGAAAACCTGTTGTAACTTTGAATATACAGTACAAGGCTAACAGTCCTATAGCACCAAACTAACATGGGTAATACTATTTTGGAGATAATAATGGATATAATCCCAACTCAGTGTTTCAGGATACAGTTCTCCACTTACAATGAAACCGGGAACATTCTGTCTACTCTAAATCCTGCTGTGGGGCTGTAGGGAGATCTTGCAGATCCAAATAGCTTGTATGGCTGCCATGGCCTGGTGGGTAGATGTAGAGCTAGTTAAGGGGCTGGGAGGCATATGCCTTGACCACCAGATGCCTCACTAGTGAGGCCATTTTTTTCCCTCTACCAAACCTGCAAGTCTCACTTTCCACTGCTAGAACTTGCTATCTGGTGCCCATAGAAATTGCTCTTTCCCTTGTTCCACTAATAAACCAAAGAGCATCTTTCAAGTCCTGGAATCAAGTCATCAATCCTTCGAGATTTTCTAGGGGGATATAGTGCTGGTGATAAGAAGGTAGAGATGGGATGGGAGTTTTATGCTGTGTTTGCCTCATGCCTTTCTTTTTCCCTTGGGCCATGTAGGAACGACAGAATTGCACATAGATTCTTGTGGTGGGTAGTCAAGTACAGTAACATTGATTCATCATCATTTCAAGAAAAACCAGACTTGGGCGGGTCTGACTGGGCTTTCAGATCGTCTGGCTAAAATCACTATTTTATGACATTATTTCTAATTCAGTGACATATATTAGAGGGAACAATAATTTTAATAAGTACGCCATGTGCTATTTTATAATGTCCTTTCATTTAGCCACGCATTTAAACAAGTTAGATGCTGATTATACTTCAAGTGTAAAATGCTGAAGGCCTATTCTGCTCTTTTGAGTCCAATTAAAATTTTAATTACTTGGTAAAGTGAAGCACTTCAGGAAGGAGAGGTGACATTTCACCCAAAGATTTTTCTAAAGTTAAGGGTTGAAAAACAATATTTTTATGTGCTATTGTTCACTGATGACCAACCAGTGCTTTTCTTATGAGCTCATTTTGTTCAATTTTAACTCTCTCCATTTGTTCATCTCCACTGGATTTGTATCAACGCTACTGAATGCTAATAGAAAATATTCGAGTCAAAGACAAAGAATAAGGAAAATATCTGGGATTTGCAAATCTCTGGGATTACATCCTTTGCAGCTGGAACTTCCCATATTGGCGTCAACCCAAACTTAATTTAGAGAGAAAATTTGATTAGCATCCCTTCAGTTATGAGGACTTTATAAAGCAAAATGTTTTCTTGCCACTTTTGTTAGATTTTTTTCCTTCTTCATCCACGTATCTTTAGAAGAAGAAGGAGAAAAAAGAGCTGCCCTTTGAAACAGACTTAAGAAGATGAATGTGGGGACCCCCTGGTGGTCCAGGGGTAAGACTCCGTGCTCCCAATGCAGGGGGCCTGGGTTTGATCCCTAGTCGGGAAACTAGATCCCACACGCATACCGCAACTAAGACTTTGCATGCCGCAACTGAGTCCACATGTTGCAACTAAGAAGCCCGCACGCTGCAACTAAAAAAAGATCCCACATGCTGCAAGAAAGACGCGGCACAGCCAAAATAAATAAATAAATAATATAAATAAATAAGGAAAATGTGAAGTACTCAATTTGCAAAACTGAGAAAATACAAAGCTGAGAGTATTACATTGGCATTTGAGTATCTCGAATGCCTACTGTGCGTGTTGGATGATCCTAGTGAATGCATGTGAATCTGTTGTGCAACTCCGGTCCCATGTTCTCTGGTGTGGCCCTGCTACCTCTGTGAATTAAAGTATAATGCTAATGAGGTGACATGGCAGGCATGGTCCCTGTTTGAGTTACTCAGCATCATTCAGAGAAATTTTACTTTTATCACCAGCTAAACTTCTAACTCCAGTGAACTGCTGGGACATTTTGTGCTACTGCTGACAATAGCACTGGCTGAGGACTGTGAGTGATAACGCCATCGATACTCAAGAAATCTTCAAGTGCCTGGTACCTCATAGGCACTCGATAAATATTTGTTGACTGATTAAGTGGTGCCTGATTGTTATACGAAGAATACATTTATTCTTCCTGGAAGCAGTGACGTAGAGTGGGAAGAATACCAAATATAGGATAAGCAGCCTATCCTGCCTATTTGCCAGCTTAGTAATTTGGGGCAGCATAAAAAAAAAAAATCTCCCTGAGGCCCCATTTCCAAGTCTGTAAAATGAGAGGAAGAACTCTGTCTCGAAAAAGAGTTGTGGGAGAATTAAATGGGGTGACAGAATGCAAAAACACCTGACACACAGGGGGGAACCTCAGTAAATGCTGGTTGAATCAAATCCCAAATTACTCATTCTCATGAATGAATTTGTCCCTAATTTTAGTCTTTCCACCAATAATTTTTATCTATATATTTATTTTGTTCTCTGCGTTATTTAGTATTCCTCCTCCCTTAAAAATAATCAACTCATTTTTGGCAAAGTACAGATGCAGGCAAAAATAATAAAAATATTAAATATTACAATGTCAATAAAAAAAGATTAAGACCTTCTTTGAGATATTAGTCAGCTCACAGAGCAGGCTCCTAAGTGTACATTAGTAAGGGAAGCAATGAATCCAACAGTAAATTCCCTGGGTAAAAACAACTGTGCTCTTCACAGAGAACCCAACTGATTGTAATTTTATGCCATCCTCTCATCAAGGATGGCCTCTTGGCAGTTACCTAAGCTGGCATTATTATTAGGTTAATATGAAAATTTATGACAGATGCTGAGATACTTCCCTTCAAATAAAATGAAAATAGCGTCCAAGGAAGAAGAAAGACATACATGTGAAGGGGCCAAAAATCAGCTGAGTTAGAAAGGGGCCACTCTGAAGCTGTGCTCTACCTAATAGGAGACTGACAGCTCCAGTCTGTGACAGGCCAGACTTCTTGGGAGCTGCCTCTTCTCTTCCAGACCAGACCAGATGATAATCAGTAACTGTCACATGAATAGGCAGAGCTGGGCCTGGGCCTGAAACTGCAGTGAGGAACACCAGTTCCAGCCAACAAACCTGCAAAGCAGCTGGGAAATAGGAAAATGCAAATATCCTGGGTCTCCTCAGCCTTCAACGCAGAATCTAAGTACCACCCAACATACAGTCGGCTGTTTCGGGAACATAAAGAATTTCTTTTAGGGACTTCCCTGGTGACACAGTGGTTAAGAATCTGCCTGCCAATGCAGGGGACACAGGTTCAAGCCATGGTGCAAGAAGAACCCACATGCCATGAAGCAAGTAAGCATGTGCGCACAACTACTGAGCCTGTGCTCTAGAGCCTGTGAGCCGCAACTACCGAGCCCACACGCCTAGAGCTCATGTTCCGCAACAAGAGAAACCACTTCAGTGAGAAGCCCACGCACCACAACGAGGAGTAGTCCCTGCTCGCCGCAACTAGAGAAGACCTGCGCACAGCAATGAAGACCCAACACAGCCAAAAATAAATAAATAAATAAATTTATTTTAAAAAAAGAAAAGAATTACTTTTAGGAAAAGACGGCAATTTAAAATTGGCTTTGAAATGTCCTTAATTTCAGAAGCTTTTGATTTCCAACGATATTCCCATATAATTTTCATCCCTGCAAATTTTAGTGTTTGAAAAATTAAAAAAACCTAAATCTTCTTGGAATTAGTTCAATTTACTTTGTCAGTATTTATTTCTAAAGAAGGAGATGACTCTTTTAAAAGAAAATTTTGAGACCTTCTGAGATATCAAGTGATTTGAATAAGAGGAAGTGTTTATTTACATGGTCTCATTCTGCCTAGTCCACTGTTTTCTTATCTTAAAAGGAGTTGGCATTCCAATGTTTTCATATGTACTAATGAGCTATAACAACAATTGCCCACCCACTTAAATGAATCTATTTAGTAATAAAGAAGGTAGTCTTGTGGTTTCCCCACCATTAGGAGCACTTCCCAAAGAAAAGCCGTTCTTAGTTTACCTTTGCCTCCTCTCTCAGACTGGGATAGGGTACAACTTGCTTTGTAGACTACAAAGTTGAGGAGAGTAAATGCTCCTTTTTAAGCTTCCATATCTTGCCATATTCTCCTACAACCTGTCCTGCAGGCTCTCTGCCCACTAAATCATCTGAAGCAACAGATGCATTCTGCAATTGCCAGTAAATATGTGTGAGGGGAGGGCTCTCTGCAGGCGTTTCCTGTGGTTTAGAGCCATTACTATATTGACACTTTTACTTTTTCAACTTAGAAATTATTTTTCTTTATAATTTAATTAGAGATGGAAGTCAATGATAGGTGTCCTCTTAGGAAAGGCAGAGCGGTACTAAACCAAGTCCCCAGGTCAAGACTGTTTCCCCCACCTCATGAGTTGTATTTCTTTTTTACTTTGGTTTCTTTTTTTGTAACTTGACAAAACCACTTTAATTACTTAATGTACTGAAGAACATACTGTGTCCACAACGTGCACTGAATATATAGCAAGGATCAGTCTCTCTGTGTTGTAATTTCAGACTGAAATGCAAAGTCTTCATAAGCAATTCAAATGTTCACCACTAAGGTTTGGGGAAAATAAGTAAATAAAATCAGTTGTAAAGTTTTATACTTCCAGAAGAGAACCTGGCATTCTAGCATTTATTTATTTATATATATATATTTTTTCTATTTATTTATTTGGCTGTGTCGAGTCTTCGTTGCTGCATGCAGGCTTTCTCTAGTTGCGGCAAGCGGGGCTACTCTTCGTTGCGGTGCGAGGGCTTCTCATTGCGGTGGCTTCTCTTGTTGTGGAGCACGGTCTCTAGGCACGTGGGCTTCGGTAGTTGCATCACGCAGGCTCAGTAGTTGTGGCGCACGGGCTTAGTTGCTCCATGGCATGTGGGATCTTCCCGGACCAGGGCTTGAACCCGTGTCCTCTGCATTGGCAGGTAGATTCTTAACCACTGTGCCACCAGATAAGCCCATTCTAGCATTTAATGTCACCCTGGCTATTTCCTAAAATGTAAACTTTGTAATGTATGTAAATTGGGGGATTCATTATAGAAACACTTATTTTCAAAAGTTAGGCAAGTTATATCAATCTAACTAAAACTTAGCCAAAACAATATCACTGATAATCAGGAACACTTTTTGGAAATATTTATTATGTTTATACATATTATTTAAATGTATTATTATTTATTATTGAAAAACTGATACATGTCTGTTTTAAAATGTACAAATAACACAGAAATAAAAAGTGTAAATTCCTCCATCCAACTCCCAAGAGTACTATTAACCATCTTACATGTATTTGAAATATATTTTTTAAAATTTTATCATATCATATTAGCATTATATATAATATACATATATATATATAATAATATATGTATAGATTTTACAAAACTGGAATTATATAATGTTCTGCTGCTTGCTTTTCCACTTAACTACATTTCAGATACCTTTCTTTCTGCGTCAATACAATAAATAGGCAGAATGAGCTATTTCACTCTTCTTTATTACTGAATACTAATTCAGTTTGCATAATTTTTTTAATCTAGCCACTACTAATTGACATTTGGCTTACTGTTACTCTTTAATGAATATAAACACTGCCCTAAAGGACATTCTTGGTCTCTGTAGAATAGAAATTATTCTCTGCAGAGTAGAAATGCTGCTTCAGAGGATAGGTTTATTTAAATTTTTGAACAATATTTCACATTGGCCTTCAACTATGGGACTATATTGGATGCCTCTTGTGCCCACCACACATCTCAGCCCACCGTTTACTTCCACTATTGCTGCAGCTTGGTGCAGCTGTCTGCAGCCTGACAGCACCTCACTCCAGCCTCACCTCGTCTCTAACCTCTGCTCCAGGTTTCTTAGGCTGTGAGGAGGGTGCCTGTGGGACCCTGATCAGCTTTGGCACTTGCGCAAACCTTGGAATGTGAAAGGCTGACATCTCCTGGTGCAACCCTTGTCCAATGAGGACAGGAGCTTGTGGGGAAATGGTCCCCTCCCCTCTCCCATTCTTTAAGAGGGCAATTGGGAGGCCAGATCTACATAGCTCCTCAGTAGGTCCTGGAAGAATCCAGCCCTGATTGCCCACAAGGGTGGTGACCAGCTGGAAAAGGGTCCCCTGGACTGGTTTTTCTCTCACTTTTTACTCCCCTACTCCTGTTCCCCTGTCTCAGGCTCTACTTTCTGGGGGGACCTCAGCTAACACAGGTACAGATTAAATCTTACCACTGATGACTGGTTCTTCTTGTCCTCAGCCACAGCAGGCACTAGCTACGTTTTTAAATATTGTCTAGCTGATAGGAAATCTCACTGTTTTAATTTGCATGTCTGATTAACAGTAAGTTAAACATAAAACATGGGTTTAAAAATCAGCAAGTGAACCACAATCAAGAATCAGTCATTTCGTCTAACATTAAAACCCTAAGGAAAAACACTTTGTTGCCTCCCTCCCCATCAGGGTAGTACTTTCTGATTTTCACATAATCATTGATATAACAAAGGCAATACCAAGGAAACAACATGACCAGAAGTCTTTTGTTACTGCCTTATAGCCCTTGAAATGTTAAAAGAGGACCAGCAAATGATAACTACTTAATTTGAATTGGAGCTTTTGTCTATATGTGTTAGACTTTCATAAAATGTTAGAGCTGCAATAGATGTTAAATGTCCTCTGGTTCAGGATCCTTACTTTGAAAATGGAGTCACTAAGACCCAGGGAAGGGAAGTGCCTGAACGACTCACCCTATATGACACAGACAGAGGTAGCAACAACTTGGGACTCATGGCCCTTGGTTTGGCACTTTTTCTACTAAATCATAATGCCCTCTCCTCGGAAACTGATCATTTGGCTTTTCCAAAACATCCTCAGTTCTGGTATCTGTTAGGACCCCATTTACTTTTGTTTTTTTTGTTTTTCTTTTAATTAATTAATTAATTTATTCATTTATTTGGCTGTGTTGGGTCTTCGTTACTGCACGTGGGCTTTCTCTAGTTGTGGCGAGCAGGGGCTACTCTTCGTTGTGATGCGTGGGCTTCTCATTGCAGTGGCTTCTCTTGTTGTGGAGCATGGGCTTGAGGCATGCGGGCTTCAGTAGTTGTGGCTCTCAGGCTCTAGATCGCAGGCTCAGTAGTTGTGGCGCATGGGCTTAGTTGCTCTGCAGCATGTGGGATCTTCCCGGAGCAGGGATCGAACCCATGTCCCCTGCATTGGCAGGTGGATTCTTAACCACTGTGCAACCAGGGAAGTCCCAAGACCCCATTTATTTTGAAATAAGAAATGTTATTCATACTTTCACCATAAAGACACCACAAAGGACTATTTTTAAAGAAAAATATCCAGAGAGGTTATATCTTTGTAAGCAACTTTGTAACAGTGACCTCATGAAAGAGCTTTCCGGTGGCTCCAAAATTGTGATTTATTACTAGGATACTGGGATCCCGGCATACATCACTGTTCCAAGTTGACATAAAAATATGAGGTCAACACAAATATCTAAAATAAAAAACAAAATAAAATGAAACTGACAATTGCTAAGGAAACATCAAGATCAATTAGAGGTCAGAGGCCTTAAATTTATTAGAAGCCTATAGCTACCAGCAATGTAAAGGGAAACTGGAGATCTGTATCTCGCAAGACTAGATTCCAGAGTTAACTTTGTCTCTTTGGATGTATTAGAGATTTACCTTGAATTTTCATATGTGTAATTTTTATTTATTATGGTAAAACTCTATTTAAAATAATGAAAGTTTTAAAAAGTCATTGGAAGTGATTCATGTATTTGGGCAATTGAGTTTTTAATGCATACTTTCAATTCCTATTATGGTTAACTAACCTATAATAACTCTGCTGAGTTTGCTTTAGCCATATAGTATTTCAGCACAGGGAAGAGGTAATATTTGCGGTGCACCTACTAAGTGCTATGTACTTTGCATGATTTCAACTTCATTGCTAGACCCTGTCCTAGTTTGAGTTCCCATAAAAGCAGACCTTGAGACAAGATTCTAATGCAAATAGTTGTTTGGGAGGTGAAGGCAGAGTAGTGAAGAAATGATACAGGGAAGGCAGCTAATAAAGGTTTATTTCCAAGCTGGCTACTACTATGAGTAACTGGAGCTTAGTCTTGCTGGGAAAAAATCGAGAAATCATTGTAGAACACACTCCTGGGTTATCCCACATCGAGGGTAAGAAAGCTGGTATGTTGGTCAATGTTTAACAAACAGCTCTGGGAGAGGGTGGGAGAGTTTTGATTTGTAGCGTTTGTTTATTCCTGTGGTGTAAATACTCCCATCATGGCCAATTTTAAGCTGTCAACGTGACATCACTGAACTTGGAGTTGGGAAGACATGTGTATTCCAGGTTCTCATAAGTTGGTGCAAACCACCTGTAGTAGTACACCACTGCAACTTCCAACATTGGTTAAGGACCGCTCAGGATTGAAAATTGGGGCCCACTTCCAGCTGGCCACATGGTCAGCAAAGTGAGCTTCAGAGGCCAGAGAGATGCAGTGGCCAGCATGGCAATCTGGCTGCTGTGTTCCAAAGTAGTGGTAAGGGTGAGAGGAAAAGGGCGAGGTTCCAACAGTATAGCCCCGCATTGATGATGACTAAAGTGTGTACAGCTTGCCAAAGGTCACACAGCTAATAATGGAAGAGCAGAGATTCAAACAGAGACCTGGCTAATACTAGAGCCCTCTTGTCTCTATGGCATGCTGCTTCTCCTATAGAAAGTTGTAAGTATTACAATGCATTAGTGAACAAAGAAAATTATACTGTGTTACTTAGGGTAGATTAAACTGCTATAACAAATAGATCTAAACAAGTACACTAGAATTCTATTCCTTGGTCAGCAAAATAGATTTTTTTTTCCCCCTGGGAAGGAATTCAGGAGGTTGTCTAATGGGGCTGTCCTCTACCTAATCATTTGGGGACCCTCTTATTCTGTGGCTCTGCCATCCCATGGGGCATTATAGTCATCTGTATCCAGACAGTGCCATGGCGCATATCCTATTGGTGAGAACAAGTTGCATGGCCATACCTAGCTGCAAGGCAGGCTAGGAAACATAGTCCCTGGCTGGGTAGCTGCTTTCCAACTACAACTATATGGTAATGGATGGAGAGAGGGAATTTGGTGGGCAGCTAACTGTTTCTAACACATCTTTCCAGAGAATATTTAGGCTAGATATTAATTTCCATTTCTTTGTATAATAAATTTAAAGATCTATAGTAATTCAAAGGTAATTTTTATGTTTGATAGACAATGATTTTTTTCAAATATAAGATTTGAAACAGCTTGCAACTTTGGGTTAAAAAATAATACAGAGTATAATATCCTTTTTCCCATTCAAAGGGATGTGTTAATAAAGATCCCCATGGTAAAATTTTCACTTGAGATGCTTAAATCATTGGGGAATAAAAATTCCCCATTCTCACTGAGGCAAGAACTCTGAAAGATCTCATGAATATTTTTATGGTCACTAAGAGAATGATATCTAACCAGTGAAAATCAACAAATATATTTAATATGTTATATTAGTATATATATCCAATATCTATAATGGATATATATTGCATTTTTAAGATTTGAAGAACAGGCTGTGCAGCCAGAGCATATAAGTTCAAACCCCACCTCCACCACTTCCTGGCTGAGTAACCTTGGTTAAGTTGCTTAACCTCTCCGTGGTTCAGTTTCATCTGGAAAATGCAAATGATGATAGTGCCTACTTCATAGGGTTATTGTGTAGATTAAATAAGTTAACATATATGAAGCACTTATCATCATACTGGCATATAGTAAATGCTCAATAAATCATTTATAACTATAAACTTTCTAGGATCCTGTTCCTACAAACTTTCAGATTTGTTTCATGTGTTACAGATATGGCTCCTTTTCTGCCATTCTCTTCTTCTGCATTTTAGATTCCCACTCCTCAGTTCTCTCTCATTTTCTCTCTGTCTCTCCCTTCTCTCCTTATGTCCCTCCTTCTCTCTCTCCCTCCCTCCCTCTCAATTATCCCCAATAAGAGACAATTAGAATGCATATAGAAATAAATTCTCACCTTCTTCTAAAGAAAGTGCAAAATTATATTTGCAGATGCATTCATATTCTTTTAAGGAAAGAGAACTTTTCCCCCATTAGGGATGGAATGTTGTGATTGAAGCTCAAATCCTAAGGAGTCTTGGACAGTTTGTGTTTTGTAACAACTGGAGTCAACTCCTTTTAATTGAGCATCTACTACATGAAAGGCACTGAGCTAGAGGCTCTGGGGAGACAAGGATGATGAAGGGGAGATGGTTCCTCTCTCCAGGGTCTCATGAGCTGGTGGAAAATGCAGACACGGACAAAAGTGGCTCTCCCACAAGGGCAGCCTCTGGAAGTTCTCTGAGGGAAAGGGCATCGTCTCACTTTCTCTACTCCCAGCACCTGGAACAGGGCCTGCTCATTAGCAGGTGCTTAGCAGTACCTCCCTCAGACCTGGGCAGGAGAATACAGTGCACCATGCATCACAAATCTGGAAAAGCAAATGTATTAAAGAACACACAGCTACCCTGGTCACTCAGATCTGGTGTGCAGTGCTGGCTTAGCATGACCCAGAACCCTAAACATCTGCTCTAGAGACCAGTGCCTTTCAGGCCCTAGGGAAACACTGCTTCACATGTCTTGTCCCATGACCTTGACGTGTCAAGAAGGTCTGTGGCTGTGCTCCTGCCGATGTTGGACATCAACGTTAATTTGCAGTCGGGGAGAATTTCACTAGTTGAAGTGTTCAGTAGGAGAAGAGATAAGCTAACTTGTCAAATCTGCCCCTCTGATAACAGGAATGCAATAGATTCCTGTATAACAACGTGTCATATCCTCTTCGTCGGAGTGCTCCTGTTCTTGCTTCTCTCTTTTTTTTTTTTTTTTTTTTTTTTCTGTACGCGGGCCTCTCACTGTTGTGGCCTCTCCCGTTGCGGAGCACAGCCTCCGGATGCGCAGGCTCAGCGGCCACGGCTCACGGGCCCAGCCGCTCCGCGGCATGCGGGATCCTCCCGGACCGGGGCACGAACCCGTATCTTCTGCATCGGCAGGCGGACTCTCAACCACTGCGCCACAAGGGAAGCCCTTGCTTCTCTTTTTGGCCTATTTCATAGGTCCTGAGCTAGTCACCCATTAGGCCAGTATTCACAACAGTTGCTCACAAATGCTGAGGAAAATTTTGCAGTATTAAGCAATATGTATGACTTAGACTTGTATTTATGGAAGTATAAATAAAACATGTGAAGTATGTTGCTATTCCTTACATTGGCAACTGTATGGATGTTGAATGCTAGGACTGCAAATAGTTTTATCCAAATAAAATATTTGATGACATTTAATTAAATTTTCAGAGTTAAAGACTCAGCTTTATTTGAATAATTTTTATTTAACATTTTGATATTCATCAAATTTGTAGTTTAAAATAGAATTTTGCCTCTTAATAATAACAGATAATTGGATTGTCTCAAGTGATCAAATGCCAATTATGTGAAAATCCCAATTATAACAACATAATTAGTAATTTTGTTGAAATAAAAGTAGGAAGTTAATGTTTGTCTTTATTTTAGTACTCATCCAAACACTCTCAGCCCATCAATGGAACACCAGATATAAATACAATTGTCTTTAATATTTTGTTGCCAGTCATATAAAAATCACAACTTTACATGTAACATTCAAATTTGTCTTTATATATATCCAGGTAGGAGCCTAGAACATATTTTATTTACTGTTGGTTTACAATTTGACTTTTAACTAATTTAAAATGTTGTATGGGGCCTTCATGTGTACTCACCCTGGCCCTCCAAATGTTAGGAATGGGCCAGACCCAGGGGTAGTGGTGTCCAGACTTTGGGGGTGGGGTGGATATAAGGAAGTGTTTTCAGAAGATGAGGGCTCATGGGTGAAAGCACGGAGGAAAGAGAGCATGATCTGTTCCTAATCTGTGGCTGGAGCCCAGGCGCAGGACAGGGTGAGCTGTGTTGAGAACTGAACAGTCAATGGTGGAGGCAGAGGGACGTGGTAGACTGGGAGTGTGATAAGGGCAGATGGTAGGTCTACTCTGATCTCTGTGACATCCTTCGGCCTTGCATGGTGCCCAGCACATAGGAGCTAATGCATTTAATACTCACTGAATGAATGAAAGAAGGAATTTGGACCCTATACTGTATGTAATGTAGAACCTCTAAAGAGTTTGAGGAGATGGGACAGAATCAGAACCGTAGTTTGGAAAGATAGCTGACAATGGTGCCTGAAATTTGTTTGAAAGTTTAGCTGCTGGAAGTAGAAAGATTAATATACTTAGTTATAACTAAGACTATACTTAGTCTTAGTTAAAGACTAATATACTTAATTAACTAATATATTAGTTATATGTTACCAATTTATATCTATTTTGATTCTTTATTTCCTGAACATATAAATGTGGATATTTAAAATTATACACTAATCTGGCCTAACCAGACATTTAATGGTCCATGAAACTCCTAAGTCTTAGGTACAATGGCTCTAGGGCTATGCTGTCTGTTAACACTGGCCACTATCTACATGTGCCCTTTTAAGCACCTGAAATGTGGCTCAAATTATGTTCAAGATGTTCTGAAGAGTAAAAAACACACCAGATTTCAAAGATCTAGTACAAAAAGAAATGGTAAAAGATCTCATTATAATATTTTACAATGTTGATTACATATTGAAATAGTAATATTTTGGATATATTGTGTAAAATAAAATATATTATTGAAATTAATTTCACTTGTTTCTCTTTAGTTTTTTTAATGTGGCTACTAGAAAATTTTTAATTACATATGTGCCCTGCATTTGTAGCTTGCGTTATAGTTTATCAGGCAGCACTGTTCTAGTGGATGCCAATTTTGTATATATCTTTAGCAGTTTGGACCCCAAAACAATGCACATCGATTGCAAACTGAAGGTGCACATGTTGCAAAAGATGCAGAAGTTGACTAAGCCACAGGAAGTGGTACTAAACTTCCCAGATTACATGTAAAGTCTTGTCAGCATAGGATTTAGCAGAGTTGGATCAATGGACCACAAAGGAAGAGAAAACCAACAAGGACACTGATTCAAAGAAAGAAATTGAATATTACAGGAGGACCTTGGGGAAACACAGAAAGTCTTCAAATATTTTTTTGAAAAAATGATGGTCATGATTAAGCCACAAAAGTTAAATGGAAAAAGAATATCTCATCATACATCAAAAAAAAAAGCAAGCAACAGGGCTCATGCAAAGAATTCAAAGAATCAGTGCAGAGTTGTAAAGGTAAGCAGAATTTTGCTAACTGTGAGATAAATGAAACTTCATTAATTGTAGTTGTATTTTTAAATATAAAAATCCCAATTCAACTGGCTTTCATTATTTACCATAAAATTAGTTTCTGATTTTAAATACAAGTAAATACATGCAAAATATTTAGATGGCTGGTTAATAAAAAGGAATCTTATATATATGCATATATGTATATATAATATAAAATATTTTCTTTTAGCCTAAAACATAAATAACAGGGTTTTGTTTTGTATAGTTGGGGGGTTTTAACCAGTATTTGGCTGTAGGGCCTTGGTCTTTTGAGTGTGGGTCCACTATTCAGAGCCCTATGTATCTTTCTCCCATATCTCGTTGACAATTTTCACTTTTAATCTCTTTCAAGCAAAGTGAAAACTGATAGATACGTGCAAAGTTCTTACAGATTTGAATGCTTTTTTCCCCAATCTTTCACAATCATCATACCCACAACTAATGTGACAGAGATTCTTCTGTGTCTCACCTTCATTCATTCTTTCAAAGCATTTAACTTAGTTTTCATTGGAACAACTTTCATTTTGCACTTACATACTCATGTTTAATAGTATTTAATTAAATTCCATAAGGATAGTTATAACAGGTATAGTCAGATTTGTGAAAAAATATGATGGATTCTCTTGGGGTCCATAACTCTCCTGGTGTGCAGGTGTCATGAGCATTCATTGTGCTGTGGCATCCCTCTGCCTGCTGCATACCACACCAGGAACGACAGGTATCTGTTACTGGATGAGTCAGCTAAGTGGAGGCTTGTTAAGAAACTTTTTACTATAATGTCACCTACAGTGTACTTGTAGAGGGACAACTATCCCATAAATGACAAGATTTCCTGACTTAGGACATCTGGAAATACCTGGGAATTATGGTGTCTGGAAAGAGCACAGAGAAACCAAGTTCCAGCCCCAATTCTCCTGCAAGTATTCCATAATAATATTGATAACTCTGTTAGGACACCAGCTTTTACTCTGTTCTCAAGGTTCTCTACTTACTCTCTATGTCTACCTAAGACATAGATCTCACAGAGAAATGAAACCACGCATACTGATGGATCTGAAATTCTATCAGAGTCAGCCTGATAAATACCCACTAATAAAAATACTTGCAGATGGGAATGTTTTATTTATTTACTTTTATAAATATGAAAAACAACCAACAATATCCCCAGAGAAGAAGAAAACTTCTTGCATGTGCATAATAGGTGTTTAATAAATACATGATGAATGATACATGGGCTGAAATATTTCTGCCAGTGCATATTAACTCCATTCATTCTAATATCAGTGATGTTTATGCACGATGAGGAAATGCACCAATATTAAACTGGATCCTCCAAATGAATGTGATGTAGGAACTGAAGTGTGACTTAGGGATCCCAGAAGCACTATGTGGAAGCAGTGATCTGTAAAGCACTGGCGTAAAGGTTACCATAGCTGTCATGGCATAAATGAAATCACTGCAACATGTGTACCTGAGTGAGGATAGAAACAAAGAAAATGAAATCACTGCAACATTTGTATCTGAGTGAGGATAGAAATAAAGAGCTTGGAAATAGGAACTGGAATTTTCAGTGTACAAGCAACCTTGGAAGAGACACCATTATGTCATTAAAGAAATCACATTAAGGCAATTTGACATATGCCTTTATGCATTAATATAAAGCAGGCTCCTACAGCACCAAACTAGAACTAGAATCTTAACCATGCTTAAGATGCAAAATCTATGGTAGCAATTCGATGGGTTAAAATCTCTTCAAAAATACGTTGTATCAACATATGGCAGAGGAAGAACACCCTTTTCAGTCAAGCACGTCCTTTATTTTTCTACCTTAAAAAAATGTGTGGGGCTTCCCTGGTGGCCGCAGTGGTTGAGAGTCCGCCTGCTGATGCAGGGAACACGGGTTCGTGCCCGGTCTGGGAGGATCCCACATGCCACGGAGCGGCTGGGCCCGGGGGCCATGGCCGCTGAGCCTGAGAGTCCGGAGCCTGTGCTCCGCAACGGGAGAGGCCACAACAGTGAGAGGCCCGCGTACCGCAAAAAAAAAAAAAGTTTGTCGGTGTATAGATGCATGATGACAACATGAATATTTACATAAAAGATTAAGGGGAAGGGCTTCCCTTGTGTCCCAGTGGTTAACAATCCGCCTGCCAATGCAAGGGACACGGGCTCGAGCCCTGGTCCGGGAAGATCCCACATGCCGCGGAGCAACTAAGCCCGGGCACCACAACTACTGAGCCTGCGCTCTAGAGCCTGCGAGCCACAACTACTGAGCCCGAGTGCCACAACTACTGAAGCCCATGCACCTAGAGCTCGTGCTCCGCAACAAGAGAAGCCGCCACAATGAGAAGCCTGCGCACCGCACCGAAGAGTAGCCCCCACTCGCCACAGCTAGAGAAAGCCCGCTCGCAGCAACTAAGACCCAACATAGCCAGAAATAAATAAAATTTTTAAAAAAGATTGGGCTTCCCTGGTGGCGCAGTGGTTTAGAGTCCGCCTGCTGATGCAGGGGACACGGGTTCGTGCCCCCGTCCGGGAAGATCCCACATGCCGCGGAGCGGCTAGGCCCGTGAGCCATGGCCACTGAGCCTGCGCGTCCGGAGCCTGTGCTCCGCAACGGGAGAGGCCACAACAGTGAGAGGCCCACGTACCGCAAAAAAAAAAAAAAAAAAAGATTAAGGGGAAAATGACTCAAAGTACCAAAAGCTAGATGAAAGACCAGCACTTAAGGTTTCTCCACGGTGGTGTGATGGATGGAGGTCAGAGAACTGTGGCTAGTTGATAGTGTTGTATTTGGTGCTCCTCTCACTTGGTTCCGTTTTCATCACTGTACAAATGAAGAGGCAAAAGTAAATGTTTTGCTGGAATTCCATTTCCACTTTTCTACTCTGGCCGAACTTCAAAACTGGAACAATTTTGAAAAGCTGAAGGCGTGTACTTACTTTTCTCATTTACAGTTACCTAAATATGTGTGTGCAAATTTAAAGGTTTTCTGATCTAAATAGGAAAGAAAAAAGTTTATCCTTTCCAATGTAGGATTTGGTGGGTGTGGCAATCCGGGAAGACCTGGGAAATAACTACTGTTTTCTTTGGATGATACACTTGGCTACCGTTAAAAGAGTGTGTAATTATAGCCTAAATGTAGACTTAAACTTTTAACAGATTTATCTAAAGTTTCAAAATTTGTGCCATTGGATGTAATTATCTAAAACTATCTTATGGCAGATGTTGCAGTACTCAAAACACTGAGCTAATATGAAATCTGAACCCGCTTTAAAAATCCCTCGGATATCACCATCCTCCTCAGTTACCATTTATAGCCAGGAAGGAGGTTTTCATTTTATCTATTTCCAAAAAAATCAAAGGAATTATTTTGTAGACAGTTTAGACTCCTGTCGAAATATATGAATACTGACAGGATACCGCTCTCCTTTCTGTTCCTGAGGAGCCCTCTGCCTCCCCCCCACAACCCAGCCCCCGCCTTAATTCCTGTTTCATAAAATAAATCTAGGGACTCTGCTCCCGGGTTGTGGGAGATTTCTCATCACAGACAAACCGGCTGGAGGAAGAGAAGGGAGGGGAGAAATAAACGCGACACGGAAGCCTGAAGAAAGGTCGAAAATCATTAACATGTAAATGGTGCTTTTTCCATTCCAAAGCACCTTATCGCCAGACGCCCCCAGGGACTGGAAGGGTTCGGAACTCCGCGTTAGGCAGCTCCGGCACTGCAGGGGCGGGGGCGGAGAGAACCCGGACGGCGGCCCGACCCTGCTGGGAAGAGGGACGTGCAACTAAAGGCATAGGATTCGGGGAGGGCCAGAACCTGTCCGAGGATGACAATATCACACACTTCCTGGTTCATTCCCCAAACGTGCTCTCTGTGGTCCTGTAAATCGCTGCCTTCCCCAAAGACACCGGAGGAAAAAATAGAAATCTATAGAGATCCCCCGGACCCCCGCCGCCCGCTCCTGTCTCCCTCTAGCCGGGGGCGGGATAGAGGGTGAGAAGAGTGTCCCAATCGGTGACTTCAGGTTTTGAACAAGATATTCCAGGAAACTTTTATTTGTAGCATGATTTTGGGGGTGGGGGGGTGGGCAAAAGATGAGGAAAGCTTTTATAAAACTTGTTTTTTTTGGTGCGCGGCACCAGGGCCGCTGAACGTTGGGTTTCTTTCGCTTTGCAGCAGGCGACAGCCCTGGGCGCCACCTGCGCGCCCCGTACGGAATGGAGGCGGGGTCGGGGGTGGGTTGGTCCGCGCCCGGGTTCCCCGACGCCCACTGCAACGGGCAATGCGAATGACAGACTGCAGACCCTCTCGCCTGCGTCCCCTTCAACGCCCCATACATCGAAGTTCGAACTGCGGCTCCCGTGAGGCGAGCCCCGGACGAGCCGGGCCGAGATTGCGGCGGAGAGGAAGCGGCGCTCCTCCACCGAAGCTTCTCCTCTCGCCGGTGCAGCCCGGGACTACCTGGCGGCGCGGCGGGTGCGGCGCGCAAACCGCAGCGCGCCCCCACGGCGGCCACCTCGGAGCCCACCTTGCTGGCCGGCGCGCAGGACGGAGCGCACAGCCGGCTCCCCACCAACCTGCTGCCGGCTGTCCTCCCTCCACCGAACCCCGCGCGCCCGCGCGTCAGCCCCTGCCGGGCGCCCAGAGGGCCGCGCTCACGCAGTTGGCGCAGGCGGCCTTACGCTAGAGGCGCAGCGCCCGCCCGTCCGCCCGCCCCCTGCACTCTCCCCGCCCCCTCCCTCCCTCGCAGGGGCCGAGCGAATGTAGCCCGCGAGAGAAAATGGCGGCGGCGACGGGGAATCGCGCCTCGTCCTCGGGATTCCCGGGCGCCGGGGCGGCGAGCCCCGAAGCGGGCGGCGGCGGAGGGGCCCTCAAGGCGAGCAGCACGCCCACGGCAGCTGCGGGGCTGCTGCGGGAGGCGGGCAGTGGGGGCCGCGAACGGGCGGACTGGCGGCGGCGGCAGCTGCGCAAAGTGCGGAGTGTGGAGCTGGACCAGCTGCCCGAGCCGCCGCTTTTCCTCACCGCCTCGCCGCCGTCCTCCTCCACTTCCCCGTCGCCGGAGCCCGCGGACGCGGCCGCTGGCGGGAGCGGTTTCCAGCCTGTGGTGGTGCCGCCGCCCCACGGAGCCGCGAGCCGCAGCGGCGCCCACCCTACAGAACCAGCGGCCGCACCGGACAGCGGCGCCCCGAGCCCCGCGGGGGCCGAGCCCGGGGAGAAGCGGACGCCAGCCGCCGAGCCGCCTCTTGCGGCGGCCCCAGCCGGGTGAGCAGCGCGGCCGGGGGCGCGATGGGGACTTCGGGGGCGGGCGGGCGAGGGCAATGAATGAACCCCGGGCACTGCGCAGGGCGTCCCGGGGCTCCGTGCAGCAAGGCTGCACGCCGCTCGCCGGGAGCCCCCGGGCACCCCCTTTGACCCTTCCGGCGTCGGGCGGCGCCCCGGACCTGGCCTGGGGTACGGGACGGGACGGGGGCCCGGGGCGGGGACATGCGGGAGAGTTTGTTATTGTTTGCAGACATGTGACAGGCGTGCGATCCGCGCTGCGGGTACCAGTTGAGATAAGGTGTGGGGGCCTGGGCTGGCTTTTGGGGGCTCCCGGAATCGGAGCTCTCCGAGGAGCCCCGGAGCGGCACCCTGGCCTTGCCCTCCGTGTCGGGTTGGGAGGCGGGCAGCCGTGCAGCGGCGGCGACCCCGGACGAGAGTCCTCGGGGGCGCCGGGGTGAGGCCCGACCCTGCGGGCGGGCGGTGTAGGTGGGCGGGGTAGGTGGGGAGCCCTGCCCGAGGCCGGGGGTGGGGGGGCCGGAGCGCTGCGGAGAAAGCAGTGGGGTCCCCGCGGCTGTGACAGGCAGAGTCTCTCGGCAGGTACCGGGGGCCGGGCTGGGACGAAGGCTGCGCGCTCGGAGCGCGGCCGCAGGGGGCTCCGGGTGGACGGCTCCGTAACGTCTGTCAAAGCGGTGTGGGCTGACCGGCTGCAAATGCTCGGGGGCTTGCGGTCTTTTAGGACGTGGGGTTTTCTGATTGCGTCCCCCAATTTCCTTGGGAATGAAGACTGCACCACTAGGACTTGAGTGACTTCTGTTTGGAGTTTGAATTTGGCCTTTGAGGTTTGTATTTGGCGGAGTGGTGTAAGAGCCAGGACCGGATGTGTCAGCCATTCAGTTTCAAAGCGGTGGTGACTGCTCCCCGCAGCCTCTCTGGCGTGGTTGGGGACCGCGGCGCGGGTGCGGTACTTCCTGCTCCGTGCAGCTGCGCGGGCCGCCGCCGACTGCCGGCTTCCAGGGGACACAGTGCTGTGGCTCCGGCTCCGTAAGAGCCGTACTGCCTGTGCGCTACGGTGTTTGTAAGGTAACTCAGACCAGCCGTTCCTGGCCTGACCCTTTTTGGCAACTGGAAATTTTTATGTTTAAGGAAGTTCTTTTGACTGTGACAGCCATCATCCTTGTTTTAAAAGAATCTGACTAGTGTATGCAAAGCACAAGTTTGAGAGGTATTTTGAGTTGCTGGAAATGTTTTTGTGATTGTCACCCGTTTCCCTATAGGGTTTTCTGACCTTTATTCTGAGTATTTTAAAGACTGCCTTAGGTTTGTTTCCCTTGTGAAACGAATTTGACAGCAGGACTCATTGGCTTTGGTTAATTATCTAAAGTGATTTTGGGGGGAACTTGATTGTTTAAAACCACAGTTCGTTGATTCCTTGGAAGTTTCCCGTTTCCCTCTCCCCGCCTCAAACCCTCCCCCCCAAAAAACCAACTAAAAATATGGTCAGCACTGTGCCATGGCAGTATTGATAGGAAAGATTTGTGACTGTGGTAGTTTTCTGTGTGCTCTTGTCCATGTAACTTAGTCTTACAGGGTTATTCCTCTACACTACTGCTCCTGGGAAGATTGGATTAAAACTTGACTAGGATAATTCGTTGTAGGCAATTGTTACTACAAGTGAGCTCCAGATAAAAATATTAAACCCAAAATTTGAGAGATTAATTTTGTCTGTTCTCATGAGACCGAATATTTGGATACAGTAGCAAGTGTCAGCATTCTAGTCATCTTAATGAGCTATTGAATATAGCAGAAGAGGAACTACTGTAAAATCAACATATAGATGTTGTTTAGTGTTGTCTCCACACAAAATAAGAGGATGAAGGTGTAAGCAGATAGAATTCAGGTACTGAGTAATCCATGCTTAATTTTTGCATTTTGTAACCTAGGTTTTTTCCCCCCCTCTTTGTTTAAGGGGTGGATAATAATTGCACAGTATATGAAATTATGGGCTAATCAGCATAATCATTTTTTAAAATGAATGTCACTAGCCAGAATGCTGTTTGTTCATCCCAAATCTTATACCTAAACATTTCATTTATAGTAAAATGTTGATTCCCTCTCCTCTTGAAATAGTGATTTTTTTTTTTTTACAATTTCCTTGTTAATGGGGTTGAAATTCATTTGATTCTATTGGTATAAACACTTTGATTGTAAGCAGTTAGTAAAATCTCAGTTGAACTTTAGTTTTTTGACAGTAGTTGCATTCATACTTTCAGGAGGAAAATCTAACATTGAGATTTTGAAATATTTTTGTTTCAGTGGTACTATAGGTCTGGAGACCCCTTCTGTTTAAAGACTTATTGTATTCTTTTAAAGAGAATTCTGTGAGATTTTTAATTTCATAATTTCCTCCAGTTTTTGATCTTCGGATGTAGAAATTTAAATTGTAGAAAATACATTTTTGTAGTATAAGTTATATAAAGAATACTCATATTAAAACAAAAGATTTTAAGTACATTCCTCTTTTACAGGTTAGTAACTGAAATCAGTGGAAGTTTTTTGCCTGTAAGTGGCGCCCAAGGGTTTGGGATTTTTCCTTATATTGCAGAATTAGGGGCATTTTCTTCCTATTTACGGTCTTTGAAGAGAAATTACAGTGTTACTCTCCATTGAACAGGCTATTGTGAGTTGGTAGATATAATTACTCCATTCTATTTTTGTAACTTAAAAAAAAACAACTATCAATTTGCTGGCCCCATGAAAGAACAAGATATGCTGTACTTGTTAATGTTAGTTTTGTGTAAAACTAAAGCTATTTCATAGGCTGCTTTTATATCCTCATAGAGCCCTCAGCTTTCACTTCCTTTTAGAAGCTGCTAGACTATAAATATAACTTAGTGAATTTTTACTAGAGGAGGTATAGGAACATTATTACCTAAAAATAAGTTTTTAAAAAAGTTAAGTTGGTGATTTTATAAAACAATAGAGGTAGTTACATAAGTTAGTCTTACATGAATTTGTAAGTTTTGTAATTATGAATTGTCTCCAAGTTCTGTTTTAAATTAGGTAAGGAAATTAATGCATTCTTCAAAGACTAACCTTATTAAATATAATTCTGAAGAAGAAATATCAGAACTAGAATTGTTGCCAACTTTTGTTGTCTTTTCATATCTGATTTTGGCAGGGGTGACTGGTTAACCAACATTCCTTAATATATTATCCCCAATACACTATAATAACTCCATTTTGTTAGATACAAAAAACAGGAAGTAGCTCTGTTCATTTATATTCTTTCACATCTCCTGTAGCACCTCAAGCATATGTTGCATGTTTTAGAAATGGTCGCGGACTTATTGACATAAAGATTCCAAAATATGGAATGAAAGGAGTGTTCTTTGCTTTCAACAAGAACAGAAGAACCAGCTACAGCTTGCCTAGGCTGTCTGCTGATCAGCTCTTGACAGTTGCTGTGAGCATTCCAGAAGAAGAAATGATGGGGTGGCAAGGCAGTTAATGGGGAGTGGATTCCCCTGAGGAAAAATGTAGGGCATTCAGAAGTGCTCTGAGTTAGAAGGCACAACTTTTGCATTTTGTACCCAATTTTCTTGGGTTGAGAGTTATTTCTTTATGAAGAAGGCAATAGGAGAACGTGGCATGGAAAAGTAATAGTCTCCAGAGGCTACTTAAGAGCTGCAGTATAGCACTTCTAACCTTGAAATGCCTTGCTATATCAGATATACCAAGTATATTCCTTAGACTTGGTTGTTTTCTTCAGTCTTGGCCTCCTTTTATATCCTGAGTCAAAAATTAGAGCTACTTTAGAATGTAAACGGGTAAAAGATTAATGTGAGGAAATGTGCAGTATTAGGAATCAACCCAAGTTGTTTTTAAGAAATAATTTAAGAACATTTTTAAACACGAAGGAAATAATCAGGAACAGAATTAAATGTTCATTTACAAATGCTCATTGCAAAGCAGTGAGGTGAGTTGGGTGTTCTTATTGCAAGAATATAAGAGGTTTTTTGCTGTGGCTAAACATGTTCATTGAGCATAGAGATGTATTTAGATACCTTTTATATAGTCACTTTTTTTGCCTTCTGTGTGTTATATATATATAACACAGGCAAGTTATATATATTATCTCATTTCATCATCGCTGCAGCCTTCCAGTGCATTGTAGTTTCTGTTTTCAAGAGGTGGAAACTCATGTGCAATGCTAAAGCCCCATTATCACACAACTAGAAGACAGGCTAGGATTCAAACCCAAGTTAGTCCCACTCCACAGTCCATTTCTTTTCACCACTCTCTAACGTCTCCATTTTCTTTTTCAAGTTAATAATCAGATTAACTAATGATTTTGAAGGAGAAAGTTGTTCTTCAAGAGTCAATAAGCAATTGATAGGTTTCTACCCAGTGCCATTGCTAATACATTTGTCTCCTGATGTGTATGTAACGCATAGCTTTCTGTAACCTGGCCTCATCCATGTAATACAAGTAAGCTGTGCTTAGATCACCGTATCATGTTAGGCAGGGAGAATAATTGATTAGTGTTGAGTGTTTTTTAGGTTCCTTGATTTGTGCTGTTTACATCGTAAGTGGAAGGAAATAAAGAAGCTGAAATAATATCACATTTATTTTTAATCATCACACATGGAGACGAGCTGTTGCAGTATAGCCAGACCCTATCCCTTTGTACTTGTTTTAGATTTCATGCATCCAACATTTATGGACCTCTGCAAGGTGATGTTCTGGGTGGTAGAGAAAAATATCATCAACGCACAGCCTCTATTTCTGTTGGCAGATTGTAGCATGAACATGTTTCACACTACCATGTTAAGCGTTGTAAGAGAGAGAGGAATAGAGAGGGGCATCCAGGTTAAAGAGTAGTGCTGTGAATCTCACCCATGACATTCCACACTGTATTCCTTCAGTGAATACAGTAGTTCCTCACTAACTTTCTGAGGAATTAATTGACCTTCTAGGTTTGTAGTTAAGGGTGGTAGCTTTGTTCTGCTTTCTGCTTGTACATTTGGTCTGCTAGTTTTTGCTCTTTCCCTTTGGTCTCTTTCCCTTTTCTTAGGACAGATATATGCTGTAGCTTTTCCATTTCCACAGCAATGGCAACAGGAATTCAGATACAGATTAGTTTCAAACTATTTCTGCCTACTCTTAGGAGGTATATGTATGGAACTGCAAGTTCAGACATGATTTTTTTCTTTCTTGAAAGAGAAAATTAAAATGGGGGTATAGGAGCAAGAAACCGAGTATCTACCAATGCTGGCTTTAGAATTCAGACTTTATTATTAGTAACAGCAACTCTGCTAGTTAAGAAAACAACATTGGGAAATGTAAAATATGCTCTAGGATGTAAGATAATCAAGAAGATATCCTTGTCTTCATTTACTCTATGACATATCATGGTTGGTTTAGGTATGTTTGGTATGGAGAGGAGCTCTGTACTGTTAGTGATTGAGTCCTTTGAAATACTAGTCTGGTTAGTTTTGGTTTAATAGATTGAGATGTTGTAGACTGCCAAGAACTCTTCAAGTTCTTAAGACCCACCAAGCGTGTGTTTCTGTAAGTACAGTCTGTCACCTGGGAATTATTAACGAGACAGTCAGACTTCTTGAAGACTGGAGGAAGTGCCTGGAGCTCACACAGTGCTGTAGTTAGCGTGTTTACTAAGTTTATCACATGTAAGCATGATGATGATGAGTATATGCGGAGCAAGGAGAGGGTAGATACTGGGCGGTGGGTGGAGGTGGTACTCTTGACAGATAAGATGTGATTATTACCTTTCTTTATTGCTAAATAGCCATTTGACTGATATAGCATCAAATAATCTTCAGATTGGTCTTACAGCATTCTGAATACTAAATATCGACTGCTGACAGACAAGGAGCTCTGTCTTATTCTTTGTCATTGCTCAGCACCTAGGCTAATGTCTAGCACCCATGAATATTGGATGCCCATGAGTGTTGGGATGAATTCGTTTTCCCAAAGTGGTTATTTTTACATAAGTGTATAAGAAGATACACTAACTCATGACTTACTGTGATGTGATGTGATTTTAATCATAATCTATCTTGAGGCAGGTTTTGAAGGCAGGAACTATTTCTTATGAGTTTTTGTGCATTGCTTGGTATTTTGTAGCAGTAGTTGGTATTTAGCAAGCAGTAGTTAATAATAATGACCAATTTTATATACTGTAAACCAAACAGTAATTAGTTCAATAACTAAGTGTAGTTACAAAATAATTGGAGCCATGTATAAACTGTCAGATATTGAGAAAATTGAGTTTCTGGTATTTGAGTGTCTAGTTATTTGGGCTGATAGGTAAGCCCTGCTGATTTTCTTCTTAACCCTGTGGCAACCCTTCCTGAATGGCTTCTCCTCATCTTCTTGAACATTAATATTAGAACACACTCAGGCCCAGGCCTTCTGTCATTCCCTGTCTTCCACCCCCACCCCAGGCTCATTAATGCATTTAGATCAATTTTTGGCCATTCATGAATGATTGCAGAGTTTATTTTCCTAGCCATGATCTCTCCTAAATGCCACACCTGTCTACATGACACATCCATACTCAGATATCTAAAACCAAATTTAGGATTTTCCCTGTACCTTGCCCTACTAATACATTCCCTGCTCATGAAATGGCAGAACCAGAACCTAGGGTTGTCCTTGACAACTTCTGGTCTTCAGGTGATTTCATCTATTATCACATCCCTAGTCCACCTTCCGTGATCTCTCATTTGGACTAATGTAATAGTAAGTAGCCTTCTAACTTGCCCACTCTCTCCTACTTTCTCTCTTCCAGTTGGTTCTCCACATTACGTGGCCAGAGGGATCATTTTACAATGTAAATCTTATTATAACAATTTTCCTCTAGAAAAGTAAATTAAATTGAATTTTGAAACTTTCAAATGCTTTCCATTTGGATAAAGACCACAGGATCCTTCCCATGCCCCACAGAGTCCCTGCCTGGTTTAGCCCGTGACTGCCTCTCCAGGCCCATCTCTGATCACGCTCGCCCTTGTTCTCTGCAGGATTGCCGTAACTTCCTCAGACTCAGCACACCACCTCCTGCCATAGGGCCTTTGCACGCACCGCATGCGCCCCCTGCCAGGAGCACTTTGCCTAGTCCCAAGCCAGCTCCTCAGTGTTCAGGTCTTAGCTCACTGATGCTTCCTCAGGGAAGCCTTCCTTCCCTGATCTCCCAGACTGGCTTTGTAGCTCAGTGTCCCTACTGTCAGTGTTGTGATTTTATATTTGTTATGTCATTTGGTGAATGGCTGCCTTCCCTGGAAGACTGTAAAATCTGAGTGGGCAGAGCCTTTGGCTGGTAGCAACCCAGCACCTAGCAAAATGCCTGGCACAGAGTAGACCCTCGATAAATATTTGTTGACTAAATGGATGAGGGTAATAATGACATGGCAAGTTCAACCTAGTCTATGGATTATCTGTTCTTCCCCTTTGTCAGATGTAGTCTGGGACCTAGCTAAGACGGGGTTAAATGGCAAAAGCCTTGTCGGTTTGTGATAGATTCATTAGGCCGTATCTGGACTATTAAACACACCAAGTGCCTCAGGTGAAGTAGGACAGCTTAATGTGGTACAGAGGAAATAGCTATATTGCATGATTATATGCTGTAGGAAGAAGTGTTTGCTATGTGTATTTAGTTCTCCTGCTCTTACCAGGGAGTTGAGAGAGAGAGTATATGTGTGGGCTCGTGTGTGTGCATATATATGAATAAATATACACCTGAAGGTGTTATGCATTAATATAATGATTCCTTCTTCCGAGTTCTCAGTGTCATCTAAACTTAGGGTACCACTTTTAGGATTTTTGTGTCAATAACCCTGCTTCATCCAAAATTTAATTTGTTATTGATGATAATTCAACTTGGGATAAATAGTTTACATTTGCATTAAAGAAGAGGTTTGCTAGACAAGTACTATATGAGATTTCAGGAGCCAAGAACCCACGTAACAGAAAACGATTTACCGGTGGTAACTAAACCTGGCAGCCTCCCTTATCTAGAACATGGTTTAGCACTAAGAAGTAAGTAAAAAAGGCTCTGAGCTGCCAAAGGGCCTGTAACAAAATCTGCACTTTGAAGTTCTTTGATTTTACACATAGAAGAGTTCCAAGGGCATTCACTCAGAATTCACTGACATTTATTTAAGTTATTATTCTTGCAGTCTTGTCCATTTGGTGTCCCTAACATGCAGCAATTAAAAGCAGCCAATTAGAAGGCGAGTAGTGTGAGCAAGAGACAGGTTCCCTGAAGGCAGCATATAAGCAAAGACCTGACAGGTGAGGAGAGAGAAGGGAGGAGAAAGGGAGAGATAAGAGGACGTTAAAACATTGCAGTTGGGGCCACCTGGTGTTTGAACGTTAGGTTCCACATACCTGGATTGCCTCTAAGATTATAAATTTATTAAATCACAGCACTTTCCAACATTACTTTTTGGGCATCAGCTTCCTTATTTGTAAAATGAGAGTGATCAAGGTTATGTGATTGGCTTTGTTTTTTGTAATGCTGATTACTGTGGCTCATTATTGCAAGGTTGTTGTGTTTATAGTTTTAGAAAGTATTTTGATCCTGAGTGGTAAACATCTAAATTATCTGGAAGGGGTCGTCCTGTAGCCTTGATGATGCTGAATAAATACAGTGCTGTTTGGAATTACATGAAATTGGATGCTGCTCATTACAAATGTCTTGTGGATTGGCTTTGTGGGAAAATCGTTTTGCTTTATTTGTTGGCCTGAGTCATTTTATATCCTGCAATTTTTAAAAAATGCTTGATAGTTAATCACCACCACCAGTATGTACTGCCCTTTCTCCTAGCTAGACTTTGAGAAGTCAGGCTGTAAGCGCCAGCTTTGCAATGTTGACCAAGTTATTTAATTACTGCAAGGACTTTGGTTTAATAAGATGGCTACTTGTGAAAGGATTCTTGATGTTCACATGCTCTTAAGATGCTCAGTGTTTTGAAAAAGACATTTCACAATTCCTTTTTTCTCTTTCAAAATAATTAATTGGCTCTACCTGTTATTTATGGTCTGGATTTTATTGGTATTCTTAAATTCTTCTTGGGTAATAAATCAAATTATTTTCACTGAACCTTAGATTTTAAAAAAGATGTGACATATTAATGTAGATGTTAATATTCCTGGAGAAGGTTTAGTGTCTTAATATAAATTTATTTTGAATTTTGAAAATATATTTCAATTATTCTGGTACACTGGCACCTCCACACTGTTATACAAGGTCCTTATGATTTCTCTGGGATTCAGAATTTATAGAATTAAACTTCATTAATAAAATGATTAGACAGTCCTTTTGAAAGCAACAGAAAAATTTATTTTTTTAATTTATTTATCTTTTAACAAAAGAACAGTATTATGTAGACTGCTATATAGTTTGCTTTTTTCTTAATAGTATTTTGTTCATTATCTTAATGATGAACATAGAGCTGTCATTTTCCATGACTGCATAGCATTCTATCATTTGCCTGTCTCATTAACCAGTTTCCTATTTTTAGACATTTATATTGTTTTGTTGTTATATTGAGCTGTAGTGACTACCATTGTACCTACATTTTCATATGTTTGTGCATTTGATTTTGTAAAATAAATATTCAGAAGTGAAATTGCTGAGTCAAAGGACATGTATATTTAAAAATTTTATCATATAGCCAAATTGCCCTGTAAAACACTGCCAGTTTACATTTTTCTCATGGTCAGAGTGCGCATTGCCCCATATTCTTGCCAGCGTTGGATATTATCAATCTTTCATTTTTGCCAATGTGGTGGATGAAAGATGTTTTCTTATTTTAATTTGCATTTCTTAGCTTTTTAGCATCATAGTACAACTTGTGTTTATTAACAATTTCCTACTTCTTTTGTGTATTTCCTTTCACACATGGGAGAGAATTGTTTTTTCTTATTGATTTTTAAGCATCCTTTGTATGTTAGAATATTAGCTCTGACATTTATTGGGATTGTTTTCTTCTACTTTTGTGTGATGAATTTCAATTATAGTATTTTTCTATAAAGAAGCTTTAAATATTCCTTCAAATTTCAATCCCTTCCTTCCTTCCTCCCTCCCCCCTCCTCTCCTCCCTCCCCCCTCCTCTCCTCCCTCCCCACCTCCTCCCTCCCTCCCTCCCTCCCTCCCCCTCTCCTCCCTCCCTCCCTTCCTTCCTCCCTCCCCCTCCTCTCCTCCCTCCGCTCCTCTCCTCCTTCCCCCTCCTCTCCTCCCTCCCTCCCCCTCTCCTCCCTCCCTCCCTCCCCCTCTCCTCCCTCCCTCCCTCCCCCTCTCCTCCCTCCCTCCCTCCCCCTCTCCTCCCTCCCTCCCTCCCCCTCTCCTACCTCCCTCCCCCTCTCCTCCCTCCCTCCCTCCCCCTCTCCTCCCTCCCTCCCTCCCCCTCTCCTCCCTCCCTCCCTCCCTCCCCCTCTCCTCCCTCTCTCCCTCCCCCTCTCCTCCCTCCCTCCCTCCCTCCCCCTCTCCTCCCTCCCTCCCTGCCCCCTCTCCTCCCTCCCCCCTCCCTTCCTCTCTCCCTCCCTCCCTCCCTCCCTTCCTTGCCTTCTAGAGAGGGTAGGCTGTGTAGTGGTTCAAAGTACAGATGCCTGAGTTCTAGTCAGAGTTTCACCACTATCAAGTAGTGTATCTGGGAAGTTACTTAACTTCTTTGCACTTAAGTTTCCTCAACTATAAAATGAAGATACTACTTCAGAGTTGTTGTGAGGACAAAGTGTTTGTATAGTTCTTAAAACAGTGCTTGATGCATGGCAAACACTGTATAGGTAATAGCTATTATTATTCCCTACTGCAAGATTATAAAAATTCACCAGTCTTTTCTAATACTATTTTTCTAGGTTTAAAAAAAAAAATCTCTTATCTGTATGAAGTTTAAGGGGTGACACAGGGCCCTAACTTAATTTTCTCCAAATGATTGGCTAGGTGTCCCAGCACTGCTTATTGATTAAAAGTTTCCCCTTTATCATATACTAAATTTTCAAATATTTCAAAGTTCCCAAATACATTTCTTTAGATCTTATTCTTGCACCAAGGGCCTAAATTCCTATATAACCACATTTCAAGTTTTGTACGAAGATTCTAAAAGAATGTCATTGACTAGAGAGAAGAAGATCTATCAGAAGACTATTAGCTGTATCTTTGCTGAATCGTTCTTATTAATATTTTGGTGCCTAAAATATCTTGGCTTCAATGACAGAGCCTCTGGGATAGCTTCACCAGGAGGTACAGCTCTGCCAGGCACTGCAGCCGGCGCAGTGTCCGAATTGAATCCCTGTCTTCTGCAGCCTCTCTGTCTTCCCCTTCAGATCTCCTGGTCCTTTGCGGTGCCGTTGGTAATTCTTGTCACCATCTCCCTCATCACCGTGCTCTTACTCCTCTGGCTTTCTCACCCTCAGCTTCCAGTCAGTGTCCAGTTCTATTGTTGCCGGTTGTCTGCTAGCCCTGGAATCACCCACGCAGCTGCTAACCCAGGGTCAGGCCTCTGTCACCTTGTCCCAGTTCTTGCAAACCTTCTTTCTAACTAGCCTCTGGCTTTTGGACATGTTCTCCTCAGTCGTTTCTCTACACTGCAGGTAGAGTGAGGCTTCTATGATGCAAGTCTGATCTTGACACTTCAAAATATCTAATCTAGTCTTCTCATTTTAAAAATGAGGAAACTGAAACACAGGCTTAAACAGCTCAGATAGCTAATCAGTGGTAAAGCTGGGAAATCCCAAGTCCATCAGAAATAATTGGCACTTTTTCTGGCATTCAAAAATAATTTCTTTTCAAATATATGCATAATAGATTTTGCACCTTGTGAGTGGTGGATAATTTATGTGATTTGAATTGCTGGTGTTCAGCATGCCTTCTACACACAAACTGAGGCCAGGAGAATGATGAAATGCTGTAGAATGAACTCCTGCTTACAGTATACTATACAGTTAAAAAGATGCTTTTGTATTTGCTGCCATCTCATTGAAATATATAGGTTATTATAATCTTCCAACCTGAAAATCAAGCAGTATCACTCAACTTAGATACTGTTAGTTACTTGTGTCATTAGTGTCTTAATAAATCTTAAAATCTACAATTGTTTCTTTTAAGATACTTATTCATGTAAAGGAAATGTAACAATTCAATTTAATTCCCCAACTTTATTCTGTGTTGATATTGTGTTCCACACTTTCAAATGGCTGTGTTTTATCTTTAGATAAATGAATTCAGAGGGGAAAAAAAAAAACCAACAACTTTTCTTCATCCTGAGAATAAAGTCCAGACTCCTTAGTGTAGTTCAGAAGCTCTGGTAATTGGCTCTGCTCCCCTCTCAGCTCCCCCTTCCAGAACTCCCTGCTCCAGTCATTCAGTGCTATGTTCACATTTTTGTTTCCCCGGCTAACTCTTCTTTTCTTTCAATGTGCTAAATGTTGTTTCTTCTGTCTGGAACACTCATTTTGTCTCCGCTGTGAGATACTTTTTAATATGTTTTTATTCCCTCTGCAATAAAGAATTATTGGTATCCTACTAAATATAAATGTGTCTATTTACAGAAGTCAGTACTGTATTGTGAATTTTGCTGAACTCTTTGATTTAAAGTTCCTTGGTATCTGAGTTAGATATCCCACTTTTAAAACTTTTTAGTTTTTCCTCTGTCATTGCATACATAGTCGTGTCTGACTGAACAAGTGTTTACAAAAAGTTCTTTTAAAATTATACATTATTGTAAAGTGAATCAGATTTTTCTGTTAATATTTGTTAAAATTTCAGAGGTACAGTCTCAGGAAAATATTTTGGTGCCAAGCAGTGTACAATCAGCCCTCCATATCTGAGGTTGCAGAACTCGCAGGTACCGAGAGCCGACTGTACTAAACAGTTTTATAGTATAAGGGCTTGAGCATCTGTGGATTTTGGTATCCGCAGGGGGTCCTGGAACCAGTGTCCCGTGGCTACTGGGGGACGACTGTATTGCTGTCATCCAGAATAATCCAAGACCATCTCAAGTCAGAGAACAAATATGCTCAAATGCTTCAAGCACAGAGCTTGACTGTGGCCTAGGCACATCCATCACAAGGTTTGTATCAGCTGCCCAGCCTCCACGGGCAAGGTGCCGGGGAGCTGATAGGTTATAGGAAAACAAGCACATCAGATGTAGGGTCATTCCAAATCTTTTTGTCTGGTCTGTGGGTGCTCTTTCTAGAAAAACGAAAGGGCAGAGTAGTAAACATGCCAGGATGAATGCCCGTGGTCAGTGCTGTCATCGCTCCTGACACGGGCAGGGTCATGCCTTCATGAACACTCTTGGAGTGACTGCTGTGAGCCAGGCTCCAAGGTGCTGGGGACCCAGCAGTGGGGAAGCCCATGAAGGAGTTTAACAAGGTAACAGACTGCCTGGTGACAGATGGGAATGAGGAGGGTATAGGGAGGGTTTTCTGGGAAATGGGAGGTCCACCAAGTTGTGAAGAATGCCGAGGAGTTAAACAAGTGAAAAGGACTTGGAGGGAGACTGTGGCCTGCTGGTGGGGTTGTGTGGAGAACACACACAGGCCCGGAAGTCCATGGTAGGCTTGCGCGCTGATACGGAGAACTGTGAGTGTAGTTCAGGTGGCCCTGTCTGGGTGGGAGCAGGGTGCAGACAAGGCTCAGCAGCCAAGCCTGGGGTAGGGTTCCTGGCTCTGGCCAGAGAACCATGCAGAGCTCCCTGCCTCCTCATTGCCGCCACTGGGCAATCCTTAGATCGCTGTGCTTGGGACAAAATAAAAAGCCTTTGTAGTTCGGTAAGTAACTACAGTGCCCTAGGAAGTCGGTCAGGAGGCCCAAAGGGGGAGTTACATCAAAGCTGGTGCAAGACAGTCTGAGTCTGAGATCACAGTCCGGGAGCTGTGTGGCTCTTGCATTTCCAATAGCTTCCCATAGTTTCAGAGGCTCGCAGATTGGGAAATGTAATCAGGCAAATGAATTCCATCCACTCTGGTCGTGAATGTGTTTTGGAACTGCACGATTACATTTCAGGGGCAGCACAGGGTAGTGATGAGGGTGCTGGACCTGACGAGTCAGGTCCTCTTAGGCACTTACTGTCGCTGGACTCCAAAGAAGTCCCTTAACTTCTCTGAACCTCACATTTCTCATCTTGAAAATGGGGTGAGTGGGGGTGATTAGACAGGATAATGAAGTCCGGTTCTTAACCCAGAAAAGCACTCAGTAAAAATTAACTGTCTATAAGTGCAAGTAACTATGAAGACTCACTGCGTAAACCTTGACTGTACAGATGAGGATGAGATAAAGAGACTCACGGTTCCCTTACTAGTTACCATTAAGGTAACAAAGGCAGTTTATATAGATTATGCGTCATCTTGGGAGCAGTATATTTTCCTTATTATTTTGAAATTATTAACGAGAATAATGGAAAATGCAACTTTCAAAATTACGTGATGTGGGATAAAGCATGTCATCGGTAGGACATAATGAGGGTTCTCATCACTTTGTGAGGACCTAAGGCTGATCCCCTGGGTCTCTTTCTCATCTGTGAAAAGAAGAGGTTGGCTTACATAATTTTTTTGTTCCCTTCAAGCTCTAGCAAATTATATTCCAAAATTTTAATTTGAAAATTATTTCTTGTGGCTAAATTTAGTTCTATTTGTTAAAACAAGTGGATTTTTGAACTTATAAACTCTTGAAATTTTAAAGCTGGGTACCAACTATAAAAAGAAATGCAAATGAAAAGCAATGAAGGCTCAGAAAAGAGATAATCATATTTATTACCTGACATTATATGATGAGAAGTATTTTTTAGAAAGCATATAACTGTCGGGAGAACAGTATTTGGCAAAATGGAGAAAATAAATTAGGGTAAGGTCGTTTGCATGTTAGTGTTTAGCAAATATGCTTAGAGAGTAGTTTTGAAAATAACTTTTTACGCCTAATTTTTAGTAACTTTACTGCTGTTAAAAACTATCTTTTTTTCCTCAACTTTAATTATATAAGGAAGGGACATTCCCTAGGGATAACCTGTAATAAGCAAAGCAATCCTTTGACTTTTCCCTATGTTTACAAAGACCTTTTTGTAAACATGCATGTGTATACATACTCTTTCGTTTAACTAAAACTTTTAAAAGACAGTTGTATTGTTTCCTAATTGTGAAAATTCAGATTTCGTTCTATTTCAGGAGTTCTTTTCACATGATTTATATAGAGTTGGCAGTTGCTGGAAAGTATGAATTTCACTATGAATTTTTTTTCTTTTTAATCTAGTAATTTGGGGCCTCAAGTGGTAGAAAATCTTGAGTTTCAAATAGTTTTGGAATTGAACTTTTAAACTGATTTAATCATTGTGGTTACACCAATTTGAAGCATATTCACACAAAACTCCCTTGCCCGTCACTATTCTTCATATATAGAACTGAAGCTGCTTATAATTCATTGCAGAGCACCCGGACATCCAACAGTAATTACTCTTTTAGATTCCTGGTAGTGAAGAATATTTGACCCTTCCTCCTTCCATTAAAACCCACACAGCTCTCTAATTCTGATTGTTGTGATCAGTTATTCAGATATTTGGGAGCACTTACTGTATGCTACCAGCACGTGATTTCCAGACAAGGCTGTGATAAGAAATAGAGCAAAGTCCTTTTGAGCCTTGGTTGCCTTAGCACCATTCTTCCATCCTATCGTGACTGATTATGGTAACTGGCTATAGGTTTTGTCACCAATAAATACGGCAGCTAGACTGGCATTTGCACAATGCAAACTGAAATCATCCTGCAGTTTTATAAGTGGATAGTAGAACATTCCCTCCACTGCAAGAAGATTTGCTAGGAGAGTCTTAAATAATGCCCAAAACACATGAGAACAAAGCTTTCCCTTTTGGCACTTAGGCCCGTAAAGGCAGTTTTGGCATCAAAGAGAAAAGGTTTATGTTCAAGAACTTCTTGATTTCTATTCTCCCTCTTACTTCCTAGGCCAAGTTTTGGTGATAACATATAAAGCCATTAGTGTGTAAAGTCAGCTTATCTCTAAGTACAGCAACTTGAAAAAGAAATGTGTTCAGAATTACATTGTATAATATAATGCTTTATTCTTGTTGAAGATTCACCAAAATAATGTATTTTAATTACTAAAAACAAATTAGTAGAAATTTCTTATCTAAGTAGAAAATACGGTCAGCCATGCACTGAGCCAAGATGAAATTGTTTTTTCTGAGTTGTGTTTTTGTTTCTTATTCCCCCAGTCCCCAACACATAGACTTGCCACCTCCCCCATACACACACACACACACACACACACACACACACACACACACACACACACACACACACACGTCTTGCTAAAGTATTGACTTTTCATTCCATGCTGACAAGTTGTGCTGGAACTTGCCATTACAGGGTCTTCAGTAAGCAACTTACACTGAATTCTGTGCTGTAGCAAGGCTCGTGTAGTGCCAGTGCATTCACACTTTTTCCTATATTTCTCTGTTCTTTATTAAAAATAAATCTCATTTTATAAATTATTTATTGAACATTTATAGGGTTTGCATTTTTTATCAAATCTGCTTTACACTTTAGATTACCTATACCATACTTTTACTCCTAGGCTGACTTCCCGTCCTTATACTGTTGGGTTACCCCTGCCCTGGTATATCATTTCTTGTGAATGTAGGGCATATACCCTGAAAAACCATAATTCAAAGAGAGACATGTACCACAATGTTCATTGCAGCCTATTTACAATAGCCAGGACGTGGAACCAACCTAAATGTCCATCAACAGATGAATGGATAAAGAAGATGTGGCACATATATACAGTGGAATATTAGTCGGCCATAAAAAGAAACGAAATTGAGTTATTTGTAGTGAGGTAGATGGACTTAGGGTCTGTCTTACAGAGTGAAGTAAGTCAGAAAGAGAAAAACAAATACTGTATGCTAACGCGTATATATAGAATCTAAAACAACAACAAAAATGGTACTGATGAACCTAGTTGCAGGGCAGGAATAAAGATGTAGACATAGAGAATGGACTTGACACAGGGTGGGAGGGGAAAGCTGGGGCGAAGTGAGAGTAGCATTGACATATATACACTACCGAATGTAAAATAGCTAGTGGGAAGCAGCCGCATGGCACAGGGAGATCAGCTCGGTGCTTTGTGACCACCTAGAGGGGTGGGATAGGGAGGGTGGGAGGGAGGCTCAAGAGGGAGGGGATATGGGGACATATGTATGCATATGGCTGACTCACTTTGGTGTACAACAGGAAACTAACACAGTGTTGTGAAGCAATTATACTCCAATAAAGATACATTTTAAAAAATACATTTTATTTAAAAGCCAGAGAGTTTTTAAATCTGTGGCAAAGGTTAGCCCAAAGACATAGAAAATTGCATACTATTAATTATTCATTTTTTAGATACCTAATCTAGGATTTTTTTTTTTTTAGTGTGCTGTGGAGATTGCCTACATTAAAAACATTGAAAATAACACCCAAGTTTTGTAAGAAGTTTTTACTTAAGGAATAATATATTTAAAATGTTGATTCATCCTTTACCATGTGCTTAGGCAGCCACGTGTCACATCTTTTTAAATACAATACTGTCTTCTGTCCATAAACCATTGAAACTTCAGCATTCCAGCTCTGTCTTCCACAACTCTTACCCATGAAAATGAGATAAAATTTTGGTTTCTTAGGATCATGTGTGTGAATTTGAGGTTCAGAGACTGTGGTCACTATGGTGATCTGACAGCCATCACCAGCTCTCCTCCAGAATTATGCCACCTGTAATTGTCATGGGGGAAATGGTGACATCAGCACTCTTAGCTGCTATAATTTCAGAATCGCAGCCCAGTAACTATTTTGGAGTCTCTCCTATAGGTCTGGGAAGTGAAACATCACTAGTCTCACGTTGGATTGGGCAGCAGAGGGATCCGCTGCTGTGCTGCAGCTGAAGCTGGGGTGAATTCCTTGGCATGGATCACTTCAGGTGTCTCTAAGAGCTGTTCCTCCTGCATAAGGCTGGCTCAGCAGGATGCTGAACTGTTCTTGCCTGCTGGAGCACAGAAGCAGCCACCGGGACGTTTTTTAGGAGACAGGTCAGGAATGGGATGGAGAGCAGGAAGGGCGGGTTGTGGGGGCGGCTAGAAATCAGTCTCTAGACCCAGTGAACTCCGAAACCTCATCGGGCTGCTTCCAAGGTAGTTAGACTCTGAGAGAGGGAGGTGGGCCACAAAGACCTAGGCCTCAATTAGCTTTAACCCCTGATTTGTAACTTAAGTTTTCCTAATTGTTCATTTTGTAATTAAAGTTTAATTCGACTAACCACCAAGTGGGCCTTTAGACTGCCATTTCAAAAAATTGGTAGCATGCTAACTTTCACACTTATTAAATATTTAGAATCATTGACCATTTGTTTCCCTTAGAACTTTAAATATTAAAAAAAACACTTTTGAACATTCTAGTCTATTCAAAATATCTATGATTGTTTATGTAGGACTGATAAAAAAATTAGAAACAAATGAATTCCATGAGAATTCTTTTTTTTTTAATAACCATGAGAATTCTTTTTTGACCTCTCAGTAGTCAAGTAGCGCTACTTGAAGATGAGATAAATGTGGATAATACTTTAAAAACCAAAATTATTCTGATGCAAAACTTCTGTCTTTACTGTCTCAGGTAAAATGAAAAGCCTACTCAAATTGCAGTTCAAATTCAAGAGTTCCTTATGGACATATCTGATTCCTTCTTTCTCCCTTGTTGTAACTATTGGATAGGGAATTGCCAGGTGTCTTTAGTTGAAAGGTACTTAACCTGCTTTCCGACTGCTTATTGTGGTGGACTAGGTGTTGGCATTGGCTCAGGCCCATCAGGCCCGTCTCCAGTATTATCTTACCACTTCTGCAGGACATTGAGTAAAGTTATTTAACTGCTTTGAATCTGACTGTCCTCATCTGTGAATTAGAAATAATGATACCTTTCCTACTACCAGAATTTGAAAAGATCGAATGAGATGGTGGATATGAAATTACTTTCTAAGGGTGAAAATAAAGCCCTAAGGGACTTCCCTGGTGGTCCAGAGACTCCATGCTTCCGGTGCAGGGGGTGCAGGTTCGATCCCTGGTCGGGGAACTAAGATCCCTCATGCCACGTGGCACAGCCAAAAAATTAAATTAAATAATAAAAAAAAAAAAAGCCCTAGGATTTATGGTCACAGTATTTTAGAATTCAAAAGTACAACCTCCTGACTCTTAGAGTGGCATTAGAGAGGTTCCGTCATTGTAAGGAGGTTGAGTGCTGAAGTGCAGTGTGGGGCTAGGGTGCCCCTGCGTAGCTTACCTTAGTCCATCCTAGTTTAGCTGCATTCTCCTGCTGTGCTTGTCTTATTGGAAATATCAATAGTGGTTAATTTCCTCTGTGCCTGGTACACTGGTACATTATATAGCTTGTCTCATTTTAAGCCTTGTACTATCCTTGTGAAGTAAGTGCGGTTTTTATTCCTATTTTACAGATAAGAAAACAGAGACCCTGAGAGGTGAGGTAACCTGGCACCTAGTGGGTGGGTGAAGCCTGGGTGTGAACCCTGGCAGTTTGACTCCAAGACTGTGCTCTTTAACCTTATGGTAATCTTTTATGCATATTTTAATATTTTTTTTAAATCAGGAGATGGGTTTGAGTTGTATCAGAGAACAAATTTCATTGTCTGTTACTCATTTTCCCTGTCTTGGCTGTTTAGGTCCTCCAAAATATACAGGAAGCATCAGTGAAATGTTTTAACATTTTTCATTGTTATGTGAAGTTCTTATAAAAGAAGACCAGTTGTAAACACAAATTTAGACTTCGGTGTGTTTACTGTACCAGAAAAGAGAGTAGGCTCAGGGTGCAGGTGTGGCTGAACTTCCTTCATGCGCACACCTTTGCCAGCAGAATGGGAGATGTGCTTGGAGTGCATGGTCAATGTTAACACTTGTGGAGCCTTCACCCTTTACAGAGTGCTTGCACAGACTGTCTCATCCTCGCCCTGCGACACAGGCATCTTCCCATTTTACAGCTGGTGGGAATACCTTAGAAAAGTTAGGGGGCAAGAGGCAGAGTGAAAACTCCTGACCCTCTACTCTGTATATACACACGCTCCCTCCTCTGGGCTTCTCCTAGGCTCACACCTGCATGTCCTATTGCATGCTCTGAGGTAGCTGCCTTGGGTAGCTCAGGCATTTAAAATTTATTTGTTTACAACTAAACATAGCTGTTAGAGCTCTTTATAAATGGGTCATGAAAATAATAGCTAGTTTGCTAGTTTTCATTTCCAGTGGTTTCAAATTAAAGCTCAATTTAGACTTCGGCATTCTTTTGATTGGTGTGTTTTGAATGTTGGTTGTGCCTGTTTACTCATTAGAATAAAGATACTAATTTCTAAGGCACACATCCAATATAGCGTTATGCCTAAATGGGCTTCAGTTCATTTATTCTCTTACTGTTATTTGTTCTCCACTAGTAATATAAGTTAACGAATGCCTGCCTATCAAGTATTTTGTCTTCAGCAGGCATCTTCTATAATTAAAAGAGCTTAGTGGCTCTGAGAGAATTCAGTAATTTCCCTGACCCTATGCCTCCCCAACAAACAAAGGAGATTATCTTTGAGTTTAACTAGAGAAAGGTCACTCAGGTAAAACTGAAATCTCCTTTAAGGCAAGATAAATATCTTTGCCCTTAACTGGGTCTCTAATATTCCATTATTTTGTTTCTTAAATAACAGTAGTAATGTGTTTGCAGTCCCAGAAATCTTATATATGCGCTGCTTCTGGAAAGTTTCACTGTCATTCCAAACTCAGTAATGTTTACTGATATACCATGTGGCTACTACTGTTCTAGGAACTGAGTCATCCCCAGATAAGAGCTGGTAGGTAACAAGATAATTCAGTTCTTGTGTTCTCTAGCTAGTTACTGATTACCAGTAGCTAGTTTCATGAGAAACTCTTGGAGAAAACTGAGGAGTAGTTGTAGGTTCTACCTGGGTTTGACCATTTTCATGTACACACTGGATATGAGACAACTTCATGAATGCTGCCTGTTGATTGTCCTTTTAGGGTACAAATGATGTAGGCAATGAAGAAAAAAGATGAAGAAAGAAATACTGTTGCGCTTTAAGAAAGCCCTCTTAATAAAAACGTGAGTTGACACCCCCCCCAAAAAAAAATCAAGAATGATTGTGTCAGACTCCTGAAAATGATTTTATTATGTGTATTGTATTTATATACAGCTTTTAAGAAAACAACTTGTAGAAAGTAAAATATGCTTAGCTTTATATCTTATTACATTGATAGTAATTCCACCTCTGGGATTGAAGTTTCCTGGCTGAGACGCTTCTCTTTAATGGTACCTTTGCTCAGTTCAGTCTTGGGTTTCTCAGAATCTCTCACAATGGCCAAGAATTGAGGAATGAATGGGGACTTCCTATGGGCAATTTTGATTTCTTGATAGGCAGGCCCCGGCTTATATCCATACATCTGAAAGGATAGTGGGGAATTCTAGCTCAGATTCCTCCGAGCAGTGCCAGGATTTCCTGGAAGAGAGCAGAGAAGAACCTGCAGGAAAATGATACCTGAGAGGCAGAGGAGACTATTTTACCCAAGGAGAAAATGGTCAGCAGTAGTAATGCCACTGGGCAGGATGCAAGGGTAGCTGTGACTGCCTCAAGGCCAGAATTTAGTGGAGTACTGAGCATTGGAGCCACTGAGCTTCCTTAAGGGATGACAGGGCAGTGAGGAAGCCCAGGCTCCTCTTGAGAAGCTGGAGGAGGACGGAATGGGAGAGAGGCAGAAGCCTAAGGATTTGTAAAAGCGGGGAAGCGTTTTGGGGTTGGTTGGGTTGGTTTTTGTTTTAAGGCAAGAAGGGAGAATGCTCATAGGCTGAAGAGACGGAGCATAAGAGGGGAGGTTTGTTGTTAAAGTAGTGAGTGTGCTTTCCTGGAACACTGACATTTCTTAAGGGAGGGGCTTGGAGGGTGCTTGACTGCATAGTGAATAAGAAGCCAGTCTGTGATGAAGTTTGCCATGGCTATGAAATATGTTGGTAGGGGTTTTCTCGGTGTTTAAATTATTATTGCTCATGGTGTAACAAAACATTCAGCCACCTGGCAAATTTATTAAGTATTGGCTACATGCCAGGCACTAGGAATATAGCAGTGATGAAACAGACAAAAATCCCTGCTCCCACAGAGATTATGTCTTCACAGAAACATGGTTGTAAGTATTCTTGGAATCCATTTCATGGTTTCTGCTTGCACTTTTTTTCATGTTTTGTGGCCTTCCCTTAGAATGACATGAACACTAAAGTGACCTTCCTGCACCAGATGTTCAGAGGATTGCATTCTGTCCAAGCCTTCTGGGTGGCTCTTGCATTTTTCTACCCTCTTCCTAATTGCTGTTAGTAGTTACCTTATGGAAATACTGTCCAGGTCCCATTTTAACTTAGGCAGCATGTGTACCTGACTGGTAGCCAGTCAGATTTTGATGTTGAAGGTGTGGGTGTGGCGATAGTCTGGGGAGGTAACCCAAGAGTACTTTCTTAGTAATAATAAAATATCAGTTTTAAAATGATTTCTTTTTAGAAAAATAATTTAGAACATATTTAGAAATATCCTTGTAAATATTGCTTATTATCTTGCATAACTGATAGACTTTCTTGGATGGAAAGTGGTAGAGATATGGCTGATACTTTGGCACTTAGGCGGTTTATCTTTGCTTCAGGTAGAGGGTGACTTGTTACTTATATGTCGCTAGTGGTTGTGCCATTGATAAACATTTGTTTATGTCCCCTAAACAAGTTTTTGAAGTTTTGTCGTACATATGTGATCGTCAGATTGTGGGAAAGTTGTTGAGAACAGCTGCTTTAGCTTATTGGTGAACATCCATTCGGCAAACTTCTGTTGAAGAGAAAGGACCCGGGAGCACGCTCTGCAGCCTGCCATTCTGGGAATGCTTACTTGGAACATTGAACAAAATTGATTCAAGTCCCTAGTCTCATAGTTTACCTTAATTCATTTGAGTTTTATGTTTTAGTCATATTTGTTTTTTGTTTTTAGTTTCTTTTTGCGGTACGCGGGTCTCTCACTGTTGTGGCCTCTCCCGTTGCGGAGCACAGGCTCCGGACGCGCAGGCTCAGCGGCCATGGCTCACGGGTCCAGCCGCTCCGCGGCATGTGGGATCTTCCCGGACCGGGGCACAAACCCGTGACCCCTGCATCGGCAGGCGGACTCCCAACCACTGCGCCACCAGGGAAGCCCCATATTTGTATTTTTAACACAAAACTGTCACTGCACCCCTCTCCCGAATCTTGGAATAAAATTGACATTCTAGAAGTAGATGCTCTATGTTTTTCATGCTTATGCTGTGGTTTCAGATGCATCCTGCTAGCCGTATCCCCTCCAAACTAGGAGAATCCAGGTTTGAGGAGTCTGGATTGGGGGTTCTAGCGCTGTCCCTTCCCTGGAGACACCTCATTCATTGACCTCCTCAGCTAGTTCCCTTTCTTCCACTCAGGTTTCTTCCTAATAGGATGTAGTCTTGTCTTCTGCCTCTTCCCTCCCAGGCACAAAATCTTTTGGGATTTTCTTCAGAATTCTTTCTTCCTGTTAACTACAGGAAAATCAATAGGTATTAACAAAATTAGAGATATGGACAAGTTCCAAAGTTATGGAAAAGTTTTTTCCACTGAAATACATGCATCTAAGCTTATGGTTTGGGGCTTATTTTACTGACCATCTCAGTGTTTTACTGGGGGTGAAATCTGTCACTCTTACTAGAGCTGGTATCCCCAGCTCTTCTCTCTTTCTGCAGTGTTCCTAAAACTAATGGTGGGGAGTTAGTTTACACAAAGGCCTCAGTGAAGCTTATTTACATCTTATAGATCTTTCGTATTGGAAGGGTGTTACTTCCTCATAGCCTGCTGTGTACAAGTACCAGGCATTTCAGAGTCAGTACTGTTAGAGTGGTGGATGAGTAGGACATAGGCCTTGCCATCAAGAAAAAACACAGCCCGAGGGGAAAGATCAATCTGTTCCTTTATTCAGCACATATTTTTTGAGTGTCTGCCATATGCTAAGCTTTCTGCTGGGGCAAGGAGCATAAAGTTAAGACTCATTTCTGCTCTCAAGGATTTCACAGTCAAATGTTGGAGACAGACAAGTAAGAAACCATTATAACAGAGTGCTATTTGCTGAGTTGGGACTGAGGAAGGACACCGCCCCCCCCCCCCCCCAGCCCCGACTGAGTTAGAGGGGCTGTGACCAGTGGGGAAGGCTGAAGGCAGCTTCTGGGATAGTTTCTCCAAGGAAGGGAGGACCCTAGAACTTGTGATGAGGTGGGAACTACAGGATATACCTAAGGAAAATTAGACAAATTTTATTTTTATTTTTTGCTTCTTCTGTATACTAGATAAACTCACATTTTATTAATTGTCAACATTGTTTCTGTTTTTCAACGTAAAGGGTTTGAGTTTCAGCCAGAATGATAATGAATTTAGTCAGTTTTTTTGTTTGTTTGTTTGTTTGTTTTTTTGCGGTACACGGCCCTCTCACTGCTGTGGCCCCTCTCATCGCAGAGCACAGGCTCAGCGGCCATGGCTCATGGGCCCAGCCGCTCCGCGGCACGTGGGACCCTCCTGGACCGGGGCACGAACCCGCGTCCCCTGCATCGGCAGGCAGACCCCCAACCACTGTGCCACCAGGGAAGGCCTTAGTCAGTTATTTAATTAAAAAGAATATTAATATGCATGCTTATGAAAGAGTTGCTGTCATGTTTTAAAACAGAAAACGATAATACAATTTATAAAGTACAAGTATAGTTCTTTGCCCCATTTCCATTCAGGTTATTCTTTTATAATTGAATTCTTTAAAATTAGAAAATGGCTAGGAAGAATGGCTTTTGAAGCATATATCAGGCTAAACTGTAAGTCAAAACCTGCCAGTTTAAAATAAATGCGATTCTTTGGTTCTCCTAAATTGTAGCTTTTGCTACAGTGAAAAGAAATTAGCATATTTATGAACATCTACAAAATTCCATTGAAATGAGAAGACATTATTCAGGTAGACGGAATGTAATGATTCAGACTATATTTGGGACAGGATATCGGAATTAATGTGGCTTCTCTTTCAAGTTATTTGTGGGCAGATGACATCTTTAATATTAATAATTGCCTAAGTTACATTTTTAAGGAAAGAGTGCCACCTATTGAATGAAGGTTTTTTTTCTCTCCTCCCATTCCATTCCTAGAATGTTCTGTTTCACTTTGAATCCTTGGTTTCTCCAACTGTGTACTATAATTAATTCCAATAGGTAATTTATGCCAGACAGTGAACAAAGAAGTTAGATTCACTCTTGATCCTATCTTCCAATGGATTAACTAGGGTGGCTAGTATTCTTAGAGGGAGTTTGTGCCTCCAAAACCAACTGTAGAAACAAAACCTACACATAAGCATGATTCAGCTCTTTGCAAGTTTCAAAACCTTCCCATTATTTTAATGTATTCTCTAGCTGAAGGGTTTTTTGTTTGTTTTAAGATGGGTGTATGGACACTCAGTGAATAGGAATTATTCCGGAATAATTGAAAGGGATTGAGGAATTTATGACATTGGTCAAGATCTACTGGGGAGACCTCAGTCTCCCAGGGGATATTAGTACAGAGATTGTTGGATCACAACTTGGCCATAGGTCACTTGGGGAGATTCCTGAGGTTCAAATCCAAATACCTACTTCAAAATAAACCACGTGGTACTTTTCGGTAGTTCTTATCTGTGAAAGGTTGAGAACATGAACACTAGCAAACACACCAGTATCAGAAGTAAAAGATTTCATTTGAGAATTTACGTGGCCATTATTTGTAGTTTATTGGCACGTTTGTGGTGTATTGGCTTAATACATTGCTAGGCATCGATTGTCTCCAGCTTTTCCACTTGTTTATTGGACTGTGCAAGTAGGGAGTGATTTTTTTTAAAGGAGGTGAACTGTATGCTAAATTGATTTATACTTGCTGATGTAGACAGATTAATCGTACAGCCCACTGAGGGATGATATTTTGTATTAAAATCCTAAAGTCAAAAACAAAAAAATAGGGCTTCCCTGGTGGCACAGTGGTTGAGAGTCCGCCTGCCGATGCAGGGGACACGGGTTCGTGCCCCGGTCCGGGAGGATCCCATGTGCCGCGGAGCGGCTGGGCCCGTGAGCCATGGCCGCTGAGTCTGCGCGTCCGGAGCCTGTGCTCCGCAATGGGAGAGGCCACAACAGTGAGAGGCCCCCGTACCGGAAAAAAAAAAAAAAAAAAAAAAAACCAAAAAAATATATTGTGTAAGGTATTAAAATTCATTCCATATAAAATGTTTAAGTTGTCTAACCCAAATATGTCAATCTTATGTCCTAAATACCAGATGTAATTAACCAAAGATGTCACTTTTTTTTTCAGTTTAAAGAATAAATTGCGTCTGAGAGAGTAGATCTTAAAAGTAAAATAAATAAGTAAATAAATTGCAGTGACATCTATTCATGTTACTTAAATAAGGAGTACTAATTGGCTGGATGGCAAGCATTCTCTGAAAATATTATGATTTTCTAATAATACAAAAGCAAAAAAATTTTAGCAGTAATTGTGTTTTCATATTAGCAGTCAGAATGACTCATTAAATGTTAACACTGTATCCCAGCTTTTCTCCATTTAAAAAAAGCAAACTCTCACTTCTCTAACTTGACACAGATTTAAGCATTTCTGAAATGATGATACCACATTATGGGAAAAGCAGGCTTTGTGGCCGCAGAGAGCCCTGGACTCGGGAGTTAGAATTCAGATTGGAACATTGTCACAACTGAAGCTGAGACTTGGCCAGAAAGCCACCATGCTTCGTTTCTCATTTCAGGCTACTACTTCGTATCTTTTTGACTCAGAGCACTTAAATATGCAAAATGGTTATGTATCTTTTAAGGAAGAGAAATCTGTGGTTCTTTCATTTAAAAACAAAAAAACTAGAAAGGTTAATGTTTTCAGTGTTTAAAAAAAAACCCTTGAAATCCATGTTTTGTGGTCTCTCCTTTCTTGAATGTTTCTCCTAACGGTTGTTTTATCTTTCTGAGAGAGCTTTGATAGAGTCCCTTGTACATAATACATACCCTTTTTAGTAATTAGATTTGAATTGCTTTTATCATAGTGCCTATCAGGGGTACTGAGTCTAAAAGTTCAGTAATTTCTAGCTTGAGTTTTCACAGGGTCTGTGGATCTGTATTTGTTCTATGGTGTTGGTAACGTTGAGAAAGGATTCTCACATTTTAAAACACCAGGAGCCACTGGATTATAGATGTACAAAGAATATTTTATACAAATAAACTATTGGGAGGTACTCTCCAGATATAAAAATTAGAGGGAGTTTGTGGATCCTGTCGAGCTTTATATTTTCTGATATTATTTCTCCCTCACAGAACTATAGCATTTACATCGTGGCATTAATAAATGAATCATGTTCATTCTGGATGGCCCTGAGTCTTGTAGTCTGATCTGATTTGGTAAATTCTTAAATTCCAGAAAGGTAAAGATTATGTAGCTGGCTAATGGCCTAGTTATGACTTGGCTCTTAATCTCAAGACTCCCCAGTCCTGTTATTTTTCTTTGGTTCTGTGAAGCCTCCCACAATGTAGAGAAGAGTAATTCAGTAGCACATGTTTATTTTTAAGGAATATATCAGCCATACAGAGGGAAAATATTAGAGCATAATATAACGAACAGCCATAAAACCGTTGCCTGTATTTAATGTTAATATTTTATCATATTTGCTGCAATTGGGTATCTGTGCTTTAAAGAAACGAATATTAAAGACACAGTTGGAGCCTCCTTTGTCTTCTTACCTCCCTCCTTGCACCCCACCGGTAGTGGGCCACGTAGTAGCCTTGTTTGGCAGTCTTCACATTCCAGATGTCTCTAATCAACATTGTTACCTCCTGAAACTAGAAAAAAATAGTTGTATTTTGCTATTTTCATCTGTTTTTCAACTAACATATTGTTAAAAGAAATTATGTGTAACATAGACTAGAAGGAAGAGCACAGGGCTTTGAAGCCAGAGAGACCTGGTTTTGAAACAAAGAATTCCCACTTACTGTGGTGGATCCTTAGTCAAGTTACTTATCTTTCTGTAAGAGTTTCTTTGTCTGCACAAGGGAGACAATGTGTCTTACTTACATTGTAGCCTCATGTGAGAGTTGGAGCCCCTGTAAGGATAGTACCTAGCATGTTACCCAGTTCAGAGGAGGTGCTCCATAAAGAGTAGCAGATCATAAATAATGATCATAGTAATAGTTGTAGTAGTTGCATTTATTGTGTGCTTGCCATATACTTGGCACTATTTTAAGTGCTTCATCCATGTTCATTCATTTTAAAACTGTGAGATGAGAACTATATGCTAAGGGCTTAAAACAGTGAAAGGCACAGAGAGGTTAAATAACTTGGGCCAAAGCCACACAGCTAGTAGGTGTCAGACCTTGGATTTTAACTCAGGCATTCTAGCTCCAGAGCTCATGCCACTGATCACCATGCCATCCATCTTGATGATGTTTGTGGTATGACTTCTTTATCTACCCTATCCTAGGAACATGTCCTTCAAGTTATGTCATTTCTGTTGAATAAGAAGCCCTTTTGATTTTGCTGTGTATACAACCAAGATTTTACTGGTTTGGGTGGCTATTGCCCCATCAATGCCCCTAACAAACCCCACCGCCATACTTTCTAAACTCCCCAGTGTGGGCCTGGCATGACTAGTGAACGAATTTGGTCAGTTCCCTGTAGCCATCTCTGGACAGCTCTGCCTCCTCGGCCATTGCCCTCGCCTCTTTCAGCCGCACTGGTCTCACTGCCTCTGCTGAGCACTGATGCTGCTTCTGCCCTGATCTGCTTCCCACCAGTCACTGCCAGGAGTGCTGTCATCAGTGCTGAAGACACACGAGTGCTTCCACTGTGCCAGAGCTCCAGCGGTTTGCAGTGAAGTGAGGTCCGTGCCCCAGGCCCCTTTTTTATTTCAGATTCTGGGGCTTTGCTCTAGGCATATAGAGCTATTTAGAGCAAATGGCTTATCGGGTTTTTGGCTTTGTTTTTTTGGCTGATACCTTCTTTGTCTTCACCCCGGACCTAAGTCCTTGGCAGAGAGTGAGCAGACTGGGCCTGGGGCAAATCTTAGTGACAAACTCTGGCCTCTGCTAGTGGTTAGATTGGGCCACGTTTGTATGTCTGACATCCACTTCTCTTAAGATGGGTTTGTACCAGGTGAATTTACTCATCTCAAGCTGGCTGTCAGGTGATCTTTTTCCCACATATTTTGATTCTTGGAGGCTTAGTTGCACTAAAGACAATTGCTGAATTTTATGATAGCTCGTGAAGCCTTAATTAAGACATTAAAACAGCTGTTGTCAGTTTCGTCTCTGGATTTTTCTTCTTAGGCCTATTCACTCATTTGAGCCAGAAAGGATATAGAGATGATCACATACACATTTCTCTCTAAGGACCACTACTACTCTGTCAAAGATGTTTTGCTTAAAGGACTTCTGTGCCAAATGAGTGCAAGGAATACTGTGTTACCTTCTTTTTTTTTCCCTCTTGGAAAAATATGATGCACATAGGTCTTTAAATGAACGTGTTTATTTTAGTGTTTCCTAAACAGCAGAATCATAAACTGTTTAATATTCTATAGAACATTATTTTCACCAGAGCTGTTTCTTTTGTCAAGAAAACCTTTCAGCCTTCATTGGCTCCAAGCCTGCCAGTCCTGTTCTTTCATTAAATATTATTCAGGAGGGCTTCCCCGGTGGCGCAGTGGTTGAGAGTCCGCCTGCCGATGCAGGGGACACGGGTTCGTGCCCCGGTCCAGGAAGATCCCACATGCCGCGGAGCGGCTGGGCCCGTGAGCCATGGCTGCTGAGCCTGCGCGTCCGCCGCAACGGGAGAGGCCACAGCGGTGAGGCCCGCGTACCGCACACACACACACACACAAAATATATATATATATGTTATTCAGGCATCACCTCCTCTGTAGACCTTTCTAGGACTCTCCTAGATAAAATTAAGATGGAGATCCACTCCATCCTTGCAACTATTTATGATATATTAAAATACATCTATTATAGCAGGGTTGGCATCTGTTTTCTCTGTTCTGCTAGACTAAGCACCTAGAGGGATAGAGATTCTGTCTTACTTTTCTTTATCCCGCTTTGTATTTGTATCTCTGTTGCCTACCCCAGAGCTTACACGTAGTAGGCGTGCCAACATTCATTGAACAGAGTGGTTTTCTAGCATTAAAAGCATAGAGAAGAAAAGCTACATTTGTCAGGAAGTCATTCTTCCTCATTCTGAGCATCCCAGTTAACATGCCTTTCCACCAGCTAGGAGGAAGTACTGTAGAAATAGTGCTAGCTGTTCCACGGGGTTTGAAAGAAATCATTCTCCTAGCAAAAAGGCTGTAAGAGGGCTTTGTGCTCTACTTCAGCACTATATGCCTTCTCATCCATTAATCTGGGAATGTTAAAAACAGTCCAAGGGTTTTTATTAACACAGAAGGTACTCAAAATGTTACATTTTAAACTTTAAACCACTTTTCTTAAACTGTGGGAGGGAAAATGTGCAGTAACATACCACTTTTGCAATTATTAGTTTTGTTCATTTGCTCTTTTAGAATATTCAAACTGAAGCTGCCACATTTCTTTCAAGATAATTGACTTAGTGAAAATGTAATCACACACCCATTGGAGAAGGTTCCAAAGAAAAACATACATCAGAGCCCCCCATAACACTGACTTGGGAGCTTTTTGATGAAAACCAAAATGGTGAAGGAGCAGCCATCTTTTCCCCCTGGAATACCTGCTTTGTGCCATGGATTATGTACCAGTGCCCTTAGATGGAGGACAGGACACATTGCTTTTCTGAAAACTGCCCCAATAGTAGTAGTGTAGGGAGTTCCGATATACTTCTGTAATGTAGTATAAAAGCTCACTTACATTTATGCATCAGTTGTCTTTTACACATTCCCAACCCTGGGTTTGTCAAGTAGCATGAAAGAGGAATTCTTGAAAGCAAATACACATTTAGCCAAATACTGTAAAAAATTAGCATCCTTTTCCTTGCTTACTGATCTATATTCAACAATTAAAGAAGAGGATGTTCATACGTCCCATTTTTTCCCCAAAGGTTTCTAAAGGTTCTTCGTCAGTTATCAAGGACACAACAAAGGAAGGAATAAACAGTGGAATTTTTAGCACTGAATATTAAAAGAATACAGGCTTACAGAGTAAAAAGTATTTGAAGCTTTCATGGGTTTTTATTGGAAAGGAACAAATGAGAAATGCAACCACATTGGTTTTAAACTCCCCCTGTAAACAATGACTCTTAAAAAATAGTTTACATTAAACCTGTAGATTTTCTTGAGTTCATGAGTGAGAAGAAAAGAATAGTGTGAATCTTATCCCATAGGAAGACGGGTAGAAGAATAGTAGTACTTAGAAATTTTGTTACAGAAGTGATTACTCTGATGAGTAAATAAAGTATTTTTGTAAAATATTTAGTTTAAGTAATAAATGTTCCAGGGACACCTAGCAACTTTTCAGTCCATTTGTTTTATCATTGGTAACAGAACTGCATTCAGTTTTTCTGTCACTAAGATATTCATATATTTTGTGACACGATGAATCTTACAAAATCACAAAACTCATTTCTGTCCAGTTCTATTTTTACAATTTTCACTTGTCTGCATAAATACTGCCATCAAATTTCAGCTCATAATTTGTGACAAGTCAGTGAATTTCATTGAACTTGAATCATAAGACATTATAGAACTGACGTGTTGGTTTCACTTTAGTCTGATTTGTTTTCTTTTATGCCCACACATGAGGGGTGTTCACTTGAAGAGACACCTGCCCTCACCTTCTCTGGTTTTCCTCCTTGACTACTTTTTAAAAAATAATATTTTTTATTTCAAATTGCTAAATCGTCTAGGATATTCATTTCCTTACTAACCTAACTTGATTACTGACTTGATTCATCTTATTTCCTTTAATTTTCTTTAAATTTCTTATCAATTTTAATAGTCATTGCATATACTTGATTGTCTCTACATAACTACTTCCCGCCTGAAATTGCTCTGTGTTTGAGCTGTCTGAATTATCTTTTCCTCCTGATGAGTTTTTTTTTTTTTAATTTATTTATTTTATTTATTTTTTATCTGGGTTGGGTCTTCGTTGCTGCCCACGGGCTTTCTCTAGTTGTGGCGAGCAGGGGCTACTCTTCATTGCGGTGCGCGGGCTTCTCCTTGTGGTGGCTTCTCCTGTTGTGGAGCACGGGCTCTAGGCACGTGGGCTCAGTAGCTGTGGCTTGCAGGCTCTAGAGCGCAGGCTCAGTAGTTGTGGCACACGGGCTTAGTTGCTTCGTGGCATGTGGGATCTTCCCGGACCAGGGCTTGAACCCACGTCCTCTGCATTGGCAGGTGGATTCTTAACTACTGCGCCACCAGGGAAGTCCTCCCAGATGTTTGTTGATTTGAAGTGATAACCAGCTGCTCTGACTCCAAATCATTGGTTGCTTATCAAGTCCGTGGCATCTGTTGCTCTGGTTGCTTTGTTTGTGGCTGCAGGACATGCCAGGGGAAAGGACCTGCCCTCAAAGAACTTGCACTTTCCTTGTCTAGGCTGACCTAGGTCAGCTAGAGAGCAAGTATTTGCAGTATGATTATCCACTAATTTTTTGGTTTAATTTTGGTTAATTTCAAACATACTTATCACGATTCTGTACCATGTTCTACTTTTCAGAATTCTGTAATTTTTAGTGGAGAATAATTATAATCTTAAAACTCAAATGGGGTGATATTTTAATAGAAAGAAATCCTTGATATCAGATAAGTTGACTTTTAGTATGTGCAAGACAATTTAGAATAATTTATAAATATGAATCAATCAGAATAACTAAGGTGGTATTAAGCTGCTTGTAATCATTGTTGATAGTAAGCTATATTGTCATCTTTGTTGTTTGACCTCCATATTATTTAATTTTTGATGTAGTTAACCACAACGTGAGCTTTTTGAGGATGAAATTCTGTGCCTGTATCCTTCAAAGGACTAAATAGGAAGGTTTGCACACAATACTAGAAATAGTTTTTCTCACCCTGATGAAGATTTCTGATATAGAGTCAACATATTATAAAACTGATTATACCATGGCCATACCCATATTAAGAAATCAACAGTCCTTTGTTGTGCTAAAGAGAGGATATTTACTCTGTATTGAGGGAAAAAAAAGTAGTTGCCTGTTTCTTGGTAAAAATAAATAGGAGTTGTGCCATCTTTAGTTCTTAGGGCCAAACATTACCGAGCACACCTGGAATGAAATCTTCTGGGGACTAATTTTCATAATGTGAGCCACTTTTATATATTATTTCTTATGTAAAATTAGACATGTTGTAAATGTTGCATTACATAAAGATGGAAGGGTTGGCCTTACCAATGATTTTATCTAATCCTTCTTGCTCAGAAGAGGGAAAAGGCCAGCAGTTGCCAATGACAATATATCTCTGGAGGAATTATCTTAAGGAAAAACAGAGTTGTTCCACCACTGAGATACAGATTTTTTGGCCTCAGATCTAGGTGTATGAATTTTAAGCACTTGTAAATACTAAGTTTGCTTTTGCCCTGGAAATCATTCATATCTGAGTTAAATCCAGTATTTTTCACAGACTTTATCACCTTGGACACATAACCTCCCTGCTTTTTTTCTTATCTGCCAGTGGGGTAGTTAAGAGTCCCATCCTCATGAGATGACCCACTGTTAGCACAGTGCCCTGTCGATGGTAAGGGATGGTTAGCCTCTGTTGTTAGCCTTTATGCTTCACCACATTCTCGTCATCCTTTCCGAAGTCATTCCTTCTCCTGCCTTTTGCCTGGCAACTTAAATTTTAAGGGTCCCAGAGTGGTCTAGTTTTGTTTTGGGAGATAGTTCCTCCCTTGCTCTCTCTCCATAATCTAAACTGTTCTGGAACTCTTTATGTATGCTAAGGTAAAACCCCATTAATTTCCAGAAGGGTTTCATATAATCATTATACTTTGTTACTCCTATTACAGTGACGTACTCTACTAATGAATAAAATTAATGTGCTTCTTTAATTCTTGTAACGAAAGTCACCATTTAAATAACTTGTTTAAACTTCTTTGAATCCTCATCAAGTAGATATCAACTTAGATATCTGATGCTGACTCGCTGTAAAGACAAAATCAGATTTGACAGTGACCTGCTAGACCAGTGAAGAGCACAGGCTTCAAAGTCAGATTGAGTGGGGTTTGAAGCCTGTTCCTACCACTTAAAACTGTGTGACCCTGGGCTTGTAACCCAGCCTCTCCAGACCTCAGATGGTAAAGACCTGAGAAGTTTGTCGGGAAGATGAAATGAGTTAATACTCGTAAAGCACCTAACACCTTGCCTGACACATAACATTCACGTTTTCTGTTATGACATAAGTCTGGCAGTTACTTCTCCGATCACTAGTTGTTGACTAACATTATATTTTCACGCTAAAGATGAACCATTTAAGAAATACCTTAAAGAAATTATAGTAAACTTGTAGGATTCTGTTTTTCAGTGTTTATCGAATGTCCTCTGTTTGCCAGGGAATGTGCTGAGTTAGTGTTTTCATCCGGCTCTTCGGGGTTGCAGGGAAGAGAGACATGTTAGGGTTTATTTCAGTGCAAAATAAAGGACCCGTGGAGTTTCTGCACATACATGTGGCCTCTGGAGAACATGGTGATTCACCACCTGGGGAGGTATGTGTAAAAGTAGCTCCAGCTGGCTGACATCATGGACAGGGGACCCAGGTACAACTCTTACGTTTATTGCTTATTCCCTTCTCCCTGTCTCTAACTACATCTTCCTTCTGACTAATTTCTCTCTTCTGCCTTATTTCTGTCTCATTGATCCTATTTACTACTTTGCTCTTTTTCTCTATTTTGATGCCATTCTTCCTGCCATAACACTCTCCATGTATCTTGTACTCAAACTCCCATAGAGAGGAGGTCTGGTGAAGATGTATAGCACCATCCAGTGTAGAGGGTGTTTGGATCAGGGCACATTCTTACACCAGCCAGTTGTGGACTTCAGGATGGGTTCAAATATATAAAGCATGGTGCCACGGGTGTCAGACACCATCCTGGGAAGAGGAATTGGCTATGGCTGGATAGGCCCTCTGGCTTCTTGTAGGGTGCCTTTTGTGGCCTGTCCAGGACATTTGGCACTGATGATAGAAGAATGAATAAGATGTGGCAACCTGTCCCAGAAGAGCTCCCAGTGTGGTGAGGGAAGCAGATATTTAAACAAATACTTGAGTTTATGCTGTATGATAATACTAGCATACGGGGAGGAAATGGCTAACTGCTGTAGAATGGCAGTAGGAAATTCTTTACTGAAGGCATATGAGATGACAAAAGGCGTATTCCTTTCAGGATATAAATCATCTGCAAAGACAGAGAGATGTGAAATATCTTGGTGTGCTTAAGAAGAGAGTATTTTAGTGCTGTGAGAAGAGGGCAATGGCTGGCATTTAAGGGGTTCCAGGAAGAGGGTCTAGTATATGATACCAGTGAGGCTAGTCAGAGTGTTAGAAACAGAACTAGGGAAAAATCATCTTCTAGAAAACAGGTGGGGGAGAGCTACAAGAGTGGCAGTCTTATCAACAATGGCTGGTACCACAGTGGGTCAGATAAAGGCAGGACTGAGTGGCTTCACTGAGAAGGGGCCGTTGAAGCATCTCGTTTTATAGCAGGTAAATTCTGTAGGTCTAGGAAGAGTCTAAACTAGAAACCTAACCTCAGGGGAAAAAGGTTTTTTGAAGCTCTAGGTCAATCACAAATTCATTCTGAGGAATGTTTAGAAACCAAAAAAATGCAAGAAACCTCATGTTTTCTAAATAAATAGGAAAGGAGGATAAAGCTTAATCTGTAACAATGTTAAGTTTCTCATAGTTATCTGAATAAAATTTTATTAGGTCTTCAAAGTAGTTTCTCAAAATATATATGTTTGTTTTGTTAAAAAGTCAGAAATATACAAGCTACTATTTTAGTTAAAATAAGAAGTATGGTTCTAGGTAATAGATAGGGCAAGAGTAACTCTCTTATTCATGTTTAACCAAAATGGATTAGAGGCCCTCTAATCTCGCAGTGATTTTACAACTATCTGTTTAGATTAGTTTGTGTTTAAAAAAACAAACAAACAACTTTCCTGTTATAACTATGATATTAACTGGATAAGATGCCTAATCACTGCTATATACATGTAGACATACACACATAGCTGGTAAAAATAAAAACCCTGTTTATGTCTGATCTGTGAAGACTATATGTTAAGGTTATAACAAAACGGTAAGTATGTAAGGAAAACTTGTTTTTCTTTTCAGAGATAAATGAAGCTAAGTAGGTATGATTTTTTTTTTTTCTGGCATGTAGAATAGAATTTACTGTATATTTCATTGAATCTAAGATTCCATTGGTTATAAATTGTACCATTATTTTCTATACCATGAAGAAATTTTTAAAACCCTGTCCATTAAATTATAACAGCATTTGATTCTAAGAGGCATTCAGATTTCAGAGATATTAAAATGTGAGGCACAGGCATGGGAAAGTTGAACGAAGAAAGGAAAGTTTAAAAAAAAAAAAAAAGAAAGGAAAGTTTATACAAGTGTATTGGAGATGGCAATGGAGCCAGGGACCAGGAGCCCCCATGGCAGGCTCGGAAGAGCTGGGGCTCCAGGAGGACACGCTGAGGGTCCTAGCTGCCTTCCTTAGGCGGGGTAAATTTTTTTTTTTTTTAATGTGAAAAACTACACATTTTAGAATTAATGATATATAGTTATTACTTATGAAGACATTAGAAAAAACACTTAGGTTTATATTTGCAGATCAATTTAGGAACAATAAAAATTGTTCTACTGAATAAGATCTAAATTACAAACTGAGTCTTAATTAAATACAGAACTGTAAAAAGATTAACATGAGTAATCATTAAATTTTAAAACTAGGAAGATCCTTACAGCTGCCAAAGATGTTAGTAAATGATCATTCATTTAATATTTGTTTTAATACCTACTGTAAGCCAGACATTGTTAGATGTTGGTTGTATAGCCATGGATGAAACACTCACTGTTCCCTCCCTTTGTGGAGCTTACATTTTGCGGGGGGGTGGTGGTTTATAGGTTTGCAAATTGCAATGAGCACTTTAAAGCAAAATTACAGAGCTGTGAAAGAGTGGAACTCGAGATTCCTAATTTGAGATTGGGAAGGTCTGTAAGGAGTTGAAGAAAAGCAAAAGAGTGGGTAGAAATGAACAAGGTAAAAAGTAGACAAATAAGAAACAGCCTGTGCAAAAAACCCGAGCAGGAAAGATGTTGGAGCCAGGCAGTGAAAGAAACAACAGAAGCGGGTGGGCGGTCCGGGTAACTTCAGTTGAGCTAAGACTGGATGATGCAGGGCCTCACAGGCCATAACATTCTGGATTTTAGTCTAAGCCCAGGGGGAAGCCACCAGAGGGTTTTAATGGGGGAGGTGACCTTGGCTGCTCTGTGAAGCCTGGATTGGAGTAAGATTCAAAGTGAAGAAGCTGTTGCTAGTTCAGACCAACTAAGTTGGCAACTTGGCCTGGGTGTTTTGAACGGAAGATCTGTTTTCTTGAAAATAATTTGTCAGTATTACCCGAAGTCTTAATTTTGTGTACATTGGACCAGCAGTTCCACTTCAGGGCATTTATTCTAAAGAAATAATCTTAGATGTGTGCAGAAGTTGAGCTACTAGTATGTTTATCCTCTATTATTTATAATAAGAAATTGGTTGGAAAGATGATAGTATTTTGAAAACAAGTGGAAAGGAAAGAGGAAAGTCATACTGACTTTAAGGAAGCCACATCATCCAGGAAGATTTGTTTAGATAAGGAGAGTTCTCTGTGTGTTTGAGCGGGTACTAGGGAAAAGACACTGAAAATACAGAATTGAGAAGAGATGCTCATAAAACAAATTTGGGGGAGGAGAGACATCTAGGACCAGGGGAAGATAAGGAGTGCTGGGAGTGCTGCACCATCTGGTGTAAAAATGCACTGCAGTTCTACAATGGGACTTACTAGCCTGGGAACCTAAGCCATGCCTTGCAACATTGTTACAGGGGGGAAAGTGCTTTTCAAACCAGAGTTGTAAGTGAATTTGTAGTATGCAGTCAGCCCATGAATTTGATTGCCTATAAATCTGAGCTTCCCTGGGTAAGTACTGACTGAGCAGGATGAATTTTTGAGAGAGTATTGCTCTGTCTCTACCCTCCCTGCCTTCTTTCCCTCTCCCTTACTTTCTCCCTTACTTTCCCCCTTCCCTTTCCTCCCTCCCTTCCTTAGCCTCTCGTCCCTCCCTATTCCTCTGACCCACCCCTAACATTTACACTTCAGGATATATTTAGGGAAGGAAAAACAGCCAAACACTTAAGTGTTTTATTATTTAAGTAAATAATAAAATCAACTTCCCCCCTCCTTCCCTCCCTTCCTTCTTCCCTCCCTCCTTCCCTCCCTCCCTCCCACATTGCTTCTTTCTTTGTGACAGTTTTTGTACCTGTGTGGTGGAAATATTTTACTATACGGTCTTAGTGCCCCTTTGCAAGTTTCAAATGTTAGTGTTCTTTGCATTACTAAAAATACCTAGGCCAGTCTCTGGCACAGAGGTATTTAACATACTGGTTTTCACTCCCCTCACAGTGTTGATGCTTAAGTAAAACCAGTTAACTGTTATTTCCTTTCTAGTGCATATTTAGTTTTAAGTAGGGTTTTTTTGTCTTGTTCTTTGGGTTGTTTTTTTTTTTTTCTGGTTCTTTGCAAATACTGCTGCTTTATAGTTATGATTAGCTGGAAAATTCCTAGAGGAGTTTAAATTTGACTTTTTTGGTAAGCTTGCAGTTATCATCTCTGGTATTTCCTTGAGTATTTCCTTTTCCTATCAGTGTAAAGAAATAACTATTCTGTAGCTCTACAGAATTTCCAAAATAGTTACTGAAGTTAGCTTAGTATTTTTAAAATTGTTACTTCTCGCAGAATGCAGTTGCTTTAACTCTTTCCTTATGAACCAGTTTTAAAACCCATGGCTGTATATATATTGTGTGTTGCATATATCCATGTATGGATATGAGTGTATTTTGAAGTTAGTGGATATCTTACCTATTAGGCTTTGTAGAAATAGTTCTCAAAAGTTACCAGCCTGCAGGTTATTTTATTATGGTAACTCCACAATATATTATGGAGTAAAGGTTAAAATGTTTGTACCAGGTAATTTTTACTATTTATATGTGGGGTACCCCAAGTACTATATCATGTTCTGAGAAAACAAATTTGATCATTGAGGTGTTGAAAAAATATGTGGGATCACAGAAGATGTGGTTAGGTTTCACCTAGCTTATTAAATATTTAGCTGATTTCAGCAAATGAGCATATCCACCAGATTTTATCTGTATTGACTTAAATTGTTGGAATTCCTGGGATAAATAGTAGTAAAATACTCTTCTAAATATTTGTCTGTTATATACTTGAGTATGTTAGAATGGTGTAATTAGGAACAGTGCAATTTTCATGAATGTATTTGTTAATGCAGTGCTTAATGTCCTAGGATGCTTTTTATTAACTACCTAGAAACAAAGGTCTGCAGTAATATTACTAGTAAGCCTGCACCGTCTATATAGAACCTTTCTGTTTTTTTATATATAAATTTATTTATTTATTATGGCGGTGTTGGGTCTTCATTGCTGTGTGCAGGCTTTCTCTAGTTGTGGTGAGCGGGGGCTACTCTTCGTTGTGGTGCGTGGGCTTCTCATTGTGGTGCTTGTTGCAGAGCACGGGCTGTAGGCGCACGGGCTTCAGTAGTTGTAGCATGCAGGCTCAGTAGTTGTGGCTCGCGGGCTCTAGAGTGCAGGCTCAGTAGTAGTGGCGCACGGGATTAGTTGCTGTGCGGCATATGGGATCTTCCCGGACCAGGGCTCGAACCCGTGTCCCCTGCATTGGCAGATGGATTCTTAACCACTGTGCCACCAGGGAAGCCCAGAACCTTTCTTTTTAAAGGCTAATATTATTGAACTCATGTTATCAGGCAACATTTAACACTATCCATGTATAATTTCAACAATATAATGTGATTCACAATGCTATTTTCATATCTTGCTTAAATCATTTAGGGGTTTTAGCAGTTATCCTTTTTAGTTACATGTCCATTGAAAGTATTGAAATAGAACCGTATTGTTCTTGGAATTTTTTTTTCATATATAAATCTCATTCTCCTTCCATTTTAGTCGTGAGATGGAGAATAAAGAAACTCTCAAGGGGTTGCACAAGATGGACGATCCCCAGAAGAACGAATGATCAGGGAGAAACTGAAGGCAACCTGTATGCCAGCCTGGAAGCACGAATGGCTGGAAAGGAGAAACAGGAGAGGCCCTGTGGTGAGTGACTGTGGGTTACCTGCTAATAAGGAAGAAAGCATAGGAGGAAATGAAAAATTAAGCATAAATAGATCCTCTTGTAAGCTTTTTTTTCCTTCTTCATTTTAAATGCAGTGGTTTTATTTGCCTTGATATTTTCTAGACAATTGACAAAACATAGCTAAAACTATTCTCATTAAGCAACTTAAACTGTTCTAAGAACGAATCCCTTTGGTTGAGTGGGAGAGGTAATGCTTAAAGCAACACTGCCCTCTAATGTTAGTATCTAAAATCCTTTAATTAGAGATTTACATTGTACTTAAAAAAGAAAAGCAATTTTTCCAATTTTATTTTGATGTTTTATCTCTAAGGTAGGATCTAAGGATCTTAATTCCAAATCTTCTAAAATCATGTATGACAACATTTTAAAATGTATTATGTATTATCAACATTTAGTTGATAAAGCCTAAATGACTAAAATCTGTGTGGGTAAAAAATAGTCTTCATTTATGGCTTAAAGTAATAATAAAGAGAAGCTGATATATTGTCTGTTGTGTTTGTATAATACTGCATAATAAAAAACTCACTGAGCTCATGCCTTAGTCTGATGTTCAAATTTACTTATTTTTTTAATTTTTTAACTAATAAACATATTGGCATTTTAATTTAGGTGGTAAAACCAATCCCTATTAAAGGAGATGGATCTGAAATTAATACCTTGGCAGCTGAGTCTCAAGGAGAGGGCCAGGCAAGCGCTGCTTCCTCAGCTCCCAAAGGCCGACGCAGTCCTTCCCCTGGCAGCTCCCCATCAGGCCGCACAGTGAAATCTGAATCTCCAGGAGTAAGGAGAAAAAAAGTTTCCCCGGTGCCTGTAAGTTAATGATTTAGCAAATATGTTAAGTTTCTACAATCTTTAAACTTATTTATAACACAGAAAAGATTGGCTAGCCGTCTATTAGAGCAACAATTCCCAAAGTATGGCCCACAGACCCTTGCTTGGGGGAACCTGCCCTGAGATGCTTCCTGTGGCTCCATTAGGTCAAAACTAATTTTGTAATAAAACTGAGATGTTATTTGCCTCTTTTACTGCATTGACATTTACAGTGGTGGGTAAAACTGCTGGTGAATTTGCCTGAATTAAAGCTCTGACTGTAGAAACTGTATTCTTCACTTGGGTATTTGGCAAACATTTTCCTTAAGAAGAATTAAGTAAGACTCACTTCAAGGAAAACAACTGATATGTTTCTTCACTAGTGGTAAAATTTGAAATTTCAAGCAAAAATTAAGAGTTTTGGAAAACTCATATCCACCACTGTAAGCTTGAAAGCTTCCCAATACTAAGACTTTTCTATAGGCCAGTGATATTATCAAATGTGATTTTTTTTGTATATTGCATAATGAAATGTATGAACTTTTAGAAGATCTGCATAACTTAGTGAACCAGAATTTTCCATATGACCAGTGAATGATGAAACAAAATCATTCTTTAGTAAATGATCCATCCAAGTATATAAAATAAACCATCTAGATTTAATGTAACAGTAGGAAAAATTTATGTGGTTTCAGATTCCACATTACAGCCTCCTTTAAGGAAACCACTCCTTTGATGTAGTATCAAAGAAGAATATTCATCATTATTTGAAAAGGATTTTCCAAATACATATCTGTGTGAGGCCAGATTTTCTTCATGTACTTTAACCAAAACACCGTTATCACAGCAGATTGAATGCAGAAGCATAGATGAGAATGTAGGTGTCTTCTGTATAGAGCCAGACATCAAAGAGACTTATAAAAAGATAGGTGCTAACCCCTCTGAGAGAGACAGACGGACTTCCACTGGCAGAAAGCAAGTTAAACATTCTAACCTTGAAGAACAAATGAGTGAATGGCAAAATGACTGAGATATAGTGACCACAATGGGAGATTTGGTTTTCCTCACATCCGAGGTTGTTAAAGCATATAAATACTTCAAAAAGTAAATTTTAAGTAAAAATTGTTACAGTAAATATAATAAATAGTATTTATTGGCTTTATGTGGACACACCTTTAAATTAGCTGCTCAAAACAGGATCTTATTAGCTCAAGAATCTGCAAATTGGGCAGGGCTCAGCAGGAATGGCTTATGTCTGCTCCCCATGGCATCTGCAGAAGCTGGAATATGCAAGACTGCTTCTTCACTCACATATCTGGTGCTTCACCTCGAACAGTTGGGGGCTGTTGGCACCTCTTTCTTACAGTATGGAAATTGGGTTGCAACAAGTGTTTCAAGCTAGGAGAGCACAAGGAACAGATTCTCTCTCACAGCCCTCAGAAGGAACCAACTCTGCCAGCACCTTGATCTTGGACTTCAAGCCTCTGGAACTATGAGACAATAAATTTCTAAGTCCAAAAAAAAAATTTGTGATTCAAGAGGGCAAATCTCAGCGTGGAAGCTCTTATCAAGGCACCACTTGCATCATGTTTACTAATGCCTTATTACCCAAAGCCGGTTACATGCCCAAATCCAGAATCCACGTGGTAGAGGACTACAGAAGGGTGTAAATACTGGGAGGTGTCGTTTATGGGGGCCATTCAAAGTAAAAGTCTACCACAAGTAAATACAGAATTGGGTCTCCCCTCCCCCTACACCTGTTTTGGGATATGTGCTAGACAAAGTTACTTCCTTATTCTTTATAACAGCTACCTAACATTTCATTATCTGGATAAATCATGGCTTATTTGGTAAACTACATCCTAATGGACATTTATATTCCTTCTTAACTTCCATTACTAAAAACAATGGTGCAAAAATATTTTTTATGCATACATCATTTTGCACATCTTTGAGCATATCCATAGTCTGAATACTTAGCAAGTCCAATAGCAGATGCATGTGTACTTGTTTTTGGTTTTGTTTTACTTTTTAGTAATTGCCTATTAAAAAATAATGGTTTTATTAAGATATAATTCATATAATGTACAATTCACCTGTTTAAATTGTACTGTTCATTGAGTTTTGGTATATTCACATAGTTGTAGCCATCACTACAATAAATTTTAAAACACTTTCACCACCCCAACAAGAAACCCCAGGCTAATTAGCAGTCTCTCCCCAGCCCTAGGCAACCACTAATCTACTTTCTGACTATATATAATTTGCCTATTCTGGACATTTTATATAAATGGAATCATATAATATGTATGGTCTTTTGTGACTGGTTTTTTGCACTTCGCATCATGTTTTCAAGGTTCATCCATGGTATAACTCCATTCATTTTTAATTGTAGAATAATATTCTATTGTATGGATATACATATTTTGTTTATTCACTGCTCAGTTGATGGGCATTTTGTTTCCACTTCTGGCTATTATGAATAATGATACTGTGAACATTTCTGTACACAGTTTTGTGTGGACATATCTTTTCATTTTTCTTGGGTATGTACCTAGGAGTGGGATTGCTAGATCATATGTTTCACAAAGCAGCTACACCATTTTACATTCCCGCCAGCACTGTATGAGGCTTCCAGTTGCTTCGTTTTCTCGTCAGCTTTTATTACCTTTTAACTATTTAGGTAGGCATCAGAAAGAACTAGAATTTCCACTGGGCACTGATGGAAAGACCAAGTTCTAGGGGAATCAGTGAAGTGGAGTGAGAGTGACATATATCACCCTCACCACAGGAGAGTTTTTATCAGCCTCCAGTGAGATGTCTTAATCTGGGAAGAGTCACTTGCCACTAGTTCTCTACAGAGTGTACCATGGGGGGAATTCCATGGAGCTGTTTGTAAATTACCAGTCACAAAAGAGCATTTAGTAATCCCTTAAGTGGAAACCAGGAAATTGGATGCTTAATTTTTATCACTAGAAACAAATCATTTTACCTGCTTATAAGGCGAATTTTCTGTGCTTTTTATTTTGATTTACATAATACTTTTCAAAGAAGTCAAATACTTACATAGTAATTCGTAAAATTACCACATGGTTGTCTCTCTAGGCCAAAGATTTATTATTAGTTACAGGGATGACAGATTTTAGAAGTTTACTCATAATGAGTATATCAGACAAATACATTTGCAAAATACATTTTGTCCCATCATATTATACATTAGGCATTTTTTCAGAATATGAAAATGGTGTCGGCTATGACCTTTTTTAGGTAACATTTTTCTAATGGAGAAGTGAGCAATTTACCTAATTTTTATTTTTTTTAAAGCATTTCTTAATTTTTTTAAAAATTTATTTATTGTATTTTATTTTTGGCTGCATTGGGTCTTTGTTGGTGTGTGTGGGTTTTCTCTAGTTGCAGCCAGCAGGGGTTACTCTTCTTTGCGGTGCGCAGGCCTCTCATTGCGGTGGCTTCTCTTGTTGCGGAGCACAGGCTCTAGGCGCGTTGGCTTCAGTAGTTGTGGCACGTGGGCTCAGTAGTTGTGGCACGTGGGCTGAGTAGTTGTGGCTCGCGAGCTCTAGAGCTCAGGCTCAGTAGTTGTGGTGCACGGGCTTAGTTGCTCTGCGGCATGTGGGATCTTCCCGGACCAGGGCTCGAACCCGTGTCCCCTGCATTGGCAGGTGGATTCTTAACCACTGTGCCACCAGGGGAGTCCCCTAATTTTTAAATGTTGTGAAGTTTCAGAGCGGGAGAATCACACCACCTCGAAGAGCCCCTTCACCGGATGGCTTCTCACCATACAGCCCTGAGGAAACAAACCGCCGTGTAAACAAAGTGATGCGGGCCAGGCTGTACTTACTGCAGCAGATAGGGCCCAACTCCTTCCTGATTGGAGGAGACAGCCCAGACAATAAATACCGGGTGTTTATTGGGCCTCAGGTAGGAATTGTCACCATTTTACTTTTTATTAGGATGTGGTACTAACTCTATGCACTGTAACATTCTTAAATTTAGATCAGTTGTGTGATTCTCTTTAGTGAACTAAAGAGAATTCAAATTATATTGTGGGAACTAATAAACACTTTTACTTCATGTGTTTATGAAGGGTTTTACTATGATTTAATATACTTCAGAATACAAATTTGGTCTTTTTAAGAAACCAAAAATAAGAGATTAATTCATGGAGATAGCTGTAGGCTTTTCTTGCGTATCCTTATATATCTTATTATATAAGGATAATGAAGAAAATTATAGAAAGTTTACTATAATAAACTTGGAAATATTTAAAAGTGATCAACTTAGGAGTTCTAATAGAACACAGATTTATTAAACTATAGGTTTGTGTTTTTTTTAAACTCTTTAGAACTGCAGCTGTGGGCGTGGAACATTTTGTATTCATCTACTATTTGTTATGCTCCGAGTGTTTCAGCTAGAACCTTCAGACCCAATGTTATGGAGGAAAACTTTAAAGAATTTTGAGGTAATTTTTTAATAACTCCTTTATAGTAAAATTGTCAACAGATTTTTATGATATTCCTGACATTTTTCCATGAGCTTTAAATTTAAATAGACAGTGGTCATTTTAAAGGTGTGAAGGTATGTAAGGATTACTTGATGTTTGTAAATAGTTCTCTTATAGTCTGTTGACTAATTAGTTTTTTCTTCTAGACTAAAAAAAAGTGAACACTGACCTGCTGTAAAAATACTATCCTTAGTAAGCTATATGTATTCTTATTTTTGAAGCCCTTAAATTGGCTTTGTGAAAAACTTAGAAAATAAAAGGCAAATAATTCAATCTCTAGAACTCTTCATATGTATATTATGGCACAAATGTCATTGTTACTGTCTTTTTTCAATGTTAGGTTGAGAGTTTGTTCCAGAAATATCACAGTAGGCGTAGCTCAAGGATCAAAGCTCCATCTCGTAACACCATCCAGAAGTTTGTTTCACGCATGTCAAATTCTCATACATTGTCATCATCTAGCACTTCTACATCTAGTTCAGAAAACAGGTTAGTACTTTTTAAGGAATTAAAAGCATTAATCCAGTGTTACTTTTTAATTTTAGGGGTAATTTTTATATATATACTTGTTAAGTTGCTCTAAAATGATATAATTATTGAATCTTGGCTTTCAAGGTAAAATCAAGGGTAAAAAACAGTAAAGGTCATCTAAGTATATATATTTGGATATTTTGTCCTGAAAACTACAGTGTTGAAAACGGCACCTTAAATATCAGAATATAATAAATGTCCATTTCACAAGAAAAATCAAGTGGCAGGTATAAAATAAGTAGCTACTGTTTATCAATCATTACTTTGTGCCAAGCACCTTATATGTTGGTCTCATTAGGTAGGTTTTATCACTTTTGCAGATAATGAACCTGAGGCATTATATAAAGAATATGTCTATAATTTTTTGATATAAATAAATTGTGTACAAGGCAAAGTGGTTATCCAGAATCACTTTCAAATATAGGATGTTTAAATTTCATGACATCACTCCTTCTCTCATAGATACTCTCAGGGAATCCTCATTACAGCCTATTTTACATGTGAGAACATAAGCAGGCTCTTCTGAACAAAGAGACTAATAAGCTGTAATTAAGAGATACAGTAGCTGTTAATCATAGTTGTTAATTAAAATCTGCAGTGCTTCTCAAACTTTCCCATTGCTTAGTTGCTGATAAGAATAAACTCATGAAGGATCTGAGATGTATAGCCCAATATGACAGGTGTGAAAAAATTAAGAGTATTATCATAAAAAGTCATGTCAGTTTTCTTTCTTTTCCAAGATTTCTTTATTGCTTTAATGAAAAAATGAGGTTCTTAAAAATTACTCCAGAAAGGAGTGCTGCTTCTCATAGGAGGGCACCCCCTGTGTGTTCCCAGGAACCTCAGTCTGAGAAGCACTGGTGTAAGTGCTTTTAAGTCTCATTCTCATCCCATCAATCTTTTAAGTATTGTAACTACTTCAAAATTCATGAGGAATAGAAAGTGATGATATCAGGACAAGGGCATGATGAAGTCAAGAATTGAGAGAGAAGTTTTTTCATCTATGGAAAAAGTAAATGTTTGAATTTTATTATTTTATATTAAATGAATTGATTTTAGAATGATAGTTTTATGAGTTTTTTTGGACATTAGAGATTTTCCAGTTTACATGATAAATAAAGCCAGAAGAGGTCATTTGAACAAAGGCAGAACTGGAACCTGAGTATCCTGATTTCTAGTTCAGGGCTCTTTCTCTTACCTGTTATCTCTTCTAAATAAATGAAAAAATTAGCTTTACTTCTCAAGCTTCCTTACCCAAACTTCTAGAGCCTTTCTCCTTTTGATTGATATTTCTGTAGCTTTTTATTTTGGGAAAAAAAAAAAAACTGCTTAAAACCAGGTGGCCAAAGTTAAAATAGAAAGTCTCTTTCTCTAAGATGAAAAAAAGTACCCTTTCAATATGGGCTGGCCATAATTGGGGGGTTTTATTGATTCATTTGAATTTTTTGTATCCAAGGGGGGAAACCAAAGAAGTTATAATCTTCCTAAGATTATACTGTGTAGGTAAGTAGGTTAATGTTTCATGTAATCACAAATTTTTATGTCTAAAATAAATATTTTAAGACTAAAATTAATAAAAAAAATTATCTGGAGATCTTATTGCAGTATATTAATTTTAAATGGTATATAAGTGAAACAATGAAAAACAGAATTGGGACAGATTGAATATGCATATAAAAAATAATTAACAAAACCTTACCAACAAAATAAAAGCTGCAAACAGAAACCTAGGGTCCAGGACATAAATGGGCAAAGGACATGAAGAGAATTTCCACAAAAGAACAATTTCAGGGTGCTGACAAACATGAAAACTGTTCAGGCAACCTAATAACTTAGGAAATGCTCATTTAAAAAAATATATATATATCAGATTTATTTACAGAATTAGTAGATCCTTTGTAATGCGACAGTTCAGTTCTTATAAGATGCTTTACTGTACGTAGTGGTATAGCCTTTCTGGAAAAAAATAAATGTGACTTTTTAAAATGTTTATAGTCATTGATCCAGTAAATGTATTTTTTTTTAAGAAAAAAATTTTAATTTGAGAAATGTACAAGACTTACATATATGGCTGTTTCTCACAGTACTATGGTGAAAAATTGGGAACAACTTAAATATCCAGCAAATGAATGGTTAAAATATACCCATATTATGAATATTTCATGCAGCCATTAGGCTTATGCTTTTGAAGAACACTGAGTGGCATGAAATAAAATCCAGATTATAATACTGTCATGCACGAACCCATTTTTTATATATAAAAGGTATTATAGGTACATAAATATTGAAATGAATAAAAAAATTAATGGTTATTAAAGGGTGGTATTATGACAGGTGACATTTTTATACTTTAAATACTTTGGGCTTTGAGGGTCATTGGGTCTCTGTCACAACTATTCAGCTCTGCCCTTGTAGCTGAAGTAGCTGTAGACAATATGTGAATGAATTGGTGTGGCTGTGTTGCAATAAATCTTTACTTACAGAAGCTTGACTAATTTGATCCCCCTTTAGTTCGCTAATCCCTGCTCTCTACTCAAGTGATTTTACTTCTGAAGAAACTGCTAGAAAGAAAATCTGAAATGTCAAAAAAAGAGGGCACAAAGAGGTTTCTAACGGTTTCTTAAAATGTGGAAACAACTCAAATGTCCAGCAATAAGTGGGTGCTTAAGAAGTTAGGATCTGTCTAATCAATGAAAAATTATGCCACCACTTGAAGAGTTTAATAAGTAGAATTTTTACGATAAATCTCTTAAGAACATGAAATTGTACATGTATATAGATAAATGATCTGAATAATGTTTACAAAATATGTACTTGGAAAAAGGGCAGAAAATACCCCAGAATGGAATATTTTTAAGTCAGAAAAGCATTTAAGAAATAAGTTGCACTTACAATTTGACTAAATTGTGGAACTTTATTTCTCCTGTATTTAAGTCTTTTGAATAAGCTAATTTTGGTGTAATTATTTGAAAAATTATTTGATCTTGGGTCATCTTTGCCATTAGTATTTTTATTTTAGATTGTTGTGTAAATCATTTCTGCAGTGTTTCGTTAATTTTTGTCATTAATACATGCATATTTTAATAGCTTTTCCCGCCTCCTCATAGCTCCATAATTATGAAAAGAGATAGAGAGACAGGATAGATAAATGGGAGGGAGAGAGACTAGTAAGTGTGCTTCAGCTCAGGAATCACACATCATGACATTGATGACATATTTCTTCAGCTTTCAGGGAAGTTTTCTGGGGAACTGTTATTTCCTGTCAGTCACTCAGACCTGTTTTTCAGGAATTATAGCTTAAGGTAGTAGAAGTGTAATATTGAGCCCACGGGACAGCCTGAGCTTAGTAGAAGCACGAATTTGTAGGGATAAGTAGGTTATGGGATATTCTCCTCAAGTTAAAGCCAAATGATAGATTTGCCACGAACTGTTCTGTGATCTTGGGCAGCTTACTTATAATACCCCAGAATCTTGTCTTTATGTTGTAATGGAAATATTGTTATTTTATTTATTTTCTTTTTCTAACATCTTTATTGGGGTATAATTGCTTTACAGTGGTGTGTTAGTTTCTGCTTTATAACAAAGTGAATCAGTTATACATATACATATGTTCCCATATCTCTTCCCTCTTGTGTCTCCCTCCCTCCCACCCTCCCTATCTCACCCCTCCAGGCGGTCACAAAGCACCGAGCTGATCTCCCTGTGCTATGCAGCTGCTTCCCAGTAGCTATCTACCTTACGTTTGGTAGTGTATATATGTCCATGCCTCTCTCTCGCTTTGTCACAGCTCACCCTTCCCCCTCCCCATATCCTCAAGTCTGTTCTCTAGTAGGTCTGTGTCTTTATTCCTGTCTTACCCCTACGTTCTTCATGACATTTTTTTTTCTTAAATTCCATATATATGTGTCAGCATACGGTATTTGTCTTTCTCTTTCTGCCTTACTTCACTCTGTATGACAGACTCTAGGTCTATCCACCTCATTACAAACAGCTCAATTTCGTTCATTTTTATGGCTGAGTAATATTCCATTGTGTATATGTACCACATCTTCTTTATCCATTCATCTGATGATGGGCACTTAGGTTGTTTCCATCTCTGGGCTATTGTAAATAGAGCTGCAATGAACATTTTGGTACATGACTCTTTTTGAATTATGGTTTTCTCAGGGTATATGCCCAGTAGTGGGATTGCTGGGTCGTATGGTAGTTCTATTTGTAGTTTTTTAAGGAACCTCCATACTGTTCTCCATAGTGGTTGTACCAATTCACATTCCCACCAGCAGTGCAAGAGTGTTCCCTTTTCTCCACACCCTCTCCAGCATTTATTGTTTGTAGATTTTTTGATGATGGCCATTCTGACTGGTGTGAGATGATATCTCACTGTAGTTTTGATTTGCATTTCTCTAATGATTAATGATGTTGAGCATTCTCTCATGTGTTTGTTCGCAGTCTGTATATCTTCTTTGGAGAAATGTCTCTTTAGATCTTCTGCCCATTTTTGGACTGGGTTGTTTGTTTTTTTGTTATTGAGCTGCATGACCTGCTTGTAAATTTTGGAAATTAATCCTTTGTCAGTTGCTTCATTTGCAAATATTTTCTCCCATTCCAAGGGTTGTCTTTTGGTCTTGTTTATGGTTTCCTTTGCTGTGCAAAAGCTTTGAAGTTTCATTAGGTCCCATTTGTTTATTTTTGTTTTTATTTCCATTTCTCTAGGAGGTGGGTCAAAAAGGATCTTGCTGTGATTTATGTGATAGAGTGTTCTGCCTATGTTTTCCTCTAAGAGTTTGATGGTGTCTGGCCTTACGTTCAGGTCTTTAATCCATTTTGAGCTTATTTTTGTGTATGGTGTTAGGGAGCGATCTAATCTCATACTTTTACATGTACCTGTCCAGTTTTCCCAGCAACACTTATTGAAGGGCTGTCCTTTCTCCACTGTACATTCCTGCTTCCTTTACCAAAGATAAGGTGACCATATGTGCGTGGGTTTATCTCTGGGCTTTCTATCCTGTTACATTGATCTTTCTGTTTTGGTGCCAGTACCATACTGTCTTGATTACTGTAGCTTTGTAGTATAGTCTGAAGTCAGGGAGCCTGAGTCCTCCAGCTCCGTTTTTCGTTCTCAAGATTGCTTTGGCTATTTGGGGTCTTTTGTGTTTCCATACAAATTGCGAAATTTTTTGTTCTAGTTCTGTGAAAAATGCCATTGGTAGTTTGATAGGGATTGCATTGAGTCTGTAGATTGCTTTGGGTAGTGGAGTCATTTTCACAATGTTGATTCTTCCAATCCAAGAACATGGTATATCTCTCCATGTATCATCTTTAATTTCTTTCATCAGTGTCTTATAATTTTCTGCATACAGGTCTTTTGTCTCCTTAGGTAGGTTTATTCCTAGATATTTTATTCTTTTTGTTTCAATGGTAAATGGGAGGGTTTTCTTGATTTCACTTTCAGATTTTTCATCATTAGTGTATAGGAATGCCAGAGATTTCTGTGCATTAATTTTGTATCCTGCAACTTTACCAAATTCATTGATTAGCTCTAGTGGTTTTCTGGTGGCCTCTTTAGGATTCTCTATGTATAGTATGATGTCATCTGCAAACAGTGACAGCTTTACTTCTTCTTTTCCGATTTGGATTCCTTTTATTTCCTTTTCTTCTCTGATTGCTGTGGCTAATACTTCCAAAACTATGTTGAATAAGAGTGGTGAGAGTGGGCAACCTTGTCTTGTTTCTGATCTCAGTGGAAATGCTTTCAGTGTTTCACCATTGAGGATGATGTTGGCTGTGGGTTTGTCATATATGGCCTTTATTATGTTGAGGAAAGTTCCCGCTATGCCTACTTTCAGCAGGGTTTTTATCATAAATGGGTGTTGAATTTTGTCAAAAGCTTTCTCTGCATCTATTGAGATGATCATATGGTCTTTTGTCTCCTTCAATTTGTTAATATGTTTTATCACATTGATTGATTTGTGTGTATTGAAGAATCCTTTCATTCCTGGAATAAACCCCACTTGATCATGGTGTACGATCCTTTTAATGTGCTGTTGGATTCTGTTTGCTAGTATTTTGTTGAGGATTCTTGCATCTATGTTCATCAGTGATATTGGCCTGTAGTTTTCTTTCTCTGTGACATCCTTGTTTGGTTTTGGTATCAAGGTGATGGTGGCCTCGTAGAATGAGTTTGGGAGTGTTCCTCCCTCTGCTGTATTTTGGAAGAGTTTGAGAAGGATAGGTGTTAACTCTTCTCTAAATGTTTGATAGAATTCTCCTGTGAAGCCATCTGGTCCTGGGCTTTTGTTTGTTGGAAAATTTCAATTTCAGTGCTTGTGATTGGTCTGTTCATATTTTCTATTTCTTCCTGATTCAGTCTGGGCAGTTTGTGCATTTCTAAGAATTTGTCCATTTCTTCCAGGTTGCCCATTATATTGGCATAGAGTTGCTTGTAGTAATCTCTCATGATCTTTTGTATTTCTGCAGTGTCAGTTGTTACTTCTTTTTCATTTCTAATTCTATTGATTTGAGTCTTCTCCCTTTTTTTCTTGATGAGTCTCGCTAATGGTTTATCTATTTTGTTTATCTTCTCAAAGAACCAGTTTTTAGTTTTATTGGTCTTTGCTATCGTTTCCTTCGTTTCTTTTTCATTTATTTCTGATCTGATTTTTATGATTTCTTTCCTTCTGCTAACTTTGGGTTTTTTTTGTTCTTCTTTCTCTAATTGCTTTAGGTGCAAGGTTAGGTTGTTTATTCGAGATGTTTCCTGTCTCTTAAGCTTGTATTGCTATAAACTTCCCTCTTAGAACTGCTTTTGCTGCATCCCATAGGTTTTGGGTCGTCGTGTCTCCATTGTCATTTGTTTCTAGGTATTTTTTTATTTCCTCTTTGATTTCTTCAGTGATCACTTCGATATTAAGTAGTGTATTGTTTTGCCTCCAGGTGTTTGTATTTTTTACAGATCTTTTCCTGTAATTGATATCTAGTCTCATGGCGATACTTGATACAATTTCAATTTTCTTAAATTTACCAAGGCTTTGTGACCCAAGATATGATCTATCCTGGAGAATGTTCCATGAGCACTTGAGAAAAATGTGTATTCTGTTGTTTTTGGATGGAGCATCCTATAAATATCAATTAAGTCCATCTTGTTTAATGTATCATTTAAAGCTTGTGTTTCCTTATTTATTTTCATTTTGGATGATCTGTCCATGGGTGAAAGTGGGGTGTTAAAGTCCCCTACTATGAATGTGTTACTGTCGATTTCCCCTTTTATGGCTGTTAGTATGTATTGAGGTGCTCCTATGTTGGGTGCATAAATATTTACAACTGTTATATCTTCTTCTTGGATCGATCCCTTGATCATTATGTAGTGTCCTTCTTTGTCTCTTCTAATAGTCTTTATTTTAAAGTCTATTTTGTCTGATATGAGAATTGCTACTCCAGCTTTCTTTTCGTTTCCATTTGCATGGAATATCTTTTTCCATCCCCTTACTTTCAGTCTGTATGTGTCTCTCGGTCTGAAGTGGGTCTGTTGTAGACAGCATATATATGGAAATATTGTTATTGATTTTAAAAGCTGTTCATCACATCATGAAGGTTCAAACAAAAATCTGTAAAATAGAAACAAACCTCCTCCCACTCCAGTCTGGGCTGCACACAAAATGACTACTGTTAACAGTTTTTAATACATCTTTTAAAATTGTATAAAGCAAGGAATATAAAACTCTTCTCTGCATTCTGGGTATGCAGACACACACACACCCCAATACTTCTCTCATCTTTCCTATTGTTAAGCAATATAGTCATGACATATACTTTGATCTGCAACTTTTTAAATTAAAAAAAAATTTTACTTTATATATCAAGAACATTTTCCTCAATACAAAAAAATACACTACTTCAGCTATATAAGATTGTATGGATGTGACACAATATATTTTGCCATTGCCATAATTAATGGACATTTAGTACACCTAATTTTTTGTTGGCCTATTAAATGCAGTAAATTTTATATTTTTTGTTTACTTAAAATATTTCTGAAGGATAGAATTCTAGAAAATAGGTTTTTTTAGGTCATGGATATATACATTTAGTACTTTAAGAAATACTAGCAAATTCCTTTCTAAAAATTTCAGGGTTTTTTTTACTCCCACCGTTAGTGTATATGAGAGCCTGTTTTCCTATGCAGTTATCAACCTACTTAATTTTTGTCAATCAGATTATCCCATTCCCCCCACAAAGACAAATAAAATAAGATAGAGCTTTATTAATTTAACATGTATTTTGTACTTCTCTTTTCACATTTATTGGCTATTGGTCTTTTTTATTTCAACTGCCTTTTTATCTTCTTTGCTTGTTTCACTGTTGAGTTAATATTTTTCTTACTGATTTTATATTCACTTTGTATATAATAGGAATAGTCAAATATATACAGTATAATTTAGATACACATAATAAAGTTAAAATTTTGCCATAAATGGAACCATTCTATACGTTTGAATTCTGTCAGGTTATCTGCTTTTTTTCACCATATGATATATTATGGATATTTTTCTTTGTCATCATTTATGGATCTCTGATCATTTTCAAAGGCTTCATAGTGTCTGGGTGTACCATTTTTTTAACCTTCTTTTGATGTTCCTTTGGTTGATTTTTTTCCTTATGCTAAATAGTTCTGCAGTGAACATTCTCACACATATATCTTTATTATGTCTCTTTATTTCCTAGAAGTCTAGTTGAAAGGTTGTGTGCATTAAAAATGTGACATACTTGTTTCTAGGAAAGTTGGACTATACATGCACCAAAATTGTCTGAGATGGGTCTTCATACTTAAGGACGTGGAATAGATGAGTTCTACAGTCCTTCTAATACTTGAAATCTTGAAACTGTTGGCATGTAGTATGTTTGTACATAGTCAAATCTTATAGCAGTTTGTTTATTCAAAAGGTACAATAACAGAATTTGTGGGATACATATCTCTCTCAGGTTGTAGTTCATATATTGAATTATATTCATAGCAAGGAAAGGTTAAACCATATCCACAACCTATAAATACGTGGTGGTATGAGTCTGATTCAAAATTACTGTATATTAATAAGAGAAATATTTCTCAAATAGTTCATATACAAGACGCTCCTAAACAAGAATTTCTAATCAATTTTTTCATAGTCTAAAGAAGCCACAGTTGTTTTTAGCATATGGTATTAATTCTGTTCTTTTGTGGTTAATGCTTTTGTTTCCCCTTCTTTATAGTATAAAAGATGAAGAGGAACAGATGTGTCCTATTTGCTTGTTGGGCATGCTTGATGAAGAAAGTCTTACAGTGTGTGAAGATGGCTGCAGGAATAAGCTGCACCACCATTGCATGTCAATTTGTATGTGGCTCTTTTTCTCTCTGTGCTTACTCAACATGGTTACTCTATCAGCTAACTATATTATTTAGGATTTTAACGTGGCCTTCAGCGAGACTGGTGAGAGAAGAAAAGAAGTATACCTAGGCCCTGTAAGAAGTTTTCAACAAGTAGGAGTTTAGGATCTCTTAGGGATGAGCAAAGAAATGTTATAAAGTGTGACGCGTGGTAATGGAAGGCGTGCCCGGAATTAGAAACAGTTCTGATCTGGAAGGTGCACGTGGAGGGAAGGAGGTGGAAGAAGGTCTGGGCAGGCCTTCCAGAGAGGGTAACGCCAAAGCAAGTTTTGGAATAACATTACCAGGTTATCAGGTGGGCAGAATGTTTTGAAAAACAGTAAACAAAGTATATGTTATATATAGCATGTTTAATAAAATAGCATTTGCAACAATTACAAGCATCAGAATAATTTAACCTTCCATGTTTGCCTGTGTTTAGGTAAACATATAACGTTTTGAGGTTCCTTCCATATAAATCCTATACTAGCCATTATGAACAATTAATACATAAATACTTAATGGTAAACATTTATACTTTTCTAAGTTTTTTTCCATAATTTTTCAGGGGCAGAAGAATGTAGAAGAAACAGAGAACCTTTAATATGTCCCCTTTGTAGGTCTAAGTGGAGATCCCATGATTTCTACAGGTAACAATTAAGACTTAATGATTTGGGTATGTTTAATAAAGAATAAAAATGCTCTCAAAGTGTTATTTAAACCTGTTAATTATTTTTAGCAAGCTTTGTTAATTTTTCATTTAGCCACGAGTTGTCAAGCCCTGTGGATTCCCCTTCTTCCCTGCGAGCTGCACAGCAGCAAACCACACAGCAGCATCCCTTGGCTGGATCACAACGAAGGAATCAAGAGAGCAATTTTAATCTTACTCATTATGGAACTCAGCAGATCCCTCCTGCTTATAAAGATTTAGCTGAGCCATGGATTCAGGTAAGTAGTTCTGATTCTTCATTTCTCAAAGAAACATTTATAGACTAATTAATATAGTCGTCTCCCCAGTTTATAATTGAAGAAAGTACTTTTGCTTGCCTCCATCATGACTCGTATTCCATTGAAAATTTTAATTTTACCTTTGATGTTAATACTATGCCACTTATTATAGAGCTTAAACTTCAAATTTTCTTTGTAATCTCACCTCCCATCTCTAGAAACATCTTTCTAAACTAACAGACAATAAAAGGTTATTCAAGGATAGACACCAGAACCATTTAATGCTAAGTTGCTCCAATGTTTAATCCTGCCAAGAATTTGTCATTTTCTTATTTGTTGCCATTTAAACTCAGCTTCTCCTATTCATATTCTCATGGCATATGTTAGGTACTCAATAATTGCTGAGTGGATGAGTAAGAAAAGAATGTGGTATTTACCTTGTATTAGTAATTTTTATTTGTAAGGACAGTTTCCATTCCTTTACTTTCTCTTCTGCTTAAATACTTTTTCATCCTTAGTAAATCGGAATTTCGGTTGGTTGGTTGGATTCTAATGATTTTCTTTGTTGTTATCTGCTTAGTCCATATGTAGAATCCAAAAGCAGACAACATCTCCAGATTAGAGTGAAGTAAAATGTTTTTGATAATCTGGTAAATTCTATTAAATTCGTTAACAGACACAATAACTCATTAAGCTTATACACCAGAAGGATTTATCTCCTTTTTCTTTTTGTGACCGTTATAGTCCTGCAGCTTTTGAATCCTCTTTTCTTAGCATGTTAACAGCCTAATAGGAATCTAATAAAATTTACAAACTTAATAAATATATTATTTATTTTATCTAGTTCATTAATGGTATTTAACATAGGCCCTTACCTGCCCCTTCATGAGTCCTCAAGAAAACTCTCAATTTGATACTGAGCTATTGGATGCCATTTTTTCAAGGCAGTGGTTCAGGTTTGTTTTGCTTAAGCTTTAGGTTGGCCTAGGCTATGTATTCCTAGTTTTTTAAATTAGGAATATCATATAAGACATAATTAAGACTTATTGGTATGCTGTTTAACAATGCCAGGCATACAACAAATTCACTATACTCTAATTGATTTATTCTCCTTTACTATCACTTTAAAACAGAACACATAAAAAAGTCATGATTTATTTCCCCCAAAAATGTGTTTATTCATCCCTAATATTTAGAACTTTTTCAAATGATACATTATCTTAGATATTAAGTTTACTTTTAGCTAACTGGTCCATAATGTCAAGACCATGCACCCTTTCTTTTCTTTAGGGATTCTCTGGCTTTGCAGATGTGATAATGATGACTATAATCACATGCACTTTAAGTATTTCATTATCCTTTGCTGATTTGAACACAGTGTTTTTCTTTAGTCTTGATTTTTCCACTCCATTCATTATATTTTTTCTAGTTAACCAAATAAGAGCCTTTGACTTACTACTATCATTGGTAGGAGAAATACTCTTATCTCTTGAACACCTGCCCCAGTGCCTTTCTTGATTTGGCTTTTTTTAATCTTCAGTTTTTTTTCTGTAAACTACCTTAACACAAATACAAATTTGAGGTTCTTCACAGATATGTTTATTTTGTTTTGTGGTAAGCGCCGGAGTACAGAAAAGCATATATATCCATCCAATTACTTAATGGTGTTCACTCTTAGTTTTACTTGAGCTAATAAATGTTAAGGAGTTTTGCTAATTACCAGTTAAACTTGAGTATGTCCTTACGGACACATTTGAAAATTGTATAGTATGGTGAAGACTTAAGAAATGTCCAACTTTCCTTTAGTAACCAAAAATCATACTTAATTCAAAACACTTCAGTTTTTCTTCACATTGAATTCATTTTGTTTGTCTGATTATAGGTATTCGGAATGGAACTCGTTGGCTGCTTATTTTCTAGAAACTGGAATGTAAGAGAGATGGCTCTCAGACGTCTTTCCCATGATGTTAGTGGGGCTCTGCTGTTGGCAAATGGGGAGAGCACTGGAAATTCCGGGAGCAACAGCGGGAACAGCCCAAGTGCTGGAGCTGCCAGTGGGTCTTCCCAGACCAGTGTCTCAGGAGATGTGGTGGAGGCATGCTGCAACGTTTTGTCAATGGTCTGTGCTGACCCTGTCTACAAAGTGTACGTTGCTGCTTTAGTAAGTAGCTTTATTCTACAACCATAGCGTTATGGGTTTCTTGGGTTTTTTTTTTTTGACAGTTTGCAGATATCATTTTTAAGATTCAGTAAAACTACTTTACCTAATTTAATTTTGGAAAATCCAAATATTTTTTTTATTCCATAATCCCAGGAAATTGCAGTCTTCCATTTAATCTCTTCACTTGGATTTTACTCGTTTTAACCTGGTCAGGATTTCTTATATGCTGTTTACTTTTCTCTACTCTATAAAGTAGCAATAGTAGGACTTCCCTTATGGCGCAGTGGTTAAGAATCACCTACCAATGCAGGGGACACGGGTTCGATCCCTGGGCCGGGAAGATCCCACATGCCGCAGAACAGCTAAGCCCTCGAGCCACAACTGCTGAGCCTACGTGCCACAACTACTGAGCCTGAGTGTCTACAGCCTGTGCCCTGCAAGAAGAGAAGCCACTGCAATGAAGCCCCTGCTCGCCACAACTAGAGAAAGCCCACGCACAGCAATGAAGACCCAACACAGCCAAAAAAAGCAATAGCTTGCTATTCATACCTTCACGTTTGCCTTACATTATACATGACCAAATTAAAGATTCTTTATGGGATAGCAAAGTAACCAGAGTTACTTTGATTTTTAAAAATTTGATATTAGACATTTTTTTTTATTAATTTGATATTAGACATTAAGAAGAACTGATTTGGGGGACTTCCCTGATGGTCCACTGGTAAAGAATCCGCCTTGCAGTGCAGGGGACGCAGGTTTGATCCCTGGTCAGGGAACTAAGATTCCACGTGCTGTGGGACAACTAAGCCTGCGTGCCGCAACTACTGAGCTCACAGGCCTCAACAAGAGAGCCCATGTGCTGCAAACTACAGCTGACACACCCTGGAGCCCGTGAACCACAGCTAGAGAGAGAAAACCCACATGCCACAACTAGAGAGAAACCCGAGCACTGCAACGAAAGATCCCACGTGCCTCAACGAAAGATCCCGCGTGCCGCAACTAAGACCTGACACAGCCAAAAATAAAATAAATAAATATAAAAAAAAGAACTGATTTTTAATGAACGTTGTATGGAAATTCAGAAACCTTTTCACAAAAGAGGATTCCATGACATAGATTACTGAGTTGTTTTTCTACTTTAACCTGTTAGAAGTTGTCTTTCATGAGTGAGATGGAATGACAAGGAGGCTGTTCTGTTTGTAATTTTGTATGCTAAAATTTGACTTTCTCCATTACGAGTATATATATCTTTAGAACAGGGTTTCTCAACCTCAGCACTTACTGACATTGACACATAATTATCTGTTGGGGGCAGGGGTGCTGTCTTATGCATTATAGGATGTTTAGTAGCATCCTTGGACTATACCCACTAGATACCAATGGCCACCCTATCCTCCCCTTAGTCATGACAACCAACAATGTCTCCAGGCATTGCTGAGTGTCCCCTGAGGGCCAAAACTGCCCCCAGTTCAGGACCACTGCTTTATTTATTTATTTATTTTTACAGCAGGTTCTCACTGGTCATCAATTTTATAATTTTATCCACATCAGTGTATACATGTCCATCCCAATCTCCCAATTCATCCCACCACCACCACCACCCCGCCCCCCCCCGCCACTTTCCACCCTTGGTGTCCATATATTTCTTCTCTACATCTGTGTCTCAATTTCTGCCCTGCAAACCAGTGCATCTGTACCATTTTTCTAGATTCCACATATATATGATAACATATGGTATTTGTTTTTCTCTTTCTGACTTCACTCTGTATGACAGTTTCTAGATTCATCCACATCTCTACAAATGACCCAATTTTGTTCCTTTTTATGGCTGAGTAATATTGCATTGTGTATATGTACCACATCTTCTTTATCCATTCGTCTGTCAGTGCGCATTTAGGTTGCTTCCATGACCTGGCTATTGTAAACAGTGCTGCAGTGAACATTGGGGTGCATGTGTCTTTTTGAATTAATGGTTTTATCTGGGTATATGCCCAGTAGTGGGATTGCTGGGTCACATGGTAATTCTGTTTTTGTTCTTTAAGGAACCTCCATACTGTTCTCCATAGTGGCTGTATCAATTGACATTCCCACCAACAGTGCAAGAGGGTTCCCTTTTCTACACACCCTCTCCAGCATTTGTTGTTTGTAGATTTTCTGATGATGCCCATTCTAACTGGTGTGAGTTTTGATTTGCATTTCTCTAATAATTAGTGACGTTGAGCAGCTTTTCATGTGCTTCTTGGCCATCTGTATGTCTTCTTTGGAGAAATGTCTGTTTAGGTCTTCTGCCCACCTGTTGATTGGGTTGTTTGTTTTTATAATATTGAGCTGCAAGAGCTGTTTATATATTTTGGAGATTAATCCTTTGTCCATTGATTCATTTGCAAATATTTTCTCATTCTGAGGGTTGTCTTTTCGTCTTGTTTGTAGTTTCTTTTGCTTTGCAAAAGCTTTTAAGTTTCAGTAGGTCCCATTTGTTTATTTTTTTTTAATTTCCATTACTCTAGGAGGTGGATCAAAAAAGACCTTGCTGTGACTTATGTCAAAGAGTGTTCTTCCTATGTTTTCCGCTAAGAGTTTTATAGTGTCCAGTCTTACATTTAGGTGTCTAATCCATTTTGAGTTTATTTTTGTGTATGGTGTTAAGGAGTGTTCTAATTTCATTCTTTTACATGTAGCTGTCCAGTTTACCCAGCACCACTTATTGAAGAGACTGTCTTTTCTCCATTGTATGTCCTTGCCTCCTTTCTCATAGATTAGTTGACCATAGGTGCGTGGGTTTATCTCTGGGCTTTCTATCCTGTTCCATTGATCTGTATCTCTGTTTTTCTGCCAGTACCATACTGTCTTGATTACTGTAGCTTTGTAGTATAGTCTGAAGGCAGGGAGTCTGATTCCTCCAGCTCCTTTTTTTCCCCTCAAGACTGTTTTGGCTATTTGGTGTCTTTTGTGTCTCCATACAAATTTTACGATTTTTTGTTCTAGTTCTTTAAAAAATGCCATTGGTAATTTGATAGGGATTGTATTGAATCTGTAGATTGCTTTGGATAGTACAGTCATTTTCACCATATTGATTCTTGCAGTCCAAGAACATGGTATATCTCTCCATCTGTTTGTATCATCTTTAATTTCTTTCAACAGTGTCTTACAGTTTTCTGCATACAGGTCCTTTGTCTCCCTAGGTAGGTTTATGCCTAGGTATTTTATTCTTTTTGTTGCAGTGGTAGATGGGAGTGTTTCCTTAATTTCTCTTTCAGATTTTTCCTCATTAGTGTAAGATTTCTGTGCATTAATTTTGTATCCTGCAACTTTACCAGATTCATTGATTAGCTCTAGTAGTTTTCTGGTGGCATCTTTAGGATTCTCTATGTATAGTATCATGTCATCTGCAAACAGTGACAGTTTTACTTCTTCTTTTCCAATTTGTATTCCTTTTATTTCTTTTTCTTCTCTGATTGCCACAACTATGACTTCCAAAACTATGTTGCATAATAATGGTGAGTGGACATCGTTTTCTTGTTCCTGATCTTAGAGGAAATGCTTTCAGGTTTTCACCATTGAGAATGATGTTTGCTGTGGGTTTGTCGTATATGCCCTTTATTATATTGAGGTAGGTTCCCTCTATGCCCACTTTCTGGAGAGTTTTTTATTATAAATTGGTGTTGAATTTTGTCAAAAACTTTTTCTGCATCTATTGAGATAATCATATGGTTTTTATTCTTCAGTTTGTTAATAGTGTATCACATGACTGATTTTCATATATTGAAGAATCTTTGCATCCCTGGGATAAATCCGTGTATGATCCTTTTAATGTGTTGTTGGATTCTGTTTGCTAGTATTTTGTTGAGGATTTTTGCATCTATATTCATCAGTGATATTGGTCTATAATTTTCTTTTTTTCTAGTGTCTTTGTCTGGTTTTGGTATCAGGGTGATGGTGGCCTCATAGAATGAGTTTGAGAGTGTTCCTTCTTCTGCAGTTTTTTGGAAGAGTTTGAGAATGATGGGTGTTAGCTCTTCTCTAAATGTTTGGTAGAATTCACCTGTGAAGCCATCTGGTCCTGGACTTTTGTTTGTTGGAAGATTTTTAATCACAGTTTCAATTTTATTACTTGTGATTGGTCTGTTCATATTTTCTATTTCTTCCTGTTTCAGTCTTGGAAGGTTATACCTTTCTAAGAATTTGTCCAATTTTTCCAGGTTGTCCATTTTATTGGCATAGAGTTGCTTGTAGTAGTCTCTTAGGATGCTTTGTATTTCTGCAGTGTCTGTTGTAACTTCTCCTTTTTCATTTCTAATTTTATTGATTTGAGTCCTCTCCCTCTTTTTCTTAATGAGTCTGGCTAATGGTTTATCAATTTTGTTTATCTTCCCAAAGAACCAGCTTTTAGTTTTATTGATCTTTGCTGCTATTTTCTTTGTTTCTATTTCATTTATTTCTTCTCTAATCTTTATGATTTCTTTCCTTCTGGTAACTTTGGGTTTTGTTTGTTCTTCTTTCTCTAGTTCCTTTAGGTGTAAGGTTAGATTGTTTGTTTGAGATTTTTCTTGTTTCTTGAGGTAGGCTGGTATTGCTATAAACTTTCCTCTTAGAACAGCATTCGCTGCATCCCATAGGTTTTGGATCATCATGTTTTCATTGTCATTTGTCTCTAGGTATTTTTTGATTTCCTCTTTGATTTCTTCAGTGATCTCTTGGTTATTTAGTAACGTATTATTTAGCCTCCACGTGTTTGTGTTTTTTATGTTTTTCTTCCCTGTAAGTGATTTCTAATCTCATAGTGTTGTGTTCAGAAAATATGCTTGATATGAGTTCAGTTTTCTTAAATTTACTGAGGCTGATTTGTGATCTATCCTGGAGAATGTTCTGTGTGCACTTGAGAAGAAAGTGTAATCTGCTGTTTTGGGATGGAATGTCCTATAAATATCAATTAAATCTATCTGGTCTGTTGTGTCATTTAAAGCTTGTGTTTCCTTAGTAATTTTCTGTTTGGATGATCTTTCCTTTGTTGTAAGTGAGGTGTTAAAGTCCCCTACTATTACTGTGTTACTGTTGATTTGCTCTTTTATAGCGGTTAGCAGTTGCCTTATGTATTGAGGTACTCCTATGTTGGGAGCATATATATTTATAATTGTTACATCTTCTTCTTGGATTGATCCCTTGATCATTATGTAGTCCTTCCTTGTCTCTCGTAACATTCTTTATTTTAAAGTCTATTTTATCTCATACGAGTATTGCTACTTCAGCTTCTTTTGATTTCCATTTGCATGGAATATCTTTTTCCATCCTCTTACTTTCAATCTGTATGTGTCCCTAGGTCTGAAGTGGGTCTCTTGTAGACAGCATATATATGGGTCTTGTTTTTTGTATCCATTCAGCGAGCCTGTGTCTTTTGGTTGGAGCATTTAATTCATTCACGTTTAAGGTAATTATTGATATGTATGTTCCTATGACCATTTTCTTAATTGTTTTGGGCTTGTTTTTGTAGGTCCTTTTCTTCTCTTGTGTCTCCCACTTAGAGAAGTTCCTTTAGCATTTGTTGTAAAGCTGGTTTGGTGGTGCTGAATTCTCTTAGCTTTTGCTTGTCTGTAAAGCTTTTGATTTCTCCATCGAATATTGCCAGGTAGAGTAATCTTGGTTGTAGGTTCTTCCCTTTCATCACTTTAAATATGTCATACCACTCCCTTCTGGCTTATAGAGTTTCTGCTGAGAAGTCAGCTGTTAATTTTATGGGAGTTCCCTTGTATGTTATTTGTCGTTTTTCCCTTGCTGCTTTCAGTAATTTTTCTGTCTTTAATTTTTGCCAATTTGATTACTGTGTGTCTCGGTGTGTTTCTCTTTGGGTTTATCCTGTATGGGACTCTCTGCGCTTCCTGGACTTGGGTGGCTATTTCCTTTCCCATATTAGGGAAGTTTTCGACTATAATCTCTTCAGATATTTTCTCAGGTCCTTTCTCTCTCTCTTCTCCTTCTGGGACCCCTATAATGCGAATGTTGTTATGTTTAATATTGTCCCAGAGGTCTCTTAGGCTGTCTTCATTTCTTTTGATTATTTTTTCTTTATACTGTTCTGAAGCAGTGAATTCCACCATTCTGTCTTCCAGATCACTTATCCGTTCTTCTGCCTCATTTATCATGCTACTGATTCCTTCTAGTGTATTTTTCATTTCTGTTATTGTATTGTTCATCTCTGTTTGTTCTTTAATTCTTCTAGGTCTTTGTTAAACATTTCTTGCATCTTCTCGATCTTTGCCTCCATTCTTTTGCTGAGGTTCTGGATCATCTTCACTGTCATTATTCTGAATTCTTTTTCTGGAAGGCTGCCTATCTCCACTTCATTTAGTTGTTTTTCTGGGGTTTTATCTTGTTCCTTCATCTGGTACATAGCCCTCTCTGCCTTTTCATCTTGTCTGTCTTTCTGTGAATGTGGTTTTTGTTCCACAGGCTGCAGGATTGTAGTTCTTCTTAGGACCACTGCTTTAGAATAATTCTTATCTGGTCTGTTTTTATTTTTATTTTGGGGGTAGGAGTTTATTAATTTATTTTTGCTGTGTTGGGTCTTTGTTTCTGTGCGAGGGCTTTCTCTAGTTGTGGCAAGCGGGGGCCACTCTTCATCGCGGTGCGTGGGCCTCTCCCTATCGCGGCCTCTCGTTTTGGAACGCAGGCTCAGTAGTTGTGGCTCATGGGCCTAGTTGCTCTGCAGCATGTGGGATCCTCCCAAACCAGGGCTCAAACCCGTGTCCCCTGCATTAGCAGGCAGATTCTCAACCACTGCGCCACCAGGGAAGCCCTCTGGTCTGTTTTTTTTTTAATTCCACTTCATTTTAAAAATTTATTTATTTATTTTATTTATTTGTTTTTGGCTGCATTGGATCTTCGTTGCTACACACACACACTCTCTCTAGTTGCAGTGTGCGGGCTTCTCATTGCAGAGCATGGGCTTTAGGCGTGCAGGCTTCAGTAGTTGCAGCACACAGGCTCAGTAGTTGTGGTTCGCGGGCTCTATAGCATAGAGTCAGTAATTGTGGCACACAGGATTAGTTGCTCCACGGCATGTGGGATCTTCCCAGACCAGGAATCAAACCTGTGTCCCCTGCATTGGCAGGAGGATTCTTAACCACTATGCCACCAGGGAAGTCCCTGGTCTGTTTTTAAAACTCATTTCATTTCTCTGCTTCCACTCTTAATCTTTTTCTAATCCATCCTATAACAACTATGCCTAGCAAATCTTCTTTTTGAAAGGTAGTATAGTATAGTGTTTATGAACATTAGTTTGGAGTCAAAATTGAGTGACCTCATAATTTATCATCCCAAGTGGGATACTTGGATAATCTGCTAAACTGGGCCTAGCCTAGGCAATCTGGATATTTGGTCAAAATCAGAGAGACTTTGATTCGAATTCTGGTTCTCCAGTTTGCTAGCAGTGTAACTTTTTAGGACTCTTAAACTTCATCTTTTTCACCTATAAAATAATGAAAATATGTACCTCTTAGGTTTGAAATGAGATTGTGTAGAGATACCTCTAACTGTAATGTCTAGTACATTGTGAGAACATGGAATATAATAGTCATCATTATTCCTTAAATGCCACTTTATTCCCCAGCTCAGAAACCTACAGAGGTTTCTGTTTCTTCAACAGCATTTCCTAAGGCATATTCTGTGGAAGTTTGGCTGGACTATGAAAAGTTCCTTCCCTTTCTTCCCTGAAGAAAGAGTTCTGTGTTCAGTTAAAATTGGTGAATACTAAATTACATGAGGTTAAATGGGTCTGTTCACTGAAAGGCTTCCAGGAACCTTCATAAGTTAACATACATTGGGAATCTAATCATGGCATAAGATGCATTATTTCCCAAATTTATCTTAACCGTGGTCTTTTTTTTTTATATAGCATCTTGAGGGACCAAAAGACCAGCATACTGTAGAATAAAGACCAGCATAATGTAGAATAAAGACCAGTGTTCTTGGCCCAACTTTTTACCTCTTTCTTCTTACTATTTTCCAACACAAACCTTCAGACAGACATATTTGACTGTTCAGTATAATGCCTTACTATCTGGTTGTTTATTATCACTTCACATGGTTTCCCAGTGTGTTCATGAGCTCCTAGAGTGCAGGGACTCTGAATGATACTGTATTCTGATTCCTCTACAGTTATTTAGTGTGCCAGGCACAGTGAGGGCAGACATGGTTCCTGCCCTTAGAGCTCTCCCTTCCCTTTCTCCCCTCCCTCTTGCCCTTCTTTGTTTTCCCTTCCCCTCCCTCCCCATATATAATTTTTTGCTGAACAATTTGAAAGTTATGTGCAGGCATCATGACATTTCACTTCAAATACTTTAGCATGTATCTCTTAAGAACAAATAACATTCTTCTGTATAATCACCATGCAATCAGCAAACTCTAAAAATTTAGCATTAATTACAATATTATTATGGACTATAAAGTCCATATTCAGATATCCCCAAACTGTCCCAACAGTGTCCTTTTCAGCTAAACTACAGACTTTATTCATATTTCACCCATTTTTCCATTAATGTCTTTTTTCTCTTTTAGGATCCAATCCAGAATCTCACATTGCACTTAGTTATCATGCCCCCCTAATTTTCCCATCTGTGACAATTCCTCAGTCCTTACTTGTCTTTTGTAGACCTTGACACTTTTGAAGTATTGGCCAGTTATTTTGAAGAATGTTCCTCAATTTGGGTTTATCTGGTATTTTCTCATGATTACATTATGCATTTTTCGCAAGAACACCAGAGGTGATGTGCCCTTCTCAGTGCATTGTTATCAGGGGGTATATCATGTCAGTGTGTCTTATTATTGGTGATGCCATCCTTCATCACTTGCTTAAGGTGCTGTCTACTGGGTACTGTAAAATTACTAATAATAAATGTCTTGGGGGAGATACTTCGAGACTATGCAAATATCCTGTCTCTATTCACAGATTTTAGCATTTGTCAGTGGATCTTGCCTACAGCAATGACTACTGTGGTGTTCTAACGGTGATCTTCTATTTCCCATATTCCTCCTTTATTAGTTAATTGGAATTTGTCTATAACGAAGAGCTGTCTCTTCTCTCCTATTTATGTATTTATTCAGTTTTTTTATTTCTATCACCATAGACTCATGGGTATTTATTTTATTCTATGGGTTATAATTCAGTACTATCATCATTTACTTTGTGCCCAAGTTATTCCATCTTTAGCCATTGGGAGCTCTTTCAAGTTGGCTCCTTTCCTCATTTTCTTTTTAAAATAACTTTTTATTCTGAAATTAATTCAGACTTTTAAAAATTACAGAAATAGTTGAGAGTTCCTTTCTACCTTATCTATCCAATTTTTTATTTGTATCAGTATCAACTCATGGATTCTTATTTTATTTATGGGTTATAATCTGTTCCTATCATTATTTTATTTCTCAAATTGTCTCAGATTAGGCCATTGTCCCTGATGCTTTTTAAATGTAGTTAAACTGACCTTCAGTTTTTTTCCCCCAGAAAACGTTGAGAGCCATGCTAGTATATACTCCTTGCCATAGTTTGGCAGAAAGAATCAAACTGCAGAGACTTCTCCGGCCAGTTGTAGACACCATCCTAGTCAAGTGTGCAGACGTCAATAGGTAAGGCCCTATAAATGAAGTGCTTCAAACCGCCTTGTCCTGAAAGCCTAGCACAGAGCCTCAAACCTAGTGAGTATTTGATACATACTTACTAAATGAGGCTTTGAATACTGTTTTATAATGTGAGATTTGAAATTAACATGTAACATTTAAAGCTCTTAAGGACTAGGGAGAACTAATGGCAAGTAAAAACCAGGCTAACAACCTGCGTGGACCTCCAGATTATTGTATGGTGATTGAATCTCTTTTATTTTAAAGTAATATTCTTAAAACTGAAGTCCAGTTGATAAGAACAGCAGGTGATATATGAGATATTATCTCATTTTAGAGAATGAGTTACACAGGATAGGAACCAATAAAATCATTATACATGCTTTGCATTATCAGGACCAAAAAAACAAAAACCCCATTCCATTATTTTCTTTGTGATGGAATTTTACTCTGTGATAGTTTTGTCAAATAACAACAACAACAATTCCATATATCCCTGCAATATCCTTAAAAATCAGCAAGGAACAAGAACAGCCCTAACTGGAGGTAGAGAAATGAGGGTATGGTGATAGGGAAAATGAGCACAAGCTATGCTTTTATTAGACCGCTGGTTCTCTCTCTATATTTTTTCCCTTTCCATAAAGTGGGAGGAAAAGACCACTTTTCATATAATGAGCATAGCCGCAGTAAACACTTTTTTGGCAGTTCTCATCTCTTCGTGTCCCAGCAGATCTCAGGTGGTAAGAAGCACTGACTCTCCCTTGGTTTGCCTCTGCCATTACCTCCTTTTGGAGCTCTTCTAGTCCAATTTTGTCTTCCTCCCTAAGTCACATGATATAGTCTGTAGAGGATCTCAGAAATTAAGTACTTAATTTTGACTTGTTTCTCATCTCATAAAGTCTGTCTTTTGTCTCCATTGTTTCTCTACACAAGCCTATAGATTGTATTAGAGGTTTTCTTGTTGCTTAGAGAGAATACTATAAATACCTGAAAAAAATTAACAAGTAATTTGAAAAATGCATAGAAAAATCATTTCATTTCTTAATATTATAATAGGGTTTTTTCCCCTAAGAATTTCAATGCTTTTATGGCATTTGTTTTGTTGTCCGCTTTCTGAAATTCTAAAGTTAGGTTGTTTACTTGGTCACTTGAATGACTGAACATCATAAGAAATATGGTAAAGAGATTTTATGATATTTAGAAGTCATTCTGGCTATATAAAGAGAATATAAAGGTTTTGGATGGGAAGACTTTGTTTTTAATTCAAGAGAACTTAATGAAAATTCAGAAATCAAAATGTCTAAGTCTTTTCTTTCTTATTTTAACAAGATATGATAATGAAAATAAGCCTTTTATCTGGTTTCATATTTAATACTTGCTGTTTATAAGAGCCAGTAGTGAAGATTCTGTGCTTAACACAGAAGATAAGGTAAAATTTATGGAATCAGACCTAATAATAAATATTATTACTTATAGTGACATCATTAATGCAGTTTTAGTGGTTGAGAAGCAAACACTCCTAAAAACATTTTTTCCCACCTTTTCACAAGGCGTTACATTACTACTCTCCTTTTAATATGTATTTTATCCAAGATTAAAGTCTGATGTTGCTTCCTTTCATTTTTAGTCGCACAAGTCAGCTGTCTATATCAACGCTATTGGAATTGTGCAAAGGCCAAGCAGGAGAGTTGGCCGTTGGCAGAGAAATACTTAAAGCTGGTAATAACTTTTTACTTAAAATTAATATAGCATGTTTTATCATTTTCCTTAGACGGTCTAATCTCATAATCTCTAATAGGGCAGTTACAGGATTTTGAAATAATTTTGTAAATTGACTCAGCTAACATTAGAAATAGGAATTAATCTAAAAGGGAGATTCTTGAAATTAATATAATTCAAGTATTTTTGTTAACCTTAAACCATTTGATCATGTTTTGTTTTAGATTTTAATATCACTGTTTTTCATTTATTTTTACTTTACTTTCTGTAGGATCCATTGGTATTGGTGGTGTTGATTATGTCTTAAATTGTATTCTTGGAAACCAAACTGAATCAAACAACTGGCAAGAACTCCTGGGCCGCCTTTGTCTCATAGATAGACTGCTGTTGGAATTTCCTGCTGAATTTTACCCTCATACTGTCAGTACTGATGTTTCACAAGCTGAGCCTGTTGAAGTCAGGTAATTTTTCTTCTGAAAATACATTTCTTTCCTCCTTTTACCTACCCCATCCCACCGCCCCCCGCCACACCCATCCAAGAAGGACACATTTTAGATGAATGAAAGACTCAAATTACAGCACACATGTAGGTTACTGATACCTTAATATTTGATTGGTGAACACCTGAAGTCTAGGCTATTTAATTAAAAATTTTTAGATCCTTTATACTGATTTTTTTAATGTAAAAGCTGTGAATAAGTACCATTTTATTTGTATATATTTTGCAGTAATTTTAATTTGTTTCATAATTGAATGTGTTTTTTCTTTCAGGTATAAGAAGCTGCTGTCCCTCTTAACCTTTGCTTTGCAGTCCATTGATAATTCCCACTCAATGGTTGGCAAACTCTCCAGAAGGATATATTTGAGTTCTGCAAGAATGGTTACTGCAGTACCCCATGTATTTTCAAAACTGTTAGAAATGCTGAATGTTTCCAGTTCTACTCATTTTACCAGGATGCGTCGTCGTTTGATGGCTATTGCAGATGAGGTGGAAATTGCTGAGGCCATCCAGCTGGGCATAGAAGACACTTTGGATGGTCGACATGACAGCTTTTTGAAGGCGTCAGTCCCCAACAGCTGTACGGAAGCCACAGAGAACAGTTCCTTTGAGCGCACAGACCATTTAGAGAAAACTGGAAAAGGATTGTGTGCTACAAAATTGAGTGCCAGTTCAGAGGACATTTCTGACCGACTGGCCAGCATTTCAGTAGGACTTCCTAGTTCAACAACAATGGAGCAGCCAAAGCCAATGGTTCAAACAAAAGGCAGACCCCACAGTCAGTGTTTGAACTCCTCTCCTTTATCTCATCATTCCCAACTAATGTTCCCAGCCGTGTCAAGCCCTTCTTCATCTGCCCCATCTGTACCACCTGGCACCGTAACAGATGTCTCTAAGCACAGACCCCAGGGGTTTGTTCCCTGCAAAATACCTTCTGCATCTCCTCAAACACAGCGCAAGTTTTCTCTACAGTTCCAGAGAAACTGTTCTGAAAACAAAGACTCAGATAAACTTTCCCCAATCTTTACTCAGTCAAGACCCCTGCCCTCCAGTAATATACACAGGCCAAAGCCATCTCGACCTACCCCAAGTAATACAAGTAAACAGGGAGATGCCTCAAAAAATAGCATGACACTTGATTTGAACGGTAGTTCCAAACGTGATGACGGCTTTGGCAGCAGCAGCAATAGCAGTAATGCTATTATACCTAGTGACGAGACAGTGTTCACCCCAGTAGAGGAGAAATGCAGATTAGATGTCAATACAGAGCTCAACTCCAGTATTGAGGACCTTCTTGAAGCATCTATGCCTTCAAGTGACACAACAGTAACTTTTAAGTCAGAAGTTGCTGTGCTGTCTCCTGAAAAGGATGAAAATGATGATACCTACAAAGATGATATGAATCATAATCAGAAGTGCAAAGAAAAAATGGAAGCTGAAGAAGAAGAAGCTTTAGCGATTGCCATGGCAATGTCAGCATCTCAGGATGCCCTCCCCCTAGTTCCTCAACTACAGGTTGAAAATGGAGAAGACATCATCATCATTCAACAAGATGTAAGTATAGTCTTTAAGAGGTTAGAGAGTTTCCTCGGGCCGTGCTAAAATAAAACTAATTCAGAAATACAGCTTTTAACATGAGTTAACTGTTAGAAGCAGAGTTTTCACATAGAATTAATTATACAACAATTTTTGTATCATTATTTGAACAGAAATACTCATTGCCTATTTCAGAGGTGCTTCTGGTTGATTCTACAGTGGTGATCACTTATGCATTTGACATTGGTCACCAACACTGTCCACTCAGAGGTCAAGTTTATAGGTGATTTGGGGAAGCCAGACTGAACAAGAGTAATATTTTGCCAGGCTGATTTCACAAACTCTTACTCTTTTAACTTAACAGTAAAAGGATTGCTCTCATTTAATATGCAGACACCAGAGACTCTACCAGGACATACCAAAGCAAAACAACCTTATAGAGAAGACACTGAATGGCTGAAAGGTCAGCAGATAGGCCTTGGAGCATTTTCTTCTTGTTATCAGGCTCAAGATGTGGGAACTGGAACTTTAATGGCTGTTAAACAGGTAAATATCTAGTGAGCATATAAATGATTACAATTATAAAAGTGAGCAAATAAAGGATATATCCCCATATGTATATATTTTAGTTTTTAAAGTTTTCAGAAACCTAAATTTCTTTTTCTAAAATATTTATTTATTCATTTTTTTGCTGCGTTGGTTCTTAGTTGCGGCACGCAGGATCTTCATTGCGGCACGTGGGCCTCTCTCTAGTTGTGGCTTGCAGGTTTTCTGTCTCTAGTTGGGGCACGCAGCCTCTCTTGTTGAGGCATGTAGGCTCAGTAGTTGTGGCGTGAGGGCTTAGTTCCCCGACCACGGATCAAACCCACGTCCCCTGCATTGGAAGGCAGATTCCTTACGACTGGACCACCAGGGAAGTCCTGAGAAACCTAAATTTTAAAATAGATGTTGCCACAGCACCAAAGGTATCATGAGTTCTATTTGAAAGTTGAAGCATGATTATTGTCATGGTTCATCAAGATGAAACATCAGGATGGGCCCTATAAAGGTTGCAGTTTTTGTTTGCACTTTTTTATATTTATTAGAGGTATGGTTTTATACTCCCTTCAGCAAAGTTACTGATGCAGTGTCATCTTGGGATTTCTGTGGTTTACTTTTTATAATGAGCATGCTTATCAAGATATGACAATAGTTGGGAACTCCCTTGTGGTCCAGTGGTTAGGACTTGGCGCTCTCACTGCTGGGGCCCGGGTTCAGTCCCTGGTCGGGGAACTAAGATCCCACAAGCCTCATGGTGAGGCCATAGTAAAGTTTTAGTCATGTTTAAGTCATGTTTAAGTCATGTTGGTTCTTATGATTGGGCTTTTCTCATTTTTTTAGTCTGCCTTCAGACAGTTTGGAAAGATTGGTTATGTCTCAGTCTTCTTTCATCTCCTGATATTTTACTGCTGCTTGTTAGATTCTTATTATTTAAAAGAGTTTGATTTGGTTTTTTTTATAAAGTATCTACATTGCATCCATGAGCATAAATGCCTTCTACTATTGATATATGTTAATTTGGGTTTGTCCATTTTAGATCAGTAATTAGTGAAAATTATAAATAGAAACCCATCAGAATTCAAAACTTTGTAAATATGTTTACTGAAATAGGTGACGTATGTCAGAAATACATCTTCTGAGCAAGAAGAAGTAGTAGAAGCATTAAGGGAGGAGATAAGAATGATGAGCCATCTGAATCATCCAAACATCATTAGGATGTTGGGAGCCACATGTGAGAAGAGCAATTATAATCTCTTCATTGAATGGATGGCAGGTATGTTCATGTTTTAAATTACAAATAGTGATACATAGATTTAACTTTTGCTTGATATTAAATTTAGGAAAAACCGTTTAATGAACACTTATTTTTATTAAATAGTTTAGATTCCTAAAAGTAAATTGCCTCAGCATAGTAGTATGAACTGTAAATAGTTTGTCTTTCATTTAAATATAAATAAAATATTCATTAACTCTAACTTTTAAACTTTTTCAGTGTGTCTTTTAAAATGATTGTGTACCATTGTTTTATAGGAATAATTTTTTTAAACCTGCCATGGTAAGATCCATATTTGTCCAGTTGGCCATCATTAATAGGACAGATTTAGGAAATATTTTAACATAACAATATAAAAATAAAATTAGTTAAGATATAGCTTTAAAAACTAACAGGTAAACTAGCACTGAAGCGTAAGTTGAACCTTGTCATCTACTTGAACAAATAGAGACTGAGTTTTATTTTGTATTATACCCTATATACAGTAAAATAAATGACTTGGGACGTAATGAATACACAAGCACTTGGTTTCTTACTTTTTTGTGTTTGAAGAGTGTATTTCTATTTACAAATCAGTTCTTTAGTACATTCTCTGATGTTGGTTGTTACCTGGGTTGATGGTTGTATATAGGTTGACTATTATAAACAATTTTAGATATAAACAATTTTAGATGAGGCTTATTGAGTTTGTGACTTGTCCTAGGTCAGAGCTGGTAAACAGTAGGATATGAAGCCTAACTCTGGGTCTTCTGGCTCCTCCCATTCTTTTTACCTTCTGTTAAATAACATGTTACCACTGTTTACTTACATCATTAAGAAAGAGATTTTGTATATCTTGGTCAAAAAGACAGAGAGGTGAATTGTACATAAGAGGAATAGTTCCATCCAAAATTGTTAACTTTTAAAGTTTTCTGAAATCTTGACCTTCCAGAAAACCAGTTCATGAGGGTTCCATGAAAATGTCTCCTAATTGATAGGTTTTAAGATTACTGGAATGTGTTAGTCTTTAAACCAGTTTCACTTCTGAAGCAGATGATAAATTTAATATTTCAAATGTGAATGTGAGCTTATGTACTGCAAGCTTATGTAACCAAAGTGTAATAAACAATTTTAATTTTGGCTTAAGTTTATGACAAATTATTATTATTACATGTTTAGGGGGATCTGTGGCTCATTTGCTCAGTAAATATGGAGCCTTCAAGGAATCAGTAGTTATTAACTATACTGAACAATTACTTCGTGGCCTTTCATATCTCCATGAAAACCAGATCATTCACAGAGATGTCAAAGGTAGGAATTCTTTTAATTATTATCTTCTTATTATCAATAATCAGAAAACAAATGTAATTTTAAAACTTAGACCTTTGTTGATAGTTTCTAACTTGAAATCAACTATGGGATTGTTTCTCCTGAGTAACTCAGATCACTAGAATTATCAGAAGTGAAAGGAACTTTTCAGGGTAATATATTCTGCCTTCTTTAGGCTGAGACTTTTTCCACAGTCTTACTGCTAATTGATGACAAACCAAGTACCGAATCCAAGTCTCTGATTCCCCTGTCTTGGTCTCATGATGTACTTACTGCCTCCCCAAAGGTTCCTGTTCCTGGCTTTATTTAAAATAACTGGGATACTGTAAGACTCCTTTTAAGAAAAATCCTCTCTAATCTTTTGCAGTTTGGTTTATTAAAGAGCAACTTCAGGGAATTCCCTGGTAGTCTAGGTTAGGACTCCGTGCTTTCACTGCCAGGGTGCAGGTTCGATCCCTGGTCAGGGAACTAAGATCCTGCAAGCTGCGTGGCCAAAAAAAGAGAGCAACTTTGGTTTTCTGACATGAATGCCTTTAGGATTTGATATAACACATTCAAGTAATTTTATAACATTAATTTTTTATTAAGCTATAATTATGAAATTATAAAGTCTGAATTGGTCTAGGTCAGTATGTTTCAACAGAGCTTGTCTCAAAGTGTAAACTACACTAAAATTGGAACTTTGAGTAAAGGTTTTGCTAAGAATCATTATATTAAAGGTTTAACACTTACTATTTAAAAGTTTTACGAAATCTCTGCTTTTGTTCCTTATGCCTTGATGCTTTGTCTGATTTTCCCTCTGAGGCTTTGGATTTTTTTTTACACTGCAGAGACCTATGTGCCTTTACTAATGAAGTGAATTGAGAGGAAGAGTAGATTTCTCTGTCACACAGTCTACTTTCTTTCTTTTGTCATTATCCTATTTTATTAGTAGTATTTTACTGAGTTTTTAATCTGTTCTTTTGTTTTTAACATATAAGGTCATTTGCTGTTTTTGTTGACAGGTGCCAATTTGCTAATTGACAGCACAGGTCAGAGACTGAGAATTGCTGATTTTGGAGCTGCAGCCAGGTTGGCATCAAAAGGAACTGGTGCAGGAGAGTTTCAGGGACAATTATTGGGGACAATTGCATTTATGGCACCTGAGGTGAGAAGCAGCTTTGAGTGTGATGAAAAAAAATATTTTGGAGTTCTGTGTGACAGCATTACACCAAATAAATTTGCAGTGTTATCCACTATGTGATTACTAATTAGAAGTCCACGGCCCTAAAACTAAGGTCTTAATGATATCCTTGATTTCAGACCTTAATCCCTGCCTTTCCATAGCCTTTAAGCAAATCTATTAAAACCTATTTCTAACAAAGAATTATTCGGTAATTTATAGTAGTTGTTTTCTAGTAAACCCAAGGTGCATAATTGCTATTCTGAACTCGGCCTCTTCTGTTATGTTCAGAACTCTTCACGTTCATATGTAGTGATAATTGGTTGTCCTCTTGCTCTGTAGTTTACTACGCGTACTGAGGCGGCTTTGAAATTCTGTGATATGCCTCTCCTTCAGAACCTCACAATTCTCCAAAATATTTTTGTCCCACATAGGAGATTGAGCGTGTTAATGAAATAAATGAGACATCAGGTAGTCTGTGGAATTGTTCTTTGTACATTGTTTTGCTCTGAAGTAAAAAAAACCAGAATCCGTAACTACAGAATGGCTTTCTCTTTTTCTAATGAGTCATATTTCCAAATTAACTCTGCTTTATTTTAGGTCCTAAGAGGTCAGCAGTATGGTAGGAGCTGTGATGTATGGAGTGTTGGCTGTGCTATTATAGAAATGGCTTGCGCTAAACCACCTTGGAATGCAGAAAAACACTCCAATCATCTTGCTTTGATATTTAAGGTACTCATGAGATAAAAATTACTTCTTTCTGCTAAAATTGGCAGAAGGCAAATTTTCATGGGTTCTCTCCTTCCCTGTCAATCTAACATGAAGGCATATCTTCTTTGAAATAAATGTATGTGTATATATCTCCAGGAATTGATATGATGTGGTGAATGTTGGCAGCATGAACAGTCAGTTCTCATTATTCACGGTAGTCATGCTCTGTCAAGTCACTGAGAACACTGAATTAGCAAATACTGAATCATTGCTCCTGGGTGAAATATGTACATATATATATATATACACACACACACACACACGCACACCAAACTTTTAAATTAAAATACTTGAAGCTCTTTTTGTATTGTACTGTCACAAATTTTTTAATCTGTTATTTCCTGTATTTAAAAAATTCACACCTAAGTCAGAGGCCAAGGCTGTTCTACCTTTCTGACAACTTCCAAATCCATTCTCTCCACTTCCACCAGAGAATAATGTAATGTTTGAGATTTAGCGTTTGAGTTGCACATGTGCTCATTTAAAAGCTTGGGCTTTGTAGTTATACAGACCTGGGCCCAAACCCTGGTTCCATCCTTTAACAGCCATGTGACTAGGAGAATTACTTATTCTGTCTACTGTCTGTTTTCTTGTTTATAAAATGGGTGTAATAATAGCACCTCCTTGATGAATTATTTATATTACATCATGAGGATAAACAGAATTACCTCTGGGCCTGAGAGTAAAGCACTTAAAACACACAGTCTGTGCAGAGTGGGTAGTATTAGTCCTCCGAGCTGATCCCCAGCGCCTCTCCCCTGCCATAATCTCCTCCAGGTCTCCCCATGCTTATATAACTTCCTCAGTCACCTGAAAATAAAAAATCAGTGCAGTTGTGTTTCTGATATACTAAATTGACTGGCCAGGTTTAGTCTTACTTACTTTGAATAGCTCTCTGTGCTGAAAAAACAGAAAATGTGCAATGAAGGAAAGAGGACAAACCATTTTGGAGAGTGAGTATGAGGAAAGCAGAATTGATTTGAGTGACTGTTTCACCTGCCTCATCATTGTGATGCACTTCGCCTTGTTCATTTGAGACAATAAAGAGAACTGTAGCTCCATCTGATCAGCATGTATTTGCTCAAATTCATGAGTTTTTCCATAGACACCTTGTTAGCAAAAAGTCCACCCACTTTTAATTCTTCTATGTATAGGATGCATATATAGAGGTTATGAAATATATGCACGTGTACTTCTGTATCAGAAGCTCCAGTTGTGGAGAACTTTAACCCTAGTGTTTTCTCTTACAGATTGCCAGTGCAACTACTGCTCCATCAATCCCTTCACATTTGTCTCCTGGTTTACGAGATGTGGCTCTTCGCTGTTTAGAACTTCAACCTCAGGACAGACCTCCATCAAGAGAGCTACTGAAGCATCCAGTCTTCCGTACTACATGGTAGCCAATTATACAAATAAACTGTAATGGAGACAGGATGCTCAACAAGAGAAAAAACTTTTGTGGGGAACCACATTGATAATCTGCTGGCCTTCATGCCACTGAACAGCTATGAACAAGATCAGTGGGGAACCCTTACCTAAGTATGTGATTGACAAATCATGATTTGTACCTAAGCTTAGTATGCAAAAGTCCACAATTTGTGCAGAAACTGTAAACTGTGCCTTTCAAAGAACTGGCCCTAGGTAAACAGGAAAGCAATGAAGTTTGCATGATTAATTAACAGAAGCATAATTTTTTGGAGCACTTTTTCAGCAATATTAGCAGCTGAGGGGCTCAGGATCTGTTTTAATGTTTCAGTTATTCTTCCATTTCATATTGTGATCACAAGCAGGGGGTTCTGCAGTTCATTTTTTTGTTTTTTTTTTTTTGGTCACTGGCTATAAAAATCAGTATCTGCCTCTTTTAGGTCAGAATATGCTATAAGTAGCAGTAAATAAATATATTTTTAAAAGTTGATAACTTCTTTATGACCCACAATTGACCTTTATCTTTTTAAATGCCTGGGCAATTGTGGTTCATTGTGCATTTTACTGTTGGCCCATTCATTTCGTTTTTGGAAATTATGGTTCTATATTTTCATTTCACCTTCATTTATGTTTAATATTCAGGGAAAGGTGATCTTTCAAACCAGAAAAAAAAAAAAGAACTAGATGTGAACCAGAGTTTATTAAATATCTTGCTATTGCAAGAGTTTTTTAAAATATAGATGCAATTTTGTTTGTTTTTAAAATTGGAATATGATAAAATACTACCTTCATTGAGTCAGTCACTGCTCTTCTTATGCAGGTTAAATATAAATTAAGTGAAAATCAACTGTTCTCTGTGATGCAGCTCACAACCAAGATCAAGATGACCTTGAAATGTATTTGAATTTTTTTAATGTATCGGTTTCTTTTGTAGGAAACTTCACACCATTTAAGTCTTACTCTGTATGTAATTATCCATCATGCATCATCACCACTGATAACAACATTAACTGCTGTTTTCCTTCTACCATGCATTATCTCTTTACAGTAGGCCTGGCTGATAGATAGATAAAGAAAAATTAACTTACTCAACTACAAACGAGTGTTTCTAAACAATAAATTTGCTTTGAACTTGGAAAATGTGTTCAGAAAGATAAGTGAAACAATTTCATTTACACACTAATTCCTTGGATTTTGCACAGTTATCTAATGGTTTTTGTCTAAACTGAATTCAGATGCATGGAATCCTGAAGGAAAATGGCAGCTCTTTTACCCTTTTTTCTGTGAGTCTTTTAAATTAAGTACTGATTAAGTATTTAATACAGCTTTTTGAGATGTTAAGTTTTAACTCTTCAGAAGCCAGTTGAATTGTTGTAGAGTTAAATAAAATTGGTTATTCTCAAAGACTCAGGATAAGCTAAATAAGCTATATAGAGTACATTTTAAATGTACAACACAAATTGGAAGTAAAATAAGTTACAAGATAAGTTTACAGGGATATATTGCATATAATTTTTAAAAGGCAGTTTTTTTATATGAATGTGTTTCTTAGTGAAATTTTACATTCCTTTGGTTGGAAGATTGGCAATATTTGAAGAGTTAAACATAGTACAGAAATGTGAAGTTTGGTAGCTCTAAATGTGTTGTATTTTCTTTCTTTCTTTTTTTTTGATTACTTAGAATTTTCACAGTTCTAATAAGATTGTTTCCAAGTCTCTCATGTGCAAGCTTTAAAGGATGCACTCTTGCCATTTTATGTACTGGAAGATCATTGGTCAGATTAATACTGTGTCTGACAGAGATGTAAACTGTATAAACTGAGGAACCTCAGCTAATCAGTATTACTTTGTAGATCACCATGCCCACCACATTTCAAACTCAGACTGCCTGTAGATGTCAGAAATCCATTGTTTGAGTTTGTTTGCAGTTCCCTCAGCTTGCTGGTAATTGTGGTGTTTTGTTTTTTGTTTTGTTTTCAATGCAAATGTGATGTAATATTCTTATTTTCTTTGGATCAAAGCTGGACTGAAAATTGTAATGTGTAATTATTTTTGTGTTCTTAATGTTATTTGGTACTCAAGTTGTAAATAACGTCTACTGCTGTTTATTCCAGTTTCTACTACCTCAGGTGTCCTATAGATTTTTCTTCTACCAAAGTTCACTTTCACAATGAAATTATATTTGCTGTATGACTATGATTCCTAAGACTTCCAGGGCTTAAGGGCTAACTTCTATTAGCACCTTACTGTGTAAGCAAATGTTACAAACAAAATCTCTGGGTTAAGATAATTTGGCTTAAATGTATCCTTTGTTATTTTAAATATATCAAGATATTTTAATTAAAATTTTTACCCCATTGAACCACTTTTATAGTATTTGTACCTATTTTGGTGTTTTGTCTTTATAGTAAATAAAAGTTTTTGAACAAAGGTTGTTATTTTTATTTATTTTGAAATAATTTCATACTGACAGAAAAGTCCTAAGAACACCACAAAGTGCTCCCATATATACCATTCACCCAAAAGCCCCATTCAGATTTTGCCAGCAGCCCAGTTATATCCTTTATAGCAAAAGGATCCAAACCAAGATCAGCTTTGCTCTTGGCTGTTTCTTGAGTCCCATTCAATCCAGAACCATTCCTTATGCGTTCCTTGACCCTGACGACCTTAATTTACTGTTTTATAGAAGTCCCTCAATTTGCATTTGGTGATTCCTCATGATTCAATTCAGAGTATGCATTTGTGACAGGAATATCTCAGAGATGATGGTGCAGGCAGTGTTCTTTTCAGTGTCTCCTATCCGGAGGTATACAAGGTCAGTTTGTCCCATTGCTGGTGATACAAACTGTGATCATCTGAGAAGGCTTTGCCACTGTAAAGTTACTCTTTCCCTTTATAATTAATATCTACCTTTATATTAAATATTTTGTGGAGGTGACACTTTGAGGCTACATAAATAGCTTGTTATTCATCCAACTTTAGCTCTCTGCTCTTAACTTTCTTGCCTGAATTATTACTCTGATGGTTGCCAGACACTGGTTTTCTGGTTCCTGCACTCCTTCTGTATTCTGTTAATGGGCATTTTTCTATAAGGAAGACTTTTCTCTTCTTTGTTATTCATATATATCAAAATGGGTTTGTGGATTCCTATTCAGTGAGATAAAATCCATTACTGTCATCACATATTTCCTCAAATTGTCACATTTAGCCATTGGGAGCCTCTCAGAGCTAGCTTCTCTATGGACTGACAAGCCACCATTATTCTTTGAACACTTCTATACTTCAGACCCATCTCGTGAGTTTGGTTCATCCCTGGGATCAGCCATTTTTCCAAAGAGCCCTGACTGGTATTTAAAAACTGGGTGCTAGATACACTCATTATTCCTGGGTATCACTGCTCCCAGGCCCTCTTGGTAGACAAAGCTAGAATATATGTTTTTTTGCATACGTATGCAAAATACATATACATATACCTACCCATACACACACATAAACCATGAGTTCACACCAACCTTTCCATTTCAGTATACCACCATCCAGGTTCATTCAAGCTTTCCCTCTTTCCATATTTGTAACTCCTTTTCTGGACAGTAAGAAACCTGGCTCCCATTTGCCTCAATACGTTGACTGACTTGCTCAAGCTCTCCACCCACCCATGTAACCCATCTCCTGATCCCCAGTTAGGCTGCCACCTCAGTCGGCTGCCTTCTCTGCATGGGCCCCAACCCCTGCTGGACTGCCCTTGTTCCAGCTTACCTAAAGCCAGACATACACGTATGTATATTTTTTAGGGCAGTTTTAGGTTCACAACAAAATGGAGCAGAAGATTCAGGGATTTCCCCCCGTTAACTCCTGGCCTCACATACTGCACAGCCTACCCCACTATCAACACTGAAGGGCTTTTTGACAAAATAAAGCTTTATTTAAAATTGTTCTTTAAAAAAAAAAATTAACGGAAAATTATACCTTTTTTAAAAAAATCTTATGTGGTTTGACATGTTATATACTTGCACATAAATACTACTACTGTTCCCAGACAGCACAGATTAAACTTAATTGATCCTGTTCATACAACTCTTTTTATATCAGACATAAAAAAAGCATAAAAACCATCCTCTTATGTTAAACTGTTGGGACTAGGAATAAAGATTTATTCAACAGCTACTATTTGTCAGGCATACTTTACAACACAGTGATTATACTCCATTTCACAAATGAGGAAATAAGGCAATTTCAATCATTCTGCAATTCAGGCTGTACCAGGGAACTCACTTGGCCTACCGCAGAGTTCTAGTCTTAGATTGTACCTTGTGGTTGTGTGTTACTGTTTTCTACTTTCATCCTTCGTATTTCTGCTCAGTAGTTGTTTCTCACATGATCACCCTGCAAGATAGGTAATGTCACTGAAAACTGTGAGTTCAGAAGCTATCTTGTGTCTCTACATTTGTTTTAAACTTTCTGTATAACGTGATTTAAAATGAACACCTTTTAAATAGGCTCTGGATATTTTCCCTAAAGGGCACACTTCAGTCATTTCAGGAAAATATTAACTTTGAGAAAAGCTTTCTGTTTCAGAGGAATTAATAAATTAATTCTGTTCCTTGATTTTACTTCAATGATATTAACAGTTTTACAAAATGACCAAATCTGCAGGTTAGATGGAATCTAGAAAAATGTTGGGGTATCATGCCCACATGGAAATGCCAATGAATGCATTTGTGAACTGATACAGTAATTCACTTGTTATAAAACAAAATGCATGAAATACTGCAGTCACTGGAGAACACAGTGACAAACGTATGCAAACTGCCATATTTCCATGTCATGCCAATTTTTAGGTTTGTCATTTAAAAAATTTCTGCTATAAGCAAAAATCAGATGTTGAATTGAGACGTAAGGTAGGAAAGGATGGGTCTTTTAAAGTAGGTGATGATAATGGACTTCGTGACCACAGAGCCTGAGACATCACCTGGGTCAAGTCTGGCTCTGCCACTTGCTAGCCGTGTAACCCCACAACAGCTTTGTAAGAAGTAAGAGAACCTATGTAAATGGCTAAGAACAGTACCAGGCACAGTGGATGCACAATATGTATTTTATGAATGAATGAGTGACCCAAAAGTCACAGACTCAAATGCCTGTGGACCTAGAAGTGTCCTTAGCAGAGCTTTTGGCTGACCTGAGAGTTCATGCCAAATTCATGTCCAAGCGGGGTCCATGTTACCATGTTGGAATGAAAAAAAAAAAGCCCAGTGTTTCCAAAGCCTCTGAATTTTCAAAAGAAGCTGGAGAGATCTGGATTTTACATGCAATTTATTGATGTTTACATATTGGAAACTAATATTAAATTTTATAAGGAACAGTAGGCTAAACAAAACTCATATGCTTGATCTGGCCTGTGACTAGCTGCTTTTTGACCTCTGATCTGGGTCCAGGCTTATAAAACAAAAAATGAAGTAGAAAATCAGAGTGAAATCTCAGCTTTAGGAAACTGGATCCAGGACTTTTGTCTTCTGAGATATATGAGATAAGGGGGAAATGGAGATGCTGATTATAGATGCTAGAGAACTAACCTATGAAAATTAATGTCTAGTTTTATGCACTAATGTGAAATGCCTACCGCTAAAGCCTAATTATCATGTAGCAAACTATGTATATAGCATTCAAATATGCAGGACTTCCCGGTGGTCCACTGGTAAAGAATCCGCCTTACAATGCAGGAGACATGGGTTTGACCCCTGGTCTGGGAACTAAGATCCCACATGCCGCGGGGCAACTAAGCCCGTGGACCACAACTACTGAGCCCACACGCCTCAACTAGAGAGCCTGCATGCCGCAAACTACAGAACCCACGTGCTCTGGAAACTGCACACCACAGCTAGAAAAGAGAAAACCCACACACCACAACTAGAGAGAAGCCCTCGTGCCACAAGGAAGAGCCCGCACGCTACAACAAAAGATCCAGCATGCCTCAATGAAGATCCCGCATGCTGCAACTAAGACCCAACGCAGCCAAAAACAAATAAGTAAAATCTTAGAAAAACAAATATGCCATCACAGTGGTATAGCTAGTCTGTGAGTTTCATTTTACAGTAGGTACTCTGCATGATCTGTGACTAAAGAACTTCACCCACAACCGAAGCCAGTCTCATCACTTGCGATCAACCTGGTATTACTGTGGCCCATGCCCCATGGCCCTCAGTTCAGAACTTTGCCAAACCTGTAGAGATAAAACTAGGCTAAGCCGATGACATAAGAGGCAAAGTCTTCATGCCCCAAAGTTCCTTTCCCACAACGCTGAAATTCGTATTGGAGTTTATTTTTGAGATAACTAAGTGCTATTTTCCCTTAAAGTCAATTTGCTTAATGAGATCTCACAACATCTACGTAGACATACTCAGAGGATGAGGGTCGTAACTAGGATGAAAGGGAAAGAAAGAAAAGGAGGAGGAATAATGAGGTATGGGGAAATATTGAAAAATCTTTGGCAGGGAGTAGCACAACTGTATTTGCATTTTATAAAGATCACTCCAGCAGTATCTTGAAGAAGGAATCAAAGGGGCGGTACCAGAGGCAGAAAGAAAGTCCGAAGACAACTGCATTATCTAGATAAGAAAGTGTGAGGGGAGGGCTTCCCTGGTGGCGCAGCGGTTGAGAGTCCGCCTATGCAGGCGACACGGGTTCATGCCCCGGTCCGGGAAGATCCCACATGCTGCGGAGCGGCTGGGCCCGTGAGCCATGGCCACTGAGCCTGCGCATCCGGAGCCTGTGCTCTGCAACGGGAGAGGCCACAACAGTGAGAGGCCCGCATACCGGGGGAAAAAAAAAAAGGAAATGTGAGGGGAGAGTGATGTCAGCATCAGGGCAGAATACAATGTCCCTAACAACACTGAATCATGAAGAAAGAGAAAATCTGAACAGACCAATAACAAGTAAGGAAACTGAATCAGTAAACAAAAACCTCTCAACAAAGAAAAGCCCAGGGGGGCTTCCCTCTTCGCACAGTGATTGAGAATCTGCCTGCTAATGCAGGGGACACGGGTTTGAGCCCTGGTCTGGGAGGATCCCACATGCCGCAGAGCAACTAGGCCCGTGAGCCACAACTACTGAGCCTGCGCGTCTGGAGCCCGTGCTCCACAACAAGAGAGGCCGCGACAGTCAGAGGCCCGCGCACTGCCATGAAGAGTGGCCCCTGCTTGCCACAACTAAAGAAAGCCCTCGCACAGAAATGAAGACCCAACACAGCAAAAATAAATAAATAAATTACTAAACTCCTACCTCCAACATCTTCTTAAAAAAAAAAAAAGAAAGAAAAAGAAAAGCCCAAGACCAGATGGTTTTGCTGGTGAGTTCCATCAAACATTTAAAGAATTAACGCCAATCCTTTTCAAACTCTTCAAAAAAACTGAAAAGGAGGGAACACTCCCAAGCTCATTTTATGAGCCCGGCATTACCCTGACATCAAAGACAGATACGGACACTACAAAAAAAGAAAACTACAGGCCACAGGTGGTCCAGGATGGCGGTGTAGGAAGATCCTGAACTCACGTCCTCCCACAGGTACACCATATCTACAACTACATATGGAATATTTCCCTCTGGAAAAGACCTGAAAACTAGCTGACCAGCTCCTTCACGACAAATGATAAAAGGGCCACATTGAGGCAGAGGCAGAGAAGTGATCTCACTAAAACCCCACCCTCAGTGCAGCGACGCACAGTCAGGAGGGATGTCAAAAATACAGAGCTTCTCCCTGAGGAGTGAGGGGTTTGTGCCCCACATCGGGTGCCCTGACCCTTGGGACCTGCAGTGGAGAGATGAGCCCCCAAAAGGTCTGGCTTGGGAAACCAACAGGGCTCACGTCCAGGGGACCCAAAGGGCTGTACAGAACTGAGACATTTCTCTTAAAGGGCTCACGTGCAGACTCACTTGCCCTGGGGACCAGTGTAAAAGCAGTTTGAAAAGTGCCTGTTCTCCACCGTGGCTGTATCAATTTACATTCCCACCAACAGTACGAGAGGGTTCCCTTTTCTCCACACCCTCTCCAGCATTTGTTGTTTGTAGACTTTTTGATGATGGCCATTCTGACTGGTGTGAGGTGATACCTCACTGTAGTTTTGATTTGCATTTCTCTAATAATTAGTGATACTGAGCATCTTTACACGTGCCTGTTGGCCATCTGCATGTCTTCTTTGGAGAAATGCCTATTTAGGTCTTCTGCCCATTTTTTTGATTGGGTTTTTTTGTTTTGTTTTTGATATTAAGCTGTATGAGTTGTTTATATATTTTAGAAATTAATCCCTTTTTGGTCTCTTCATTTGCAAATATTTTCTCCCATTCTGTAGGTTGTCTTTCTGTTTTGTGTATGGTTTCCTTTGCTATGCAAAAGCTTTTAAGTTTAATTAGGTCCCACTTATTTTTGCTTTTGTTTCCATTAATCTAGGAGACAGATCCAAAAAAAAATATTGCTGCAATTTATGTCAAAGCGTGTTCTGCCTATGTTTTCCTCTAGGAGCTTTATAGTATCTGGTCTTACATTTAGGTCTTTAATCCATTTTGAGTTAATTTTTGTATATGGTGTTAGTGAATGTTCTAATTTCATTCTTTCACATGTAGCTGTCCAGTTTTCCCAGCACAAATTACTGAAGAGACTGTCTTTTCTTCATTGTATATTCTTGCCTCTTTTGTCATAGATTAATTGACCATAAGTGCGTGGTTTATTTCTGGGCTCTCTATCCTGTTCCACTGATCTATGTGTCTGTTTTTGTGCCAATACCATACTGGTTTGTGTTTTTTTTAACATCTTTATTAGAGTATAATTGCTTTACAATGCTGTGTTAGTTTCTGCTGCATAACAAAGTGAATCAGCTATACATATACATACATCCCCATATCTCCTCCCTCTTGTGTCTCCCTCCCACCCTCCCTATCCCACCCCTCTTGGTGGTCACAAAGCACCAAGGTGATCTCCCTGTGTACCATACTGTTTTGATTACTATAGCTTTGTAGTAATTTATAGTATAGTCTGAAGTCAGGGAGTGTGGTTCCTCCAGCTCCATTCTTCTTTCTCAAGATTGTTTTGGCTATTGGGGGTCTTTTGTGTTTCCATACAAATTTTAAAATTATTTGTTCTAGTTCTGTGAAAAATGCCATTAGTATTTTGATAGGGATTGCACTGAATCTGTAGATTGCTTTGAGTAGTATAGTCATTTTCACAATGTTGAATCTTCCAGTCCAAGAACATGCTATATCTTTCCATCTGTTTGTGTCATCTTCAATTTCTTTCATCAGTGTCTTTCTTTTATTTTGGCTGCACCAGGTCTTAGTTGCAGCATGTGGGATTTTTGTTGCAGCATGTGGACTCTTTAGTTGTGGCATGTAGGCTCTTAGTTACGGCATGCATGTGGGATCTAGTTCCCTGACCAGGGATCAAACCCAGGCCCCCTGCATTGGGAGCACAGAGTCTTAACCACTGGACCACCAGGGAAGTCCCTCATCAGTGTCTTATAGTTTTCCAAGTATGACTCTTGTATATCTGTAAGTAGGTTTATTTCTAGGTATTTTATTCTTTTTGATGCAGTGGTAAATGGGATCGTTTCTTTAATTTCTCTCTCTCATATTTTGTTGTTAGTGTGTAGAAACTAACAGATTTCTGTATATTAATTTCCTTCAACTTTACCAATTTCATTGATATGAGTTCTAGTAGTTTCCCGGTAGCATCTTTAGGATTTTCTATGTATAATATCATGTCATCTGCAAACAGTGACAGTTTTACTTCTTCTGCAATTTGGGTTCCTTTTATTTCTTTTTATTCTCTGATTGCGGTGGCTAGTACAAAAGTGGCGAGAGTGGACATTCTTTTCTTGTTCTGATCTTAGAGGAAATGCTTTCAGATTTTCACCATTGACTACGATGTTAGCTCTGGGTGTGTCATATATGGCCTTTATCATGTCAAGGTATGTTCCCTGTATGCCCACTTTCTGGAGAGTTTTTATCATAAATGGATGTTGAATTTTATCCAAAGCTTTTTCTGCATCTATGATCATCTCCATATGAGATGATCATATGGCTTTTATTCTTCAATTTGTTAATGTGGTGTATCACATTGACTGATCTAGGGATACTGAAAAATCCTTGCATTCCTGGGATAAATCCCACTTGATCATGGTGTATGATCCTTTTAATGTATTGTTGAATTTGTTTTGCTAGTGATATTGTGAGGATATTTGCATCTATGTTCATCAGTAATATTGGCCTGTAATTTTCTTTTTTGTGGTATCTTTGTCTGGCTTTGGTATCAGGGAGATGGTGTCCTCATAGAATGAGTTCAAAAGTGTTCCTTCCTCTGCAATTTTTTAGAATAGTGTTAGAAGGATAGGTGTTAACTCTTCTCTAAACTTTTGGTAGAATTCACTTGTGAAGCCATTTGGTCTTTTGTTTATTGGGAGTTTTTAAATTACTGATTCAATTTCAGTATTCATAAAAGTTTTAGGGCATGAAAAACAAATAAAAGCAGAGGTAGATTAAATTAGACTAGATTAACTTTGACCCAGTTTAAAAAACAAATAATAAAAGAACAGTTATAAAAGGTATTTTTGAAATTAGAGAAATTTAAATATGGGCTATATTCATGATATTGAAGTACTGTTCACTTTTAAAGATACAATGGTAATGTGATTATGTAGAAAATGTCATTCTTATATATGTGTGTGTGGAGAGAGAGAAAGAGAGAGAGGAATTGTTACAAAATGTTAACAACTGGTGAACCTACATAAAAGATATATGGCTGTTCACTGCACTTTTCTGTAGGTTAGAAATTTTCAAAATAAAAAATTGGGAAAATATTTATGTTTGTATATTCTTTGGTTTGTTGTCATTTATTTTTTTGTATTTTACCTTGATTTCCTTTTTTTTTTTTTCCTGCAGCCGGGCTCCTGTATTTCAGTGGCAATTCAGCCTACTACACTAATTGACCACCAGTGAAAGAATTATTTACAGAATTACACAACATCCAGAAGAGGGCAGCAGAGTAAAAGTTTTCTTTAATTAAAGGATGATCTTAACAGTGTACTGACTTTGCCAAATATCTGAAAATCAGAGTTTACATCACCTCTTTCTCAGGAATAAGCAGTTAGCTCAGTGTTCCTCTTAGAAAACTGAAAAAACTAAGGCAATTCACCGATAACTCCATTGTTCCAATCAAAAACTTAGACTCAGTTTAAGAATAAGAACAGGACATTCTTATTCTCCTATCCCCTTCAGACAAGAGTAACAGTTACAACCAAGGAGAGGCTCTAAAAAGACACTTGATGCCTTTTTCCCGGTTTCCTGTTCTCAAGACCACCTTGCTCTTGAATTGCCACCCACCCACCCATCCATTCACCCATCCATCTTGCCAACCACTGTTCGTCTTGAGCTTCCCAAACTATTCCTACATGCTAGTGCTCTGCTTAAGAACCTTCAATGACTACCTACCGCTTACCTCAAGATTTCCTAATGGTCTGATCTTACTCTGCCTAAAAATTTTATTTCCTACTATTCCTAATGCAAATTTTTGCTCTACTCAGATTGTTACACTCTTGTTCTCTGAACCCACAGTATTCATTCCCACCTCTGCAGTTTTGCTCACGCCAATGGTTCTCAAACGTTTTGGTCTCATACTCTGGTCTGAGAAGCATCTGAGAGCCAATGGCATAGAATCTTCCAGTTGATATATTCAAAACTGCCATAACGAACTGTGTACTAATACACAGCTCTCTGGGGCATCATTCCTAAATATTTGTATGTTTATTATAATCATTTTCCACTAGATGGCAGTAAAGTGGCTGGAGGCAGAGGTGAATTTTGCTAATTCAGACTAGCAGAGACAATTTTTTTCTTCTCCTTTTTAGGCAGTATGTTATTTTCTTTTACTTTTACTTTTTTTTTTCAGGGGAGAGCATGAACACAGTCCCCCACTACCGCAAATTATGCAGTCGAGTTTTCCACATTTGGGGAAATCGCAGGAGTCAACATATCCGGAGTACAATGGATAAGCCTTGCCCTGGGAAAACCACCTTTAAGATCATGGTATCTCCCCTGCCAGGTAAGTATTTCATGCAGTATTTTATAAATTTATTTATTTATTTATTTTTGTCTGCGTTGGGTCTTCGTTGCTGTGCGCGGGCTTTCTCTAGTTGCGGGGAGTGGGGGCTACTCTTGTTGCAGTGCACGGGCTTCTCATTGTGGTGGCTTCTCTTGTTGCGGAGCACGGGCTCTAGGCGCGCAGGCTCATAGTTGTGGCTCGCGGGCTCTAGATCGCAAGCTCAGTAGTTGTGGCACACGGACTTAGTTGTTCCGCAGCACGTGGGATCTTCCCGGACCAGGGCTCGAACCCGTGTCCCCTGAATTTGGCAGGCAGATTCTTAACCACTGCACCACCAGGGAAGTCCCTCATGCAGTATTTTAGACCCTAAAGCACAAAATAACTTTGAAATACGTTGCGTCTAATTTTATCAATAGGCAATATACTACTGTAATTCATAGAATTGACATTAACTTCAATATCCAAAGTTAATGAAATGCCTTGTCACAAACTTTCCTTCTCAAAATTTTACATCACAGTATGTGGCTCTAACACTCAATTCTCAAACATTTTTGTCTTCAGACCCCATTATACCTTTAAAAATTACGAGAATCCCCAAGGAGCTTTTGTTTATGTGGGTTATATCTATTGATATTTACTGTATCATATTAAAACTGATAAATTTAAAAATATTTACTTATTAACTCATTAAAAATAACAATTTAAAAATCTATTACATGTTAATATAGGTAACTTAACTTTATGAAAAATAGCTAACCCCCCCAAATAGTGAAAAGAATGGCATTTTAATATTTTTGCAAATCTATTTTATTTCTGGCTTAATAAGAGACAGCCAGATTCTCATATCTGCTTCTGCATTCAATCTGTCTTACCACATATCATGTAACCCCTAGAAAATGCCACTGTACCCTTGTGAGAGAATGGAAATAAAGGCAAATAACCTTTTAGTACTGTTATGAAAATAGCTTTGACCTTGCCAATCTCTAAAAAGATTGTAGGGACCCCCAGCATCCTTAGGCTACACTTTGAGAACTGCTGGTTTATGCTATCCCTTCCTTTCCACCTCTCTTCTACCTATTTCTCTTTGAGGCACTCCTTACTCCAGTAACTCATATTCAAATTCTATAGTAATATTTAAGTTTTTCTAAATTATATGTTTTTCCAACTACACCATAATCTTTTGAAGCTGTACCTAGGCACACAGCTATCAATGAATAAATATTTGCCAGTTATGTTACCCACATTAGATGATGTACCTATTCAAATAGCCTCCAGAATACCCACTAACTTTAAACATCCACTCTCTTACAGCAGAGAACTGTGAAATCATGATTCATGCAAAGTAAGCCTGTCCTCCAGTTTATAGTTTGAAAAACAGTTCTTTCTTGAACAAAGTCAAAGCTCTTAGTTATTTACTGATCTTGCCCATAAAGAATATTAAGCGGATAAATACTGCCAAGAATTCATAAAATGTTTGAATATCTGCTAGTTTGTCAACATAAACTCAGTCTTTTCATCACTTTCCACAGAGAAAAAACCTTAACGCCCTCCTCTAAGGGTGGGAAGAGGACCCTTCCTTGCTTGCCCAGGAGCAGATAAACATTGGTGGGTTCACTCAAAGTAGTTCAGCAGTTCCCTCCTGCATTTCCCTACAAGACTGGCTTTCCAATTCTGGGCTATTTTAAATCTTACCTTCTCATCTCAAACCTCCAATATTCCCCTATAACTATTCTCAGTTGAAGATCTTGCCTCATAGGTCAGTGAGAAACTAGAAGCCATCAGATTTAGCCCTCAACTTTCTCCAACCAAATCCCCTAGTATCCATTGAGTGCACATTCTCCGCCTTCCCTCTTACTACAGTTGAAGATGTATCCCTGCTCCTGTCAGAGGACAACCTCTCCACTTATGCTCTGAACCCACTCCCACCTTTTCAAGAACTTTATTCTGGAAATTACTCATACATCTATATAAATTTCTTTCTTTCTGTTGGATCATTCTCACCAGTACACAAATATGCTATAGGATCTTTCATCTTACAAAATTTCCCTTCACCTTTGGCCCTATTTCTCTGCCTCTCTTTCAGTAAAACTTACTAAAAGAGTTGTGTACATTTGTTTCTCCTTCCTCACCTCACATTTTCTCCCCAACACACTCAAACTTTTCACCAAAACTGCTTTTAATCAAGTCATCATGGGCCTGCATCTTGTAAAACTCATGGTCACTGATCCATCTACATTTTTGCCATCTCCTTTTTCTTCATGTCCTCTGGCTGAAGACTCTGAATTTTATCTCCAGCTATGGCTTCATTTCAAAGCTCCAGATATGGATATTCAACTAGTTACTTGTCATTTCTCACAGGTATTTTAAAACTTCACCCTCCCACATCCAATCCATCATCAAGTCTGGCCAGCTCCTCCAAAATATAATCCTAATCCACCCACTCTCTCCATCTCCACAGCTACCACTCTAGTCCAAGCTATCATTATCTGTCACCTAAACTACTGTACTAGCCTCCTAATTAACCTTCCTTGTGTGGTAACTGCCCATCTAATTGTCCATAAAATACTCAAAGTGATCTTTTAAAAACAAGAATCAAATCATGTTACTTCTCTGCTCATAACCCTCCAATGACTTCCCACGCACACTAAGAATGCTAAATCCTCACCCAAACCTGCAAGGCCCTCCATGATTTGGCCACTTCCCTGACATCACCTTTCCCCTCTCCTTTACTACCATGTTCCAGCCACGTGGCCCTCTTTTCCTTCCCCACCTCAGTGCCTTTGCATTTCCTATCCAGAGACTCTCCCCATAGATCTTCCCAAGTTTGGTGCCTTCTTGTCGTTTAGGTCTCAGTCATACATGGCACCACCCTATCTAATGTTGCTACCCCTATTCCCACCCCAAGTGACCCTTAAGAGGGTAAAGTCCCAGGAGGAAACAGATGACACACACAAAATTATCCATTCCACTTCCTTCTCAGTACCCTACCTCATTTTCTTCAGGGCACTAATCGCTATCTGATATTATTTATGTGTTTAATATCTGTCTCCTACACTAGAGCCTGGGATGCAGTAGGTGTTCAATAAATTATTTGTTGAAATCTCATTTTGAACTCTGGAAGTTACAATCCATTTAGGGACACTATTTGTGGATTTTAAGGATATTAATAATAAAGTTTATCTATTCTACATGGCATTTTTGTGATTAATAGCATAAATGGCCTTTAAATGAAAAAATACAGCACACATATCTTTAGTTGGGTAGAGTATTTCAAGAGACTGGAAACAATAGGAAGTAGGGGTAAAGAATCAGCAAAGAAGGCAATTTTGGACAGCAGCACATCTCTATGCCTACCAATGCTAACCTTTTGCTTGTTGTATATTATATATTAGAAAATTGTCTTCCTGTCTGTTGTTTCTCATTTATTTGTATTTAAAATTTTATGTAAATCATTAAAGGCAAAACAACTACAAAATATACACTTTTCAACTGCATTTGGTATGTTCATCAAGAGAGAGCATACCCTGGGACATAAAACAAGTCAATAAATTTAAAAGAACTGAAAACATACTTGTTCTCTGACCACAACAGAATTAAGAACCAATTACAAGATATCTAGGAAAACCCAAAATATTTGGAAATTAAAAACACTTCTAGGGACTTCCCTGGTGGTGCAGTGGTTAAGAATCCGCCTGCCAACAGGAATAAAGATGGAGACATAGAGAATGGCCTTGAGGATACGGGGAGGGGGAAGGGTAACCTGGGACAAAGTGAGAGAGTGGCATGGACATATATACACTACCAAATGTAAAATAGATAGCTGGGGGAAGCAGCTGCATAGCACAGGGAGATCAGCTCGGTGCTTTGTGTCCACCTAGAGGGGTAGGGCAGGGAGGGTGGGAGGGAGACGCAAGAGGGAGGAGATATGGGGATGTATGTATATGTATAGCTGATTCACTTTGTTATACAGCAGAAACTAACATACCATTGTAAAGCAATTATACTCCAATAAAGATGTTAAAAAAAAAAAAAGAATCCGCCTGCCAATGCAGGGGACATGGGTTCAAGCCCTGGTTCAGGAAGATCCCACATGCTGCAGAGCAACTAAGCCTGTGCGCCACAACTACTGAGCCTGTGCTCTAGAGCCGAGCCACAACTACTGAGCCCGTGTGCCACAGCTATTGAAGGCTGTGCACCTAGAACCCATGCTCCGCAACAAGAGAAGTCACCACAATGAGAAGCCTACGCACCACTACGAAGAGTAGCCCCCACTCACCACAACTAAAGAAAGCCTGAGCACAGCAATGAAGACCCAACGTAGCCAAAGATAAATAAATAAATAATAAAATATAGTTATTAAAAAATAATAAATAATATAAAAAACACTTCTAAATAATTCCTAGATCAAAAAATAAATCACAAGGAAATTTAAAAAATATTTTATACTGAATGCTAATGAAAATACAATATATCAAAATTCCCAGGATTCAGCAAACATAATGCTTGGAAGGAAATTTTTAACTTTAGATACATATATTAGAAAAGAAGAGAATTACAGTAAATATTAAACTCGATTAATATCAGTGATGTTAAGGTTCCACTTTAAGAAGCTAGAAAAAGGGCAAAATAAACCCAAAGTAAGTAGGACATATAAAATAATAACAAAGAGAAATAGCCAAAATAGAAAATAGACAAACAACAGAAAATTAATAAAGTCAAAAGCTGTTTCTTTGAAAAGATCCACAAACTTCCAGTTACAATGATAAAAGAAAAAAGAAAACATATCACCAAAACCAGGAATGAATTATCACTATAGATCATATAGACATTAAAAGGACAGTAAGATATTTATGAACAATTTTATGCTACTAAATTTGACAACTTAGATGAAATGAACAAAATTCCATGACTAAACTTGAAACAAGATGAAACAAATTCTGAATAACCCTACATCTTTAAAAGAAATTGAATTCATTATCAAAGAAAACTAGAAACCCACAGTTTCACCAGAGAATTCTATCAATATTTAATAAAGGAATAACACCAATCTTATATTAAAAAATATTTTTTTTAGAAAGTAGAAGAGAAGGAAACACTTCTTAACTCATTTTAGGAGGTCAGCATAAGCCTAATACCAAAACTTGAAATAAAACTACAAACAAGCCATGAAACCAAAAATTTTAAAATACTTCAAAATAAACATGGGATGACAACAAAAGCATATAGAAACCGACAGGGTATGACCAAAGTGTTACTCACAATTGAGTAGGGTTATCTCAGGAATCCAAGGATGGTGCAACATTTGATAGTGTGTCATTATAATTCACTCTATTAACAGGAAAACAGAGAAAAGTCATGTGATCATCTCAATAAATAGCAAAGAAAAGCATTTGATATTCATCATTCATTTAAAACTTAAGGCAAAAATTATTGACAAATCAAAAATAGAAGAGAACTTTTTAAACTCTATAAATTATACCTACCAGAAAATTACAGTAAATATTAAACTCAAAGGTGAAACCTCAGAAATAGGAGAATGAAGTATATTCATACAAAATAATAAGGGGCGATTCCAAAATATATCTTTAATAAATAAAAGTTGAATATACAAAACACACTCACACACAATTCTATGATTTTCTACAGGAACATACACAGATAGGTACATACATAGAAATAAGATGGGCAGAAAACACATCAGCGTGATAACCTCTGAGGAGAGTGGTAAGGATCAGGATTGTTGGAAGCACGGGTTACAGGGTGTGGTTATAGGAGACTTTTTAGCCTTATCTACCATGTTTCTATTTGTTAAAAGGAGAATGCTGTTTTCATGAATTACTTAGATAACCAACAGGTAATTTTAACACTATAAATTTAAACTCAACATAGTATTCGAAGTCCAAATCAGAGCAATTAGGCAAGAAAAAGAAATAAAAGACACCCAAATTAGAAAGGAAGAAGTAAAACTGTCACTATTTGCAGATGACATGATATTATATATAGGAAACCCTAAAGACTCCACTAAAAAACTGTTAAACTACTAAACAAATTCAGTAAACTTGTGGGGTACAATTTCAACATGGAAAAATCTTTTGCATTTCTATACACTAATAAAGAACTAGCAGGAAGAAAAATTAAGAAAACAACCCCATTTACAGTTGCATCAAAAAGAATAAAATACCTAGGAATAAATATAACCAAGGAGGTGAAAGACCTGTCCAGTAAAAACTGTAAGACATTAATGAAATAAACTGAAGATAACATAGGAAAGATATTAAATTATCATTGATTAGAAGAATTAATATTGTTAAAATGTCCATATGACCCAAAGTAATCTACAGATTCAATGCAATCCCTATCAAAATCCCAATGTCATTTTTCACAGAAATAAAACAAACAATTCTAAAATTTGTATGGAACCACAAAAGATTCCAAATAGCCAAAAAGTATTGAGAAAGAAGAGCATAGCAGGAGGCAAAATACTCTCTGATATCAAACTATATTACAAAGCTATAGTAATCAAAACAGAATGGTATTGTCATAAAAACAGACAGATCAATAAAACAGAATAGAGAGCCCAGAAATGAACCCATCATATAAACAGATTTACAACAATTAATTTACAAGAAAGGAAAGAAGAATATACAATGGAGAAAGGACAGTCTCTTCAATAAATGTTGCTGGGATAACTGGACAGCCAACATGCAAAAGAATGACACTGGACTACTATCTTACACAATACACAAAAATTAACTCAAAATAGGTTAAACACTTTAATGTAAGACCTGAAACCATAAAAATCCTCAAAGAAAATATAGGCAGTAAGCTCCTTAACATCATTCTTGCCAGTGATTTTTTGGATCTGACACCAAAAGCAAACGCAACAAAAGCAAAAATAAGTAAGTGGGACTACATCAAACTAAAAAGCTTCTGTACAGCGAAGGAAACTATCAACAAAATGAAAAGGTAAGCTGCTGAATGGAAGAAAAGGGGTTAACGTCCAAAACATATAAAGAACTCATACTTATCAACAGCAGAAAAACAACCTGATTTTTAAAATGGCCTCAAGATCTGAACAGATAGTTTTCCAAAGAAGATACCTAAATAACCAACAGGTACATGCAAAGATGCTCAACATCACTAATCACCAGGGAAATGCAAATTAAAACCACAATAGATATCACCTCACACCTGTCAGAATGGCTATTATCAAAAAGACAACAAAAAACAAGTGTTGGTGAGGATGTAGAGAAAAGGGAACCCTTGTACACCATTTGTGGGACTGTAAATTCGTGCAGTCACTATGGAAAACAGTATGAAGGTTCCTCAAAAAATTAAAAATAGAACTACCATATGATCCAGCAATTCTACTTCTGGTTATGTATCTGAAGGAAACCAAATCACTGTCTTGAAAAGATTATCTGCACCCTCACGTTCATTGCAGCATTATTTACAATAGCCAAGACATGGAAACAACCTAAGTGCCCATCAATAAATGAATGGATAAAGAAGATGCAGTATATATATATATATATATATGTATATGTATACAATGAATACTACTCAGCCATAAAAAAACACATTATCTTGCTATTTGCAACAACATGGATGGACCCTGAGGGCATTATTAAGTGAAATAAGACAAAGACAAACAAATAGCGTATAATCTCACTTATATGTGGAATCAAAAAAAACCAAAACAAGTTCATAGAAACAGAGAACAGACTGGTGCCTGCCAGGAGTTGGGGGGGTGGAGGAAATGCATGAAGGGGGTCAAAAGGTACAAACTTCCTTTTATAAAATAGTAAGTCATGGGGATGTAATGTACAGCATGGTAACTATAGTTAACAAAATTGTATTGTGCATTTGAAAGTCACTAAGAGAGTACATCTTAAAAGTCCTCATGACAAGAAAATTTTCTATATATGGTGACATGTTAACTAGATTATTGTGATCATTTTGCAATATATACAAATATCGCATCATTATGTTGCACACTTGAAACTAATATTATGTTATATGTCAATTATACCTCAAAAACATAAAGAAATAAGTAAATAAGTAAGGTCTGGGCAAAACGGTCCTTTGTACCAGAGGTACATTGTAGATGATTAAACTATATGGTAAAAATTTTAAAAGCACTGGAAATATAAACAAAAACTACTTTTTTGTTTTTAAAGACAAGTATATTACTATAGGTAAGAAGTCAACTAGTTCCTTTTAGTTCCTTTTAAGTTTGGAGACCTTAAAGTTACTCTTTGAATGCCATTTGTTACACATCCTGGAACTGAATTGCTCCCATTTAGCAAATCAGGTAAATCTGGAGGATGTCAATTTACCAAACACAACACCTGACAGCACAGCCTCTAGAGTTTGCCAACTATCCTATATAGTAGAGTGAAATAGAAACTTTGACAGATATTTTTTTCTTTTTATTCCTTTTTTGGAATACAACAAATCAGTCCTAAGGCTACTTGAATTTGCCTGAATTTTCACTAGATCTGACTAGTTCAATTTAGACTTTTAGGTTAGGATTTACCCTCACTTTCAGGCAAAGAACAGGAAAGCTGACTTTCCAGACTGAGGAAGCGGCATCAACATTTATTTTTTAATAAACACCTGCTGATTTGAAGATGGTTGAGTTATTCTAGTATACCCCTCCTGCAACTAAGCGTGGTCTAATTAATCCTCTCCTAAATGTGCGCGCGTGTGTGTGAAAATACACGAGCGAATGGAGAAAGGAAAAGGGAATAAGGAGCCCTCCTACAGCTCTACGCACCTCTGTTTCAGCGAGCTGGGGTCAATAAAGCAGAGGCACGGAGACACGGCGACAGGAGGCCAGGAGGTACCGGGACCGCCGAGCGCGGCACTGAGTGTTGAGACCGCGAAGGGGATGGACGGCGGCGCGGCATCTGCTCCTCCTCGGGTCGGGGCGGGCCCGAGAAAACCCGCCTCCCCAGTGCCTTCCTCTTCACAGCACCACAGGACAGCCATGCCGGGCCGCCTGCTGCGCGGCCTCTGGCAGCGATGGCGTCGTTACAAGTACCGCTTCGTACCCTGGATCGCGCTGAACCTAAGCCACAACCCGAGGTGAGAGGGCTGGGCGGCTCGACCAGGGCCGTTTTCCTCTAACCCAGCGACGCCATCTAGACCGCTGGGACTTGGGTTAGAGGGCCGAGGTGGGCGGAGCTTCCGGAGGGCAAAGCCTCAAGCAGGCGGAGCCTAAGACGACCCAGGGACCTGAGTGGGCGGGGCCCGAGGTGCACAGCGCCCGAGGTGGGCGAGGCGGAGGCTGATGGAGTCCGAGTTGGGCTGGGGGCCTGAAGAGGGCGCGGGGCTTTTAGGTGGGCAGGGCCTAAGGCCTATTTCCCGTCGTCCCTGGCGCGGCGAGGTACGCTAGGACCCGATCGCCCGCGGGCTGTGGCTGGAGTTCTCGCGTTTGCTTCTGCAGGGGCTGGGGTGCCTGGGTTTGGGGGAAAAATAGGAACTTTTGAAAAAGAAAAGAACTTGTACAACATGAGGGTGCGTGGACTTCTCTCCGCCAAGGCAGTTAGGAGCTTGAAGTTCCTTAGAAAAGCCAAACCGTGGTTTATTTTCACAGCTCCGTAGTTGGTATGGAGAAAACAGCGCAGCTCGGCTGTGAGGATAACAGCTTGGAGTAGCTGATGTATAAAAACGAGCAAAAAACCAATAAAAGCATGTCGGAATAATGGATTTAGAATACGGATTCAGCGCTTGAAGAAGGGGATCTAGCTGAGTGGGTGGCCGTAGTATCATTGTTATTGCCGGCTTTAGTAAGTGGCCTGCTTGTGGTCTGGAAGAAGTCAACGTAATGCTCACTTAAATAGGCAAACGAGCTCCATTGAAGGCTGGTTAATAACCAAAGAGCTTTCCCAGAGTTTCATACTACGGAAACGTGAATTCAGCTGCATCATTACTAGAATTGTGAGGCGGAAATTGGTTCAAGTAAAACAAGAAGTAAAAATAATAATTAAAAACTATTTACGGAAATAAAAAGTGATCATTAAAGAAGTAATTACTGTGGTGGTGTGATGAATTGGGAGATTGGGATTGACATATATACACTAGTATGTATAAAATAGATAATAACCTGCTGTATAAAAAAATACATAAAATTAAATTAAAAATAAAAAAGTAATTACTCCTGGGAGAGAATGTGACAAAATATATAATGTTAACTTAAATTTGTCTTTGAAACTACACGCGTGTGAAAAGAGCCATTGCAATATGAGGATTCTCATTATGTAATAACATTCACATAATGGCTTTGGGTGTAGTGGGAAACTAGCCCTGTTTCCGCTTCTGGCTCTCCCATTTACCCGCTTTCGGACCATGGGCAAGTTCCCTAACATCTTCAAGCTTGAGTTTCCTTGTCTGCAAAAATGGGGTAATGAATGTAAGGACCCAACAGAATTTGGTATGTAATGGGCCTTTCATAAGCATTAGCTGTTATTGACTTGTGTAGGTATTGTTGGGAGTCAGGTAACTAGAACTAAAAACTCTTTTCTGAACTTCTTAGTTTTATGCCCTTCAAACACATGAGAATAATCTTCATACAGGCCAGTAACCCAGAAGACATCAAGACAGTCTGGCTTTTATCAGTTGAGGGTAGTGAATAGAAACTTTTTCCCATTTCAGGACCCTCCGATATGTTCCAGAGGAATCCAAAGACAAAGTTATCTCAGATGAAGAGGTCCTAGGAACATTACTGAAAGTTTTCCAGGCTCTATTCGTAAATGATTTCAATAAACAATCAGATATCTTGACTGTGTTTCCAGAACCTGTTAAATCAAAATATCAAGACCTACTGTCAGTTCAGCATCCAGGGGTGAAACAGCTTGAATACAGACATCAACAGCAAAATACCTTTACACCAGAAGAAATTCTTTATAAGACATTGGGTTTCAGTGTCACCCGAGCACCTAGCACATTGATTTCGGCTGGAAAAGGTGTCTTCGTTAACAAAGGATTGGTACCAAAAGGCGCGGTTGTATCTATGTATCCTGGTAATGACATAATTAGTACTTGGCCAAGAGTTTCTTATAAAAAAATATAAGTTCAACAAAATGCTTATCCCAGTAATCCTTGGAGTAAAGGGTTGTATTGGAAACTCTGATTTCCACGGATTTTTTTTTCCACAGATTTTTAAACCCTGATTTGGAAATTAACTGTTTGTAAATTATCTCATGTATTAGAAAGTATCCTGGAGTATTTGTTGGGATAAATGCATTTTTCTTTTAAGGAAATTTTTCTAATCAATGTTTAAATTTAGGAGATTATAGTATGGCCTACTTTGATAAGACTGATTACTTAGAAATCACTAGAAAATAAGTCAGTTTGGCTTAGCTAACTAATAATTAAAGGTAAAAAATGATATGGGTTAAAACATGAAAGATAAAATTTAAACCTATAAATCACTGAATAAAGATCTTCCTGCCATTTCTAAACTTGAAAAGTAAAGAAGCTTCTTTTCAAAAGATCATTGACTAGCATGCTAAGTAGAATGTTACTTGTTAAACATATTATTTGGTGTAGTGGAAAGTAAGCGTGAATGTTTGTCAGATAGACCTATGTTTTTAAAAAGTCATTCTACTATTTTTTAATTCTGTGTCCCTAAGCAAGTGAGTCTCAGTTTCCTCCTACACAACTATCCTAACTCCATAAAGACTAAATAGGACAAGCCAGCAACAAACAAATTAATAGTAAAATAAATAGATTAACATGCCTGGAACATAGGAAGCACCCTGTAAGTATTAATTTTCTCCTTTCCTTCATTGCCAATGAAAGGAAAAACAACCTGAATGTCAGACTTATCTATTCCCGTATATATCTACATTATTTAATTATTAATAAAAATACTTTTCTTAAAAGGCTCTTTAATAGATGACAAATCACACTCTACTTTAAAAAATAAAAATAAAAACAAAAACACAGCTTTGTAAAACTGAACCTAAAATGTGGTGTTCACATTTTTTTAACCAAAATAGTCATATTTTATTTGGCTGTGTGGACAAGTTGGTTCTGTGCTCCTTCTGCTATTGGCCACTCTTTAATGAGGGAAGGTAGCCAAAGAGAATCTGATGGTCTAGACTGGAGGTGAAACTTTAGAAAAAGGCAGAGAAATTAAAACAAATTCTTCCATGTTATGTTTATGTTCCAGAGAAAGGTCCTTATCATGATGTTTATGATTTTTATAGGTTGCTATAATAATGTCTTTGTCTTGTATACTAGGTACAGTATATCAAAAGTATGAGCCAATCTTTTTCCAGTCCATTGGAAATCCGTTTATTTTTAGATGCCTGGATGGGGTACTCATTGATGGAAATGACAAAGGAATATCAAAAGTCGTGTATAGGTAAGTTGGTGCCATGTTCAAATTTAATTATAGGAGGTAGAACCACACCACAATGACTCTGACCACTAGCGTTTGTACTTTAAAGAAAAATCACTTAGGCAGCTGCCCTATTGATTAGACAAAAGTTTTTTAAGAAAAATTTCACTGTTCAATTCTAGGGTTAACTTTCAATTTTAAGATACAGAGGAACAATGTCTTAGCTAATGCTTTCACCTGTTTCAGATCTTGCAACGGGAGGGATCAACTTGGCCCTTTAAAAATGAGTGATAGTACATGGCTAACGTCAGAAATTCATAATCCACTGGCTGTAGGACAGTACGTCAACAATTGTTCAAATGGTAAGTTGGCACCTTGGGGCTGTGAGATATAAATACAGCAGTCGTAATGCTCCTCCTTTGCCATGTGACTGAGTGCCAGAGGCAGTTGAGTTAACATTTCAGCTATTCTAAGCCCTTGAGTGAACTCTAACTTTATAATAGCTGATATCAAAGAGAGAATTCAGGGAGATAATGATATACATTAACTGGAATTCTTTAACTTACTATTTTTATTCTGATTTTTCAGTAAATATAGGCAATTGATAACTGCCCTTTTGATCATTATTATTTTAATATTTTTTAATACTTAACTTAGAGATTATTTTGTCAGTGCCTCAACATAGCCTTATAGATTACTCACTAGACACTAGACTGGTATCCTCTTTCTGTTGCTAAGTTTGTGAGTTACCTACCTTCTCTAGGACTTAACTTTCCTACAAGTTTGATCATCTGGCTACATTTAACATAGACTTTGGTGTTCGGGAGACATGAATTTGAAGCCTGATTCTTCTACTTAACCTTTACCCTTTCTGAACCTGTTTCCTGATCTTCAAAAAGTAAATAAAACATCCAAACATATGTATATAGATATATAATCTAGCAGTGCCTGGAACATAATAGTGATTATTAATTTGAACATTTTCTGAAAATTTAGAAAACCATACATCAAGTGCCATAATTCAGTACATAATTCATGACCTTATAAAATGTCTCTGTTTCTAAAAAATTCTGTACTTGTTCCTAGACAGAGCAGCTAATGTCTGTTATCAGGAATTTGATGTGCCTGCAGTTTTCCCTATAGAACTGAAGCAGTATCTTCCAAACATTGCGTACAGCTATGACAAACAAAGGTTAGTCTTCTGGAAGAGCTTTTCCTATCTTCTGTCTTATGCTGTACCTAAAAAAATATATATTTTCTATGAAAAAACTATATAGAGATTGGGGTAAGTTTTTTAGTGAAAAATTATAACAGATTTTTATGTGCATCACACTTTAGTGTGTTAATGTAGGTTATCTGAAATTTAAAATTTTCCATTAACTTAGCTTATTCTGCTTATTATTACCCACTTTTATTCTGTGTAGTATAAGTTATCAACCTTAAAGTTTGTTTCAGGTGACTCTGTTGTTTTTCCTACCTACAAAATCTTCAAATAAATTTTACTTTATTTTAAGGATCCTGTTCTCCATTTTACATGGAAGCACCCAGTTGAAGAAAGGGACCAAATTAGACTATTACTTCTTTTGCCTACTTCACTATTAGGTTCAGAAACTTAGTCAAAAAAAGGGAAATATTCAGAAGATATGAATTTTTAAATCTGCTTTTGTTTTTACCATAATTTATTTATTTTTTATACAATTGTTAAAGGTTACTTTCCATGTACAGTTATTACAAAATATTGGCTATATTCCCCATGTTGTACAGTACACCCTTGTGGCCTTACACCCAGCATTTTGTACCTCTCATTCCCCTGCCCTTATGTTGACCCTAGTAACCACTAGTTTGTTCTCTATATCTCTAAGTCTGCTTCTTTTTTGTTATATTCACTGGTTTGTTGTATTTTTTAGATTCCACATATAAGTGATAAGAATATATGTATTTTTTTAAATAATGTTATTTTGGGCAGCATTGCATCTTCATTGTTGCACATGGGCTTTCTCTAGTTGCAGCGAGCGGGGGCTACTCTTCGTTGCAGTGCGCGGGCTTCTCATTGCGGTGGCTTCTCGTTACAGAGCACGGGCTCTAGGCGTGCGGGCTTCAGTAGTTGCAGCACATGGGCTCAGTGGTTGTGGCATGCGGGCCCTAGAGCACACAGGCTTCAGTAGTGTTGGCACGCAGGGTCAGCAGTTGTAGCTCGCGGGCTCTAGAGCACAGGCTCAGTAGTTGTGGTTCATGGGCTTAGTTGCTCCGTAGCATGCGGGATCTTCCTGGACCAGGGGTTGAACCCGTGTCCCCTGCATTGGCAGGAAGATTCTTAATCACTGCGCCACCAGGGAAGTCCCTGTATTTTTATTGTAACATTTCTTCTCTGATTGATCATTAAGTGGAAAGTCTACCGAGAATACTCAAGTAACAATTTTTAAATATAAGTAATTCTGTAGAGCTAAGAGTTCTTTATTAACAATGCTATAGGAAGATATTGTCTTTATATCATTTCACTGAGCTGCCAATTGCTAGCAAACTTTATTTTGTACAGGTCCTATTAAATTGTCTTTTGAAGATGAATGATATTTAAAACTTGGACTATTCCCTGTACTTAAACCTTGGTAACTTTCATGTCTTTGTGTGTGTATTTAACAATGAGGTTTTCTTAGCCTTATACTCTGGAGCATAATATTATTACTATTCAACAAGTACAAGAAAAGTTAAATGAGTAGGAACATTGAAGGTGTGCATTATGTCTTGTGTCCATAAAAAGTATTTTTTCAATTCCCATAAATTATAAAGTAATGTTTCCAGCTTTGCAGAATACAAAGATACAAATTAATTTTTTTAAGTGTTGATTATAATAAATTATAATAAATGTCATTTTAAAATGCTTTTTGTGATACCAGTTTTGAGGGCTTGAACATAGAAACAACATTTTCAAAAGAAGTAGTCAGTTGTATAAACAATTGACTTGTGGTCTTTTTAAATAGTACAAAATAAACATACTCTAAAATGCCTTCATCAGTGATAAGAACTATTTCCTCATGGAAATCAAATACATAAAGTAAGATGATAGTAAGGAATCTGAATAAAATTCTCTAAAATCCATATTGGTTGTATTAAAACATGAGCTTGTATCTGTTAATACTTCTAATTTTGTCTATGTTTCTTTTTGTTTTCAGTCCACTTCGATGTGTCATTCTTGTCGCACTCAGGGACATCAAACAAGGAGAAGAGCTTTTTTCAAACTACTATACAATTGTCAGCTAACTGTATGAAATTAGGTTTTCTATTCAGCTATTGAGTTAATTCTAAATGTTTTTGTTGTTTCTCTGAGTTCCACCTGCAGAGCAAATATTTTGAAACCTAACTGAAGTGGGAACTTTTTAGTTTTTATTGATATTTGTGTTTCAGTTCCATCATGAAAGCTATTTGCTTCATTACAATTTCAAATTTGTAATGCAATTCCAGTGTTAATTGGTTTTCACCTAAGTACACAGTAGTTTACTAAATTAAAACCCACTGTCTGAACTTACAGTTTCAACTTTTCTTTTGTATATTTTGATTATCTCTGTGGTGGTTTATCAAATTTTAGCCACGTCATCAGCAATTCTTGTACTATTGATGTGTACTAACTTCCATAAAGACTTAATTTTTCCAGAATATTCTAAAACCAAAAATATTTGTTGTGTTGTCATGAGTTAATTGGGGTGTGTTTGTGTGTGTGTGATTTAAAGATTGTTTTAGGGACTTCCCTTGTGGCACAGTGGTTAAGAATCTGCCTGCCAGTGCAGGGGACATGGGTTCGAGCCCTGGTCTGGGAAGATCCCACATGCCATGGAACAACTAAGCCCGTGAGCCACAACTACTGAGCCTGTGCTCTAGAGCCCGCGTGCCACAACTACTGAGCCCACGTGCCACAACTACTGAAGCCCGTGCACCTAGAGCCCATGCTCCACAACAAGAGAAGCCACCACAATGAGAAGCCCGTGCACTGCAATGAAGAGTAGCCCCGGCTCGCTGCAACTAGAGAAAGCCCATATGCAGCAACAAAGACCCAACACAGCCAAAAATAAATAAATTTATTTTTAAAAAAAATTTAACAGAAACAAAAAAAAGATTGTTTTAGCTGGTTAAGGGGAAAATGGGGGGTCATCATACTATTTACTGTATGTGAACATTTACACACACACACACACACACACACACACACACACACAGTTTAAGAGTGTAAGATTGTTTTGGCATGGAATTATAGTTAAAAGACGGTGGTGGGAGGAACACCTATCCCCTATTCCACACTTCTCATATTTGGACAGCTTCCATAAGTAATTCTCCTGCCTCTTTCTCCACCCACTGGCGAAAGAGTGATTTTCCGAGATTATCTTTAGGGAAGAACTAGGCACCCATGGCCCAAACCCCTCTAGTTCCTTTTCTGTGGACTCTCCCAGCTGAGTCTGTTCTGGGTTGCTCTCTGCCCTGTGCAGGGAGTAGCCTGTAGTCAGCCCAGCCAGTGAAGGAGTGAGTTTAGTTCAGAGGTAGAGTATTAGTGAGCTGACCTGGCCTCAGCTCTGAAGCCACATTCTCCAGTTTTATTAGTAAGAGTTACTTTGATCTGCATCAACCTGACTCCTGCATCCAACCCTCAGTTCCAAACTTGGATAGGGAGGAGGGTGTTATTTTTTGGGCCCCTCAAATCCTAACATGGCACCTATACAACCAGATTCTGACCATCTCCAATGCTACACCAACAGCTTTTCTCAGTTTATTGCAATTTCAGTGGCCACCTAACTGCCTTCCCTGTTTCCATTCCTGCGCCTTTTACAGAATAGAACACCAAGAGGGATTCTTTCAAACACAAATCAGATCCTAACCCGCCTCTGCTCAGAACTCTTTGATTACTCCTGCTTTGGAGTAAATGCCGGTCTTTCATTACCTCTGATCGCAGGTCCTGCTCACTCCACCCAGCCACACCTGCCTCCTTGCCACTCCTAGAGCCTGCCGGGCACACTCCCACCTCAGGGCTTTTGCACTAGTTCTCTCTGCCTCCAAAAACCTCCCCCCAGATAGCCATACAGCTCATCCCCTGTCACCTTGCCTAACCAACCTATGGAAATTTACAATCCCCAACCGCCAACCCCTAAAATCCCCATCCATTTCTTCTCTGTAGTATTTATCATGTATGTCCATGTAAATCCACGGAAGCATCTCTTTTTCTCAGGCTCATTTGTTTTTTATTTGTGCCGCCAAGATTCTGAGATGCCAGGAGACTCATATCGTTAAAAAAGCCAAGCCACTTGATCAAGAAGATCCTATTGGGCTTCCCTGGTGGAGCAGTGGTTGAGAGTCCACCTGCCGATGCAGGGGACACGAGTTCGTGCCCCGGTACGGGAAGATCCCACATGCCACGGAGCGGCTGGGCTTGTGAGCCATGGCCACTGAGCCTGCGCGTCCGGAGCCTGTGCCCCGCAACGGGAGAGGCCACAACAGTGAGAGGCCCGCGTACAGCAAAAAAATAAATAAATAATAAGATCCTATTACTCAGAACTTTATGTAAAATACAGAAACTTAACTCCTGTGGCCATATTAGGTATTTAGGAGTGAAGTATTGCAATGTAAAAGACTTTTTAAAAATAAGTCAGAGGACTTCCCTGGTGGCATAGTGGTTGGGAGTCTCCCTGCCGATGCAGGGGATATGGGTTCAAGCCCTGGTCCGGGGTGATCCCACATGCCGCGGAGCGGCTGGGCCCGTGCGCCACAGCTGCTGAGCCTGCGCTCTAGAGCCCGTGCTCCGCAGCTGAGGCCGCCGCAGTGAGAAGCCCACGTACTGCAACAAGGACCCAACGCAGCCAAAAATAAATAAAAATAAAATTTTATAAATAAATAAGTCAGAAAAAAATGCATATTATATAGAAAGAGAACAAATATGGTAAAAAGTTAATTGTTTAATCTGGATTGTTCTTCATACTGTTATTTTAACTTTTGTCTCAAAAGTTTTATTATTTTAAGTAGGGAGAAACGTCACCATCAGCTTAAGAGTCATCAAACATTTAGTGAATGCCTACTATGTGAAGGGTCCTGGAAGATTCAAAGAATAAAACATAGTTCCTGCTGATAAAATGCTTACAATGGTACTATAAAGCATACCCAGTACCATGACTTGGTCTGGACTGGAGAGGTGAAGATATTTTAAAAAAATAAAACACTGATTTTTTTTTAAAGAACCACTTTTTCCTTACTAGAATATTTTTTTAAGGTTTATAAATGACATATCATTTCTGACATGCTTATGAAATGCTTTTATTAATTCTACACCAGGAAACAACTTTGTGGCAGTATTGGCTTTTTGTGTAAAAACAATCTCATCAAAATCGAGGTACACTATAGAGCATGTGTCTCTCTAAAGTGAATATGCCAGCTATAGTATATTAAACCTTGAAAAATGTGAGCATTTCTGGTCTAGGACTATGACTTCACTGCCCTGTGCACTGTTTTGTCAGAGAACCCAGATAGCCACAGAGAAGAGAATAAAGATCAGAGATCACTTACCTGGGTGGGAAACTGTAAACAGTGCTATATCCCAGGGACTAATTTAAGTTAAAAATGAAAGTGTGGGGCTTCCCTGGTGGCGCAGTGGTTGAGAGTCCGCCTGCCGATGCAGGGGACACGGGTTCGTGCCCCGGTCCGGGAAGATCCCACGTGCCGCGGAGCGGCTGGGCCCGTGAGCCATGGCCACTGAGCCTGCGCGTCCGGAGTCTGTGCTCTGCAACGGGAGAGGCCACAACAGTGAGAGGCCCGCGTACCGCAAAAAAAAAAAAAAAAAAAAAAAAAAAAAAGAGAGTGTGTATAATGAAATACCCAATTTACAGATGACATGAAATCTTTAAGTCAGAGAAGCAGCTGGCTCAAAAAGTATACCATTGATGGAAATTATGGCCTAAATGGGTAAGGTCTACAAGTGACTAGATTATTCTGCTCCCACAAGGCTCTCGTCCCTCCCCTAAAAGACTAAAGCGCTATGCTCTTATATGGCGTTTGGCTGACCTCTTGGCTGTATTCAAAACACTGGTCCTTGTACCTCCTTTGAAGGCACTTCTGTGTATGTGTCCACCAGATAGCCCTGCACATTAAGGAAGAAATGTGGTTTTAGATAAGCAACTGAAGCAGAGACGTCAAGGTTTTTATCCTCCTCTTGTCCTTGTACAAAATCTGGACATTATGTGCAATCTGATCACTGCATATTAAGAATGGAACTACAGAGAAAAAGCTCTGGTCAGAGCAAGTGAAATATGGGGACAGACTTGTGAAATTAGGCTAAGGTGAGATATTTAGCTTGAAAAGATGAAGACTTAGGGCAGATATTTCTAGAGTCTACTAAACTATGAATATTATGATAAGGAAGACTAGTTTACTATAAATATATTGTCAAATAATAACATCTGATCAAATTTCAGATTTCATGTCTTCCTAAATGACAACAGTTACTGAGAAACTTGTTTGAAACATAACAGACATTCAACAAATACTTCCTGAATGAAACTAAAAGTATGTACAATCCCCACTTTGGGATAACGAGAATTTTATTATAGATGGAAATTTATTTTAGAGGAGTTAAAGAAAACTTATTTTATCTACCAATTTTATTACTTACCTATCAAATATCTTATTTACTACATCTAAAACCAACTTAACAGTGGTTAAATATCTACCCATGTGTTATAGCTTAAGAATTATTAAATAAAAATCTATTTGTGGCAAATACTCACACGAACCAAGAAAAAAAAAGATTTCCAGATTTTTATTTCTGGAACTGTACACCAGGTATTAAAGTACAACAAATACAAAATAATGCTCAAAAAAATCAGTGTTTATGTACAAATATTAAAATCAATGCAACAATAGCAACTTCCTCTTGAACATCTGATACTAAAACTTGTTCTGATTGTCACTAATCATCTCATACTCACAGCGTACTTATTTCAAACTGGGACAATTGGAATCACTGGTCATCTAAGAGGAGTTTTAATATCTACCATATTTAACAATAAAACTAATAGTTTCCTCCTTTTAGTGAAAAAATTAAGAACTTTTTAAAAAACATAGTAATGTCAATATTTTTATAAATTATTTCGATTTCCAGTTGTAGACAATGTGCTTTGAAACTCTGGGCAAACAATCTCCTTGGTGGTCAGGTTTATTTGTTGGTTTACATTCAAAGTTGAAGTATTCACTAGAGACTTTGGTTAAATTAAACAGTATCACTATGCTCTATTCGATCTGACGTTCTCAAATATTATGACCCTCAATTGTAAAAATTAAAAAGGAAACAATTGCACAATTCTTTGACCTAATTGTACACACTTTAGTATTGTTTAAACAGTATTCTACATCCTTCAAGTAAATTCAGCAGTTGACCATGACAAGAGGAAAACTAAACACTGAAAAAGCTAGCATGAAAAAGTGGAGTACAACTAACAAAAGTAAAGTATTGCTATAATCACAGCACCAGTTTCACTTCTAAATGAATCCGCTGTCCTCTTCAAACCCCCTGTACATAAAAGACACATCAGCCAACACTGCAACTGCTCACCATGGATTTTTGGTTTGTTCATACAAAAATAATATGGCAAAGGAAAAAGAAAAAAGAATTTATCACAGTTTGTTATAAGAATTGTGCTTAACACTTGATAATAAAGGCATTATTGTTTCTTCTTATGACTGCAAACCAGTTATTTTCATGCTCTCAAACGCAATTCTTCTAATAAACAGTAACAAATTCTCTGTTAAGATGCTTAAACGGAAAGGAAAAAACCCAGTAAATCCAGATTTAAAAGGAAATTCAATAAATAGCTATTTTACATGAATAAAGTCATAGTGGTACAATTTATGAATGTCACATCAAGCATGCACAAAAATGGTATTATACATGGAGGAAGCAGTCAGAAAATATTGAATTAGATCTAAAAAGAGATGAAGACTTTACATATATATACAAAAATCTTGCAAATTATTGCCTCATTTTAACAAGGAATTAAAAGTAAACGTTACCAGCCAGTTAGCGCTCTCTAAGAGGCTAAAATCAGATTGGCGTTTAAAAATCCATTAAACTAGCTGGAAATTATTTTTCTCTCATATCATTTCTGGATTTTGGTCAAAAATCTTTATTTAAATAACTAAAGTGTCCATTCAACTTGCTGATAATCAAAACTTCAGATAAGAAACACTGTTTCCATCTTGTATCAAGATCCCAGCAATGCATAGATAAACTGAATATATTACTGCATCAGCTACTGAGAATGGGCATGTTCATTTAAGTGCAACTGGTATTAGCATTCAGTCATCTTTGTGTAAATTATTTTATACAGACCAGCCACTGTAAACCCAGAGTAAAAATTAAAGTTATAACAATGGAAGAGTATGGCCAGTATCTTACTAAATTATAGGTGTATTCATTTTTAACAAAAGAAATTAGGTTCAAAGTTTAGCACAACACCACAGCAATAAGAAGCTGACAACTTGGAAAAAAATATCTGAAAGCAACACAGAACCCAGGCTACCCATTATTTACTGTGTGCATACAGGAATGCTAGACTTTAGATGTATAAATTAGAGACTGACTTTAAGTTATTAATTTAACTACTTTTCGTCCACTGTGCTAAACTAACTTTTATAGTAAATGTGCTAATGCGTAAACACTTCAAAGCAATCTTCATTAAAATGCTGCAAAGAAAAGAATACACATCATCCAAAACTAAGGATGTCATTGCAGTTCACAGTTTGTATAATAAATACCCTCCCTTTCCATCACTACTAAGGTAACTACACTCTATCTATTCATCAGCACAACCTTGAAGCGACTTATACTTACAAATATCAGCAATGTAGCCAAACATTTAAGTTTCTGCAAAGCAAGACAACTAGTAGAAACTGAAAAATTTAATTGACAGTGCAAAAAAAAAAAAAAGTAAAATTCTGTGTTTTAACTGAACTATAAAAGCAAAGCTTATCACATCCTAATACTGCATTACATATTGTTTGAATTCACCTTATAACTTAAAGATGCATGTCTATACAGCAAAAATGGCCTAAGTTTAAGACAATGGCTTCTGATTCACAATGTTTGGAATAAAAATAAAACTGAGTTTGAGATGCAACTGAACGTCAATCACTTTTTAAAACTTAAAGTGGTAACGTACCATTCTATTTCAGATAGGAACTCACATTTTTCTTGCCAGTAACTGTTCAAGCTAAACAGAAAAGTTTAAATATACTTCAAGGTTCTACTGCATTTTATGTCTAAAATCTAGAAATCCCTCCTAAATATTAACACTTTGAACTGCACCACTATAAAAAAACTTAAGAGGTGTCCCAAAATGTAAACCAATGAGTGGCAACATCCTAGGCTTTGTAGACTGTGCCCTGCAAGTCAACTGCCTCAGGATAAACTAAATTATCAATGACTGGTATGATTTTTATGATTACAATCTTGATAATGGTGGACAAAACCCCATCTAAATACCACACCTTCAAATGCCAAACTTTTAGCCAATAACTGAAGTTACACAGAAATCTTCCGGCAGTAAAATGACCAATTCTGTGTAAGGTAGCCCTGGTCTAGAATTCTGAAACAGGATCCAAGCAAGCGTCTTCATAATTTGCACGCAGTTCCTCGTGCTGGCTTCCATAAAGATGGACTTGCTGTTTTGTAAACTGAAGTGCTCTAGTTGAACAACATGAGAGAAGTTTCCATTTTTAAAAAAATCCTTGCATGTTTGTGCAGTTTAAAGAAACCTACCCCTGCTTTTATTTAATTAAGAAAATAAAACCAAAAAATGCTACATTGAGCAGGGATCAGGATCGGTACCTGTAAACATTGTTATTCCACTGCATCCATTACGGCAAAAGGAATTTACATGAATAGAAGCCACTCCCTTCAGTTCAGAACATCTGTGCTGGTTTTGAGCTGGTGGCCTCTGTCTACAGGTTTTAAAATTGGGAGTGAGGGCAGTGGGGAACAGAAAATAGAAAAAGAAGGGAGTGGGGAAGAGGTACTGGGGATGAGGAAGAGATAAGCAGAGCTTAAAGCTGCACCACAGAGTTCAATCTTAGTCCCCAACTCTGCTGATCATAGTTCATTTCCACATTTATGGATTGAAAATGAAAATACTCTTGATAAATCAAGATATAGTTCTATACATACTGACATCACTGATGTCATAGTGAAAAAAGTTCAAACTTCCAGTGAAAGACTAAGCAAACCTGATACTTTCCTGGTACTGGTACTGCACACCCACTGTTTCTGGGCCCCTCACTCATGTCACTCAGAATGAAGGGCGGCATGCTGATGCAGAGCGTGGGCACTGATGAAACCATTGGTCTCGCTGGCAGACAGACTGCCAAAGTCAGCCACAGACACGGCCATTTTGGCACTGGTGATATGATGTGTGTGATTTTCAAAGTCCACACCCAAATTATTTGCAGAAACCTCATTCATAAAGGATTCAGGAACAGCAATGCCCATTTTCAATCTCTTTGCTGGTCTTTCTGACTCTTCACTGCACATGTTCATGGGGTTTAGCTCTGAGTGATAAAATCCAGTCTCAAATAAGTTAAAACAATCACTTTCCCCATTGCTGGGCAGGGTGAGTAACTCCTCTGTTCCAACAGGCACATGATTGACTTGTCCACGGGGCGTGCTGCCCAGTGGAGGAAAGCTATCATCCAAACAACTCACATCCGCTGGATCGCAGACGGTCGCTACACCGCTGGTCAAAGCTAAAAAAGAGACGGAAAATGGTTTAAGTAAGCGGTCTGACGTCATGCCACAAAGAGGATATAAGTTTGCCCCAAGCTATGGTAAAAAATGCAAAAAGACGCTCACATTACCTGTCAAGTCACTAGCAGTGAAAGAGCTGAGAATGTTCAGCTGTTGATCAGGAACAGGCTCAGGTCGGTTAGACGTTAAGGCTGAAGAATTTACTGTCCCACCCAGAGCTTCTGTTTCATCTACCAAACGATCCATATAGTCCCTAAAAAACACACCCCAGTAATTTTATGACTGCATATCACAGTTAAAAACAAAAATCCCAGAAGTCAATCCCACAGTACTTACGTAACTCCAGGGTGATGGTTATATCGTTTCTTTCCAAATCTTGTCTGTTGAGCAAAGTAATCATAACGTTCAGATTTCTTCCACATATAGTAGAATGCTACACATTCAGCAACTGTTCTAGTTCTCACCTAACAAAAAAAGTTGCATTTTAAAAAATCAACATATTCTACGCATTTTTTAATAACTATTTTTTTTTACAACCCATAGGTCTTATTTTCTATCTTCCCAATTATGAAATTCTGAACTTTTTATTAGTGAACTGCCATTACATTTACACTATTTAATAATGAGGCTGACTTCAAAAGCCCAAGGCTTTTTCTTTAAATCAGAATGTAATAATAATAATAAATGCGTATCCAGAAATTATCTTTTTTTACACCTTTACCGAAAATCTTAAAACACTGACATCCTTTACTTTTCTTCACTGAACTTTCACTGTGATTCTGACTGTAGCAGGGGTCCTTCTTAACCCTGAGGGATCCATGAATGAGCTTCGTTGGGATCTATTAATTCCCCAAATTTCATGCAGGTCTACTTTTCTGGGGAGAAGGGTGCAGCTTCATCAGATTATCAAAGGGTTCCAGGGCCCAAAAGAGATTAAGAACCATTTGCAAAGGGATCAGTACTCTACCGCATCTGGAATTTAAGATGATTGCCAGATAAAGGCAGAATTTTTTCCTTTAACATGCACTTGGCTCTTAGTGCCAACAGAGTTTGGTAAGAACAACAACAACAATAAAATTTGAGCCTCGTTCAACTTGGCTCCACATGCAGACTAGGGTTCTTCTAACTATATATAGGTAAAGGTATGAGTTCAGATGTACAGACAAAATTCTGTATCTTTATCCAATAAACACTTTCTCCCTGCTTAATCAGTACCCAATAAGGACGTTTCAGAATCTCCATCCTGATTAGTGAGCATGTTGTGATATAAGATCATAATATAGTAACAAGCTTTTTAAACCAAGAAATAAGGTATACCTTTCAATAAATACATTAGCCGTAAGTCTTCAAAAAGAATATAGGCTTCTTGGGAACAGAGACCTTTCCTGTCTTATTCACTGATGTATCTCTAGAGCTTAAAATAATATCTGTTAAATGATAAAGCTTATTTGTGAAATAAATGAATATATTTAATAAATTATTGCTAAACTGAGATTTTATTTTGACTTAAAAGGGCAACTGCTTCATCTTTCAATAAATTAAACACTTAATCTCATCTGTGAGAAAACAATAGGTTTTCATACATACAAAAAAGCACTGAAGTATTCAACATCATACTGGAAGATCTAGCTAAATGCAATAAGAAATAAAAGGTATACAGATTGAGAAGAAAGAAATAAAACTGTCTGCTCATAGATGACATGATTGTCTATATAGAAAATCCTAAAGAAGCAACAAAAAACCCTCCTGGAACTAATAAATGATTATAGCAAGGTTGCAGGACACAAGGTTAATATGCAAAAGTCAATTGCTTTCCTATATACCAGCAATGAGCAATTGATATTTGAAATTAAAAACACAATACCATCTACATTAGCGCCCCCAAAATGAAATACTTAGGTATATACCTAATAAAATACATGTAAGATCTATATGAGAAAATCTACAAAATTCTGATTAAAGAAATCAAAGAAGATTTAAATAAATTGAGAGATATTCCATGTTCACAGATAGGAAGACTGATTATTGTTAAGGTGTCAGTTCTTCTCAACTTGATTTATAGATTCAGTGAAATCCCAATTAAAATTCCAGCAAGTTATTTTGTAAATACTGACAAATTAATTCTAACGTTTATATGCAAAGGCAAAAGACCCAGAATAGCCAACACAATATTGAAGGAGAAGAACAAAGTCGGAGGATAGATACTACCCAACTTCAAGACTTACTATTAAGCTATTGTAATCAAGATAGTGTGGTACTGGTGAAAAAATAAACAAATACGTTAATGGAACACAATAGAGAGCCCAGAAACAGACTCACACAAATATAGTCAACTAATCTTTGACAAAGGAGCAAAGGCAATTCAATGAAGGAAGGATCATCTTTTCAACAAACAGCACTAGAACAAGTGGACATCTATATCCACCTTTCACAAAAACTCAGAATGGATTATAAGACCTAAAAGTACACTACAAAACTATAAAAGCTCCTAGAAGATAACACAGGAAAAAAACCTAGATGACATTGGGGATAGTGATGACTTTTTAGGAACAACAATACTAACACAATCTATGAAAGAAAAATTGATAAGTTGGACTAATTAAAATTTAAAACGTCTACTCTGCAGAAGACACTGTTAAGAGAATGAAAAGACAGGCCAAAGACTGGGAGAAAATATTCAAAACTCACACATATTTTTTTGGACTGTTATCCAAAATATATAAAGAACTCTTGCAATTCAACAATAAGAAAACAAACCACCCAATTAAAAAATGTGCTAAAGACCCTAACAGACACCTCACCAAAGAAGATATATAGATGGCGAATAAGCATATGAAAAAATGACCCACATATGTCATCAAGGAAATGCAAATTAAAACAAGATACCACTACACATTTTAGAATAGCCAAAATCCAAAACAATGACACCACCAGATACTGGCAAGGATGTGAACAACAGGAACTCTCTCATTCATTGCTGGTAGGAATGCAAAATGGCACAGACACTTTGGAAGACAGTCTGGCGGTTTCTTACAAAACTATCCATACTTGCTTAAAGAAAAAGAAAATGAAAAAAAACATTGGAAAGCAATTATACTCCAATAAAGATGCTTAAAAAAACCAAAAAAATAACAACAAAAAAATATCCATACTCTTACCATATCATCCAACAATCACACTTACTGGTATTTACCCAAAGGAGTTGAAAACTTATGTCCAAAAAAACCCCTGCACACTGATGTTTACAGCTGCTTTACTCGTGACTGCCAAAACTTGAAAGCAACCAAGATGTCCTCCAAATGGTGAATGGATAAACAAATTGGTACATCCATACAATGGAATATTATTCAGTGATAAAAAGAAATGAGCCACACTAAGACTCCATGCTCCCAATACAGGGGGCCCAGGTTCGGTCCCTGGTCAGGGAACTAAATCCTACCTGCTGCAACTAGAAGTTCACATGCTGCAACTAAAGATATTGTGTGCCGCAACTAAGACCAATATAGCCAAATAAATAAAAAATTTTTAAAAAAAAAAAAAAGAGAGAAATGAGCCACAAAAAAACATGGAGGAACCTTAAATGCATATTACTAAGTCAAGAAGCCAATCTCCAAAGGCTACATACTGTATGATTCCAATTATATGACAAGGGATTTTTTGATCAGTGAAACTATTCTGTATGATAGTACAATAGTGGATAGGTGTCGTTGTAACAACAGAGTGAACCTACTGTAAACTGTGAACACTAGGGGATAAAAACATGGCAAAGTAGATTTACCAGTTGTAACAAATGCACCACTCTGGTCGGGGGGCTGGTGGGGGGAAGCCCTGTGTGGGTGGGAGCAGGAAGTACATGGGAACTCTCCATACTTTCTCCTCAATTCTGCTGTGAACCTAAAACTGCTCTAAAAATAAAGTCTATTATTTAAAAGTGTGTGTATATTCTAACAGTTTGGGATAATTAAATCTCATTAAAATATGCTTTGCTTATTCTTTCTTTTTGTCCTAAGGAACATACGATTCTAAAATATTTAGGTGGATAGGTCAATATTCTATGCCTACTGCTTTTTTAAAATTTTAAGTTTATTTATTATATTTATTTGTTTTTGGCTGCGTTGGGTCTTCGTTGCTGCATGAAGGCTTTCTCTAGTTGCAGTGAGTGGGGGCTACTCTTCCTTGCGGTGCAGAGACTTCTCATTGCGGTGGCTTCTCTTGTTGTGGAGCATGGGCTCTAGGTGCGCAGGCTTCAGCAGTTGTGGCACGCGGGCTCCAGAGCGCAGGCTCAGTAGTTGTGGCACACAGGCTTAGTTGCTCCGCGGCATGTGGGACCTTCCCGGACCAGGGCTCGAACCCGTGTCCCCTGCGTTGGCAGGCGGATTCTTAACCACTGCACCACCAGGGAAGCCCCACCTATTGCTTTTTAAACTAGATTTTATATTTCAGAGCAGTTTTGGGTTTACAGAAAAATTGATCAGAAAGTAACAGAAATGTTAATAGGAGGGGAGCATTAACAAGTTATAGCTTTTATTCCCTACCCAAGAGGCTCATAAATTAGTTGCTTATATTCATTGTAATTACTAAGCAATTTCTCTATACTAATTTGCCTAACTTACCTTATTCTTCTGTATAAGATGAAAATCTTTTCCAAAAAGCATGAGTGCATGTTCAAAGCTCCGGCATTCTTCTTCTGTCCATGCAGTCATTCCTTCTAAAGAAATTTTAAAACAAAATAAATTGGCCTCAAAACTCTTATATATATAAATGACTGATTTACTTTCAGTATGTTTTCCTAATAAAAAGGCTATAAACTTCTACACACACACACACACACACACACACACACACACACACACACAGAGAGACAAGTTCTTTATGTGGAGATTTTAGTTAGTAATCTTAACTAAAAAAATCTAGAATACCAAAATATAAACAACTGGGTTTTTTTCCTCTGCATGATGAGACAAGAATTTTATATTTTCTTCTATAATTCAAGCACATTGTTTTTCTGATTTTTTTAAGCAATGAGCATTTTTTTTAATTAGGGGAAAAAAAAGGTTATTTTCTTTATAGAAAAAAAAGCCTTCCTTTGGTCTTATGTCAAAACCATAAGCTCTTTAATTAGAGACCATAAATAATGAACACATATTTATTTAGAGTCAGTTTGCAAAGTGCTATACTGTAGGAATATAAAGGGAATAAAAAACAGCCCATGCTCTCAAAAGACTAAATCTCATTCAACTTCCTGGCAGATGTCAATGTTGATGAATCAAATCTACTTGGGGCAGAGGAGACTTGAAGTGCCTCACAATGGGAACCAGGTCCCCAAAGCCATTAAGAGTAGCCCACCACAAAGGCAAAAACTTTGTTCAGAGTTTTGAGAGCTTAAAGTAATTTTTTCAAAGAAGCAGCTTTTACACGGAAACATTTCAATAGACTATCTCACCTACAAGTTTAAATGCATTGTTTCCAGCTTCTATATTTTTCCAAGTCATTTATATAATATTAGTAAGCATTATTTCACTCTATATATACTTAATGAAAGCTATGGTGCATGCAATTGATTTATATAATGACAAAAATACTGAAATTAAACTTAACCATTTTCCTTGACACACACAAACCAAAACCTAAGCACTGCAAAAATGTTATTACATGATTACTAAACATACACTTCTTGCAATAAATTGAATGGAATATATTATACATGTTTCTTTTTTTTAATCTTTAATCTCCTGTTCATTTCCTGTCTGGTTTAAGAAAAAACAACTTTTTTCCCCCAATGAAATCATAAAATCATTCTTATTAATTACTTTGGATATATTGTCATCTCTGGGGTCTGCTTTGTTCTGGAGGTGACAGGGGGGTAACTAATTTGTATTTGAACAATCTCTGGTACGTCTAAAAATAGAGGGCAAGAAAAGGAAAAAATTATTTGCTATGAAGATGAAAATAGATCTTATACAAAAGTGTTATAGGATTGCTCCGTCCTTTATACTTTGCTTATTCTGATCCCCAAATGACCATCCCCTATCATTTCCCTCTCTTGATCCCAAGTGTTTCTTACCTTGAGAGGCCTTTCCGTTGCAGCAGTACCTTTCAATTGCTTCCTTTATATTATGGTTACACTTGAGAAGTTCATATAATGCCTTAGGGCAAGGGAAAAAAAACTATTCAATAAAACTTACCAAAAGTTCATACTTAAAAAAAACCCAAAAACAAACAAACAAACAAAAACAGGTGTATTGTAAGAGTCCTGACAAATACTAGCTGAAGTCCTCTCTAATTTCAGGACATTTGAAGCGTATGTTTGCCCAGACATTTAATCTACGTAACTATCCTGTAGATTGACTCTGGTATCCGAAGAGTTTGTCCATTCTGATTCTACCTCTCAGAAGTCATCTACCAGTATCATTCCTCACTTTTTTTTTTCATTGCCAGGCCTTCTGAGCTGGGAGAATATCCCTATTTTAGATGATTATTTCTAGTCAGGAAAAGTCAAGAATTATGGTCTTCTCTCTTGATAGCACCTTCTGCCTGCCTTTTAGAGTTTTAATAAAAGAGAAGAGCAGCAGGTTTAGAATAGAAGGATGGATATTTTAGTGACTGGAGTTTATAGTTATTTCCATCTACTATGGAAGATACTATTTTTAAAAAATTAGAATTTCTTCCCATTAAACCTGTTTGGAATTATGAATATACTAAATAGCAGCAGACAGAACTCAACTGAAAGTTAAATAATAATCCACCTTCCCAAGTACGTTTCAAGAAAGGCAAGGATATTGGTAAACCTATTAATACGTCAATAGGTTAATAATCAATACATTAATAATCAATCATTAAAAACAGCTGCTAAAAAAGCTTCAGATAAATCAGTACCCATTTCTATTTTTAAAAAGACAAAACCTGTAACGGTTATAAGTAGATGGATACTACCTTACTATAAGAAAGACAGGCTGTATCAAACCAAGGCTGGTATTATTCTTTTTTTAAAATTTTTGGCCACACCCCGTGGCATGTGGGATCTTAGTTCCCTCACCAGGGATTGAACCCGTGCCCCCTGCATTGGCAGGCGGAGTCTTAACCGCTGGACTGCCAAGGAAGTCCCAAGGCTGGTACTATTCTTAATGTAAAAACCTTACATGTATTACCTTCCATCAAAAGCAGGCCTCAAACCACTGTAACTACCAAAAGTCTCTGAGAGTTATAGCTAATGCGGTAAAACATGTTCTAGGAATAAGAGATATAATAATGGTAAGGAAGGAACAAACGTATAATTCAGTAATGACTTTAAAACTAGAAAACCTAAGAGAAACAACTGAAAAATCATTATACTAAATTAAATAGTTTCAGTAGCTTGAGAAAAAAATTTTTTAATTTATATTTCTCTAAATCAACAATACACAAATACAAATATAATAGTGATCCCATTTACAACAGTGCTAAATACTGTATTTAAAAATAATGAGGAATTAATTAAATGCATGTGATACTTAAACAAGCAAAAACATTTGAGTGATTAAAAAAAAAGTCAAATACATAGAGAATCAGAACATGTTCTTAAAGTAGGTTTTATGTTTTAAAGGTACTAATTCTTCCAAAATTAATTTATAGTTTTAATGGAATATCAATAGGAAAAGCCAATGGGATTTCTTTTTGACAGCTGACAAAACTACTTTGAAGTTCAGCTAGTTTGACTTCTCTGTGTTATTCGGAAATTCAAGTTTGAGTCCACCTATCTCTGGGCACTCATTAGCTGGGATTAGCTAGGCTGGAGATAGAGTGTAAAGGTATATGAGAGGGGCAAACAACGTCAGAGAGAAAAAACCCTAATAGGCAATACTTCCACCCTTAACCCACACACCATCAGGAGCATACTCCATCTATAAGCACACAGTATTTAACGAATGCTCCTAAAGCAAATTTATACACTGTTTTTTTCGTTTGTTTGTTTTTGCGGTACGCAGGCCTCTCTCTGTTGTGGCCTCTCCCGTTGTGGAGCACAGTCTCCGGACACGCGGGCTCAGTGGCCAAGGCTCACGGGCACAGCCGCTCCGCGGCATGTGGGATCTTCCCGGACCGGGGCACGAACCCGTGTCCCCTGCATCGGCAGGCGGACTCTCAACCACTGCGCCACCAGGGAAGCCCTATACACTCTTAATAGACATGAAGTTTAATCACATCCTGAATAAAGTTCAAGAATAATCCAAAAAATAACTTTAACATAAAATCTAAAAGTCCAACCACAGAGAATGTTTAAATAAACAATGGAACATACAGACATCAAGAATGAAGTATTAAAGAAATCTCAATGGCAAAGAAAATAAGACTAAGTGATTAAAAGGATATAACATGGTAGGTAAAGTAAAATATATGTGTGTGTATACAGAAAAAAAGGCCAGAAGACATGAAACAATAGAACGGTTATCATTAGGTCTTGGGATTTTTTTTAAACCAGTATTTTCCAAGTTTTAAAAATCAGAAAGAGATAGCCAGTTCATATGTAAGAAATATTTGAATCAAATATAAGAAAATCAAGAAGATACTATATTAGTTAGCTGCTGTTTCAACAAAAGTTGATGTATACCTGTTCATTGTCCCTTGTGTGCGTTCCTGCAGAAATCCTATCCATTATTTTTTCGTTTCCAGTTCTTAATGAGGTCTCAACAAGGTACTCCTTAACTTTGCTCTCCAAAACCACACCAGGACGCCAAAGTAATTGGTCTTCATTTTCATACACTGATAAAGAAAATCCCATCAACACATTAAAAGTAGTGAACACACTTTAAGATGTATACAAAACTGTTTTTCTTCTTCCTATACAAGTAACTAACTTTGAGGACACCAGTAATTTGATTGTCTGGCAAGCTGAGTCTTTCATTAGTAAAGGTTTAAAACAATTTTTTTTTTAACTTTATTAAGGTCCAAGTATTCCAGTCACTAGAGCAAGTAGCTTTTTTGGTGATTGGATTTACTAACAAGTTAGAAAGCTTTCTATGCCTAGTAGTCTAATATAAAACCTGGTAGTGGTGTCTTACATTCTTCTAATGAGGGGGTAAAAATAACCTGTGTAAATTCTTTAATAAACTTATTACAATTTTCTCTTAAACTCCCTAAATGGCTCTATGACAATGTCTACAGGTTAAAAATTGCAAACAAATTAAAACAAACAAAAATAAATAACAATCAAAATATCTGCCAATACTGAAATACCTAGGAAAGATATAGTTTTCCTTTACTGATTTCTTCCCAAAAGGTACATTTTTATTTTAAAAAGCAAAATAATAAAATAAAGTAAAAAGGAAGCAGACTAATTAAAAATGGAAAACAATGATAAACAGTAAGATAAGTAAACTTTCCACCTCTTAGAGAAGCTGATATTTAGTAAGCGAAATGACACTAAAACAAACTGTATATTTTATTAACGCTAACACTGTTGCCCATACTGAAGGTTTCTACTTCACACAATAAAGTCACACAAAAACAAAACAAAACAAAAAAAATAATAAAGTCACACAGATAGCCCAAGTATTTATCCCATTGCTTCCATCCTTCAATTGTAAAATAACTACTAAATATAGCGAATAAAAGTAATTTACTGAGAGCTCACTATGCAGCAGAGACGGTGGTAAGTGCTTTACATTCACAACTGTATAAGGCAGGCATTTCTATTCCCAATGAGCAGGAAAGTTAAAAATAAAGTGTGCCTGTGAAGCAATAAGACTGACTTTTGAGGTAAGTTTCTGGAACCAGTTTCATAAAGAAACTTTGGTCAAAACTGAAATAGGTAATATAGTTTGAGTTTATTCCCTCAAAAGATAGAGAAGATATACGTTCCTTTCTGAAGGTGTAGAACTGAGAGAATATTACCTCCCCTATGTTTCATCTAAGGACCAGCAGTTGCTGAGCATGTACTTTTGCCCATGGCCAAATCTACGTGTTTCCCAAGTTTGGCTAGGAAGGTGTACCTGGATTTTTACTTCCCACCACCTCACCCCTCCATACTTTCAGAACCAGCTATAGTTGGAATCTACCAAAAATGTGAGGAAAACTGATTACACTTAAGTAGGGGTATATAACAAAAGCAACAGAATCTTTACATTCTACCGCCTTATCTTTCAGGGCTGGGGCAAGAGAATTTCTTCTAGCTTCTTTTTTCCTTAAGTGTTTCTTCCCAAGAGGATTATATTCCTAACGTTCTCATTATCTCAGGTGATAGGATGCTACCAACTTCCACTGCAGTGGGATGTAGGCCAAAGAGCTGTACTTTAAGAGCAGCTCCACTATTTTAACAGGCGCTTAACATACTGAGTAAGAAGCACCGTAAGGGGCCAGGGTTGGGGGGAAGGGGGCGGTAGTTCTCTGAGTCTCATGGTTAATTAATCTCATGATACATTACTCCTAAGTCAGGCCTAATTCTTCCCTGACTCCAAATCTATCTTTATACTCACAGGATGAGCATACAATCAGATATAAATAAACATATCGAGCGGTAATCTGGCTTACCAAATATTATCAAAATTAAAAGGCTTCCTTACCTTTCTCATTACCAGCATACTCTCCAAGATAAGGTGGAATCTCTGCTTGATATTGTAAACCAATCATTATTTCCTACAGGAAAATTTAGAAGTAAAGACAACTTATTACAAAAATAAATAGTGAAAAAAAAAAGTTCCAATTCATTAATCAGTTACTACAAACCTAAAGTTATCTCACAAAATTATCGTAAATTATTTCAGAAGTGTTTTTAAAAGCTACTTTAATCCAAATGGTCTACTAAATTATGATGGTAACTTAACATACCTTCCTCAAATCTTCAGGTGAGTTACCACTGTCTGTTTCAACATCTTCAACCTCTGATTCTTTATCTCCATCACACGTAGTATTTGCTTAAAAGAAGAAAGTTAAATTTTAAAAAAGGGTTTTGTTGCCTATTTTTGCAGCGCCTGAAACAGTGCCTGATATTTTATATTTTACTTATGATAAAAATTTGTTGAATAAATGAGATCAGCACAAATATACTAAACCTCTTGTACTATTCTCACATTTTGAAACTAGTCAAAACAAGACACTGAAAACACGAAGAAAGTGCATAATATCCTTATAATTATCTGGTGTACGGTCATATAGTTTGGAGAGGCAAGAGGAAAACCACTACGGTCCCCTTAAAAAAAGAAGGTAAAGCACTAGATTACACTGATTACATTAATCCAGAGTGAGACATACACAACGAGCTGCACATTGAGTCCATAAAAATTATCTTTTTGCACACATATGTGTATGTGTATTGGAACTTGTTATCTGAACAGTTCTTCTACCATAAAAATACCTGAGAAATAAGCAAGATTGCATATAAGAAATTATTTCAGTTCAAAGACCTTTTAAATATTACTGATATACATTAAGGGATAACACCAAGAACTAAAAGAAAAGGATTAAATAAATCACTAAAAATAAAAAATACTTTTGGAGCAACCGATGGTAGTTTTCAAACTGACAGTAGTTTATCAGAGAGTAAGAGCCTTTTAACAGAAATCCAAAAAATGTCTATAAAATTTCATGGCTGAACTAAGATTGGTTGCCCTAGCAACAGATGAGTCTTGGGAAAGAAAACAGCCCTGCAAAACCAAGCAAATGCTTTCGTTTTTAAACAGCATATTAGTTTACACCTCCCCCAATAAAAAAAGGTTATAATCTTGTTCAGATTATAATAGTATTTTATTTCAATTAAGTAAAACACTCAGATATTCTGACATAACTACTGAATGTAACAAAATGTACTCAAGCTACAGTATCAGTGCTACTACTAATCAGTAATGATTTGATTTCTTACATCGTAAAGGCCTAGGGAAGAAATCGGAAGTTTCATGGGAAGTCACAGATGGTGTCAGATCATCTGCAGAAGACTGAGTTTCCTCATCATCACCTGACAATAGGTCTTTTGCTATTTCCTCCTATAAGAACAGGAATGCAATGCTAGGGTTAGAAATGATTACATCCCATCAATTTTGAAAAAAAAAGTCTTTATAACATTATTCATAAACATTATGGTATTATAATACAATTAAGAACTAACTGAAGTCTCAGTTTTGAGAAAAGTAAATTTGAAATTCTCCTATAATTTACTTCACATAATTAGTTAATAGCATTTACTAATTATATATAATATTAATGCTATACTATTATACATTTATGATATAACAATTTGCTTAATTTGTGGGTATGTAAAGAACTTATCTGAAGCGGTAGACTAATTTTTAGTGAATTTACAACAAAAATAATCTTACTTATAAGTGGTTAAAAATTAAACTCACTTTCTGCCAACTTAAATAACTAAAAGAAAACAAAAAAGTCTCCAAACTCCACTCTTCTGATAATTTTTTAGAAGTCCAACTAATGCACCACTCCAACCAGCGATATAATTTTAAAAGAAACAGTTCAGAATTAATTTTTATGTAAGTATATAGTCATCCTTGTGCCTGGTACATAGTAGGCACTCAATATTTGCTGAATGACTATGGTCATTAAGGTTTTTGGTACATTAATATCACATTTAATTGAAAAGTGGGAACAACATAACTCACAGGAAGATGTGGAGTCCTCTCCCTGCCTGAGACCTGAAAGATGAGGAAAGTTTCCCAGGGACCTGTTAGCAGAGACCATGACTGAATTCTCCTGGGCAGGGACTAGGCCTCCCCTACAACCAGCCTATGTTAAAGACGTATCACTGAGGCCTTGGCTGCTATGGTCTCTGTCACTCCCAGAGCCCAATAAAACAGAACTTCTCTCCAACCACTCCATGCCTAAGCCAGATTGGTTTGAAAACTTCTGGGGGATTCATTAATCAATGCATTCAAGTGTCCACAGGATCAAAAGAAGTTAGGGCAAAATCTAAGTTTAGATACAGTATGTCTACACAGGAAAGATAAAAAGTTATGGAAGAATACTCAAATATGCAAAGTATTATGAAGCTATTACTACTTTTAAAGTAGTGAGATCAAAGCCAAACAATATTCAAATCAGTCACCAAAATGATAAGAGCAATGCAGCCATAAGAAGTTTACAATTCAGAATTATGAAATGCTTTAAATTAAACTAATAAAAACAGTCAATGGTAACAGATCTGGAATTTTTTCTACATGCTTGTACTTACTTTGTCTAGTGTCATATCTGGTAGTTCATCTGCAAGTTCACTTGGGGAGCTATTTGCACTGGAATTTGCAACTGCTGGAATTGTAGGTTCATAGCCATAGAATGCCAATAAATCTTCTAGAGGCATGTTTCCTTCCTATTCAAGCCAGAACACAAACATGAACTCAGCAGATGCCACAATGCTGAACCTCAGATAAACCTTGATGCCATTAATGTTCATAAAGCACATTATCAAAACAGCAGGACCAAATCAAAACCAAGTTTTAGTTTTGCTTTTTGTAACTGTATCCAGAAAACAGGATCAATATATAATTAATATATGAACAAAAGTCTAACAATTAACATCTTAATTTTCATTTTCCAGCATCATTTTAGTTTTTAAAAACTTCCTCAAATATTTGCCTTCATGCAGACTTTTTTTCGCTTTTATACTACTATAACGATTCGCCTTGAAAACATTTCCGATTAATCAATCAATAACTTCACATAATTTTTAGCTTGTTTCCTTGCAATTAACAGTTGACCACTTGGTTTATTCTTCATGTTATTTAGAAGATATCTAATGAGAAAACCTTTGCTGAACACTTACTAACACTATTATGTTTATATATTAATGTTCAAGACACAGCTATCCTTTGATATTCCTACTACTGTATCTATATTCTGTACCAGTTGTTTTTTTCCCACAACTGTCTGATGAAGTTTGCATTACCACCATCTTACAGATGAGAAAATTGAGGCTTAGTTCTGGGTTCAAATCCCAGGCCCCCAAGTTCTCTTACTGGCAGTGCTGCTTTGATAAAATTACAGACTCTGGCTGCAGGGCTACCTGTGTTATGAATACTTATGCCATGCCACATAGTGGCACCCAGTCATTGTTTTTTCCCTCCACTAATCTGAAAATAAGTGCTATATTTCCTTTTTTAAAGTAGTTTAATTCAACCACTAAAATGCATAGAACTGTTTATAATTATCATTTAAATGACTTCAAAACCATATATTCATGAACTAGTTAATTTCTTAAATATTTTAAAGACGCTTATGTCCATCTATTAAGAGATTCACTTTTAAAACTAGCTTACGGTTTAATTTTCCCTTTAAAAAAAAAAATCTAAGTCATGAAGCACACAGCATGAAAGCAGAGTATGCAACACATGCCTACAGTTGATCACAAAGTGAGCTGAGGAGAGCCAGTGATGTCTCCCAGAGAGCCAGCTGGCTGCCCACCAGGGCCCACAAGGGACACAGGTTCTGGGGGTCCCTAAGAATTGGCCTTCACCTTTGCAGTATAGAACTTACATTTTTCACTATGCCTGAATGAAACAGATTCATGTTACGAGATGAGAATAAGGTACATGACAGAATGCTAATTTGTGAACCTGCAGTAGCAGACATGCACCCTTCCAATGACCATGCCACTCAGGAAACCTTTTCAGCTTGGAAGTGGAATCAGTAAAAAGCTGCTTTGGGAGCATGGACAAATTCAGCACAAATTAAGTTGGATGGTCAGGATGGACAGAAAGTCACCCATGCCACGGGAAAACCTCATGAAGTATTCTTCTCGCAAATGAAAGAACCCCTCGAAGGTGCCAGAACCACATTGAGAGTTTCTCCAGTCCTGCTCCTTGCAGAGTCCATGCAGCCCATTCCCTCTGGTTCACACTAGTTGTAAGAGGAGACTGGTTACAGCCTTTGCCAACCACCTGTTAGCAATATTTCTCCAAAACTTTACAGTTTCAGATTCCCTCCATGAACTGGGGAGATGGCAACTTTCACTCATCATGCACTGACAGTCCACCTTCCCATCAACACAGCATTTACTGAGCTCTAGGTACCATGTGAAGGACTACTGGCTATGGGTAAAGAAATACAATTTCCAAAAAAAAAAAGAAATCCCTGCTCTCAAGAAATTCAGTCTTGGTGGAAGGAACTGACAAGTTAACAATTGTAAAACACGGTGATAGCTGCTTTAATCAGTTCTGGAATTGGTGCTATGAAATGGTAGGTACAGAGAAGGGAAGACCTACACTCCAGGAATAATAGTATATGGTAGGGAAGTATCACACAGAGGACAAAGACTGAGCTAAGTCTTGAAAGATGAAGAGGCTTTTAACAGATAGTGTTGTGTGCTAGGGACTTGTGGTTCATCGTCAGAAACACTGACTGAGCAGTGACTGTGCCAGGAGCCCACTGTGCCAGGTGCTGGTATGAAACACAGGTCTTGCCCTTCTACAGCTTACAGACTAGGGGGATACCAACAATACTCAAATATGGAACTGCCAATTAAGATGAGTGCAAAAGAAATCAACAGGGTCCTGAGATACAGAATTATGTGGAGGGCCTACTGTCATAGGGTTACAGAGTCAGACAGTGAATGACTTCAGCTGAGGCCCAAAGTCTGAGAAGTGACCAATCCTGTGAGGAGCATTCCAGACAAAGGAAACAACACACTTGAGGCCTGAATATGGTTTTCCACTAAGCCAATGGCCAGAGCACAGAGAGTAGAATGAAGAATGGCTCAAGAGGAGATTAGAAAGACGAGCAGAGGCAGATCACAAAAGGCCTCATGGGAAAGGAACTTGGACTTCATACTCCCAGGGCAACGGGAAGCCATTGGAGAATTATAAAACTGGAGTGACATGACTTTATTCTTAAATCCTGGGCAGCTGTATGAAGAAAAGTTTGGGGAGATGAAGAGGGAAGAGAAAAGCAGGGAGACCACTTAGGAGTTGCATGCTGGGTTAGGGTAGTGATACAGACATGGAGAGAAGTGAATAGATGAGATGTATTCTGAGGTGTAATCAAATGGGCTACTGGAGTAAAAGGGAGAAAGACAGACAACTCCCCAGATTTCTATCTGAGCAACTGCCTATCGTGGTAACTTTTACTGAGGTAGAAAAGACTAAAGGAAGGAAAGGTTTATGAAGGAAAAAAACTAAGAGCTCTGCAGAGGGACTTCCCTGGTGGTGCAGCGATTAAGAATCCGCCTGCCAATGCAGGGGACACGGGTTCAAGCACTGGTCCAGAAAGATCCCACATGCCGCGGAGCAACTAAGTCCGTGTGCCACAATTACTGAGCCTGCGCTCTAGAGCCCGCGAGCCACAACTACTGAAGCCCGCGCGCCTAGAGACCGTGCTCCGCAACAAGAGAAGCCACTGCAATGAGAAGCCCGCGCACCGCAACGAAGAATAGGCCCCACTCACCGCAACTAGAGAAAGCCTGTGTGCAGCAAAAAAGATCCAACTCAGCCAAAAATAAAAAATAATAATAAAAAAAACCAAAATGTTTGAGAGGAGAAGAATACGGTGAATTTCATGATTTAAAAAAAAAGAGTTCTGCAGAGGACACAAAGTTAAGTTTGAGAGGACTATGAAACATCCAAGTGGAAAAGTCAAGTTGGCTAAGAGCCTGGAGCTCAGAGGATCAGGCTGGGCTAAAGATATAAATCTGGCATTCATTAGCATCTAGATGATATTTAAAGCCACAGGAGTAGATGAGCTCACTCAGGGAGAGAGTAAAGAGAAGGCGATCTATGCTTTATTAGAAGAATTTTCAGATATATTACCCTATAGGCAATGGGACACGTCTGGAAAATTTTAGATATGATTTGCATTTTGAAAAAGACATCCTAGGGGGAGTAGAAGAATAAGAGCCTGAACTAAGAAGGGAATTAAAGAATCTATTTCTTGACTTACGTGATAGAGAGAATGTAGGTAACACAGGAGTCTAAGTGGATTGCCCATTTCTGACCTGAGAAGGTTAAATAGCTACAGCATCATTATAAGACCAAAACAAAAGACAAATAAACTTAAGGGTAGAGGGTGGGACAGTAGATGATTTAAGGTGAAAGTCGAAGCAGTGGGCTTGAATGAGTTATCCAGAAGAGGAATACAGAGTGAGAAGACAAAAGCTAGAACCCTGGGGAATACCATCAATTAAAATGAGGGTAAAGAAAGAAAAGTCCATAAATACTACAGAGGGAAACACCAGAGGGTAGAAGTAGAACTAGGGGAAAATGCAGGATTATGTAAGTTAAGAAAGAAGCAAGGGTGGAGAAACCACGGATGGTCACTTGGGTCAAATATCAAAGAGAGATCAAGCAAGATAAAGCAGACATGAATTCTTTGTATCTGTCAATCAAGAATTATTGGTGACCTTACAACCTGTTGGGAGAAGCAAAGCTGAGGACTGAATGGGAGGGCAGAAAGTACATACACTATAAAAAGAGAATGTTGAAGGGCAACACAGGGTCAAAACAGAATTTCCAAATGTGGGAAATATATGAGTAGGAGGCCATACTGAAATAAAAAAAATAAGTAGAAGAATAAACTGAGGGCTAAAGGGGTGGAATCTAGGGACTAGCCTGGGATGTGGAAGATACTTTTGGGACCGGAGAGAAGGAAGGAAGAATTAGCATAAAAGTTAAGTTTGCATGTGTGGGGCAAACAGGAGGTTCTGGGTAGTCATTCACGAAAATCCTACTTTCTCTACAAACACACAAGCATGATCATCTGTTGAGGGAGAAGGTGACCTTCTTCGTGGAAACCTCCTTAATACAGTCAAAGGATGACACTGTAATGACCCCTAGAAGGGGCTGGTGCTAAAACACAGAAATTATCTGTACTAAAACTTTAAAGCAAAACTGGAGAAGATTAATCCAGTCTCTGAAGCACTTTACAAATGAGCTTTCTGTTAGAGTCTATTAATAAAGCACTTAGTCCTTTGAAGCATAGAAGAAATGTTTTCAAAATTGAATTAGCAAATCTCAAAGTCTCTGAGGATCTGTGGTGGCTAGATCAGCTTAGAAGTTTGATCTAGCACCTTATCCCAGGGATGAGGATTTTTCTCTTCTACAATATTTCTCAGGCATTTTGTTGAACCTATTTAAATTTCAAGGGACACATCTGAGTCCAGTCACACTTATAAATGAACTGTTTTGTAAGTCAAAGGATTTGTAACAGGAAGAGCACAATATTTAGAGGCAGAGGACTCACTAATTGCTAACTACTACTGTGGGCAAATCACCTAACCTCTCTCACCTCTATTTCCTCATCTGTAAATAGAAAAACACATTATTTCATTAATCCTATGATGCATAACCTCACATATCAGAAATCAGGATGCACCTCATCACCACTGCACAAATTTCTCATAGTAATGTCCCTCCCTGCTCCCATCTATGCTACTTCTAAATCTACGGTACATCTTACAATCAACAAGGCCTCTGAGCCAAGGAAATAATGCTAATACTTGTCTGACACACCTGATGGTGTTGCTGAATGGGTCAAATGACGTTGTCTAAGTGAGGTACAAATTAATTTTCACATAACACCAGTCTGGTACCTTATAATACTGGATGCAAAACCACATACATATAACTTTTTTAAATGCTTTTTCATTTCACAATGCGTATCAGAGGAGAAATCTATATATTAATAAAGGCAGAAATGTAAATTACTTTTTTAAAACTTATAGGTCTAAATCTACATTATTAAATTAAAACCTCTCAGGAAACAGTAACGTGAAGAAATTAAAATGTAGAACGATATAACATAAACCTTATTTTAGTATGGTTAATAACTAAAATCTTGTCACATAATCTATTCTCTATATTTACCAAAGTGCTACTGTAAGAAAACTGATTTTGTACCGCTCTTATTTTCCATAACATACAATGTACTAAAAATTTGTAAGCACCAAAATAAAGGCCATATGTATAGACTACCAAATTTATTTACTATGAGCATAACAACTTGTAGTTTTTTAAAACATTAACACCAAGGCTCTAAGACTGTTACCATGTACCAACACCTAAATCACTGTTCCAATAAGATTAATACATTATTTTAAATCGTATAGAAATAATTTCAAACTTCTTCTAAAAATAAAATGATCCTTACTCTTTATATTTGTGTCTCTATCTACTGTTCCTTTTCTTTGTTTTCATGTTTCATTAAACATCAATGAAGAACAGAGACCACATCTACACAGTTATGCTTTACTGCAGATAAGAATCACAGTTCAGATGAAGTGAGCAGTCAGTCACTCTTAGAAACAGCTCCTCTTGTCCCTTGCTCAATGAGAGAAGGATTAGCCTTCTGAGCAAGGACATAGCTCTTAGGTCTTCACTAGAATTTGTTTAAAAATCACCTGGATTTTTCTGTCGCAATTTCCAAGAATGCGACAAAATGCCAAGAAGCAAAACTGCCTAAGTACAGAGAAGTTGAAACATTTAAAGGCCTGTAATTTTTCAGAATCTACAAATTCAGTGACAGGTATCATTACAAAGATTTAATTACTGGAGTTTACTAAACAAAATGAAAATCACAGGAATAGAAACTAGGTATTTCTGTGAACAGCTAAGTGAGTAACTCTTTGCTGTTGATTATTTCTCTATATCTTCCCTAATTTTCTTTTAAAACTCACCACACAGATTAAAGCAGCTATTACTATAATCTCTGGAAGAATAAAACCTACAAATCTGGAAAACAAAATTTTACCAGCCCATAAAAATCTCTACCAGATTACCCATACTCAAGTAGTAACTACATTAACACATTAAATGAAATTTTAAATTCTTACTAGTTTACTGACAAAACATCTATATGTGTGGTTAAAGCACAGTCTAGCACATTTATATTATTTTCTTATGTCATGCTGTAAATAGACTGCTGTCTCCCTATCTTTAACAGCAAACACATAATTAAGGAAGGTGCATTATGAGACCACCTGGGACTTTTGACCAAGCCCACAGCAGTGTCCTGACATAAAAAACTACAGGAGAGAAGTAAGTATTCTAAGAAGCCTTCCATGAACTTCTACATGAGGCTAAACACATTTTACTAGACATAAATCCTTTCTCCCATAGCTCTCACTGCTTACTGCTTTCATAGTTCTTAGCAGAGGACATCAAAAAAATCTTTGCTCTCATTTGTCACCCCACACTAGACCATAAGCTCCCAGAGATCAGAAACATTGTCAAATTGCTCATTTTTGCCATCCCAGGACCCACCACAGTCCTTGGCTTAGTGATAATGCTAGCTGGATTATAATTCTCAATTTTTCTAGGCTACCTACTCATAAGAGGTAGAAACGAATTCCCTGAATAAAGTCAAGGCAGAGCTTGAGACTCTTGGGTATCTTTTCTCATCAACAGGCAACAACTTACCATCACCCCTGAAAGAAGTGATAGGTAAGACTTTTCTTCTTGATTATTTCCTAACAATTTTATCTCTATATTCCCAAATCTGTTTGGCTTTTATAGGAGATATATGTATTTTTTTTTAATGATTAAATCTAACTGCAACCATGTTGGATTAATCTGCCAAAGGAATAAACATGTTTAGAAGATTTCAGGTCTACAGGAGCAAGCCTGGGGTCTAGGCCCTGAAGACTCTGCTTCTGTTTCCCTGTGTGTTAAGATGAAAGAAGAAATGCAATAATAGCACAGCCCTGCCTCACAAAGACAGCAGAAGAGATTACCTACGAATGTGCTTTGTCTTCTTCAAGAAAAAGAAGTATGAAAACTCAGTATTATTCCTGAAAACTTTTGTTATTCTGGGCTGATTAGAAATTTGCAAATAAGGTTAATTTACAGATAAGTATAATCTTTTCAAGGAACCCCTCTCTCTGTAGTTCCTGGTATAAATATATGTTTAAAATCCAGTTCATTTGAATTTATACTGATTTGGGGTTTTAAAAGTTATAAACTACATTTACCTTCCCGACTTTCTAAAAGATGACTGGGTGGGAAGGAAACAGGATATTACTAATTCACATTTAAAAACAGAGTAAAACTTTTTCTCTCTCAATTTCCTTATAGTAATCTATCAGATTTTAAGTTTCTTGAAGGAGAACTTCTCCCTGTATCTACTGCAGTGCTTAGTTAAACTCAAGTTTGCCCCTCAGTAAAATAGTGTGATATAATGCAAAGAGGCTGGGCTAGGATTCAGAACTAAGTTTCCTACAGTTCTCTATATCTCAATATTCTCATCTGTAAATGTACCTAGTTCATTGTCCTGGTATAAACTTAAAAACAGGTTAACAAACATAAAATAATTTTTAAAAGTTATACGAAAATGTACTTACTAGGCTATCCTTCAAAATAACAAGAAAATCAGTAACTTTCTGTACAAGTTAGGTCAAAAGGAAATACGCTGATACTATTTTTTTAATTGAAGTATAGTTGACTTACAATGTTGTGTTAGTTTCAGGTGTACAGCCAAGTGATTCAGCTATTTATATATACACGTGTGTGTATATATCTTCTTATAAATATGTGTGTATATATATATATTCTTCTTCAGATTCTTTTCCATTATACACTATTACAAGATACAGTTCCCTGTGCTATACAGTAGATTCTTTGATACTATTTTTATTTCAGGTAGGTTATAAATAATTTATAATAGAATGTCAAAATCTTTACTATAAGTTTGTATTAAAATACTAAAGTAAAATCCTTTACCTTTTCTAAGTCTTCAATTTCAGAACTGAAGTTTTTACCCTCATCCATCATTTCCTCTTCTTCAAGAGTTCTTTCATCATCATAGTCATGGACCAACATCTCAGCAGTGGGGTCAAAATCATGATCCTCAGACGACAAAGACCCAACTGGAAGGAAACAAACTGAATCACTTTACAGGTTCCCAAGGCTATTTACAAAAGAAAATAACTTGTGTTCTACTGCCAGTTCCTTAATACACTTGTCTAAAAGCAGTAGAAAAATGTGAGAAGGATTATGAAAGGAAGACTTCACAAGAGTCTTACATAGTGAGGCTAAAAACTTCAGTAGAAGGGAATATTAACTTTACTCAAATTCTAACCCTCAAATAAAGGTTCAAATCACAACAGAAATGTGGTTTTTAGAACAAATACAAATTTCTGTGAAGCAGCTATACAGCAATTCAGTCTTCAAAAGCACTACCTCACTTTTCACGTCTATAACAGTATTTCAAGCTCCCCAGCATTAAACCATAAAAGCATGCTTTTCTTTGGACTACTAATAAAGTTCTTAAGGTTATGTGAAGGGAATACAGAATATCATATCTAAGAGCTTTGGAAGATGTATCCCATTGCAAGTTGTTTTAGTCAATTCCAACTTGTTTATAAGATGGTAATGCTTGGGAATTCCCTGATGGTCCAGTGGTTAGGACTGTGCACTTCCACCACAGGGGGGATGGGTTCGATCCCTGGTTGGTAACTAAGATCCTGCAAGCCACGTGGTGTGGCCAAAAAAAAAAAAAAAAAAGATGGTAATGCTTTTTAATGGCAAATCTGAAGTCAACAGGATACCCTGAAAACCAAGTGGAGAAATGAATACTATCCATAATCCCGAGAAAATAAAGTCAAATTTATGAAAAACAGGATTTTCTCCATTTGTTTTACTCTACTATGTAATTTAATTAGATCACTCTCAGAGCAGGCAAGGAAAGAAGTATTAGAATCTTGGAGTGGAGAAAGGGAGAAGTGGAAGGAAGCATATTCAACACAAAAAGCTTGATGTGTTTTTAGTCAAGCTATTTAATATTTTAAACATTTAAGGACATTAAGATCATTACCAAAACACTGAACTAGACCAAAGATTTTTCACTATGGAAAAAAACACAGACAATTCAATGTTTTTGATTCTGAGTTCAGAGAACTCTAATCATTAGCCCTAAAAATAGTAAAATTCCTATGGGACTCTATTCTTTAGGAGGTTTACATTATAATGTTATTTTTTGAATGCTGAAAGATATTAACCTGCTCATTTTAAAAGCCTGTTGAAGTATAGGTAGTTTAAGTTAATTTTAGAGAAAGATGAATATTTGTTAAATAGCTGAAAAGCAGAACATCAACCATTACAAATTTTCTTTGAGGAATTCCAGGAAACTTTTGGGGTATGCCAAAGTGTAAGGTATGAAGTAGATGGTAACTTTTCTACCTCCTTGAAAGCAGAGCTCTACCCTCTTTCTAATCCACGTATCACTTGGCACACTTTAAGGCTTCCCCTGAAAGAGGAAAGTATTCATTCAGTAACAGCCAGAAACAGAAGGGACTGAGGGTCTACTCTTGGCTTTGTCCCTGGCTTTCTGGGACCTGAGGCAAGTCATTTAAACCGTCGGGGCCTGGGTCCAGTTTTTCATTTATAAAATTCATAGGGTTGGTTTAATGACCTCTAGTCTCTTCTGGTTCTAAAATGTTCTTAAAAATTGGCTAATTGATTATAAACAAGTTATAAGTTTGTTTAAACACCAAAACCACACTTTTTGCTTTTTATTTAGATTGCAACTTCTTAAAAGCATACAGTGATACAAAATGGAAAAATTCCATTATCATCCAGATGTTTGGCATCATGTACATAAATATTCTTTCCCTGAAATCAGCTATAACAAAGAAATGTTTGTCTCAAAGTTAGAGAAACTTAAAACAATTTTTAAATGTAAAGACATAGCTATTTTCAAAATAGCCACAAATTTATTCTACTTGGTGTTAATTATTTTATAATACCTTAAATGATAATCAAGTGAGACATTAAAGGTTGACTAAAGACACGAAGTAATATGCAAGAAAATGGACTCTAAGGCAACATGTGGTAACAGAAGACTTGGGAGCCCATCCAGACTCTATTAACTAGGTAACTCTCGGTAGAGTTATTTAGAAGTCTCCTCAAGTGTAAAATAAGGGAGTTGAACTAGTTCAGAAGCACTTTTCCTGGAGACTATGAGAGGGAAAAGAGGCAGCCAAAAGGGGGCTGGAAAGAGAATAAGAAACTGAAACAAAGCTGTCCTTAACATTTCAGCACATGAGGTAAGGTCTCTGCCATAGATGGGTTTCAGGGGTTCCACAAATCCCAAGTTATATGCAATTATCCATTATGTGCAGAGTTCTGGAGACAGAGTCCCTTGCTTTCATCAGATCCTGACAGGGGTTTCTAACACCAAAATGGTTAAGAAACACTGTCCTAGATGATCTAATGTTGTCTCACCTCAAAAATTCTGTATTACCACTTTTCTTTGCCAAACTCAGAAAGTATGTGTTTCTTTTAATTAGGACAGCTTTACGTAACTCTCAATTTTGCATTTAATACAATCCACAGACACTTCTCAATTATGAAAAATGTATGAGACAAAACAAGGGGAGATGGAGAGTCAGGATTAATGATCAATATAAGCACCCCCAAAGTTCTGACAAATTAAAGAAACAATTTCTCAAAAAAATTAAAATCTAAATTAAACTGCTAAAGTTAGTGGAAAGTTTGGGAAAGATTTGGGATTAACCGTTTCAGGCTTCAAGAAAAAAACACGATATGTGAGAATTAAAGATCTATTACTTAAAAAGAACGTTTGTCAATTAGCAGCTCTGTAACAAAAGTATTTTTTCAACATGCCAGATAAAAGTGAGAAAAGAGTGTAACTAACTGTTCCTTCCTCCAACAGCTTAATTACCAAAATGAACACTGAAACCTCTTAAAAACAAATGATGAAAACTCGCAAGACAAATTTCTGTTGGAAAAATTGAGCAATAGATCTTTGGGTCCCCATCACCCTTTGGGACCCACTGAAAAGTAAGAAAAGGGTACAAACCTGGGCTCGAACTTCCAAAAGAAGCCTAGGAGAGAAAAGAAAACGTGCGGTTAGATCGCGCGGCCAGGGAAAGAGGCAGCGCCGGCAACAGGGCGCAGAGGAGGCGGAGCCCAGCGCTCCTCCGCAGCTGCCAAAAGTGCAAGACGTAGCTTCGCTCCAATCGCTCCCGGCCCCTTTCGGGCCCCTCTTGGCTGCCTCGCCTTCCTCCCCGAGTCCGTAGTGTACAAACTCGCACACCGGGGACGAAGCCCGGTGTCTAACTGGCAACTCCAAGACTCCGCTTGGAGCTCAGCAAGTTATAAAGTAGAGAAGCACAACCCAGAGCAGTCGGCTCACAGCATCGGTCCCCCATACCCCGGCATCTCAGGAGTCCCCAAAATCCCACCTGGCTCTCCACGGCCCCAAACAACAACTCGCAACCTAACACCCTTTCCTGGAAGGGACTCACCCTGCGCATCCAGTCCACCTCCTGGGGCCCGGTAGCCCCAATTCCTGGGCTGTCCTCTGCCCCCGAGCGTAGCCAGCTCTCAACCGGACACTCGCCCCCAAACCAAAGCTCAAGCCCCCCCATACTCTCTCCGGCGTCCGGAGACGCGGATCCGCAGTCCCAGAAATGCTGGTTCCTTCCAGGGTGTTCAGTCGCTCCCCGGGCCCGCCAGCGAGCCCCTCGCCCTAGCGTGCTCCAGCCGAGGGTCTTCTGCTGCGCCACCCCCTCCCCCCAAGCTCACTAGTCCCGGGGGACACAGCCAGGGCAGCTCCGCTCGCCCTGCCTCCCCCCTTAAGCTCGGAGGAAAGTGGGGCTACCGAGAGTCCGTGGAGAGAGCGTCGAGGGTCTTGGTCCTCCCCGTTTACCCACAGGAGCTCCCGCACCTCCCGGGCTGCGGGGCGGGGAGTCCCGCTCGGCTCTCGCGAAGCCCAGCGGCCGCGCATCCCGCTCGCCTCCGAGCCCGGAGCAAAGTGGAGCGTGAGGTTCCTTCGCACCGCAGCCTGGACCCAATGGGCCGGGGGCACAGAACACTCCTCCAGCAGGGCAGTGGCGCAGCCCGCTCCCCGCTTTGCAATCCGGCCGCGGAGGGGGGGGATCGGCCGGTTTCCACCCACCCCGGCCCCAGGAGGCGGCGCGGAGGCTCCGGCGGCCCGCGTCAGCTGCCCGGGGGCACGGCACGGCGGCGTCCGCGGGCCGGGGTTCGCTGCCGCCGGCCGCCGCCTCCCGTCCGGCCCCGTCGCCCGGCCGGGTCGGGGCAGGAGCCGCCGCGGCCTAGTCCCGGAGGGAGACAGCTCCCGCGCCCGCTCCCGCCCCCCGGCCGGCCCCGCCGCCGCCCGTCGCCGCCCCGCGGCCCCGCGCCGCCACGCCGCCCCCCGTAGGGCCGCGGGAAGGGCCCCGGATCCCCCAAGCCAGCTCGGGGACCGCGGGAGGCCCCCGGGCACCCGCTCCAGCCCGGCCGCTCCTGCCCGGTTTCCCTGCTCACCTCCGCCATATTGGTACCTTTAGGGCGAACGAGCAGCGCCGAGCCCAGTCCCCGGATGGGGAGCCTGAGCCAATAGCAGCCGCCGCCGCCGCCGCCGCCGCCGCGGTCCGCCCGGCACCCGCCCGGCGGCGGAGGCGGCTCGGCCCCTTATAGGGCAGGGCGGCCCGCGACACCCCCGGCCCGCTCGCAAGCCCACCCCATCCGGCGCCCCTCGCCGCGCCCCCCGCCCGCTGCGGGCGCCTCGACCCGCACCCGCTCACCCGCCCTTCGCCTCTCGGCTGGAGTAAAGTTCCTGCCGAATTGGAGGCAGACGGGGGACGGATGGAAACATCGGCGCAGGACAGACCCATGTCCACCCAGTCGAGGCCCAAGAACCGGCCGGGGCGGCTGCGGACCGACCGACAGACGCTCCGGTCCGGGAGGGCGCTGGGGAGAGGGGCAAGAGACTTGGAGGGACAACTCGACAGACTTCTCTAAGTAAGAAGAGAGGAGGTGGTGGATGGCCGAGAGGAAGCCCCGAGAAATGGAAGAAGTGGCTGATGGACTGCAGTGTCAGTCCAGAATGAGAGGACAGCGACCAGGCATTTTGCGGTTTCCCCTAAGAGACCTGCAGGAATGGGGGATGCAGATCAGCGTACACTGGCCCATGGAGTAGACGGTGGAAGTGGTCATTTGCCAAACAGGCTTTGGAAGATAGTGACAGTACGGAAGAAAAGGCAAAAGATCAACAGGGCAAAGAAGTGATAGTGAATAGAGTTGCACGACTCAAAGAAGATGCTTGTAAAATACAAACTCTGCACGTTCGGGAAAAAAAGTTAGAACAGTACTAGAGGTTGTTAATTGCCAAACAGGGTGGTAAGGGAATAGGGTTGATCCCAAATAGGGATGACCCAGAGGTACACACTTGATAGACCTATGGAAGAGCAGGAATACTCAAGGGCCTGAAACTGACCCACCTCCCACCTCCCTCCCAAAAGGTCAAACATTTGCTTAGGGTCAAATGGGAAAGTAGACCTGTGGGCAAGTGGATGGGTTGAGGATGGAGGACAAGGTTTAAGAGGTGTAACTTCTCCCAGGCATGTCTTATGGCCGTTTGGTCTTCATTGGGAGACCTAAGTCTAACTCCTGGCAGTTCAAGTTTCACACTGAACAACTCTGAGCAAAGTACACAAAAATATTCACCAACAACTCGTTGGTAGCCCACAGAGGTAAATCCTGCAAGAAGTTCGAGTCCGTATTCCTAGGTTCCTTGGCACACAGGTGTCTTGAGGCAGGAGGCCAGAAATAATATGTATAGAAAACAAAGTAAAAAGAAAAAGTGGAAAAGAGAAGTCGACTGTAAGGTCCTGGATAAGTGAGATGCAAACACAATTAGAAAAGTATAGCAGGGCCCTATAGAAACTTGGAGAAGAGTGTAATCTCAGACACCAGAGCTCTTCTATCAACTATTGCTAAAACACGGAATATTAAATAATAGAATTGAGGTTATTTGCCGTAATCTCACAAATTGAGAGACTTTTTAGAAGCTTAAACTTTCCATTCTTTTAGTCCAAACATGAAAGGTCTGGATTTTAATCTGGGGTTGCCTTCGATTCTCCCCTCCAATGGTGGAGACTGGATTATGGATAGGAGGGGAGATGATTACTTTCAACCTTTTTAAGCAAGGCATCTCAAAATTAAAGTTATTCCACTGGTGAACGTTATTTATTTATGGAAATTTTAGGAGAAAAGTCACCTCAACCATTTCAAAACATCATAAAGACATGGAAAATTACACTTTCCCTGCTGTGAAAGATATCTTTCGACATTTTGTCCAGTCAAATAACTCAAAAACAGCTGAACTTTGAAACCAGAGGGCTTGGCACACATTGTATGTACTGTCCTCAATGAGGCGTTTAGAGTTTTCAAAGTAAAAAATGGCTTGAAATTAAGTGATTAACTTTAGAAAAGTGGTAGTGAACACATCCCATGGACAGAGCCATTAAACAATGCCCTGAGCTGGACCACAGGCCACGCCACCACAGAATGGGGTTGGGATCGAGTCATGAAGAAAGTGTCTCCAGCAACCTGTCTTGTCATACTTAACACTAAGGAGAAACGTTTCCTTCATAGCAAAACGTGGCTAATCCAAACTATAAATGTGGCCTTAGGTTCCATTTTGCCCTATCTAAGAAATATACAGACTTCTGCACTTGCATAAACTTAGTAGAGAGTATGCAGATTCTCTTTTTATTAAACTATAAAGATTTTGCACAGGCACTTGTAATTTTGGCTGCTTATATGCTCTCCATCCTAGTACGTAATTCATGTAGTCTATGTCCAGGCTATTAAATAAGGATTCATAGAAAGATAAGTGAAGCTAAATTAATTTGCAGATTAAGGAAATAGAGCCACTTTCCACTCCTAATCCCCAGAGAAAAAGTATACCACCCAGTCTTATATAACACATTCCTTTTATGATAAAGTGTGTAAAGTCTACTGTTTGTACATGGATCTTTCATTCTTTTTGATGACAAGGCTTCTAGCAGTTGGTACAGATAAAAAGTCCCCTTGTTCTAGGGAGTTGAAATAAAAAATTACTTTTTACTGTTGTTATTATTATATACAACAGGTGGCATTATATAGAAAGTAAGTCCTATGCTGGACTCTGGGCACAATGGGATCACCGTAAAAGTCCTTGTCAAAGCTTACCATGTAACTGAGTAATTTTTATACGTGGTGGATGGGAATCAGAGCAAGGAAAACTCAAAACTGAAACCACAGTAACACCTAAGGAGAACCAAAATGTAATAACATCCTCCAGCCATCTTTAGAAATGAAATAAATCAAGAAAAGATTATAAATGTATGGTTTAATATGTCTTACAATATATACAATAAAATAAGAAAATGTACGTATAAAAAATGAGGGCCAGTGAAACTAATTAGCCTAGGAGATTAACACCAGAGAAGAAGTTAGAACAAGAATATGCAGGTAATGAGGTGTGATACACAACATGAGAGTTAAACCATAAATTTGGCTTAGAGCTTTCTGGAGCTAAAGCAAAAGATAAAAAATAAATACAATCGTTGCTTGATTCTCACTGTCCTTGAGAAGAAATGTACAAATTCTTCCATGGAAACAAAGCTTTTCAGAACCTTTAAAAAAATGTCTTGCCTGAGCTACATAATAATGTAGTACTGTAGAGGGCAATATCCTCTACCAGATCCTCAAAGGGCACTGGCAGGGTTTGCAACACTGTTTCTTTTAGTGACCATCCATGAAAGTTGAGGGCATCCTATAAATGTATGACCTACTGAAAGCAGTTTTAACAGGGCCACGGTAATGCAATACAAATATTTAGCTTTCTACAGATTCCATCTAATCCAAATAGACTATCCAAAGTTAATGTCTCAATCTCAAGTGCCTGTGCTAGTCAGGCAGGCACAACGAACAAGTGAAGCTGGCCATTGTGAAGACTAAAGTAGGGGCAATAGCAAACCAGCAGACAGTAACCCTACCGGAATGGAGCAGCCACTAACTCAGTCTCAGCAGACTGGCTCTAGCCTTGTGAGAATGTGGGCCCAGTGCTTCCAGGCATTCTCAATTTCCAAGAACATCGGGAAAGCCAGATTTTTATGTGACATCTCCTGGTTTTCAAAATTTATCAACTAATTTAAAAAAAAAGTTCAACACAATGTAGATTAAATAAACCATGTTAAATAAATCACGTGAACTGTGTGAGCTTCCAGTTTGCAGACTCTTAGAATCTCTTAACCTTACCTCTCAACATGGCTTCGGGTAAGACTGTAATACCAACATTTCAGCTCGTTATCACATCAAACTTCTTGCATTTTTCTAAACATATCCATTTTTCCTGGGTGAAACGCAAATATTTCTTGACGGAATGGATGACTACTCCATGAGAAAGCTAATTCACTGTAGTAAGCTTTGCCTAAACAAAGATTGTTAACAGAAGGGAGATGGTCTATGTAGTTATTTAAAAAAAAAAAAAAAAAAGGGCTTCCCTGGTAGCGCAGTGGTTGAGAGTCCACCTGCCGACGCAGGGGACACGGGTTCGTGCCCCGGTCCGGGAAGATCCCACATGCCGCGGAACAGCTGGGCCCATGAGCCATGGCCGCTGAGCCTGCCCGTCCGGAGCCTGTGCTCCGCAACGGGAGGGGCCGCAACAGTGAGAGGCCCGCGTACCGCAAAAAAAAAAAAAAAAAAAGAAAAGAAAAGAAAAAATAATTCTTATTTCTCTAAGATTGACCAAAACAGGTTGAACAAAACAACCATAAGTACTGACAATTGCTTTGTAGTTGTATGTTGTACTGTATTAGAATGGAAGCTAGAGAAAGTTCTGAAAAAGCTGAACTCAACAACGTCAGAATTTTAGCAAAAACTAACTGGGGAATCCAGCTTGGAGAACTGGCTTTGAGATGGAACACACAGGGCAAGGATATAGGGACTTCTCTTGATGGAGGAACATTGCCACTTCCCAAGGCAAGTATTAGCAGAACTAATTTAACGGCTGCATAACTTATCTTGAAGAAAGAATGCACACGGGGCTTCCCTGGTGGTGCAGTGGTTGAGAGTCCACCTGCCAATGCAGGGGTCACGGATTCTAGCCCTGGTCCGGGAGGATCCCACATGCTGCGGAGCGACTGGGCCCGTGCGCCACAGCTACTGAGCCTGTGCTCTGGAGCCCATGAGCCACAACTACTGAAGCCCCCGCACCTAGAGCCCGTGCTCCGCAACGGGAGAAGCCACTGCAATGAGAAGCCCGCGCACCGCAGCGAAGAGTAGTCCCCGCTCGCCGCAGCTGGAGAAAGCCCGCACACAGCAACGAAGACCCAACACAGCCAAAACTAAATAAATAAAATAAAATATTTTTTTAAAAAAAGAAAGAAAGAAGAAAAGAATGCACAACTCAAGGAGTGCCAGTGACTTTGCTCTGCGTTTCCCTCAATCAATATACTCTGGGTTTACCTTGAAATGGGAGACTCCAATCTTCTGTACTCTTGGTTGGCTTCTCACAGTGTGAGCACCTTGCTGCCCTGAGTATAATTCTGGTGTTTAAAGATACATTTTTTTTTTTGGTACAGTATGACCTATAAATACAAGCCATAGTATTTAGGCTTAAAGTATAGACACTTTCCTAAGCCTTTTTTTTTTTCAGTTCAATTTCTTCTAAAATTATTATCATGAAATGTTTCAGGAATATCAAAATATATGCTATTTAAATAGTTTTTCCTCCTTTTTCATTTAGTTGCACAACCAAATGTAAATACAGTGTGATTCCACATTACATGCATTTATTGAGTACCTATATATTTTTTTTTGGCCGCACTGTATGGCATGTGGGATCCTAGTTCCCCGACCAGGGATCGAACTTGTGCCCCCTGCAGGGGAAGTGCAGAGTCTTAACCACTGGACCGCCAGGGAAGTCCCTTGAGTACCTATTAAGTACATATTTTTTCGTATAGTCTTCTTCATCATCACCTTGGAGGTAGCTGTTATTGTCTCCAGCTTATAGATAAGGAAACTAAGGCTCAGAGAAATTCAAACTTATCCAGCTTTTAAATGACAGAGCTGAATTTGGGCCCAAGGCTGCTTGAATTTAAAGCCTGAGCTCTTTTCTTCATATTAAGATGTTAATGAGTGAACCAAGAACCATTAGGAAACAAAAAGATAGCATTTAAGTGAAATCTTGATAATTTTATAAACGAGACTAAGCAATCTCTCTTGGGAAAAAACAAGTGCTAAACTAGGGACCAACTTTTAGAATAACCTATGAAACTGGATAAAAGAAAAATGTGTATCAGATCAACTTATTGTAACAATACAGTAAGGAAAATAATCTGAGTTATACAGTACTTAAAAGATGGTAAGCGGAGGGCGCAGAGACCATGTCCGTCTCAGTCCATTTTTTTGCAAACATCTGGCCTAGCACACTGCTTGGCACACAGTGCATGTACACTCAGTAAATATATTTGAATGAATGAATCAGGATCTAGTTCAATGGTAGCCACTTCCTTAGAGAGAAATGACCTAAGGTATACAATAATGAGGATAATAGGCAATGAGTCCTAACGCATCATTAGGAACAGTATTACAAAGGCAACAGTCATTCACTTATTAATCCATTTACAAACCATTTCCATCCCTGGCCTTTGGTTAGATTGGGACTGCCCATGTGGTACACGTACCAGGAAGCCCAGCCACAGACACCAGCCCTCTGTCTTCACTGTGCAGTCAGGCAGCCCTACTGTTCACTTGTTCTGACCTGTTGTGGTCCTTTCTCCTTCCTCCACCTCAGATACCCAACTCTCCTTGATGTCATACCACAGAGTAACGTCCCACAGGGATCCCTTACCTGTGTGACTCACTGGGACATGCTTCTTTGGCTTTTACTCTCAGCATCTCCCTAAGACCTCTACTCACCCATAACTGAAAGATTTTCCTGGCCCATACTGGCCACATCAGCTCTACCTGGCCTTCCATCCGGGAGAAGAAGGGACATATGATCTCACTGTGCTGGGATCTATAAGGAGATTCATCATAAGTACACTGCAAAACAGCTCTCCTCATTCACTAACTTGTATTTCAACTTTTGAAATATTTATGCCCCGACATTTATATTTACACACAAACGAATTCACCACACCACTGGGTGGATTTCTCTCCAAAATGACCAAGTCAAAGTTGTACAAGAACAAGCTTATACTTTGGGAGAACTTCTCTCAATAGAAAGAAGGAATTTTAGGAACTGATTATATCAGAAACATCTTATGTGCTGTGTTAGTTTGCTAGGGCCACCATAACATAGTACCCCAGGCTTGGTGGCTTAAATAACAGAAATTTATTTTCCCACAGTTCTGGAGCTAGAAGTCAAAGACCAAGGTGTCGGCAGGTTTGGCTTCTCCTGAGGCCTCCCTCCTTGGTTTGCAGATGGCTGCCATCTCACTGTATACTCACATGGCCTTTCCTCTGTGCACACGTATCCCTGGTGTCTCTTTGTGTGTCCAAATTTCCAGTTATAAGGACATCAGTCAGATTGGATTAGGCCCACCCTAATGGCCTCATTTTAACTTAGTTATGTTTTGAGAGGCCCTATCTCCAAATATAGTCATAGCCTGCAGTACTGGGAGATCAGGACTTCAACATATTAATTCAGGGGAGGGGGGAAATGATTCAATCCATGACATGCGCCCCCTCAGATTCTTTCCACCCAATCTGCCCTCTCACACTTGCAGCCTCCACTGTGGATGACCAATTCCATGCACACCGCTCCTGCTGGTATCTGGCTTCTTCTGCCATTTCTGCACTCAGACAATAAATAGCTGCAAAGCATGGAATCTGGCTTCCTGAGTGACTGTTAGGGGGATTGGATGGTGTAAGCCAAAAACGTGGAGGTTTGAATTCCACAGGAGGCAAGCTTAGATGAATGGGGATGTGGGAGACTGCAGGGCGCCAGGCAATTAAATTCCTTTTCCTCCCGCCCTTGGGTGGATGACTCTGGGGCACAGTTTCTCCACCCAGCCTGTCCTGAGATGTCCAGTGGTTGAGCAGATGTACTTGCTGAGTGACCTGCTGGGTCTCCTGTGGCTTTGTCAAGAAGCAATGACCAGCATGGTTATATATCACCTTGCACTGCTTCCCATCCTTCCCTGTTTAACTTCCCTCTTTCTTCACTCTTGCTACCATGGCTTTGCACTTCCCCAAATCACCATCTCTTAATCCTTGTCTCAGGCTCTATTTTCTAGGGAACCCAGGAGAGAACACTGGCATACGTGCCAGCTGGAAAATGAGACTGAAAAAGCAAAAACAAAAACAAAAAAACAACCCTGTTAATTAAAGACAAACATTGACAAGGAAACTTGGGGCTGATGCAGAGCTGAATACCATGTAATCAATAACATGCTCCTGCATGATATACATCATGTTCAGAGGACTCATCACTCTTTATGAAATAGGAGATTAGAAAGTATATCAGTTGGTTCCAACTGGGAACCATTCTAAGATTTAAAACAAAGGAAATTAATCCATGAATTGGTTACATAGGCCATAGGTTTGGCTGAGATGCCAAACAGAGGACTGTGAAGCAATCCATAGATTTGCAAAAGCAGAAAGTGTTACGCCTTCTAAGCTGGAAAGACAAAAGGAAGAATCAATGTTACCGCAGCCCAGAGGCCAGTCACTGGGGGAAGCTGGCACTACTGTATGCTTGACTAGCTACAGCTGGAGATACAGCTGTGCTGGAGATGCAACTAGGCATAGAGAGAAAAGGACAAATACCCTGGTTTTTCTCTTCTCCCTCCAATTTCCTGCCAGTGCCTCCCATTACCTGAACTGGGAAGAAGCCAGCGGACCCAGGAGCTCGGAAAATGCAGCCTGCAGGAATTGGCACCTGTCATATGGAGCAGTTCAAGGGAAGGATATAGAGTGAAATTAACAGCACAGGGTAAGGACTGGCCCAGAAAACAAGACAGGTTAACTTGGAGAAGTTGTTAGAAGGTCAATAACTTGGAGAAGTTGTTAGAAGGTCAATAACTTTACAGGTCAAGGTACCGTACCTTAGGGGAAAAATATATATGTAACACAGCTATAGCATAGTGCACATTGGAATAAAACAGCCCTGAGTTCAAATGTTATTCGCACATGTGACCTTGGAAAAAGTCATTTAATTTATCTGAATCTCAGTTTCCTCTTGTTAATCTGTGTTGTAACCCTCTTAGAAACGATGTGTAATGCTTTAGCATTGTCCCACTGAGGGGTGAGGAAGTTGGAATTTTATCCACTAATTCCCATCCCCATTGAAGGTCACTCCTGGCATTCACTCCTGGGCACTTTTGGCCTGCCCTTCCTTCAGGAGGGCCAGGCCCACTGTCTCAGGCAGAGAACAACCTTAGGCAGAGGGGCACGGGAGCCAGGTGTGAACAGGTACTGTCCAAAGACAACTCCAGGGTAGACTGAGGAATATGGATCAAACATTGGCAGTATCTGTTGCTGATATATAACTGAAAAAGATCTGGGAATCATAATGGACAACAGTCCAGCCTTAAATCAGCACAGTTGTGCTTTCATGTTTCCCTAGACCAGTGCTTTTCAAACTTTTCTGACCAATATCCACTGTTAGAAATATAATTTTACATTGTGACCCAGTACACGTGTGTTCGTATACTTATATATAACTTAAACAAAAGTTTCATTAAACAATATTTATTCTAAGTAGCATGGACTCTGATATCTTTTTATTTCATTAGACTTTTTTAAAGAAAGGTTGCAAGTCACAAAATTGATCTCATGACCCTCTAAAACCCTCAGTGTATTTTCTTAGCTACTCTAAATGTGGGCTGCTGCCGTGACAAGTTAAGGAACTGGAGCCAGAATGTAAGTAAACTTTGTCACTAAGCACTAAAGTCATTAAGCACTAAATTCAGCTGACATTTTTTCATAGCAAGATATTCTCAGTGAAGGAAGCAGTATGTGTTGATTCATATTTTGGCTCAAGCTCCTTCTCTAGTCAGAGACCAACAGCTCATGGATCCATACTTTGAGTAGTACTGCCCTAGACCACATTTAAAAAATGGCTTGTTTTAAGGGTAAAGAAAGAATTTTTCTAACATTTGCCCTTCTCTCTTGTTAAAAGATCCCTAGTCCTCCAAAATCTTCCTCAGTTTTTTCTTGGGGTCTCTAAGGGTCATCTCTGATGATGTCATCAAACCACATTTACAGATGGTCCCCACCCTATCCTTAGTGCCGAAGGCTAGAAGCAAGGGTGAAGACGACTGCCCACCCCCTCTGCTCACCCCTGCAAGAAGGACCACGTGGTCCATGCTCCTGGTTCCCTGTTCCTGCTGCCACCCAGCCTATGGGGAAATGAGATTCGAGTTCCACTTCTGTGGGCCAGAAAAGGAGGAAAACGGGGTCCCACACTGCAACTGTGGGCCCCTTCTCCAGGCTTCAGGTGAGTTCTGTGAAGCTACTATCTTCCAGGACAGCAATCCTCAAACTGGAGGATGCTAGGGCAGTGGGCCTCAACCAGCAGCGGTTCTGCCACCCCCCCCCAACCCCGCCCAGCCCCTGGAACATTTAACAATATCTGGAGATGTTTTTGGTAGTCAAGCTGGGGCGAGGGGGTTGCCACTGGCATTTTAGTAAGCAGAGGTCAAGGATGTCGGTAAATATCCTACAATCCACAGGATAGTCCCCACAACAAATAATTAAATAACCCAAAACACCAGTAGTGCTGAGACTGAGAAACCCCACCCCCAGGGTACATGCAGGCTTCCCAGGGGTGAGCAGGCAGATTGTTCTAAGCTGATTGGTTACTTATCTTCAATTCCATTTGTAATCTTTCCTAAATTTGGTCTTCCACAGTCTGCCAATTCTCCTTTTCCACCTCTCTTTTTTTTTTTTGCGGTACGCGGGCCTCTCACTGTTGTGGCCTCTCCCGTTGCGGAGCACAGGCTCTGGACGCACAGGCTCAGTGGCCATGGCTCACGGGCCCAGCAACTCCGCGGCACGTGGGATCTTCCCGGACCGGGGCACGAACCCGCATCCCCTGCATCGGCAGGCGGACTCTCAACCACTGCACCACCAGGGAAGACCCCCATCTCCCTTTTACAATGACCCTTTCCCCAAATCCCAAATAAACATTCCCAGGTATAAAAACTTCCAGGACACCCCGTAAGGGACAATTTGAGTCTACAGCTTCCTCCTGTGAGAAGGAACTGTGAGGCAGTTCTCTGGGTGCAAAGCAAAAGAGCTTCATAAAAACACTAAAGCAGCAGCATCTTGTTTCACGCAGGTGACAAACCCCTGCAAGCCTCTGAACCTTATGCAGCCATCTATATGTCTTACAATTATAATCCAAAAGTAAGATAAGGTGATCACAGGGAGACATATGAACACATTTATATTAATCGATAAATGATGTCATATTTTTTTTCTGACTGAAAATTCAATCTGGTTAATGGGTCTGACAATGAGGACTGGCTTCGCCATTTCAATTATACAGCAGACATTTCCACAAACTAAATTGGCTAACTCTGCAGGCCAAGGTACAATATATGATGTGCCAGAAATGACATCTTTTCAATTATTCAGATTTATAATAGAAATATTTACATGTTAACTTAAAGATGTGAAAGGAGGGTGACACTGTTGGTGTGAATGTAAGCTGGTGCAGCCACTGTGGAAAAAAGTATGGAGGTTCCTCAAAAACCTAAAAATAGAATTAACACATGATCCAGAAATCCCATTCCTGGGCATATATCCAGACAAAACTATAATTCAAAAAGATGCATGCACCCCTATGTTCATAGCAGCACTATTCACAACAGCCAAGACATGGAAACTACCTAAATGTCCATTGACAGATGAATGGATAAAGAAGATGTGGTACTAAGATCAGGAACAAGGAAAGGTTGCCCACTCTCACCACTATTATTCAAAATAGTTTTGGAAGTTTTAGCCACAGCAATCAGAGAAGAAAAAGAAATAAAAGGAATACAAACTGGAAAAGAAGAAGTAAAGCTGTCACTGTTTGCAGATGGCATGATACTATACATAGAGAATCCCAAAGATGCTACCAGAAAACTACTAGAGCTAATCAATGAATTTGGTAAAGTAGCAGGATACAAAATTAATGCACAGAAATCTCTTGCATTCCTATACACTAATGATGAAATATGTGAAATTGAAATTAAGAAAACACTTCCATTTACCATTGCAACAAAAAGAACAAAATATCTAGGAATAAACCTACCTAAGGAGACAAAAGACCTGTATGCAGAAAATTATAAGACACTGATGAAAGAAATTAAAGATGATACAAACAGATGGAGAGATATACCATGTTTTTGGATTGGAAGAATCAACGTTGTGAAAATGACTCTACTACCCAAAGCAACCTACAGATTCAATGCAATCCCTATCAAACTACCACTGACATTTTTCACAGGACTAGAACAAAAAATCTCACAATTTGTATGGAAACACAAAAGACCCCGAATAGCCAAAGCAATCTTGAGAAAGAAAAATGGAGTTGGAGGAATCAGGCTCCCTGACTTCAGACCATACTACAAAGCTACAGTAATCAAGACAGTATGGTACTGGCACAAAAACAGAAATATAGATCAATGGAACAGGATAGAAAGTCCAGAGATAAAGCCACACACCTATGGTCACTTTACCTTTGATAAAAGAGGCAAGAATATACAGTGGAGAAAAGACAGCCTCTTCAATAAGTGGTGCTGGGAAAACTGGACAGCTACATGTAAAACAATGCAATTAGAACACTCCCTAACACCATACACAAAAATAAACTCAAAATGGATTAATGACCTAAATGTAAGGCCAGACACCATCAAACTCTTAGAGGAAAACATAGGCAGAACACTCTATCACATAAATCACAGCAAGATCCTTTTGACCCACCTCCTAGAGAAATGGAAATAAAAACAAAATAAACAAATGGGATCTAGTAAAACTTAAAAGCTTTTGCACAGCAAAGGACACCATAAACAAGACAAAAAGACAACCCTCAGAATTGGAGAAAATATTTGCAAATGAAGCAACTGACAAAGGATTAATCTCCAAAATTTACAAGCAGCTCATGCAGCTCAATATCAAAAAAACAAACAACCCAATCCAAAAATGGGCAGAAGACCTAAATAGACATTTCTCCAAAGAAGATACACAGATTGCCAACAAACACATGAAAGAATGCTCAACATCATTAATCATCAGAGAAATGCAAATCAAAACTACCCAGTCAGAATGGCCATCATCAAAAAATCTACAAACAATAAATGTGGGAGAGGGTGTGGAGAAAAGGGAACTCTCTTGCACTGTTGGTGGGAATGTAAACTGATAGAGCCACTATGGAGAACAGTATGGAGGTTCTTTAAGAAAGTAAAAATAGAACTACCATACGACCCAGTAATCCCACTCCTGGGCATATACCGTGAGAAAACCATAATTCAAAAAGAGTCACGTACCACAATGTTCACTGCAGCTCTATTTACAATAGCTAGGGCATGGAAGCAACCTAACTGTCCATCAACAGATGAATAGATAAAGAAGATGTGGTACATATATACAATGGAATACTACTCAGCCATAAAAAGAAACGAAATTGAGCTATTTGTAGTGAGGTGGGTAGACCTAGAGTCTGTCATACAGAGTTAAGTAAGTCAGAAAGAGAAAAACAAATACCGTATGCTAACACATATATATGGAATCTAAAAAAAAAAAAAAAAACTGGTCATGAAGAACCTAGGGGCAAGATGGGAATAAAGACACAGACTTACTAGAGAATGGACTTGAGGATACAGGGTGGGGGAAGGGTAAGCTGGGAAAACGTGGCTTGGACATATATACACTACCAAATGTAAAATAGATAGCTAGTGGGAAGCAGCCGCATAGCACAGGGAGATCAGCTGGGTGCTTTGTGACCACCTAGAGGGGTGGGATAGGGAGATTGGGAGGGAGGGAGACGCAAGAGGGAAGAGATATGGGCACATATGTATATGTATAACTGATTCACTTTGTTAGAAAGCAGAAACTAACCATTGTAAAGCAATTATACTCCAATAAAGATGTTAAAAATAAATAAATAAAAATGTATGGATAAAGAAAAAAAGATATGGTACATATATACAATGGAATACTACTCAACCATAAAAAAGAATGAAATAATGTCATTTGCAGTAACATGGATGGAACTAGAGATTATCATACTAAGTGAAGTCAGTCAGAAAGAGAAAAACTAATACCATACAATATTACTCATATGTGGAATCTAAAATATTACACAAATGAACCTATCTATGAAACAGAAACAGACTCTCAGACATAGAGAACAGACTTGTGGTTGCCAAGGGGGAAGGAGGTGGGGGAGGGATGGATTGGGAGTCTGGGGTTAGTAGATGCAATCTATCATATATAGAATGGATAAACAAGGTTCTACTGTACAGCACAGGGAACTGTATTCAATATCCTAAGATAAACCATAATGGAAAAGAATATAAAAAGAATGTACATACATGTGTAACTGAATCACTTTGCTGTACAGCAGAAATTAACACAACATTGTATTATAAATCAACTGTAATTCAACTTAAAAAAATGTGAGAGGAAGGGTGATAGAAGCCAGAATAGAGGTTACCTATGGGTAAGAGAGGGCAGGTATCAATAAGAAGGGAGCATGAGGGAGCCTGCTAAGGTGCTGGAAATGTTCTACGTCTTGATTTTGGTGGTGGTAACGTGAGTGTATAAATATGGAAAAATTCATTGAGACTTACACTTAAAATCTGTGTACTTTAGAAAAGTTATATTTTAATAAAAGCAAGAAAGAAGTAAAGGTTTTTTTTCAAAATTCTTTTGTGAGAGTATTCAAGCAAAAAATGTTGCAGACTACTGCTTTGGGAGAATGAGAGGACTAGATTTTCCTGGTTTTCCTTTAGCCATGGTCTAAAACATGTCTCTTCTGTCCTCTATCCTCAAGACTCCTTCTTCCTAACCTGTCTCATTTGCTTCCCAAGCCCTTCCACTAAGCCCCTGGAAGTTATATTCTGTGATCAACACACCCCTACATCATGAATCACTTCCCAGGCATTTCCCTCCACCACCTGACTTAACTGAAATCTACCTCCTCTCCTTGACTGCTCCCGCCCAGGACACCATCTTTTCAGACTGCACAGACCTCAGAGTCAGGAGGGGAGGTCTATGGCCTTGCTCTTCTGATAGGAAGCAGGGTGCTGCACCCTCTGAGAATCCTAGCACTCAGTCATACAACCTTCGCCCCCGTCACTGTCATTTACTGACTGCCTGGCCACTGCCCTTCACCCACCGAGGATTTGGTGTACACACAGTCTTCTCTGCCTCAATCCCTGCTATTCTCTTGATTACATTTACACTTAACAGAAGATTTCAATTTCGATAAAGTCCAGTGTATCCCTTTTTTTAAATGGTTGGTGCTTTTGTAATTTTTGCCCACTCCAGGTTTTCAGAGATTTTCTCCAATATCTTTTTTTCAAAATATGTTATAGTTTTAACTTTAACATTTAGGTCTATGATCTAGTTTGAGTTAATTTTTATGTATTGTGTGAGTTAAAGGTCAAGATTAATTTTTTCTATATAGATATACAGTTGTCCCAGCACCATTTGTTGAAAAGCTTTCCCCATTGAAATAACTTGGCACTTTTGTCAAAAATCAACTGAGTACAGTGGTCCCTCAGTATCTGTTAGGGGTTGGTTCCAGGACACCCCCCCACTCCCACCCCCGCTTAGATACCAAAATCCACAGATGATCAAGTCCCTTATGTAAAATGGTATGGTATTTGCACATAACCTAAATCCTCCCATACACTTTAAATCATCTCTAGATTACTTACAGTACCTAATACTGATACTGTAAATGTTATGTTAATAGTTGCAAATACAATGTAAATGCTACGTAAATTGTTACTGAAGTGTGGCAAATTTAAGTTTTGCTTTTGGGAAATTTTTGGAATTTTTAAAAAATATTTTCGATCTGGGACTGCCCCGGTGGTCCAGTGGCTAAGACTCCACACTCCCAATGCAGGGAGCCCGGGTTCAATCCCTGGTCAGGGAACTAGATCCCACTTGCCGCAACTAAGAGTTCGCATTCCACAACTTAAAGATCCTGCATGCCACAACTAAAGATCCCACATGCCACCGCTAAAGGTCCTGCGTGCCACAGTGAAGATCCCGCATACTGCAACTAAGGCATGGCAGAGCCAAATAAATAAATAAATATTAAAAAAATTTTTTTTGATCTGAGGTTGGTTGAATGTGTGGATGTGGAACCCACCGATACAAAGGGCAAACCGTACTATGCGGTTTTACATGAGGGACTTGAGCATATGTGGATTTTGGTATCCTTAGGCAGTTCTGGAACCATTCTCCCGGATACCCAGGGATGACTGTATATATAATATATATATTCAACTGGATCAACCGAGATATTTATATTACATTATATACATTTTATATATATACATCTAATGCCTATTTCTGGGCCTCATATTTTGTTTCATTGTTCTATATGTCCATCCTTAAGACAATTCCACACTGTCTCGATGACTTATAGTAATAAGATGTATAAAAAATCTTGAACTCAGGTAGTGTAAACCCTTCAACTTTGCTCTTTTTCAAAATTATTTTAGCTATTCAACATCCTTTGCTTATTCCATATGAATTTTAGCATCAGTTCATCAATTTCTACAAAATGCCTACCAATATTTTCACTGAGATTGCACTGAATCTACAGATCAATCTGGAAAGAAATGACGTCTGAACAACAGTGAGTTTTGCAATCCACGAACATGACGTATCTCTCCATTCATTTAGGTCTAACTTTCTTTCAGGAATGTTTTATAGTTTTCAGTGTACAGGTCTTGCACATCCTTTAGTAAGCTTATCCCTAAGTATTTTATGTGTTTTCAAGACTATTTTAAATGACATTTAAAATTTCTCATTTCACCATTGGTTGTTGCCAGTATATAAAAACTTAAATTTTATATATTGACCTTGTATCCTACAACTTTGCTGAACTTATTTATTGCTTTAGTAGCTTTTTTGTAGCATCTGTAGAATATTCTATGTTCACAAATTTGTCATCTGTAGTTAGGACAGTTTTACTTCTGTCTTTCTAATCCAAATATCTTTCTCTTTTTCTTGCTGTAGTACAATGGCTAGGACCTCCAGGACAATGTTAAAAAAAAAAAGCGTTAAGAGTACTTATCCTTCCTTGTTTCTGATATTCCTGGGGGAAGGCATCTTATTTTTTACTGTTGTGGTGGTTATGAAATATATTCATGATTTCTCTGACACTCCTCCCTTCAAAAAGTGGAGCCTTAATATTCTCTCCTTGAATGTGGGCTGTAGTTAGTGACTTGTTTCTAATGAATAGACTCTGGTGGAAATGATGGTATGTGACTTCCAAAAGACCAGGTCATAAAAGACATTGTGGCTTCCTCCTTGCTTTCCCTTTCTCTTGGATCACTCACTCTGGGGGAAGCCAGTTGCCAAGTCGTGAGAACTTTCAAGAAGCCTTGTGAAGAGATCCATACGGTAAGGACCTGAGGCTTTCTACAAACAGTGAGTAAGAACCTGAAGCTTTATCCCAACAGCTTCATGAACGAACCATCTCGGAAGCAGATCCTTCAGCCCTAGTCAAGTCTCCAGATGACTATAGCCCTAACTGATGTCTTGAATGCAACCTCATGAGAGAATCTCAAGCAGAACCACCTTGCTAAGCTGCTCCCAAATCCCTAACCCTCAAAAATTGTGAGATGATAAGTATTTATTGTTTAAGCTGTTCGCTTTGGGGGTAACATCTTACACAACAATAGATAAATAATACAGTCATTAAGTATCACCATGTTTCCTTATATGCCCTTTATCATCATGCCCTTCTATTACTACTTGGCTAAGATTATTTATTGTAAATGAGTGTTGAATTTTGTCAAGTACCTTTTCTCCATACATTGAGATGATCATATGGTTTTTCACCTTATTCTGGTAATATGGTGATTTTCAATGTCTAACCAACCTTTCATTCCTGGGATAAATGTTACTTTATCATTCCCACTCTACGATACATTCATCTTGTTGAGCAGTAAAAAGGAATGAACTGATACATGCAACAATATGGATGACTCTCAAATGCACTCTGGTTCCATTTATATTAAATTCACGAAATAGCAAAGCTAATCTAGAGACAGAAAGTAAGTCAGTGCTTACCTGGTAGCAGAAAGTGGGTGGGGATTGACAGCACAGGGCAGGAGGAAAGGGTGATGGAAATATTCTGTATCTTGATTATGGCAGTGCTTATACAAATTTACATTTGTAGTGGTTATACAAATGTATAACTCATTAATCAAGCCCTTAAAATGGGTGCACTTAAATGTAAGTGAATTTCACCTCCAGAGAGTTGATGTTTAAAAGTTTATACTTGAATTCTGTGAAACTAAATAGGTTGAGAATGTATTTCCTTGTCATGCCCATTAAAATAAAAATGCTAAAACAGTAGGTCTCGGTTATTTTTTTTTTTTTTTTGGTCTCGGTTATCTTTAAGCATGGTTATCTGTGTTACAACTAAAGCTAGCAATTTGGTTAATGACCACAGTAAAAGAGAAAACACTGGCCTAGTTAATGGATTTAATCTATTTTCCAAGTCTAAATGGTTGTTAAGGAAAGGCTTCTGCTGTGTATAGAATCATTACTGTAGGGAAGTGTACTCACTGGGCCTATTTTCCTAGGGTGAAATTCAAATATGTTTGAGAAATCCAAACCCAAGTCAGTTTTCCTAGGGAGAAACCTCTACTTAAGTGATCTCAGCCTCAGAATAAAGGGTTAAACAGAAACACAATCCGTGACTTTTCTGATGGTTTTTCTCATTGTGCTGAAAGCATTTCTTCTTTAGCTGCGATAATCTTGAAATCTGTCTCACCCTGAACTAGGACTCTTCAGCCTGGAACACACAGAAATGGTACAAACGCCAACACTTGTTTCTAAATAAACCAGCCATAAAAGAGAAATTGTTGATAAGAGGAACAATCAACAGTATCAATTGTTAGTTATTGTCAGTAAAAACTGTGATTTTTTTATAACCAAGCCTAATGCTGACCCTCCTCTCTCTTATCTTTGCATTTGCAGAAAATGAAAAGACTGGAGGAAATGAGAGTCTGCCTCTAAATTGGTAATTGCACTGGCCATGTTCTCATCCTTGTCACTCTCAGGCTGGAATTCCAGAATAGCTGCTGCCCCCAAGTCAGCCCCTCCTGCACCCCTCAGCTTGTCATTCCAGCAACAAGAGCAAAAGAGAAAGAAAGGGGCTAAGATAACTGTCAGTCACATTCAACTTTCCTCTTTCTCTACTCTTTTATTTCGAGGGTGGAATCTGAGAACCTCACTATCTGCAACCCCTTTTCCTTAAGTTGGAGAAGCCAAGAGCTAGTTATGCCTCTGTGATGGAAAATATCTTTTGCAGGAAAACGTGAAGAGCCCTGATATCAAGGAAGTGCAAGACAACTAAGGTCCGGAAGCCCAGGGGAAGCCAGGAGTCAATAGCAAGAACTACGGGGACCATAATCCAAAAGACAGGTAACTCTGGATGAAGATGTGAAAAAATTAGAACCTTCATACACCACTGGTGGGAATGTAAAACGGTGCAGCTGCTTTGAAAGGCATCCTGGCAGTTCTCAACAGGTTAAACATAGTTACCACATAACCCAGCAATTCCACTCCTAGATGTACATCCAAGAGAAAGGAAATCATGTGTCCATACAATAATTTATATACAAATGTCAGAGCAGCATTATTCATAACCACCAAAAATTGGAAACAACTCAAATATTCATCAACTGAAGAAAGGATAAACAAAATGTTGTTTATCCATACAATGGAATATTACCTGGCAATAAAAAAGAATGAAGCACTGATATAATATGGATAGATCTTGAAAACATTATTCTCCATGAAAGAAGCCAGTCATAGAGGATGATATATTGTATAATTCCATTTAAATGAAACCCCCAGAATAGGCAAATCTATTGAGACAGAAAGTACAACAGATTAGCGACTGCCTAGAGTAGCGAGGGGGAACAGGCTCATGGAAGGGTTGGGGGTTGTTGGCTAAGCAGTACGGTGTTTCTTTTTGGGGTGATGAAAGTATTCTAAAATTCATTGTGATGATGGTCGCACAACTCTAAATTTATTAAAAGTCATTGAATTGTACACTTCAAATGGGTGAATTGTAGGGCATGTGAATTATACTTCCATAAAGCTACTATAAGAAAAACAAAAATACCCAAAACATACAGGGGACCAGGGCAGGAATGGAAAACCTGGAAATTAGCCAGAGGGAAAGAGGAAGCAGGCAGGTGGCCTGAGGCAGTTCCTAGGCCTCACTACAGTGCAGCTGCTGTCAGTCTGTATTTGCTACAACATGAGGCACGGATGGGATGAGCTGAATTTAAAGGGCCAGGGATGGGCTAGACACTACTGTACAGCAAGATGCTGTTTTCATGGCAGACGACTGCTTCTATAGTTGCTATTAAAAAGTGCCAAGGGCTTCCCTGGTGGCGCAGTGGTTGAGAGTCCGCCTGCCGATGCAGGGGACACGGGTTCGTGCCCTGATCCGGGAAGATCCCACATGCGGCGGAGCGGCTGGGCCCGTGAGCCATGGCCGCTGGGCCTGTGCGTCTGGAGCCTGTGCTCCGCAACGGGAGAGGCCCCAACGGTGAGAGGCCCGTGTACTGCAAAAAAAAAAAAAAAAAAAAAAAGTGCCAAGAGGCTGCTTCTGTGTTCAGGTCTCTTTAAGGGGCAGATGGTGAGCCCCATGTTCATTTGTTTATTTAGGTCCTCAGAGTCAGGAAGTTGACTTACTCATACTCAGTTTAAGACATTTTATCCTCTTCAATCCCATATAAGGCCTTTGGTGGTGGGTACATTCCTTTATATTTATTCCTTTTTACTCCTATATTCTACCCAAGCAACCATTCTAGTGGGTATAATGAACATCTTTTGGATAGTATGTGCATACTTGCATATTGAGTGTTACTGATTTGTATGCAAGTATTCTTCAATTTAGCAAATATTATTGCATTGGACAGCTCATTCTGGTTCTTTTTTTTCCTCCCCTTTTTTTTTCACTCAGCACACTGTTTTTAAGGCCTAGCCATGCTGTTGGGTGTACATCTTTCCTTTTAACCGGTGTGCATCCGCTACATGTTACCAAACTTCTCTCTATATGTGACTGACATATAGGCTGCCTTCCTCTCTCTGCTACCCCCAGTAATGTGTGGCATCCGTGAGAAAGCTCCTCACAGACCTCTAGCCACAGGCAGGGTAACTGAGCAAAGGCCCCAGCTGCTGTACTCTGAAATCCAGCGCTGTGTTTCACCTGAGGTCATGTTTCCCACGGGCTGCTCCCAGCCAGTGACAAGTGCAGCAGGGACACTAAGACAGGCCCATTCCTGGGAGACATGGGATTCCTCTCACAGCTGATTTTGGCTTGAAGACTTCCTGCTGGACTCAAAGAACCTTCCCTAGTTTGTACAGCAGTCTAGGACACTTCCACCAACAGCCCTTCCGTCTCTCCTTCACTTGGGATCAGACTTGCAACATGGTATGACAGTTCTCCCAACCCTCCCCGTTTTTGCTCACAGGCATATTCCCTAGTAAAATCTTTGTACATTTAACTGATTCAACCCACATCTTGGCATCTGTTTTTTGTAAGACTCAGGCTAATCCATAATGCTGTACCAAACATCCTCATACGTGTCCCCTATTAAGTTGTGTAAAGACTTCTTGGGGATGTACATCTAGGAGGGAAGTTGTTGAATCCTAAAGTGGGACCAGATTGCTCCCTGGAGGGGCTGCTCCCATCTGCATTCTCAACAGCAATACATGGGATTCCTATATCTTCTCATCTCTGACTCTCTGTGGCATTATCCACTCATTTCTGTCCATCTAACAAGCATAGAGTAGTATCTCTTTGTTGTTTTAAATTTCTTCTCTCTGATTACTAAAATTACCGATCATTTCTTCATGTGCGTTCTAGTCTTTAGGAGCTCTTCTGTAAATGGCCTGTTACTTTACCCATTTTTATCTTGGGATTGCTTTCTTTTCCTTTTTGGTTTTAAGGAATGCCTTGTATATTCTGGATACTGAGCCCCTGTTGATTTTAGACTTTGCAAACATCTCACAATTTACCATCTAGTAACTTTGTTCATGATATCCTTGACTGAACAGAAATCATTCATTTTAATACGAGAACATCTTTGGGGAAGGGGAGAGCTGTTAACATTTCACATCATGGTCAAAAATTTGAACCATGGCCAGAAATATCCAGACTTCATTCTAGGCTCACCATCTCCTAGATGTGTACATCTAGGCAAGTTACCTCTCTTTCAACTTTTCATCTCTAAAATGGGCATAATATAAGAGAATCCCACCCATCTGAAGCAATTGGGATAAACAGATCAACTTAAAATGGAGAATCATAAAATGCCATACCTATGTTAAACATTTTCTTTTAACTTAAAACATACAAATATGTATTTATTTATACATCTTTACATAGAGCATAGGCCTTTTCTTTGGCTATACTGCACATCTTTCTTCTTACCTAATCCAATCCACAATGCATTGGCAATAATTTCCAGTTTGGGATTCTTTAAGGTATATCAAGAATTCATATCTTCTATATTTTTACAAGTTTTTTCTACCTGCTACAATTGTTCTTACCCATATTTAATCGACAGAAAGTTTTTTTATAATACCTTTCCAGAGCATTCCACTTAATTTTCTTAGGAACAACTCTTCACTCTTCAACTCTTCTTCATATAATGTTTATATACTAATTAATCAAATTGCACAATTGTAACAAGCACAATAGGCACAAACAGGTTTGAGAACAAAGATAGTTTCGTAAGCATATGACTCAACATGGGGGAGCAGAAGTACACAGGCAAACCAGAGTCCTTGGCTGTAAATATTCCATGTGTCATCGGAATTCATCCTTGTGGGTCATGGAGGAAATGGAGAGCCCTGGAGAATCTGATGAGTTGTTTTAGTGGATGCTGCTTAGGAGTTTCCATTGTTATCTGCCTTTTGGTTAGTTGTACTGAACACTGCACCTGGCACCTAGTAAGTGTTTGGTAATTGTTAATCATTATTAATACTAAACTAGTGGTTTTTTTTTTTTTTTTTTTTCTGTGGTACGCAGGCCTCTCACTGTTGTGGCCTTTCCTGTTGTGGAGCACAGGCTCCAAACGCGCAGGCTCAGCGGCCATGGCTCACGGGCTCAGCTGCTCCACGGCACGTGGGATCTTCCCGGACCGGGGCACGAACCCGCGTCCCCTGCATCGGCAGGCGGACTCCCAACCACTGCGCCACTAGGGAAGCCCTAAACTAGTGGCTCTTAACCCTGGGCAACCTGTCTCTTGCTCCTGCCACTCTGTCCCCCAGCCCAGTAATATTTGACAATGTCTGGAGACTTCTTTGGCTGTCTCAACCGGAGAGGTGGTCTAGTGTCTGGTGGAAAGGTACTAAATAGGACAGTCCTCACAACAAAATGTAAGTAGTGCCCAGGTGGAGAACCCTGTACTAGACTATGCACTTCAGGAGAACAGTAACCACATAGGTATTTATTCACAATTGTATCTCTAGTACTTAACATCTCATGGTCCATAGTAAATAATAAGTATGTGTTGATTCATGCATGCAAACTGACTAAATGAGAGAGAAGCCTTTGAGAGAATTGAGGGCACATTCCCAGAGTCCGGGCCCAAGACTTCAAAGGGGCACAAACAGACCCCTTCCCAGAAAATTAATCTAGGCTACTCTAGCATCGACATATATACACTGCCAAATGTAAAATAGCTAGTGGGAAGCAGCCGCATAGCACAGGGAGATCAGCTCGGTGCTTTGTGATGACCTAGAGGGGTGGGATAGGGAGGGTGGGAGGGAGGCTCAAGAGGGAGGGGATATGGGGACATATGTATGCATATGGCTGATTCACTTTGGTGTACAACAGGAAACTAACACAGTATTGTGAAGCAATTATACTCCAATAAAGATCTATTAAAAAAAAATTTAGACTACTCTGTTCCTGATCCAACTTCTGCATATTACAGCTGGTCAGCTGTAGTTGGTTTGATCCCCATCTGCTTCTACTGTTTTTGTCTGTCATATTTACCCACTAAGAATTTTATTATTATTCTTTTGGTAGTTGATCTCTGGCTAGATACCCGGACTTTGCTCTAACCCGGCAATTCAACGTTGGTCCACTTCTCTGGAGAGCCCAGCCCTGCCATCCATTAGCGTTCAGCATCTCACCCTCCTGCCTGGCACCTGCATGCTTGCTTCAGCTCTGCCCCTGGCTGTCAGGAGATTAGATGAAGGGAGAACACAGTTATTATAACTGGTTAAAGAAAGGTCCTGAACGAAGAGAATAAAAGAGGTCTGGCCCAGGGAAGCAGAAGAACTATGTTCTCACCCTGGTTCTACTGCTTATCAGCAACATGTTGGGTAAGATCTCATAGTTACTTTTTCTTTACCTCAGTTTCTTCATCCATAAAATGGAAACAATAATGCTTTTCAACCTATTTTATATAAAGTGGTTTGTAATCAAATGATAACATGAAGGTGATTTTCAGAAAGGTTTACAAATAACCTAAAAGTCTTTAGTGACTGTCAAAGAAACCAACTTTTTAATAAATGGATATAAATATAAATATATATATATATATATATATATATATATATATATATATATACCACATCCCCACACCCTGGCATTTTCCCAGGCAGGCAGAGGAATGCTCTTCCCATTTCACAGATGGGAAAACTGAGTCCCTCAAAGGTTAGTGTTTTGCATAGTTCAAATAGCTGGTATTTTCCAGAGAGACTGGGCCGGGACACAGACCAATGCTCTTTCAACTAAGATACTAGGCTACTAAGCAGGTCCTTTGAAGACATGTGAAAATGACTTTGATAAAGTAATACAAAATCACATTATAAAAGGGTTTGGCATGAAAGGAAGCTGCACAGCATACACCCTAAGGATACTTTTATAGTCATGTCTCAGATGTAAAATTGGGAAACAGTGAAACTATGCAGCTAATTGTCTTTATTTATTTGTTTTTTTTTTTTTTGGTTTGAAACATCCCACTCAGAGAGGATTTGCATGTGGCCCTGACATTTCTCTGCTCATTCAAGTTTTGGCCATTCTTTTTGTGGCATGGATCTACAGAACAGCAGTGCCATAACCTTGAATTCAGACATGACTGTCTCCTGTGTCACTCTGTGGGATTCAGCCAGGCCTGACAATACTCACAGATGGATAGAAGGAAAGGAGGCAGCAGGACTTGAACGCATCTCTGTCGGGCGGGTCAAACACAAGGGAGGGAGAGGGAACCAGCAGCTGCGGCTGCAGGGAATTCCAGTTTTGTGCATGCTGCCGGGGCGGGTGGCCTGGAGAAAGCTGTGCAGGTGGCTGAGAAGGAAGAGGATCCCAGCAAGCATGTGAAGTACAGGAGTGGGGCATTCAAGGTGGAGCACACTTAGAAGTCTGGGACACCCAGCCAGGAATCTGTCAGCACTGGGGATGTTTGTGATTCTGATCCCTGGGATCTGGACTGGCAAGGCCAAGGGAGGCTCCTGTTCTAAGAAGAGATGGGGACATCACCAGGTTATTGAGAACAGGCTCAAATACAGAAGCCCAGACTCAAGACATGGGGTCTGTGAAAGAAGATGGAGAATTCAGGAACAAATTAGGCACTGCTTATGGACCTCTACAGGGGTTGCTCAGCTGGAGTAGAAAGACTGCTCTCTGGGGAGAGAAAAAAGGAATAAACCAGGCACCAGACCGGATGAAGCAGGAGAGGGCTGTCAGCTGTCAGGAGGCAGTGGGACCCTTGATCGCCTCTGTTGCCCCAACTGTAGGCACAGTACCCCACACGCGAGCACAGTACCCCACACGCTAGAGTCTCTGGGCTGCAGAACATACCTGCTGCCCCTGGAGTAGCCCCATGGGTCATACCGCAGAGCTATTGCTAAAGAGATAAAGGAAAACTTGGGAAACGCTCTGGGTTGAGATTTTAAATATTTACAGTATTCTCTGCAACTGATTCTCAGTCGACTTCTTTGCTCCCTGGTGCCACCTTGCACCTGCCACTAGAGCTCCTTCTAGGCAGCCAGTGCCGACCTCCTAAATCTGTAAGCATTCTCCTTGAACAAAGCCCATCAGAGGTGTCTAAATGGGAGAGAGAATTGGACGAAAGGAACGGGGGAGGGAAAAGGACCAGCTCTAACTGAAGTCAAAGTTGGAAGGAAACTGAAAAGTAAGTGGTATGAAGAGACACTGCAGGTTGCTCTCCAAAGCATTCTGTGCTAGGATTGAGTCATCCTTGGGTATAAATCTTTTTGATGCTGATCTACAGAGGAATGAATAAATGAATGAATGGACAAATGAATAAATCAGTGAATGATTCAAAGAATCAATGGACTGATAAACAAATGACTGATGAAGATAGGAAAATGGCATTGTGCAACCGTCACTATACAGATATGTGTATGATTGTGTATATGTGTGTGTGTGTGTATGAATGAGAAAGAGTTCAAAGGGTTGATGGGTATAATAGGTACACAGAGGGCTACTCTGGCTCTTAGAGAGGGATTGGTGACAAAGTAAAGGGGAGTAACAAGACCTAAATTGCCTCAGAAACCCTCAGCCCTCGAATGGCAACAGATATGTGTGGCAGCTGCATCCTGATAGCCAACGGTTGTCATGTTCAACTCTCTCCTTCCCCCATGGGATATGGAGCAAAGCGGGGCCCAAGTCAAAGGATGCTCCACTAAACCAGTCCTTTCTCTGACAAGCCCCTTATGTTTACTCCCTGACACTACAAAAAGAAACAGAATCGCTCACAGATTTTATAACTAATGCTTTCATGCAGATGAAATCCTGTGCCTCTGAAAGACCAGCCAGCTACCCAGCATTGGCTAAAATAGTACTTGACGCACGCACTAGGCAGTGGAGTGGTAAAACTGTGGCTGTGAAGAGTGGGGTGACTTCCGGCTTGATTTTTATCTAGCCGGTATATAGGGGAATAATGTATCCTAATGGCCTGTTGTGGATAACCTTTTCAGAATGAACATCAAATTCTCAACTGATAGAGGGAGTGAGGACCAGGATCACCTGGGGAGCTTTGTCGAACTTCACATGCCCCAGGCATCCTAGCCCTGATTCTGGTATTTACTGCCTGAGACATAAGCTACTAGAGCGCAAGGAATTAGATCTGCAGTTGTTTGCACCCGACAGAATGCCTACCATGCAGTGTGGGCTCAATACATATTTTTATCATCATAGAATTTGGAGGGATTTGGTCTCCTCTTTGCTTGAAGTGTCCTTAGAGCTCAACCAGGGATCTTATTCAATGGCAGAAATTAGGTCCGGAGTAGTGAAATGACTTGTCCAATATCACATGTCTAACTAATGGCTCAGCATGGCAACTGAAATTGCAGGAGAATGCAGAGAGGTTAGTATAAAAATGTATATTAACCAGTGAATGTAATTGTTTTCTGAAAAGGGCAAAGCACCAGTTTTAGGAAATTGGTCAGATGGTCTGATTGAGGGAAAGAAAAGATATGCTAGGCTCACCCATCAAATGTGGGGTGTATGGGCCATGGGTCTGTCCTATCTTTAGGTTCCTGGCCTCTCCCTCCTACTGCCAACCAAGCCTTGTCACACAATCCTAAACCACAAAGTAGAGGAGATGGGCATAGTTTATTAGAAGCATCTCCTGCAGCAGGAGAAAAGGAACCAGGGTCAAATGCCAATTCAGTGCTTCAAAGAAGATTCTCAGAGAGAGGTTCATTAATCAAGAACAGTTTAGGTAAGCTTCCATTTCAAGATATGTAATCTCTATTATGAAAACTCTCACCACCATTAAAACCTCTTTTCCTGAAGCAACAGCAAAATGAATATGGCTACCGATTTTAGGTGAGAGGCTACTTACTTCTATTGTCAAGAGCCAAGAAATCATTCAGCACTGAAACAGTTACTTCTTTTTCACTGGGCAAAGGTCAACATAAAAACCGCAGCCTTGGGACTGCCCTGGTGGCACAGTGGTTAAGAATTGCCTGCCAACACAGAGGACACAGGTTCAATCCCTGGTCCGGGAAGATCCCACATGCCATGGAGGAACTAAGCCTGTACGCCACAACTACTGAGCCTGTGCTCTGAAGCCCGCGAGCCACAACTACTGAAGCCCGTGTGCCTAGAGCCCGTGCTCTGCAACAAGTGAAGTCACCGCAAAAAGCCGACACACTGCAATGAAGAGTAGCCCCCGCTCGCCACAACTAGAGAAAGGCCTGCACACAGCAACGAAGACCCAAAGCAGCCATAAATAAAGTTAAATCTTTAAAAAAAACAAAACAAAACACAGTCTCTGCTTTTAGGTTAAGTTCTTTTCAATACTTCACACTCAAAGGATTTGAAACATAAATCTGCTTGGCTTTGAGTTGCTGGAAAGCAGGGTGTTATTTAAACAAACACACCACCAAGAGTGACACTTTGCACGTGGCCACTAAGACACCACCTAGAGAAGATATTGATGAGGTGTAATCATCTTAGACTGTGCTTTGGTGCTGGAGCAGCACAGGGAACACTGATATGGAGGGGGTGCAACTTTGTCAAGCAAATGGCCCAGTCCTTTTGTTACCCTTTTGACAATAAGGGCACCTTATGAAACTGGGCTCCGTGAAGCACTTACATCATGTCTTAGGATTCTATCCATACATTCAAATGATTTAAACCAACACCAACATTGCCATATGAAATATTTTAAACGTACATCTGTAATCCTGATTAAAAAATGTCTAGGAAGGCCTGTTCTTGGCCACTGTATTTCCAAAAATATCTCTTGCATACACCAACAATTGAGCACACAATCTGTGTGATCTGTGCCTTCAACCACTTGCACCATTCTTCATCTTTGAAGCCTGCTGTTGAAGGGCATTCATCGCAAGGTCACACAGCCTCCAAAGAGGATCATTTGACAATGGCACACAAAGTCATCCACAGATGGAAGATAAGAGCCTTTGTAACTGTGTGGGGCCTGCATGGTTGCAAAACATCAATGAGACGAGAGAGGTGTTACCAGGAGAGCACGGACTCCTTTCTGATATTGAAAAATGAATACTACTGCCTTTTTTTGCCCTGAGATAACTGATTTGTGAAATCCACCAGTCAACTGAGATTTAAAAACCTTCCAATGGTAAGACTTGCAGTATATACAACATTCTATGAGCTATCCTAAGATAAATAAAATCATACCCAATCCCTCATATTTTCATCTAACTCTGGTGTTAATAGTCAAAATAATCAAATTTTGGGCTTCCCTGGTGGCGCAGTGGCTGGGAGTCCGCCTGCCGATGCAGGGGATGCAGGTTCGTGCCCCGGTCCGGGAAGATCCCACATGCCGCGGAGCGGCTGGGCCCGTGAGCCATGGCCGCTGAGCCTGCGCATCCGGAGCCTGTGCTCCGCACTGGGAGAGCCCGCAGCAGCGAGAGGCCCGCATACCACAAAAAACAAAAAAAACAAAAACAAAACAAAACAAAAAAATAATCAAATTTTAAGGAATTTTTTTCTAACCAAGTAATTTCTCAAACAAATTTGAGAATAAAAGGCTCCTCTGCCAGAATGATTTCTACAGAATGTTAAATGGAGCACTTGGATTAACATGTATCTCAGTATTTAACTGCACCCGTCCAGGCAGACCTCAGACAGAGGAAAGTGCGGAAGATTGGCAAAGAGTCTCTCTACCTCAGGATAGGCTTACATCTCACTTTCCCAAGAATTTCAGTTGTAATAAACTTTACCCAAAATTATGTTATGACAAGAGATTGTAATTCTAAGTAATGAAACTCAACATTTCCTTCTTCTATTGCCCATGGTATAATGATTTAAAGTTGGCAAGCCTTCCCTTGGTCACACAATCTATGAAATTAAAATATGGCTGTGGTTTTGGTCAAGGCCAATGAAATGTGGCAACCCTGAACAACTTATAAGAATAAAATGTTAAATTAGCAATTCCAGGGACTTCCCTGGTGACACAGTGGTTAAGAATCCGCCTGCCAATTCAGGAGACACGAGTTCAAGCCCTGCTCCGGAAGATCCCACATGCCGCGGAGCAACTACGCCCGTGCACCACAACTACTGAGCCTGCGCTCTAGAGCCCGTACTCCTCAACAAAGAGAAGCCACCGCAATGAAAAGCCCACACACAGCAACAAAGTGTAGCCCCCGCTCGCCGCAACTAGAGAAAGCCCGCGCACAGCAACAAAGACCCAAAACAGCCGCTAAATAAATAAGTAAACAAATTTATTTTTCAAAAAAATGTTTAAAAAAACAAATTAGCGAGGAGCTTCAAGATGGAGGAAGAGTAAGACGCAAAGATCACCTTCCTCCCCACAGATACACCAGAAATACATCTACACGTGGAACAACTCCTACAGAACACCTACTGAACGCTAGCAGAAGACCTCAGACCTCCCAAAAGGCAAGAAACCCCCCATGTACCTGGGTAGGGCAAAAGAAAAAAGGAAAAACAGAGACAAAAGGATAGGGACGGGACCTGCACCAGTGGGAGGGAGCTCCCTTCGCGAGCGGAGACTGCGGGTGGCAGAGAGGGAAAGCTTCAGAGCCGTGGAGGACAGCAGAGCAACAGGGGTGCAGAGGGCAAAGCGGAGAGATTCCCGCACAGAGGATCGGTGCCGACCGGCACTCACCAGCCTGAGAGGCTTGTCTGCTCACCCGCCGAGGCGGGCGGGGCTGGGAGCTGAGGCTTGGGCTTCGGTCGGATGGCAGGGAGAGGATTGGGGTTGGCGGCGTGAACACAGCCTGAAGGGGTTAGTGCACCACGGCTAGCCGGGAGGGAGTCCGGGAAAAGTCTAGAACTGCTGAAGAGGCAGGAGACTTTTTCTTCCCTCTTTGTTTCCTGGTGCGCGAGGAGAGGGGATTAAGAGCACTGCTTAAAGGAGCTCCAGAGACGGGCGCGAGCCGCGGCGATCAGCGCGGACCCCAGAGACGGGCATGAGACGCTAAGGCTGCTGCTGCCGCCACCAAGGAGCGTCTGTGCGAGCACAGGTCACTCTCCACACCCCACTTCCCGGGAGCCTGTGCAGCCCGCCACCGCCAGGGTCCCGGGATCCAGGGACAACTTCCCCGGGAGAACGCATGGCGCGCCTCAGGCTGCTGCAACGTCATGCTGCCTCTGCCGCCGCAGGCCCGCCCCGCACTCCGTGCCCCTCCCTCCCCACGGCCTGAGTGAGCCAGAGCCCTGAATCAGCGGCTCCTTTAACCCCCTCCTGTCTGGGAAGGAACAGACGCCCTCAGGCGACCTACATGCAGAGGCGGGTCTAAATCCAAAGCTGAACCCCAGGAGCTGTGCGAACAAAGAAGAGAAAGGGAAATCTCTCCCAGCAGCCTCAGGAGCAGCGGATTAAATCCCCACAATCAACTTGATGCACCCTGCATCTGTGGAATACCTGAATAGACAACGAATCATCCCAAATTGAGGAGGTAGACTTTGGGAGCAATGGTATATATATATTTTCCCCTTTTTCTCTTTTTGTGAGTGTGTAAGTGTATGCTTCTGTGTGTGATTTTGTCTGTATAGCTTTGCTTTTACCATTTGTCCTAGGGATCTCTCTTTCCGGTTTTTTCTTTTTTTTTAAATTACTTAAAAATTTTTTTTTCTTAATACTTATTTTTATTTTAATAACTTTATTTTATTTTATCTTCTTTCTTTTTTTCCTACCTTTTATTCTCAGCCATGTGGAGGACAGGCTCTTGGTGGTCCAGCCAGGTATCAGGGCTGTGCCACTGAGGTAGGAGAGCCAAGTTCAGGACACTGGTCCACAAGAGATCTCCCAGCTCCACGTAATATCAAACAGTGAAAATCTACCAGAGATCTCCATCTCAACGCCAAGACCCAGCTCCACTCAACGACCAGCAAGCTACAGCACAGGACACCCTATGCCAAACAACTAGCAAGAGAGGAACACGACCCCATCCATTAGCACAGAGGCTGCCTAAAATAATAAGGCCACAGACAACCCAAAACACACCACCAGATGTGGACCTGCCCACCAGAGAGACAAGATCCAGCCTCATCCACCAGAACACAGGCACTAGTCCCCTCCACCAGGAAGCCTACACAACCCACTAAACCAACCTTAGCCACTGGGGACAGACACCAAAAACAGTGGAAACTACGAACCTGCAACCTGCGAAAAGGAGACCCCAAACACAGTAAGTTAAGCAAAATGAGGAGACATAGAAACACACAGCAGATGAAGGAGCAAGGCAAAAACCCACCAGACCTAACAAATGAAGAGGAAATAGGCAGTCTACCCGAAAAAGAATTCAGAATAATGATAGTAAAGATGATCCAAAATCTTGGAAATAGAGCGGAGAAAATACAAGAAACGTTTAACAAGGACCTAGAAGAACTAAAGAGCAAACAAACAGAGATGAACAGCACAATAAATGAAATTAAAAATTCTCTAGAAGGGATCAATAGCAGAATAACTGAGTCAGAAGAACAGATAAGTGACCTGGAAGATAAAATAGTGGAAATAACTACTGCAGAGCAGAATAAAGAAAAAAGAATGAAAAGAACTGAGGACAGTCTCAGAGACCTCTGGGACAACATTAAACGCACCAACATTCGAATTATAGGGGCCCCCGAAGAAGAAGAGAGAAAGAAAGGGACTGAGAAAATATTTGAAGAGATTATAGTTGAAAGCTTCCCTAATATGGGAAAGGAATAGTTAATAAAGTCCAGGAAGCACAGAGAGTCCCATACAGGATCAATCCAAGGAGAAACACAAGAAGACACATATTAAACAAACTATCAAAAATTAAATAGAAAGAAAACATATTAAAAGCAGAAAGGGAAAAACAACAAGTAACACATAAAGGAATCCTCATAAGGTTAACAGCTGAACTTTCAGCAGAAACCCTACAAGCCAGAAGGGAGTGGCAGGACATATTTAAAGTGATGAAAGAGAAAAATCTACAACCAAGATTACTCTACCCAGCAAGGATCTCATTCAGATTTGACAGAGAAATTAAAAGCTTTACAGAAAAGCTAAAGCTAAGAGAATTCAGCACCACCAAACCAGCTTTACAACAAATCCTAAAAGAACTTCTCTAGGCAGGAAACACAAGAAAAGGAAAAGACCTACAATAATAAACCCAAAACAATTAAGAAAATGGTAATAGGAACATACATATCGATAATTACCTTAAGTGTAAATGGATTAAATGCTCCCACCAAAAGACACAGACTGGCTGAATGGATACAAAAACAAGACCCATATATATGCTGTCTACGAGACCCACTTCAGACCTAGGGACACATACAGACTGAAAGTGAGGGGATGGAAAAAGATATTCTATGCAAATGGAAATCAAAAGAAAGCTGGAGTAGCAATTCTCTTATCAGATAAAATAGACTTTAAAACAAAGACGATTACAAGAGACAAAGAAGGACACTACATAATGGTCAAGGGATGAATCCAAGAAGAAGATATAACAGTGTAAATATTTATGCACCCAACATAGGAGCACCTCAATACATAAGGCAAATACTAACAGCCATAAAAGGGGAAATCGACAGTAACACAATCATAGTAGGGGACTTTAACACCCCACTTTCACAAATGGACAGATCATCCAAAATGAAAATAAATAAGGAAACACAAGCTTTAAATGACACATTAAACAAGATGGACTTAATTGATATTTATAGGACATTCCATCCAAAAACAACAGAATACACATTCTTCTCAAGTACTCATGCAACATTCTCCAGGATAGATTATATCTTGGGTCACAAATCAAGCATTGGTAAATTTAAGAAAATTGAAATCATATGAGGTATCTTTTCTGACCACAACGCTATGAGACTAGGTATCAATTAAGGAAAAAAATCTGTAAGAAACACAAACATATGGAGACTAAACAACACACTACTTAATAACCAAGGGATCACTGAAGAAATCAAAGAGGAAATCAAAAAATATCTAGAAACAAATGACAATGAAAACATAACGACCCAACACCTATGGGATGCAACAAAAGCAGTTCTAAGAGGGAAGTTTATAGCTATACAAGCCTACCTTAAGAAACAAGAAACATCTCAAATAAACAACCTAACCTTACACCTAAAGCAATTAGAGAAAGAAGAACAAAAAAACCCCAAAGGTAGCAGAAGGAAAGAAATCATAAAAATCAGATCAGAAATAAATGAAAAAGAAATGAAGGAAACGATAGCAAAGATCAATAAAACTAAAAGTTGGTTCTTTGAGAAGATAAACAAAATTGATAAACCATCAGCAGACTTATCAAGAAAAAAAGGGAGAAGACTCAAATCAATAGAATTAGAAACTAAAAAGGAGAAGTAACAACTGACACTGCAGAAATACAAAGGATCATGAGAGACTATTACAAGCAACTATATGCCAATAAAATAGACAAATTCTTAGAAATACACAACCTTCCGACACTGAACCAGGAAGAAACAGAAAATATGAACAGACCATTCACAAGCACTGAAATTGAAACTGATTAAAAATCTTCCAACAAACAAAAGCCCAGGACCAGATGGCTTCACAGGCGAATTCTATCAAACATTTAGAGAAGAGCTAACACCTATCCTTCTCACACTCTTCCAAAATATAGCAGAGGGACGAACACTCCCAAACTCATTCTACGAGGCCACCATCTGATACCAAAACCAGACAAAGATGTCACAAAGAAAGAAAACTACAGATCAATATCACTGATGAACATAGATGCAAAAATCCTCAATAAAATACTAGCAAACAGGATCCAACAGCACATTAAAAGGATCATACATTATGATCAAATGGGGTTTAACCCAGGAATGCAAGGATTCTTCAATATATGCAAGTCAATCAATGTGATACACCATATTAACAAACTGAAGGAGAAAAAACATATGATCATCTCAATAGATGCAGGGAAAGCTTTTGACAAAATTCAACACCCATTTATGATAAAAAACCCTCCAGAAAGTAGGCATAGAGGGAACTTTCCTCAGCATAATAAAGGCCATATAGAACAAATCCACAGCCAACATCATCCTCAATAGTGAAAAACTGAAAGCATTTCCACTAAGATCAGGAACAAGACAACGTTGCCCACTCTCACCACTATTATTCAACATAGTTTTGGAATTTTTTAGCCGTAGCAATCAGAGAAGAAAAAGAAATAAAAGGAATCCAAATTGGATAAGAAGAAGTAAAGCTGTCACTGTTTGCAGATGACATCATACTATACATAGAGAATCCTAAAGATGCTTTAAGAAAACTACTAGAGCTAATCAATGAATCTGGTAAAGTAGCAGGATACAAAATTAATGCACAGAAATCTTTTGCATTCCTATACACTAATGATGAAAAATCTGAAAGTGAAATTAAGAAAACACTGCCATTTACCATTGCAACAAAAAGAATAAAATATCTAGGAATAAACCTACCTAAGGAGAAAAAAGACCTGCATGCAGAAAATTATAAATCACTGATGAAAGAAATTAAAGATGATACCAACAATTGGAGAGATATACCATGTACTTGGATTGGAAGAATCAACATTGTGAAAATGACTCTACTACCCAAAGCAATCTACAGATTCAATGCAATCCCTATCAAACTACCACTGGCATTTTTCACAGAACTAGAACAAAAAGATCTCACAATTTGTATGGAAACACAAAAGACCCTGAAAAGCCAAAGCAATCTTGAGAAAGAAAAACAGAGCTGGAGGAATCAGGCTCACTGACTTCAGACTATACTACAAAGCTACAGTAATCAAGACAGTGTGGTACTGGCACAAAAACAGAAATATAGATCAATGGAACAGGATAGAAAGCCCAGAGATAAACCCACACACATATGGTCACCTTATCTTTGATAAAGGAGGCAAGAGTATACAGTGGAGAAAAGACAGCCTCTTCAATAAGTGGTGCTGGGAAAACTGGACAGCTACATGTAAAACAATGCAATTAGAACACTCCCTAACACCATACACAAAAATAAACTCAAAATGGATTAATGACCTAAATGTAAGGCCAGACACCATCAAACTCTTAGAGAAAAACATAGGCAGAACACTCTATGACATAAATCACAGCAAGATCCTTTTTGACCCACCTCCTAGAGAAATGGAAATGAAAACAAAAATAAACAAATGGGCCCTAATGAAACTTAAAAAGTTTTTGCATAGCAAAGGACACCATAAACAAGACAACCCTCAGAATGGAAGAAAATATTTGCAAATGAAGCAACTGACAAAGGATTAATTTCCAAAATTTACAAGCAGCTCATGCAGCTCAATAACAAAAAGTCAAACAACCCAATCCAAAAATGGGCAGAAGACCTAAATAGACATTTCTCCAAAGAAGATATACAGATTGCCAACAAACACATGAAAGAATGCTCAACATCATTAATCATTAGAGAAATGCAAATCAAAACTACAATGAGATATCAACTCACACCGGTCAGAATGGCCATCATCAAAAAATCTACAAACAATAAATGCTGGAGAGGGTGTGGAGAAAAGGGAACACTCTTGCACTGTTGGTGGGAATGTCAATTGATACAGCCACTATGGGGAACAGTATGGAGGTTCCTTAAAAAACTAAAAATAAAACTACCATACGACTCAGCATTCCCACTACTGGGCATATACCCTGAGTAAACCATAATTCAAAAAGAGTCATGTACCAAAATGTTCATTGCAGCTCTATTTACAATAGCCAGGATATGGAAGGAACCTAAGTGTCCATCAACAGATGAACAGATCAAGAAGATGTGGCACATATATACAATGCAATATTACTTAGCCTTAAAAAAGGAACAAAACTGAGTTATCTGTAGTGAGGTGGATGGACCTAGAGACTGTCATACAGAGTGAAGTAAGTCAGAAAGAGAAAAACAAATACCGCATGCTAACACATATATATGGAATCTAAAAAAAAAAAAAAGAGAGAAAATGGTCAGAAGAACCTAGGGGCAAGACGGGAATAAAGATGCAGACCTACTAGAGAATGGATTTGAGGATACGGGGAGGGGTAAGCTGGGAAAACGTGAGAGAGTGGCACGGACGTATATACACTACCAAGCGTAAAATAGATAGCTAGTGGGAAGCAGCCACATAGCACAGGGAGATCAGCTCGGTGCTTTGTGACCACCTAGAGGGGTGGGATAGGGAGGGTGGGAGGGAGGGAGATGCAAGAGCGAAGAGATATGGGGATATATGTATGTGTATAACTGATTCACTGTTATAAAGCAGAAACTGACACATCATTGTAAAGCAATTATAGTCTAATAAAGATGTTAAAAAAATTAGCAATTCCACTTCAATTAATTTATCTTAAGAAAATAAAGATGTGAGCAAAGATTAATGTACAAGGATATTCATAACAGTATTTGTTTTATAGGAAAAATTGAGAACAATTTTAATGCTCAGTAACATAACACTAAATACAGTAAGTGCCAATGTGCACTCCCATGTCCAATCACATAAGTTATTTCACATGTCTGGTGTACATTTTCACGTGCGTGCATCCTCTACAAGTGGTTATGCTTTTGTGTACTTTACTGTACAGTATTGTATAGAGTACAGTATCTTTATGTCAAGCCCAGGATGTCTGGAGTCAAGCAAAAAAGCAACGGTGATGTAGCTGGTACTACTGTACTTTACAAGGTATACTGTACTGTAAGATTAAAAATGTTTTCTTTATTTTTTATGTTTGTTTTTTATGTATTATTTGTGTGAAAAGTATTATAAACCTATTACAGTACAGACTGTATAGCCGAATGTGTTAGTTGGGTACCTAGGCTAATTTTGTTGGGCTTAACGAGCAAATTGGACTTACGAACGTGCTCTCGGAACGGAACTCATTCGTATGTAGGGGACTTACTGTAGATGATGGTATAGCCATTAAAAATGATGATCAAAATGTAATAGTATTGGGCTTCCCTGGTGGCGCAGTGGTTGAGAGTCTGCCTGCCGATGCAGGGGACATGTGTTCATGCCCCGGTCTGGGAAGATCCCACATGCCGCGGGGCGGCTGGGCCCGTGATCTATGCCCGCTGAGCCTGTGCGTCGGGAGCCTGTGCTCCACAACAAGAGAGGCCACAGCAGTGAGAGGCCCGTGTACCGCAAAAAAAAAAAAAAAAAAAAAAAAAAAAAATGTAATAGTATTACCTTAAATATTAAATAATGGGGAAAGTTATAAAATACTAAAGACAGATAAGCTAATTTTTATGGGAAAATGTACCTATATACATAAATAGTCCAGAAGAATATGCGGTATAATTATGGCTTATTTTAACATTCTTCCTTCTTTCTAAATTTTCTGGAATAAATATATGAAGACTTGTATAACTTTATTATTAAAAACACATTTTATTTAAAAAAATAATAAAAGTATCAGAGACCAAAAATGCTACTGGCCAAATGTTTGTCATTGATACCTGCAGCCCCTCCTTTCTACTTGAAAAGTCAGGATAGGCTAACTGATGAAACAGATAAACCCTAAAGCTTGGCAGCTCTCTTAGGCAGCTCTTCTCTGAGCAGTGACTTAGGAACCAAGGCTCTTTCAATCTACAGGCTTCACTAAATCCTTTGCATTAGAAGAGAGAATATTTAGGGTTACACAGGTTTTCTTAGACAAGCCCAGATGGAACTCACAATATCACCCAATTCCACTGGCCATACCTCGGTCATAATGCCATGTCTAACTACAAGGAAGACTGAGAAACAACTAGTTACATGAGTAGGAGGAAAAAGAGAATAACTTGGTCATCAACTAGCCAGTTGCAGCTATACTAGCATAACCAATACCAGGACAACTTCACATGGAAACTGTACTTGTTACATAGAGGTGGGAGTGAGGCATCCTTCCAAGAACTAGAAAATGAGAAAATGAAAATTAACCTAGCTAAAGCCAACCCCAGTACATAAAAGTGTATCCAATTCCTACCTTTTTGAGCAATGAACAGGAGAGAATCAAATGGATTTTGCAAAAGAGGGCAGGCATTCTCACCTATACTCTGTGCTCCAGGGCTTATTTTTTCAACCACCAACCCATGACCACGTTGCCAGAACATAAGGGTTTCACACTATCCATGACTGTAACCCAACAGATGATAGATAGGCTAAAGATAGACCAGCATTATGCTTATTTTGATAGACCCAGAATGAATTGGGCTCATAGGGTCCAGTCTTCAGAAACATGACTGTACCAATAGATCTGAAATTGTAGCACAATCAGACATTAATGTAGTCAAATATTTTAACCCAAAATCTAACAATATGAAACACTCTGTCTAAAGAAAGAATGTATTGATAGATATTATCTTCAGAGAATTTAGTAAAAGAGCTAAGAGTAAGAATTTCGCAGTTTATTCATCAACTTCAGTAACAGACATTAAATCATAATTTTAGCGAATATTCATTGAACTCTGTGGCTCTCAGGCTTCTAAATATTTCACACACATTGTATCACCTAATTCTGTAACAACTCTGTGAAATAACTTCTGTCATCATACCCTTTCAATAGAGGAAGAAACAAATGGTTAGGGAGTGTAAGTGACCTGCTTAAGTTTTCAGTTTGTGTCAGAGTCAGGAGTGAACCAAAGGTTTCTGATACCAGGAGCTGAGAGTCAGTTCACTCACAGAATCACATGGGACATGAAAATCATGGTCACCCAAGAGGTGTACCCTGTGGCAGAGCAGAAATAATTCATCATGTTCCACCTTGGCCTGGATGAAATATTTCCCCAACCGATTGTTTCTAAACTTGGCTGGTGTCACCGGGGAGCTTATAAAAAATACAGTTCCCAAACCCTATCCCAGCCATTACTAAATGAAAATCTCTACAAGCAGGGCTCGAGGATCCATACTCTTACAAAGCTCCTATGGTGATTCTGATGTGCAATTACATTTGGGAATTAATACTCCAGAATTTCCCTCCCTTGGCTCTGATTCACACATTTGAAAGATTCTATTTAAAAATTCAGCCATGTTGGGCTTCCCTGGTGGCACAGTGGTTGAGAGTCCGCCTGCCAATGCAGGGGACACGGGTTCGTGCCCCAGTCCGGGAAGATCCCACATGCCGCGGAGCAGCTAGGCCCGTAAGCCATGGCCGCTGGGCCTGCACGTCCGGAGCCTGTGCTCCGCAATGGGAGAGGCCACAACAGTGAGAGGCCAGCGTACCGCAAAAAAAAAAAAAAATTCAGCCATGTTGACAATGGGACACATATCCTAGATGGTGTGCATAAAATTCCACTCACAGGAAAATTTATACTCTTTTGTAAATTAATAAGTTAGCTTTCAGTTTTATAGATGAGTCTTTTAGAAACTTGATCGACATAAGGAGAGCCCCCCGCCCCAAATCTGTTCATTTCACTTTGTGGTTTGGTTGGGTGAACAAGAGTTCTGGTTTGCCTAGATATTTTCTAGTTTTCACAATGAAAGTCTCACTTCCCAGGAGATTCCTCTGGTCAAACTGGTATGATTGGTAGGGTGACCACCGCATCCCAGTTTGCCCGAGACTGCCCCATGCTTTAAAATTGAAGGTCCCATGTTCTGGGAACCCCCTGAGTCCCAGGCGAACTGCACTGGCTGGTCACCCCTACTTGTTCACAAATCATTGCTTCCCTATAAGACTCCCTCTGCATAGTCTGATAACCTCAGACAAATTCTCTACTTTACGTTTTACTAAAATATCCCATCCCAAGACTCAATGATATCCAGAGTTTCAGGAAATAAGGATTTCACCCCTATGGAGGCCTCATATATAGCAAAACATACAGCTTATAGGCCACAGTGGGGACTTATTCAGAGAAAAGAAAATCATCATGTAGGATTTCTCAAAATTGGAATGCTCTGTAATTTCCTCTCATCCTTTCATAAATAGGATTGAAAAAGCAAACAAAGGTGTGTTGCTATTTAGTTCCAAACACTGATGGGAAGGAATCCAAGGGTCACACCAGATATGTGATCATGGAAACTCCAAGGTCTCTGGAGTCTGCAGAAAAAACTTTGATGTCACCAAGTGTTCCCGATCAAAGAAGAGCCCCAGTGCCTCCCTCCTTGACCGAATGTCTCTCTGATGTGGGGTTCGGACTTCATTACTCATCTCTCACACTGGTTGTGTTTCAAGTGAGTGACCCAAGTGAATGAGTTTGCCTAATTAGATTTCCACTTTGTTTCTGAGACCTTTTCTTCATGCAACAATTGGTGAGTACTGGGTCAGTCATTTATAAATTAACACATCTGAATATTCATAAACAGCATCTGCTTTAGTGTTCCCAAACTCTGCTTCATGAATAATTCACGTCTGACAGCAACCTGTGTTATTCAATTTATTTAAAGACTACAACCAATACAGCATGCCGCTCTAAAACACAGCAACCAGTCCTTTAACTGGAGTGTGCTTTACAATTTCTTTCCAGTTATTTCTCCATCACACTGAACCACAAATATAGGGTAATTACTAATAATTCTATCTCCATTTGCATGTCACCACAATCAACATATTGATTGCTTTTTGATTATAATAAATGGTTGGTTAAATTGAAGGTTTGCGATTAAGAATGTTAAGTTCTGATATTTATTTAATTCAGCTGCACCAATTTAGGTTCTACACGGTAATTTCATAAAAAGCTTTTGAGAATCAAAGTAGTTATTTGAATCAAGTTATAAAGAAAACCCAGTTTCCCCAGGAGAATCTGGCATTTGAATAAATTACACCAACTAGGGGTTTGGTTTTCCCTCTTGGAGCATACAAATCATTCCAGCATTATGCTTATTTTGATATGTAAATAGAATGGAGGAAAACTTAGGGAATTTCTTAGGTTAATTTCTTATTTTAGGATTTAAAGAAATAAGCTCCAGAGAAAGACTAAATAAAGACTAAATGAAACTTTGCTCTAGGCATAAATAAGGTCTTAAACTGGCTGGGTAAAGACAAAACAAGAATTATAGGAGAAATATGATAGGATAGTCACTTTGGTAGAGAATTTGAGAGATTATCAAGATTTGGGCTTACAGCCAGGAACCTCATTTCAAAGGAATGAAAATCCACTATATTTTAGAGTCCCTTAGGAGGAGACACCAAATTTTTACATAAACTCAGTTTTGTGATTAACAAAAATCAGCCCAAACTAGAATGATCAGTGTTAGGAAATTCTTACTGACATCATTCAGAGTGCACTGTCATCTCATTTCCTCTTATTCTCTTTGAATGGCCATATTTCAATACCTTCCTCATTTAAGAAACGTAAGTTCTGATGAGGACTGTGGCTCTCCCTCCACTAATGAGGGACATGATGAAGTTATACAGGATCAGCTTTCATACTTTCTTAATTTAAAGACATATATGTTTCATATTGTCATGTTTCTGAAACCAAGATGTATGATTAATATATTCTTTCCTCCTCCTCCCTAAAAAAAGCTGTTATTAATTGCATAATCTCACAATTCATACTGTCTCAGACTGAAACCATGATACTATCATTGCTCGTGGGCTCATGTAGACTAGAGTTTTCTTGGAAGTATTAATCAACCTGGACCACGCCTGACTTTTTACAGAAACCCAACTCTTTCCTATTCGTAAAGCCACTATGGGAACTAAGGCTTCCAGATACCCTACCTTCAGTTCATCACGGTTTACTTCCACGTCAGCATTGGACACCACTCAAGATGAAACTTCTTTGTCATCTCTCAACTCTTAAACTGTCTTCCCCAGACTACTTTTTTCCCCTTTCTCCTGCCCCAATCACTGCTTTTCCTCTCCCTCCTAAATCTGCCCATTGTGCTCTTGGGAAACCCTATTTCCTATATACGAACTCCACTGGGTTTTCAACATCACAAAGCTCTCCTTGCCTAAACTGAAACCCAGACCTTCCCAAAGGAAACTGCTTGCCCTGTCACCCTCCGAATAGTTGCTTCTCACTCTTCCACGCATGATGTACCCTGAGGTCAAGAGATTAGCTTGACAGCATCTTCCCTAAATAATGATGCATTCAGGCCATTATTTTTCCATCCTCTTTTAAGGACCATAACCTGGTTTTACTGTCCCTGCTTCCTCATCTCTCTTATCTGTTAACCTCCTCATTATGTTCCATCATTCATTATGAACCTTGACTTCTCATTCCCTCTTTCCCCCAGTGTATCATCACTGATGGTTGCTTCAACATCCATGTGAAAGACCCATTCAACACTTCAGTGTCTTGTTTCTTTACCTATTCAACTCCAAATACCATCACCTTCACCTACTTCAGTTTATACATTTTAGACCTCACCACCTCCTAAAATGATTCCACCTCTAAAATTTTCAAACATTCCATTAACTGCATAATCTCCTATCCTCACGTTTCTCCCACTCTGTCCCCCTGTCCTTGTCGTTCTTGTTTCTTCATCCTCTCTGCACTTTCTTTTCTATCTAATCTAGAGCCTACAGTCCATCACTTCTACCACTCTCTATCCAGTTTCCTCCACTACCTCCCTCTTTTGTGCTTCCATCACACATGCCCGGCAAAACGCCAACCCTGGAGAAGCCAACCTCATGCCTTCTGTGCTCCACACCTAGTCTGTGGGTGCTGATGGGAAAAAAAAAACTCAACTCTACAAACACATATAGTCAAATCACTCTGAACTCCTGGACTCCAGCCCGGTCCTCAGTGGCTGCCTGACAATCCTATTGTCTGGGTAGCTTTACTCTCACTCTCTACAGAAATCATTTCAAACTCCTCCACCCTTATCTTTACCTATAGCCCATCACTCCTCACTCTCTATTGGAGACTTCACCTCAAGGAAAATAGAAGCCATCATTTGGGAGCTCCCTCAACTTTCTGCTACCTAATGTACAAATTTCCTAGTGTCTCTACCTTTTCTTCCTTCTTTTCCCCATCGTCAAAATGGGAAAGATGTACTGCCTCTTATTTAAATCTGTTCTCTCTACCTGTAATCTGATCTCATTTGGTTCTACTGTCTCTCAATATTGTATCTTTACTCTTGCTCTCACACTAGCTCCTTCCTGGAAGAATTTAAACAGGTCCTCATCTTTAAAAAAATGAACCCGCTCTGAACTCCATATCTACCCAGACTTATTTTCTCCCTTTCACAGACAAGACTCTACACAGAGGTGCCTGCACTCAATATGTCCTCATCCTCACCTGTCATTCGTCACTTGGGTACTGCAGTCTTGGCTTCTCATGCCACTGAAGTGACTCTCACTAAGATCTCCAATCCCTGTTGTTAAACATTTGACCTCTGTAGTGTTTGCCCATATTAACCATGTCACTGTTTTGAAGCTCTGTTTCCTAGAATTCTATGAAGCCATGTTCTCTTCGTGCCCATCCTGCTTCTCTGACCACTTCTCAGTCTTTTTCTCTAGACACCTCTTCCTCTGCTCATCCTTGAATGTAAGTGACCCTCAGGGTTCTGTTTTGGCTCTATTCTCTTCTCTTCTGGATGACCTTCATCACTTCTGTGCCTTCAATTATCATCCATATTGTGTCAGTTCAGGTTTTCCAAAAAGCATTCACCAAGATGTGATAAGATGTGCAAGAGATTTATTGGGGGAACATCTGTAAAGGATACAGGGAAGGGAGAAGAAATAGTCTGGGAAAACATTTAGATCATGACGTCATTCTGACACCTTTGGAAGAAGAGGGAGAAGGAAGGAAGATCGGTAGGAAGAGTCTCAGACTGCCAGCCAGTTCTCAGAAAGTTCTAGTCAGTTCTATGGAGAATCCTGGAACCAAAGTCACCTGTTAAGTAGTCCTGTGGCTGGCTGGGAAGTGTGGCCTTGGTGTGAACACAGTACAGGATCCAGAGCAGGCTGAGCTGGGTCTGTCAGTCAACTATGCTTCTCATAGCGGTTTCTCTTGAAGGAGGTCTGAGCAATGCACTTTCTGGTTACCACACATACCAATAAATTTCAACCTTGGCAGGGCATGAGAACCCTGATGGAGCTCTTTAAAAACATATGCATCTACATCCTGCTTCCTGAAATTTTTGATTTAGTTAGTCTTCATTGAGGTCAGACATCTTATTGCAAGAAGCCCCCCAGCAATTCTGATTCTTAGCCAAGTTTGGGAACAATGATCTTTATGTTGATTACTCGAACTGTTCTATTTAGTCTAGATCTCCATCCTTAGGTCTAGACACATATAATCAACTGCCTACTGGGTCTTTCCATTTGGATGTCCCATATTAAGATCAATAAAATCTGCCCAAATCCTGTTGCTTCTCCCCTATTTCAGGGACTGCCAATACCTTTCACCTCTCAGTGGTCCAAATCAGAAACTATGGCATCCTCATTGACTCCCCTCTCCCTCATTCCTCACAGGCACTTAGTGACCAAGTCCTGTTGATTCTGCCTTCTTGATATTTTCTGAATCTCTCTCTCTTCCCCAGTGCCACTAGGTTAGTTCAAGCTCTCACTCTTACCTCCATTCTTAACCCCTCTATCTCATTCTTCACACAACAGCTAGGTTACCCTTCCATAACACACATCTGATAATGTCATCCTGTTGTCTCCTCATGGCTCTCAAGACAAAGTCAAGAATCCTTTATATATTACACTAGGCTCTACACATTTGGACCCCTGTGTATCTGCCCTGTTTTATCTCTTGTTGTCATCCTCCCTCCTGCTGAGCTACTTGCAGTTCTGGGAGATCTCCAGGCCTCTGTATCAGCTGCAACCTCTTCCTGGAATACCTGTCCACTTTTTTCCTTGCTAATCTCTAGTCTCTCAACTAGTCTCTCAAGGCTCCATTTGAATTCACTTACTTTGTAAGCCTTCCTTAAGATCAATGTCTCTTTCTAACTCCTCCAAGACTGGGTTAGATGTCCTTGCACTCCCCCCGCAAAGCATCCTATCATTGCATGTTTCGCAATGATGAATGTGGTCCTTGAAGCTACGGATGTGCCTTCTTCACTATAATATTCCCAGCAATTAGCACAGTGCTTAGCATAATGTAGGCACTCAATAAATATTCATGTTATGAATGAATGAATGAATGAATGAGTGAGTGATGCTGTGGCCTCTGTACTAGACACTGAAGTTCTAAGCTATGCACCGTGAGGTCTATAAGCAGAAGAAAGAGCATGGGCTTTGAAGTCCAGCATGGCCTCCTTCTGCATAAACCTGGGCAAATACTTAACCTCTTTGACCTTCTGTCTTCTCATCTGTAAACTGAAGACTTTCCCTCTGGATTGCTGTAGTGACTAAATGAATTGTTAATTAACACATGGTGCCTGTCATATGGAAGGTGCACCCCAAAATTCTAGTTTCTTGATTCTCCTCACTTTCACAATATCTCAGTTTAACTCTTTATCCAGTCGAATCCAATATGCCTTCTTCATTCTTTTCCCATTAGAGCTGTTTCCTTCCTGTATATCAGACCATCTTCCCACAACTCATCTACATAGCCAACTTCCTCTTTTCTCTGATCTCTTCCATGAGCTGATTCCTGCAGCTCATTGCTGAAGCAGACACCGCTAATGGCTTTTACAGAAACTGTGGCGCGAGGCACAGCAGCAGATCCATAAGTTACTGCACATTCATGTGAGCAAAAGATAGGGCTTGAATTCCCAGGTGGGAAATGATAAATATAATCGCTGAAGTGGATACCATTAATGGTTTCTGCAGAAATTGTACTGTCAGATCCTTCATCATATGGACACTTGAACTCCCAAAAGCAACCAGGAAAATCAATTCTGGTGTATCAGAAGTTCTTAGCCAAATTTTGGGCATTAAAACATAATCTCACGTAAGTATTTGATGGGGACAAAGCAAAAGCTGTATAACAAATCCTTCTCACCCAGATGTTCTTAAAAAAACTGACTTAGGACTCCTGTCCTACATAGATTAATTAAGTAACTAATTAAATTTTCCAGTAGTTACTGAATGTCTTGTGTGCACCAGGCACTGTGACTGATCTGAGAACAAGGACAGTTTGGAACTGGAAGCAGTTTAGCACGGTAGTTAACAGCTTGGCTCCAGTTCCTGTCTGCTCCAACTCAAATATAGGCTCCATCACTCACTACTCGTGTGACCTTGATCAGTTACCTGCTCTGTGCCTCAGTTTTCTTGTCTGTGAATTGGGCATAATGGTAGTACCTTCCTGATAAGATTACAAGGAACAAACGAGTTAATACATGTTAGGTGTTACTTAGAACTGTGCTTACCACAGTATACACTTAAATATATTAACCATAATTATTGTGGGAACATAGAGGAGGGCATCCACCCCAGGCCTGGAGACCAAGACAGGCTTCCTGGAGGAAATGATGTCTAAACTGAGACTAGAAGGATGAGTATAGGTGAAGGAAAGAGTGTTTTAGACAGCAGAAACAGAATGTACAAAGCCCCACATCCCGGTGACTCTGATCCAAGGTAGAAAACTGTTAGTTGAGAGTTGCTGGTTGTAGTGTATGTGTGTGTGTGTGTGTGTGTGTGTAAGTAGTGATAAAATAATGATAAAAGTAAGCAGGGGTGCCACATGTCTTCCATTTGTCCCTTCACATTACAATCTTCTCCACCCTGCTCGAGGCTGACTTCTATGGACCATTTCCGTGGCTCCTTTGCTTACTGGCTTCCAGTTGTATTTGGTCAGTGAGAAGGCTGAAAGGCCATCTGATGGAGGAAGGAAAGTAAGGGTGGGATATCACTCCCCTGGCTCCCTTCCTGTAGGGTCTCAGTGAGCCACAGCTCCTTTCAATCAGCCTCATCACCCAACAACCGTCCCCAGGCATGGGGAAAGAACCCCCCAGGAAAACATCAAGGAGAAGGAGATCACCAAGTCTGATATCCTTTGGATTCCTAAATATTTCTAACACCACTGGATGTTTCCCACCCTATCCCAAGTGTCAGCCCTGAGGAGAAAGGTCTCTATCTTTCTCTTTGTATACCTCTTCTATTTCTTAAAATCTCCTAGGGTCAAAAAGTGTGAATTTCAATAAACAGAATGAAAAGACAACCTACAAACTGGGAGAAAATATTTGCAAACTGTGTGACCCACAAGGGGTTAATTTCCAAAATATACAAACAGTTCATAAAACTCAATATCAAAAAAACAAACAACCCAGGAGTTCCCTGGCTGCCTAGTGGTTAGGATTCGGTGCTTTCACTACCATGGCCCAGGTTCAATCCCTGGTCGGGGAACTGAAATCCCACAAGCCTCGCAGCGAGGCCAAAAGAAGAAAACAACCCATTCAAAAAATGGGCAGAAGATCTAAATAGACATTTCTCCAAAGAAGATCTACAGATGGCCAAAAGGCACATGAAAAGGCATTCAACGTCGCTAATTATTAGAAAAATGCAAACCAAAACTACAATGAGGTATAACCTCACACTGGTCAGAATGACTATCAAAAAGTTTACAAGTTATAAATGTTGGAGGGACTTCCCTGGTGGCGCAGTGGTTAAGAGTCCGCCTTCCAATGCAGGGGACGGGTTTGAGCCCTGGTCCGGGAAGATACCACATGCCGCAGAGCAGCTAAGCCCATGCGCCACAACTACTGAGCCTGCACTCCAGAGCCCGCGAGCCACAACTATTGAAGCCTGTGCGCCTAGAGCCTGTGCTCTACAACAAGAGAAGCCACCGCAATGAGAAGCCCGCACAGCACAATGAAGACCCAGCACAGCCATAAATAAATAAATAAATAGATAGATAGATTTTAATAAATAAATAAATAAATGCTGGAGAGGGTGTGGGGAAAAGGGAACCCTCCTACACTGTTGGTGGGAACGTAAATTGGTGCAGCCATTATGGAAAACAGTAGGGCAGTTCCTTACAAAACTAAAAACAGAGCTACCATATGATTCAGCGACCCTGCTCCTGGGCATATATCTGGAAAAGATGAAAACTCTAATTGAAAAAGATACATGCACCCCAATATTCATAGCAGCACTATTTACAACAGCCAAGACATGGAAGCAACCTAAATGTCCATCAACAAACAGATGGATAAAGAAGATGTGGTATATATATTACAATGGAATATTAGTCATAAAAAAGAATGAAATATTGGTATTTGCAGCAACATGGATGGACCTAGAGAATATCATATTAAGTGAAGTAAGTCAGCCAGAGAAAGACAAATATTATATGACATCACTTATATGTAGAATCTAAAAATTACGAATGAATTTATTTACAAAACAGAAACAGACTCAGAGATATAGAAAACAAACTTATGGTTACCAAAGGGGAAAGGAAGGGGAGGGATAAATTAAGAGTATGGGATTAACAGATACGTATTACTATATATAAAATAGATAAACAACAGGATTTACTGTATAGGACAGGGAACTATATTCAATATCTTACAATTACTTATAATGGAAGAGAATATATATATATATGTATATATATGAATCACTTTGCCCTACACCTGAAGCTAACACAATATTTTAAATCAGCTCTACTTCAATTAAAAAGAAAAGATGTGGATTTCAACTTTTTCTTTTCTTTTTTAAAAATTGAGGTAAAATTGGTAAACACATTAATTTGAAGTGTACAACTCAATAATTCAATATTTGTGTACACTACAAAGTGAGCACCACAATAAGTCTAGTTACCATCTGTCACCATACAATTGACCTCCTTAGCTCTTTTTACCCACCACCCCACTAACCTCCTTCTTCTCTGATAACCTCCAATCTGTTCTCTGTATCTAAGAGTCTTGTTTTTGTTGTTTTGTTTGTTCATTTGTTTTGTTTTTTAGATTCCACATATAAGTGAAATCATAAGGTATTAGTCTTACTCTGACTGATTTATTTCATTTAGCATAATACCCTCAAGGTCCATCCATGTTGTCACAAATGGCAAGATTTCTTTCTTTTTTATGGTTGAGTAGTATTCTATTATGTGTGTATACCACATCTTGTTCATCTATTCATCTATCAATGGACACTTGAGTTGTTTCCATGTCTTGGCTACTGTAAATAATGCTGTGATGAACACAGGGGTACGTATATCTTTTCAAATTAGTGTTTTTATTTTCCTCAGATAAATACCCAGAAATGGAATAGCTGGATCATATGGTAGTTCTATTTTTAATTATTTGAGGAACCTCCATACTGTTCTCCACAGTGGCTGCACCCATTTACATTCCCACCAACAGTACACGAGGGTTCCCTTTTCTCCACACCCTCACCAACACTAGTTATTTCTTGTCTTTTTGATAACAGCCATTCTGACAGGTGTGAGATAATATCTCCTTGTGGTTCAATTCTTTACTTTCTCTATGTTATGTCCTCCCTGTTTGTTGGGGCAGATGGCTACATAGTCCGACCATTTGATGGAAGTGGTGTCTACTTTATGCCGTGATATCAACCTCTATATACTGAATGCCTCAAGAGTGGCTCTGGAAATGAGATCCATAAGATAACTTGGCCCCAGGGATTACCTAGGGCAAAAATACATTTGTTTAACATGCTCAAGATATTTCACCTATTATGTGAAGATTTACAATAATGTATATATAGTACATTACACAATTCTTGGACATAGTAAGCATTTATTATATAGTAGCAATTATTATTTTGTAAGTTAGAGATGATGCAGTGATGTGGTTATTATTAATTCTTAGGCAGTGAATCTGAAGGGCTCTCTCTATTGCAACCAAGTGACTACATACCCACTTGCATAGTCTTTCTTCTTTTTTTTTTATAAATTTATTTATTTTATTTATTTATTTTGGCTGTGTTGGGTCTTTGTTGTTGCGTGCGGGCTTTCTCTAGTTGCGGCGAGCGGGGGCTACTCTTCGTTGTGGTGCGTGGGCTTCTCATTGTGGTAGCTTCTCTTTGTTGTGGAGCATGGGCTCTAGGCGCTCAGCCTTCAGTATTTGCAGCAAGGGGGCTCAGTAGTTGTGGCTCGCAGGCTGTAGAATGCAGGCTCAGTAGTTGTGGCACACAGGCTTAGTTGCTCCGAGGCATGTGGGATTTTCCTGGACCAGGGCTCAAACCTGTGTCCCCTGCATTGGCAGGCAGATTCTTAACCATAGCACCACCAGAGAAGTCCCAGCCTTTCTTCTTTTGGCCAATTTTTTTTTTCATTTTATGATTTTTAACCCTGCATCTGTGTTCTTCTGTGTGGAACTGTGATAGAAAGCGTTGTCTCAATCCTGTTATCACTTGCCATGCAAATTTGCTGGCTTTTCTGCTTCCCAACACCACTCTGCTCTGCCTTGGGAAGCACATCTCCAAGTAGGAACGGGCAGCCACCACAGCGGTCCCTGATTCTAGCCCTGCAAATCTCTTGTCCGTACTACTTTCTCAAAGCCACTGGGAACAGAAACGATTGCCAGGTGTGAAAGCTGCTGACACTAGTCCTGGCCGCTAGGGGCACTCTGGTCTCTCTAGTCACCAGAGGTGGAAGTGGTCAGGTAGAGATCATAGGAATGGGCTTTTCTGCATGAAAACAAGTTCTTGACCTAATGTAAATAGATAAGCCCCAGACTGGTTTTGTTTGCACAGTTCCGAGGGTTTATAGGAACCTGATCTTTCTTTTTGGTGTTATCTCACTTGGCTGGTAGACCAAGATGCATGAACTTTCACCTTAGGACAGTTTGGGGATGGCACTGAGGTAAGACAGGGTGGTTTTATAAATCTTTTCTAGAATCCTCCAATCTTCTTTCTCTGTTTGGGCCCCCAGCCCATTCTGTGTAGCCTTGAGGTGCACTGCACACCTCCTATGTAGCAGCCCTGTTCTCTGGAGGAGGAGTGTATTCTACTTGGTCTCTGGCTCTTCAGTTTCATCTTCTGGACATTATGTGGGCTTCTAGGCACTGGAAATCCTGCCTTAACTCATGATCTACTTCTCTTAATCCTGTTAGTTTTGTCTGACCTAAATCATTAGCTGGTTGTTAGACCTGGTTCTGTCTCTAATTCAATTCAGTGTCTCTCAAATCATGGTATGGAGACCACAGACATCAAAGCCACTTGGTATGTTTGTTAAGAATGACAATGTCCCTCACCTAACACACACACACACACACACACACACACACACACACACACACATCCTTAGACATTAGGTACAAAAATTTAGCAAATCAAATCCAAGTAATACACCAAGACCAAGTGGGATTTATTCGAGGTATGCAAGGTAGGTTCAAGATTCAAAAATCAATCAGTGTAATCCACCATATCAACATGCTAAAGAAAAAAATATTATCATATCAATTGAAACAGAAAAAAAGTTTGATGAAATTCAACACTCATTCATGATAAAAAAAAAAAACAATCTCTCAGTATATTAGGAATAAAGGGCAATTTCTCAGCCTCATGGAAAGTATTTACAAAAACACCTAGGGACTTCCCTGGTGGCACAGTAGTTAAGAATCCTCCTGCCAATGCAGGGGACACAGGTTCGATCCCTGGTCCGGGAAGATCCCACATGCCGTGGAGCAACTAAGCCCATGAGCCACAACTACTGAGCCTGTGCTCTAGTGCCCAGGAGCCACAACTATTGAGCCCATGTCCCACAACTACTGAAGCCTGTGCGCCTAGAGCCCGAGCTCCGCAACAAGAGAAGCCCCACAATGAGAAGCCCGCGCACCATAACAAAGAGTAGCCCCCGCTCACCGCAACTAGAGAAAGCCCACGCGCAGCAACGAAGACCCAACGCAGCCAAAGATAATTAATTAATTTTAAAAAAACCTATAGCTAAAATTACATTTAATAGTGAAAGGCTGCGTGCATTCACAAGAAGATTGAGAACAAGGCAAAGATGTCTGCTCCTACTTCTCTTATTCAACATAGTATTGGAAGTTTTAGCCAGTGCAGCAAGGCAAAGCAAGAAAATAAAAAGCATCCAAATTGGAAAGGAATAAATAAAACTGTCTCCATTTACATGGTTGTCTACACAGAAAATCCCAAGAAATTTTTTTTAAATCTCCTAGAATTAATAAGTGAGGTCATCAAGATCTCAGGATAGAAGAAAATCATACAAAGATCAATAGTATTTCTATACACTAGCAATAAACACATGGACACAAATTAAAAATATAACACCATTTATAATTTTTCAAAAACCAATGAAATACTTAGATATAAAACTAAAAAAACATGTACAGAACTCGCATGCTAAAAACTACAAAATGCTGATTAAAGAATTCAAAGAAGATCTAAATTAATGAAGAGACATACAATCAATATATTCAGGGATTGGAAGACTCAACATATTATGTCAATTGTCCCCAAATCGATATACACGTTTAATGCAATTCCATTCAAAAATCTCAGCAACATTTTTGTAAATATAAAAAAGATTATTCTAAAATTTATGTGAAAAGGCAAAGGAACTAGTATAGCTAAAACGTTTTTTAAAAAGAATGGTGGGAGGAATCCGTCCACCCAATTTCCAGACTTATTATATGGCAACAGTAATCAAAACTGTGTGGTATTAGCGGAAGAACAGACGCATAGATCAATGTGTGACCAGAACTGAGAATCCAGAAAGAGAGCCACACAAGTATGCTCAACAAATTTTTGACAAAGGTGCAAGGGCAATTCAATGAACACAGCCTTTTCAACAAATAGTGCTGGAGCAACTGACATCCACAGACAAAGAAAATCAACTCAACTTCAACCTCACACTTAATATAAAAAATTAACTCAAATTGGATCATAGACTTAAATGTGAAATATAAAACCTTGAGGAAAAAAAGGAGACAATCTTCACAATCTAGGGCTAGGCAAAGAATTCTTAGACTTGACACCAAAAGCATGATCCATCAAAGGAAAAACTGATAAACCTCATCAAAATTAAAAACTTTTGCTCTCTGAAAGATCTTGTTAAGGTGATGAAAAGATGAGCAACAGCTCAGGAGAAAACATTTGCAGACCTGATCAATGACGAGTACCTAGAATATATAAAGAACTCTAAAAACTCAACAGTAAAAAACCCCCAAACAATCCAATTAGAAATCGGGCAAAAGACATGAAGAGGCATTTCACTGAGGCAGATACACAGATGGCAAACACACACGTGAAAAGGTGTTCAAAATCATTCGCCATTAGAAAAAAGCAAATTTAAAACACAGTGAGAATACCAGTATGCACATACCAGTATGGCTAAAATCCAAAACAGTGACAACACCAAATGTTGTCAGGGATATGGAGAAATCCAATCACTCATACATTGCTGGTGTGAATGTAAAATGATACAACCACTCTGGGAAATCGTTTGGCAGCTTCTTTAAAAATTAAACATGCAACTACCATACCACCCAGCAGTTGCACACCTAGGTATTTATCCCAGAGAAATGAAAAACTATGCTCACACAACACCTATAAACAATTGTTTATCATAGTTTTATTCATAATAACCCCAAACTGGAAAGAATTCAGATGTCCTATAAAGGCTGAATGACTGAACAAACTGTGGTATATCCATATCATATGATACCACTCAGCAACAAAAAGAAACAAAATTATTGATACATACAACTTGGGTAAATCACCAGCTAATTATGCTGAGTGAAAAAAGGCAATCTGAAAAAGAATTTATGATTCCATCTACATAACATTTATGGAATGTTAGAGAACTTGAAAACAGTGGTACCCAGGAGTTAAGGACCCGGACAGGGGTGTAGAGAGTAAGTGTGGCTACAAAAGGGCAATAGGAGAGATCTTTGTAGTCAGGGAAATGTTCTGTTCTGTATCTTGCCTGTATCAATGTCTATACCCTGGTTGTGATTGTGATATTATACTATAGTTTTGCAAGATGTTACCATTAGGGGTAACTCAGCAAAAGTTACTCGGTGTGATCTCCCTGCATTATTTCTTATACTTGCATGAGAATCTATAGTTATCTCAAAATTAAAAGTTTAATTTAATAAAGAAAAATGTTAATATTGACATCATTTGCCAATATTAATCATTAGTTGTTTTGGATTTACCTGTTATGCTTTTATTAAAGTCATTTTTCTAATTTAAAAAAATGACCAAGCCCCTTACCCCCAACACACACACATACACACATGCACACATATGTACACAAGTTTACCTAGAGTTAGGTACTAGTAGTCTACTGGTCTGGTGTGATGCCTAGAAATCTACATTACTAGCAGTCAGATAATTTTGATACAAACTAAACCACTGCTTTAGGTGAAATTTGGTATTATTCCCCATCATTGTACATTAATGTTCCAACGTCACGACCATGTGGCGTCAGGGGTAAGAGAGAAAAGTCCTTGAGCTTTGCTACACCAATGTCTTCCAAGGAAATCTGGCTCCTGCAGTTTCATAGAAAACGCTTCCTATTGGAACAGACCAGAGCCTCTCACTTCCTGTAACACCATCTTTGCTACCTCTCCAGGCTGTGCCTGGTGACCCATTTAGTTTTACCTGGAGGAAAAACCATAACATTCAGAGTCTTAGGATCAAAATGAAGATCTTTTGAAAAGTACAAATGAGCTGATTTAAAAATAAAATGTATATTCTTACAGTTCCTGATCCTGCAAATGGCAAAGAATGAGAAGAAAGTCCACTTTCAAAACAAAAGCTCTATACCCCATGCACTCACAAGACACGTTCTTGTCTTGGTGTGAAGGTCCACAACTAAGCTAAGGGATACCATTTCCTCCTAAAATCTATTTAAGGAAAACAGGGATTTATAAAGACACAATTACCTTTGATACCAAATAGAGAGAACCAAAACCTGTAGCAGACAGCTGCTTGTTTCCCAAAATGTCTTGGCAGCCTCACAGCTGCAACTTTCCTGAAACCTGAGGAATTAAATTTAAGACAGGAAGTTGGAGGCTAAAGAATCGAGACTTTAGAATACCAAAGCATTAGAAGGTTGAGAGGAATTTTGATTGACTAGGCAAGTAATCCACACCAAATAAATCTATGTCAAGGTAGGGGAGCAATGCAGTGGGGTTCAGGAAGGGGGATGGGTATGCTTGGTGTAAATCTCACTTTCACATCCTAGCATTTGAAGACGTTTTCCAGTATATTTCATGGCCAGGAATAGACTTTACTACCAAGCAGTTAGGCTTTCTCCCAGAGGACAAAGGGATCATCTGTATTTTTTCTTCTCTGTTAGAGGGGGATGGGGGGGAATGAGCAGGGACTGAACATTCCTGAAAATTCCACTTGGTTTTTGTACTGGCCAGAGGAATTGGCTGCAAACAACAGACAAAGATTTGGGGGTAACTAAGCAGAATAGGAATTTATCATCAGGGAACCTGAAGAACCTAGCTCAAAGGAGTATGAACCAAGGTGGGGCAAACAGGTGGGCTCACCGCTATGATCATGCCCTCCTGGCTGGGAGCCATTGCTGCAGCTGCCACCACTGCTATAAACTGAACATTGCCAATGACTCTGCTAACCACTGGACCGTGGGGGTCACCACTGTCGTCACCATCACTAGGGGAGCCGCCTACTCTGGGAATAGGATTAATCAGAATGAAAAATCAGGATTTCCAGGAGATTCTAATGAATCAGGACTTCCAAAGTGTGGCCTATAAATTTGTATTTTAAAATAAACTCTCCAAGGAACCTCTCTGGCAGCCCAGTGGTTAAGACTCGGCACTTCCACTGCAGGGGGCTCAGGTTCAATCCCTGGTTGGGAAACTAGGATCCCACATGCCAGGTGGTGAAGGAAGGAAGGAAGGAAGAAAGGGAGGAAGGGAGGGAGGGAGGGAGGGAGGGAGGGAGGGAGGAAGGAAGGAAGGAAAGAAGGAAAGAAGGAAGGAAAGAAACTCCCCAAGAAAAGAACTTAAAAAAGAATAGACAGATGTATATGTATAACTGAATCACTTTGCTGTATACCTGAAGCTAACACAACATTGTTAATCAACTATACTCCAATATAAAATAAAAATAAAAATAAAAATAAATAAAAAATAAACTCCCCAAGCTGATTTTAGAGATCCACCTGATCTGGAAAGCAATGACTTAAATGTAGGATATTAATCATGCTATTGCCCTAATCAAAGCCTTCCTGTTTGTTTTCTGTTCAGAATTATTCAATGGCTTATTATTATCACTGGGATATTAAGTTCAGATTCATTAGACTAGCATTCAATACCCTACGTTTTCTGGCCCTATCCCATTTTTCCAGATGTACATCCTCCTTTCCCCTCTGTGTACCTATCATACCAGCCCCGGTGAACTGCCCTAATCTTTCTGAGGCTGTGCCGATGCTCCTTCTGCCTCCACTCCCATCTTTATCTGCTGAAATACTCTTCATTTTTCAGGTAACCTTAACCACAAGCTCTCCTTATTTACTTCTCAGCTTTCTCTGAACTCTCTTTAGCACTTTACCTCTCTTTTGACGCATCATACTATGACTTATGCTACAGGTTTTGTGCCTACATATTATTTATAGTAATAGATAAGAATCTGTGAATCACACATCGTATATAGAATAGTACCTGACACACAGTAGATATTCAATAAATGTATGAACAAAAGCCATCTTGAGAATTTCTCCAGTCAGATTTGTAAAGTACATTAACCAATCGATGTTCCCAATTAGGGGCAGAGCTGGCCACAAATTCTGGTATTCTAAATTAGAGCCCGTTCTTCAAATTTACAGACTGTGATTCTTTAAAAGGAATGGATGGTCACACTAAATCCCCTTAAATACAAATGTTATTTACCCTATCACTGAATTGAATACCGAAAAAACTGTGTCTTATGGAGTTAGATCATACCCTTTCCCTCAAACGTTAAAATTAAGAATATCTATCAACTTAGAGCAAATATTACTTACTCAAAGATAATTTCTGTCAGTGTCAGTCCAGAGAGAAGCACTTCATTGTAAATATGTAGCAGTGAATTTTAGAAAGAAAATTCCAAAACCCATATACCTCAGTACTTATTTTTTTAAGAGGTTAACCACAAAGAAAAGGTTGCCCATCTGCCACCTGGGTCAAAATTTAAAGGCCTGAAGTGATTGATTGGCACAATGGTGCGTGGTTAAAAAGGAAGAAAGAAAGAAAGTTTGGGATTTCTTTTCTGTGGTTACCTTGTGTCAGAGATAACCACTATAAAACTATAAATACAATGGTGTTTGCTTTTATTTTTCTCTGTATCTTGGATGTTTTCACTACCTTGGTTTGGAAGTTACAAAATCAAGCCAAACCAAAATGAAAATAGAAAAACAAAATGAAATGGAACAAAACAAAGAGCTTAACTCCTTTGCTTTGACCAGTACAGAGGTGAAATTGGGGGTGGGAGGTGGGGCTGAGCTTATCAATGGAACTGTCGGTGGTCAGTGAGTTTGGAGATTCCAAACAAAATTCAATCTGGATTCAGGAAAGGACTGGGGAGAAAGACCCAACATAGGTTGATTTCATGACTCCCTTCATTTATTCAACAAATATTTACTCAGTGTCTGGCACTGTAGATCTTGGGTTGAGTAAGACAGACACAGTCTGCCTCCTCATGGAATTTATTGTTATGTGAAGAAGACTATTAACAAATGACTATACAAATGATTATTCTGCTGTGGTGACAATTACTATGACGGAGATGTACATGGTGTAGTCTGAGATGGTATTAACAGGAGTCCCAGCCACAACTCACTGCCTGGGTTCCAGACTTTTATTATTTACCTCTACTATTTATCCCCAATTTGTTTAGCTCTTCTCTTTAGCCATTATGTCAGTCTTGTCTATTCTAGCCCACCCTCTTCTCCAGAGTCCCAGCAAGTCATTAGACGAGCGTCACTTTCATGCATCCACAATTTGGAAAAACTAATAGCCCTTTTCTGCATAGTATCCAGGGTAGCCTGGACAGAGCTAATTAGAAGAATTATGATCGTGGATGATCCCAGACAAGATTCTTTTGACTCTTGTCATTCCATAAGTGAATCTGCATCGTACACACAATGTGGTATGAGAAGCCTCTGTTAAATGACAGCAATCCACGACCCATCCCTCCAAGAGCCCTCTCTGCGCCCTTAAGTGCAATGGGAGAGTCATCATAGCCCCTCTGAGATGATACCTCAGTGGAATGGCAACAGCCAGAGTTTATTTCTGCTATACCTTCAAGGATTGGGAGCATTTACTACTACTTAGGCATACATACTCAGGTCAGTGTCTATAATCTTGACTGGGAAGGGCAATGCCCACAAACTGGGAAAGTTCTTGATTTTCACATTAGTTTTTCTCATTTTGTTTTAGGTCATGAACAAGGAGACCTGCTATGACCAAAGATTTTATGATTGTGGATATAAATCTATGGAGAAACAAAACTAGGGGTGAGAGGGATCAACAAAGTTGTGTCTGACCCATTTATTCACACATTCAACATTTGTTAATCCCTTCCACATATCTTGTCTGGGTTCCACGCTAAAGAGGACTCAAGATGAGAAAGATATAGTTCCAATTTCGAGGCAATAGGTTGTATAGAGCTGATATAATAGAATCACCCTTAAGCATTAAAATTGCTGGCAAAAAAAGAAAAGTCTAACCAAAAAAGTGTAATACATGCTAAGCTTGAAAGTAAGTAAAGGAAATCCGCAGGTGCCAGAGAAACAAAACAGGAGCTGCAGCCAAACCTCTCAAGAGAAGATTAATAAATCAATATAGGCCTCAGAGGCCAACAACTGGGGCATTGGTGGTTTCATGGGGATGAGAGGCGAGGATTTGGGCTTCCCACAAAAGCCATGGCTCACAAAGCTGCTCTGCCCATGACAAGGAAATGGAAAGACACTGACCACTGTCCAGGGAAGTGTCAATGAAGCTCATTTTCTACCAAAGGAAAGTGACATCCATCAGAAATCAGAACCCCGAATCTGTGCCACAAGTGTGGGAGGCTACAAATTCATACTACCCTGTGGAAGAGGGAATACCAAACCAAAAGATTAACCTAGAAACTTTCCAGAACCAATGAAACCTTTAGGGCTCTAGAAAAGGCATTATAAAACTATCTTGAAGAGATGTCTCCCACATCAAGGGTTCCCAAGACCATGTCGAGTTTCAGTGATTTGCTAGGAGGACTCACAGAACTTCGCACATAGTTGTCCTCATGGCTAGGATTTATTAACACTGAAAGGATACAAAGCATAATCAGCAAAGAGAAAAAGCACATGGGTGAAGTTAGGAGGAAATGAGGTAAAATTTTCCAAAAGTTCTTTCCCAGCGGAGTCACACAGGACACAATTCCCCCAGCAAGGATTTGTTACAACACATGTGATATGCTGTGTACCAGGGAAGCTCATTGGAGACTCAGTGCCCAGGATGTTAATTGGGGGCTTCGTCATGTAGGTATCCTCTGCCTAGCTCATACCCAAATCCCAGACTCCCACTAGGAAAGTATATGTTCTTCATAAGCCAAGTTGTATAACTTAAGCAGAGTGAGCCACTTGGATCAGTTCTGAGAATAGTGGGACCACTCTTAAAATCTAACTGTGTGGAATGGAACCACAAAAAGACCTTAAGCATTCTCACCACACACACTAAAAAGGTAACTATGCAATGTGATGGATGTGTTAAATAACTTGATTGTGGGATTCATTTCACAATGTATACATACTATCAAAACATCACGTTGTATACCTTAAACATATTACAACTTTGTTTGTCAATTATACCTCAATAAAGCTAGCAGGGAAGCAAAAACAAACAAACAAACAAGCAAAACTGAAGTCTATTTCTGTTGCTTACAACCAAGAATCTTGACTTATATAAGAACAATCTGAAAGAGACTTTTAAAAAATATATATTGGGCTCCAAAATCTTGAGGCTACAGAGCCCACATATATTTTTGGGGTGGGGGAAACAAACATGTGGGGACCTTACTACATATAATGTGAAACGTGCTGCAACAGACACACCTACAAAGCATTCTGAGAACCCAGTGAAGGGAACCTTTTTCTTCGTGGGTGGAGTGGGGTAGGAGGCCAGGTCAGGCTTTATAAGGAAGTAACATGAACCTGAGTCTTTAAGGGTCCGTAAGATTTCATCATACAAAGAGCTGAGAAAAAAGACTTGTATTTAAAGGGGAAAGCGTGATCAAATGTAAGGCAGGAGGGAAGAAACCCTGAGGATAAAGAAATTTAGGATATGAACACAATTAGATATAAGGCTGAGGAGAAAATACGGAGAGTGTCTGAAGAAGGATATGGGAAATTCAGGTGGAGAAGCGGGTTGAACCAAATTCTATAAAACCTTAAAATGACATTCCAAAATGTTTCAATATTATCCTTGTCTGATTTATGTCAGTTTTAGAGGTAAAACATATTGGACCATCAGCTACATGACCTGGCAGGAGATGAGCAGGTCATTGAGATGAAGAATGGATTGGGGCTAGAGGGCAATAATCCAGCCCCAAGCCTAGTGGCTGAAAGCAGGACAAAAACCATGAGTTCTTTTAAAGAACAAACTTATGGTTACTGGGGGGAATGGGGGAGGGCAGGGATAAATTGGGAGACTTGGATTGATATATACATATTACTATATATAAAATAGATAACAATAAGAACCTACTGTAGAGCACAGGGAATTCTACTCAATACTCTAATGACCTATATGGGAAAAGCATCTACAAAAGAGTGGATATATGTGTATGTATAACTGATTCACTCTGCTGTACAGCAGATACTAACAAAACATTGTAAACCAACTATACTCCAATAAAAATTTAAAAATAAATAAAAGGAGTTGGCTGGAACTCAGAAAAAATAAAATAAAATAAAACAAAGAAGGCTTATTCAGATAAAGGAGGCTTATTCAGATAAAAGAAACCTTATTCAGATAAAACAAACACATGGGAAAAATAAAAAACAAATCGCAAGATGATAAATTTAAATCTAACTATATCAATAATCACAACTGTAAATGGTTTAAACACCCTGATTAAAAGACAGAGATGGCAGAGTATCAATATTGGCTCATCAGTTTTGTAATGAACTGAATTTTGTCACCCCAGAATTCATATGCTGTGGCCCTAACCCCTAGTGTGACTATATCTGGAGATCTGGGTCTTTAGGAGGTAATTAAGGTTAAATGAGGTCACAAGGGTGGGGCTCCAACTCAACAGAACTCTAGCCTGAAGAGAAAGAGGAGATCTCATCCTCTCTCTCACTCCTGCTTTCACTCTCTCTTGCTGCCTCTTGCTCCCTTTCTAATTGCACCCAGGAAACGCCCTGTAACCACACAGCAAAAAGGCAACATTTGCAAGCCAGGAAGGGTGCCCGTCACCAGAGACTGAACAGACCAGCACCTTGATCTTGGATTTCTCAGCTTCCAGACTGTGAGAAATAAATTTTGGTTGTTTAAGCCACCCAGTCCATGGCATTTTGTTACAGCAAGCGGAACAGAGTACAACAAATTGTAATAAATGTACTACATTAATAGTAGATGTTAGTAATAGGGAAAGCGAGGGGAGGAGAGTAAAGGGATATATAGGAACCCTCTGTACTTTTGGCTCAATTTTTCTGTAAATTCAAAACTGCTCAAAAATGAAATTCTATTAGTTTTTCTTTTTTAAGGCAGAAATTATCCAACTGATTATAAAAGCAAGATTCACTATATAGTGCCTATGAGAAATGCATATTAACTCTAAAGACACAAAAGGTTAGAGGTAAAAGGACAGAATAAGATATACCAGGCTAACACTAATCAACATAAAGCTGGAAAGCCTATATTAATATCAGACAAAGAAGGTTTCAGAGCAAAGAATCCTGCCAGGGACATATAAATTCAATTCATAAATGATAAAGGGTCAATCTACCCACAAGGACATAACAATCTTAAACGTTTATGCAACTAAGAGCAGAGTTTCAAATAAACAGGAAGCAAAAACTGATAAAACAATACAAGGAATATAGCCAATAATATTATTGTATAATAACTTTGTATGGTGTATAATCTATAAAAAATATCAAATCACTATGTTGTACACTTGAAATTAATATATTGTAAGTCAACTATACTTCAATAAAAATAAATAAGATGGGGAAAAAGACTGATAGAACTACAAGGAACAGTAGATACCCCATAATCACAGTCAGAGATTTCAACAGCCCTCTCTCAATAATTAATAGGACAAATACAGAAAAAGTCAGTCAGGCTATAGAAGACCTGAACAAGGCTGTCAACCAACATGACCTAACAGATGTTTATAGAAGCCCCCCACCTGAAAACAGTAGAAAACACAGTCTTCTCAAAGGCACACACAATATTTACCAAGATACATCATATTCTGGAGCATAAAGCAAGTCTTGATAAGTTTTAAATGACTCAAGTCATAAAAAGTATATTCTGTGACCACTGGAATTAAAATAAAAATCAGTAACAGAAACCTCCATGCAATTGAAAACGGAATAACACACTTTTTAATAACTAATGGGACAAAACATCAAAATGGAAATTAGAAAATATTTTTGAACTGAGTGCAAAAACACATCATATCAAGATGTATGGGATGCCTCAGTGGTAGGGTGAAAAATGGCCCCCAAATATATATACATCCTAATCTCCAGAACCTGTCAATGTTACCTTATATCACAGAAGAGACTTTGCAGATGTGATTAAGCTAAGAATCTTGAGATGGGTAGATTATCCTGAATTATTCCAGTAGGCCAGTGTGATCACAGTAATTCTTATAAGAGGAACCAAGGAGGAGTCAGAGAACAGGGTAATATAATGACAGAAGCAGAGGTGGGGGTTGTGTACTTTGAAGACGAAGGAAGGGGTCACAAGCCAAGAAATACAGGTCACTAGAAGATGAAAAAGGCAAGGAAACAGATTCTCTCCTCAGAGATTCCAGAAGGAACCAGCTCTGCCAACACCTTGACATTAGCTCAATAAATCTGAATTTGGACTTTATTTATTTATATTTATCTATCTATGGCTGCGCCGGGTCTTAGTTGTGGCATGCGGACTCTCAGTTGTGGCATGCGGACTTAGTTGCGGCATGCACACTCTTAGTTGTGGCATGCGGACTCTCAGTTGCAGCATGCAGACTTCTCAGTTGCAGCATGTGGAATCTCAGTTGCAGCATGCATACGGGATCTAGTTCCCTGACCAGGGATCCAACCTAGGCCCCCTGCATTGGGAGCGCAGAGTCTTAACCACTGGACCACCAGGGAAGTCCCTGAATTTGGACTTTTAACCTCCAAAATTTTAAAAGAACAATTTTGTATTGTTTTAAGCCATTAAGTTTGTGGAAATTTGTTACAAAAGCAACAGAAATCTAACAGAGCCCTTAAAATAGTATTTAGGAGGAAATTTATGCTACCAAATACCTCACCTTTTGCCTTATGAAACTAGTGGGGAAAAAATGAATGAAATCCAAAGTAGCAAAAGAGAGGAAATGATAAAAATCAAGAAGAAATCAATGAAATAGAAAACAGGAAAACAATAGAAATCAGTAAAACTAAAAGGTGGTTCTTTAAAATCAATAAACCTCTAGCCAGATCGATCAGAAAAAGAAAAAGAAAGAAGACATAAAAAAGAAAAAGAAAGAAGACCAGTATCAAGAATGAGAGAAGTGGTATCACTAGAGAGTCTAAGGTATTGAAAGAATAATAAGAAAATATAATGAATAATTTTGTGCCAATAAATTCAACAACTTAGAAAATAAAATGGAGAAGTTCAGGACTTCCCTGGTAGCACAGTGGTTAAGAATCTGCTTGCCAATGCAGGGGACACGGGTTCGATCCCTAGTCCGGGAAGATCCCACATGCCGCAGAGCAACTGAGCCCATGTGCCATAACTACTGAGCCTGCACTCTAGAGCCCTCGAGCCACAACTACTGAGCTCGTGTGCCACAACTACTGAAGCCTCTGTGACCAGAGCTCGTGCGCCGCAACAAGAGAAGCCACCGCAATGAGAAGCCTGCGCACCAAAACAAAGAGAAGCTTCCGCTCGCCCCAACTAGAGAAAGCCCATGAGCAGCAATGAAGACACAATGCAGCCAAAAATAAATAAAGAAAATACAGAAAAAATAAAAAATAAAATAAAATGGAGAAATTCTATAAACTACCAAAGCTTACTCAAGGAGAAGTAAATAACTTGTATAGCCTATATCTATTAAAGAAATTGAGTTTATAGTTAAATATCCTCCCCAAAGAAAAGTCCAGGGCCAGATGTCTTTATCAAATTCTACCAAATATTTAAGGAATAACACTAATTCTACACAAACTTCTCCAGAAAATAAGAGGATAGAATACTTCTTAACTCATCTATGCGGCCAGCATAAACCTGATACCAAAACCAGAGAGATATTACAAGAAAAGAAAACTACAGACCCATATCACTAAAGAACACAGATGCAAAAATTTCAAATAAATTTTAAGTGTAATTTGTATCCAACTATATATAAAAAATGATAATACATCATAATTACATAGAGTTTATCCCAATGTATCCCCATTATACGGTGCTTAGCCCAAGAATGCAAAATTGGTCTAACATTCAAATATCAATCAACTTAACTCACCATACAGGATTTTTTTTAAGCTAAAAACTAAAATAACAACAACCCTGTATGGTCATTTCAATAGATGCAGAAAAAGTATTCGACAAAATCCATCATCAATTCTTTAAAAAACAAAAGAAAAAACTCTCAGCAAACTGGAAAGAGAAGAGAACTTCTTCAATCTGATAAAGTGCCTTTACAAAAAACCTACGGCTAACACCATATTTAATAGTGAATATTGAATATGTACCCCCATATGTTCAGGACTAAGACAAAGATATGCACTTTTGACATTTCTATTCAACGTTATATTGGAGGGTCTAACCAGTGCAATACGGTCAAAATAAAGAAACAGCTGCCAGATTAGAAAAAAGTAAAACTGTCTTTATTTATAGAAGACATGATTCTGTATGTAGAAAATCAGATGGAGTTTATTTAAAAGGTACTAGAATTAACAAATGAGTTTAGCACCAGCAATTCCACTCTTGGGTATATATATGAAAAAAACAAAAACACTAACTCGAAGAGATACATGCACCCCAATGTTCATAGCAGCATTATTTACAATTGCCAAGATATGGAAGCAACCTAAGCAATACATACACACACACACACACACACACACACACACACACATACACACACAATGGAATACTACTCAGCCATAAAAAAGAACAAAATTTTGCCATTTGCAGCAAGATGGATGGGCTTGGAAGGCATTATGCTAAGTGAAGTAAGTCAGACAGAGAAAGACAAATACTGTATAATATCACATATATGTGGAATCTAAAAAATACAACAAACTAGTGAATATAACAAAAAAGAAGCAGACTCACAGATATAGAGAACAAACTAGTGGTTACCAGTGGGGCAGGGGGGCAATATAGGGGTGGGGGAGTGGGAGGTACAAACCACTGGGTGTAAGATACGCTCAAGGATGTATTGCACAACACAGGGAATATAGCCAATATTTTGTAATAACTATAAATGGAAAGTAAACTTTAAAAATTGTATTAATTAATTAACTAAATGAGTTTTAACAAGTTGCAGGACTCAAGATCAATATAGAAAAAACAATTGTATTTCTATACACTAGCAATTAACAATTAGAAATGAATTAAAATTTACATTTAAAATAGCATAAAAATATGAAATACTTAGGGATAAATCTGACCAAAAATATGCAAGCTATGTACAATGAAAACTATAAAACATTGCTGAGAAAAATTAAGGAAGACTTTAATAAATGGAAGAGGTACGGTGTTCATGGAAAACTCAGTATTGTTAAGATGTCAATTCTCCTCAAATTGATCTATAGTTTCAACACCATCCCAATCAAAACCCAGCAAGCTTTTTTGTAGAAACAGACAAGCTGATTCTAAAATTCATATGGTAATGCAAAGAATCTCAAATAGCCAAAGTGTCTTTGAAAAAGGAAAACAAAATTGGAGGACTAATGCTACCTCATTTCAAGACATCATAAAGCTACAGTAATCGAGATAGTGTGGCATCAAGAAAGACAAACAGATCAGTAAAATAGACTGAGTCCACAAAGAGACCTACACATATATGAATAACTGCTTTTTACAAAGATACAAAAGCAATGCAGTGAAGAAAAGATAGCCTTTTCAACAAATGATGCTGGAGCTACTGGATATTCCTATACGCAAAAATGAATTCTGATCCACACCTTGTATCATTTAAAAGATTAACTCAAAATGGATCATAGTACCAATTGTAACCTAAAACTATAAAATGTGTCTTAAAACACATCTATCAGAAGTTCCGCAGTTCACAAGGCCAGAGGGTCCTGTGGATCCGTCTCTTGCTTCAGTAGCGTTTGGACAGAACAGGCCCAGGGACGCCCTTTCCTCCAGCCTCATAGCACCCTCCGACCTTTTCTCCAGTCGCAACCGTCAGAATCAACCCCTTAGCTACCCTCCGCCTCTAGGACCAGCCAACACCACGAGCTCCCAGATTCGTCAGAATTATTCTACCCAGGTGGAGACCACCGTCTACCCCCTGGTCAACATGCATCTGCGGGCACTTAGCTCTCTTTGGGCTTCTATTTCCACCAGGAGGATGTGGCTCTGGAGGACACGGACCCCTTCCTCCGCGAATTGGCGGAGCAGAAGCGCGAGGGCGCCTAGCGTCCCTTGAAAATGCAAAACGAGCAGAGCAGCCACGCCCTCTTCCGGGACCTGCAGACGCCATCTCAAGATAAGCGGCGTAAACCGCAGGACGTGATGGAAGCCGCCGTTCTCAGGTAGATGAACTTGAACCAGGCCCTATTGGATCTGCGTGCCCCGGCCCCGGCAGACCCCACCTCTGTGACTTCCTGGAGAGCCACGTCCTAGAAGAGCAGGTGAAACTCAAGAAGATGGGCGACCACCTGACTAACCTCACGGGCTGGCCTCGCCCCCAGGTTGGGCTGGGCGAGTTTCTTTTCAAGGCTCACCCTCAAGCGCGACTCAGAGCCTCTGGAGCCCAGCGGCCTTTGAGGAGCTCCTCTGTTGTCAGGGCTTCTGCCTGAAGCCTTTCTCTGCAGCCACTAGGCATCATTTTAACCACCCTGGAGCCTTTTCCCGAGCTTTGAACCAAGTGGGAACAATAAAGCTTTCTGCAGGGAAAAAATAAAAAACAAAACCAGAAGTTCCCAAGTCGTTGTGATCTCGTTAGGCAAAAATTTCTTAGATCTAAAGACAACAGTTATAAACTGGATTAAATCAAAACTTAAAACTTCTCTTTGAAATACATTAAGAAAATTAAAAGGCACAGACTAGGAAAAAATGTTTGTGAATCGTATTTCTGATAAAGGTCTTGTATTCATAATATATAAAGAATTCTCAGAACTCAGTAATTAAAAGCAGGGACTGAAAAAGATATTTCTACATTTGTGTTCATATATAGCCCGTTATTCACAGTAAGCCAAAAAGTGAAAGCAAGGACTTCCCTGGTGGCGCAGTGGTTAAGAATCTGCCTGCCAGTGCAGGGCACACGGGTTCGAGCCCTGGTTGGGGAAGATCGCACATGCCGTGGAGCAACTAAGCCCATACGTGCCACAACTACTGAACCCCGCACGCCTAGAGCCTGTGCTCCGAAACAGAGAAGCCACCACGATGAGAAGCCCACACACCGCAACAGAAGAGTAGTCCCCGCTCGCAGCAACTAGAGAAAGCCTGGGCGCTGCAACAAAGACCCAACACAGCCAAAAATTAATTATTTTTTAAGAAGTGAAAGCAACTCAAGTGTCCATCAACAAAGGAATGGAAAAATGTGGTATATACATACAATGAAATATTATTCAGCCTTAAAAAGAAAGGAAATCCTGACACATGCTACAATGTAGATGAATCTTGAAGGAATTATGCTAAGTGAAAGAAGCCAGTCACAAAAAGACTAACACCATATGATTCCACTCATACGAGATACTGAAGAGTAGTCAGACTCGTAGAGATAGGAAGAAAAATGGTGGTTTCCAGAGCTGGGGTTGGGGAGAACTGGGCAGTTATTATTTAATAGGTAGAGTTACAGTTTTTCAAGATGAAAGAGTTCTGGAGATGGATGATGGTGATAGTAGCACAACGATGTGAAAGTACTTAATGCCATTGATCTGTACACGTAAAAATGGTTACGATGGTAAATTTTATGTTGCGTGTATTTTACTGCAATTTACAGAAAACTCAGTAAATAGAAAACAACTCAATTTTTTAAATTGGGCAAAGTATTTGAACAGACATTCCCCAAAGAAGATAAACAGATGGAAAATAAGCACATGAAAAGATGCTCAACATTGTCAGTCATTGGGAAAATACAAATTAAAGGATCATTACATACCTATTAGAATGGCAAAAATTAAAACTACTGACCATACTAAGTTTTCGCAAGGATATGGAAGAACTGGAATTTTCATGTAGCATGGATAGAAATGTAAAATGGTATAGCCACTTTGGAAAATAGTTGGGTGGTTTCTAAAAAGTGAAACATACACTTTCCATATGTGATCCAACCTTTCGACTCCTAAGTGTTTACCCAAGAGAAATCAAAACATATGTCCATAGAAAGACTTTTTAAAAAAATATTTATAGCAGTCATATATAATGGCTGAAAACCTGGAAACAGCCCAAATGTCCATCAACAGGTGAATGGATAAACAAATTGTGGTATAGCCATATGATAGAGTACTACCTGGCTCCTTTTTTTTTTCTCCTGTTTATTAACAAAAGGAATATGGATGAATCTCAAAATAATTATGTTGAGTGAAAGGAGTCAGACAAAACAACACTACAGACTGATGATTCCATTTACATAACATTCTAGAAAATATGCACTAGTCTCTAATGAAGGACGGCAGATCGGTTGCCTGGGTATATGGGGAGGAAGCAGGAGGATGAGATTACAAGGGGCAGGAGCAAAACCTTTGTGGGTGTTGGATATGTTCATTACCTTGATGGTGGTGATGGTTTCATGGCTGTATGCGCATGTCACAACTTATCAAATTGTATTCTTTAAATATGTACAGCTTATTGTACGGCAATTTTACTTCAATAAAGCTGTTAACAAAATAAACAAAGGAGCTTTGCAAGCTCAAACTTGATCTGCCTCAGTAAATTCCATCTGTTGGTGGAAACAGAGATTGAGAATAATAACAATTTGGAATTTTCACTTTGGGAAATAACCAAGGAAGACAACCTGGGATGAGAAAAAAAAACTGCTGAGCCACATGGAGAGTTTTAAAGAGGTCGAAAACTGTTCATTTTCTCTGCATTTAATCAACACAGAAAGCCTCAAAGTCACATGATATTGGAGACAGGAGGAATCTTCGAGAGATGAAATAGTCCAACTTCTTTATTTTACAGATGAGGAAATGAATCCAAGCGAAATAAAGGGACTTGCCTTAGGTTACACAGCTTGCAGAGCTAAGAATAAAATGTGTGTCCTCTGAAGCTTACTCTAATGCTATTTATTTTTCTTCATCTAGCTAACCTAAACCCTTGGGTAATTGTTAATCTAGGCTAGTCTATGAAAATATGGAATAACACAATACCTATGAGATGCTGAGTTCCTTCGTGGCCATGTGGATGGCCATGAAGATAGAAGGGAACACCACTACCTTTACCTTCATATTTTCCAGTCCCCAAACCCTCTTAAACAATACTCCTTGTAGGGCAGTAATGCTCTCCTGGCTACCCTCAGAATCTAGGCAACTTAAAACCATTACTTCTGATGTGAACTCCTCACAGGTACAGTCAGGTCTACTATAATGCTTGTCTTGAAAACACAAATCTGTTCCAATGTGATTGATATATTAGGAAACAACATATGAGTATAATGGAAATTTGCCTTGGCCTATGTGAGATCTTATGAGCAAGAAACACGAGGTGAAAGCAGAAAATCAGCCAGCCAGCTGAACTGAGGCACCTGGGAATACACAAAATGCACACACACACTCTCCTCAGATATCTACCAGCTACCTCAGTTTACTGTGTATGTTGAGTTGTGCCCATCCACATCTGGTGTTAAAATTTTTCCTCTGATTTTAGATAACTTACCTTCCTACCGCTGTACAATGAATTACAAGCTGCAACCCTTCCAATGCCTACTCCCTCAAACAAATTTCAAATCTTTTTTTTAAGGTAAAGTGACGTATTTATTGTATTATTTATGAATTTCCTTTTCTTTTTCAACTTGAAAGCAGTCATTGTTTATTAACTGACCAGATTATAAAAATAATCATGGGAGGCACCATAGTTCATCCTTCTAAGAAGCCTGTTGATCCGGTCTCCCCTGTTGCCAGCAGCTCTGCCTTCTACACAATGCAATGCCTTTCTCTCCATTCCACCTTATGAAGAAGATAATTTGAAAGACCACAGAAGATGTTTGCATTTTCCAACAGTATGGGTCTCATGAATCAGATCTTCCATGCAGATGATTTCCTATGTACCAAGAGATCGAGCAGTCGAAGTGTTATCTGTTGGGACAATCACCTTCTTGTTGATCTTGCTATAACTGCGCTTGTAGATCAATTCTTTTACTGATTTGTTTCAGGTATCCCATACAGTATATGGCTCCACAGTCCTCAGCATGTTAACTGAGCCTTACTGAGCTTAACAAAGGTGCCATTGAGGAGCTGAAAAAGGTAAAGAAGATGGAACACCTTTCAGTTCTTTGGGCTCACACCATTGATACCCTGATCCTGAAGACAAATGCTCATTTGGGTTCTAGAGTTACACAGAAGTTACCCACTTTTCTTGCCATCTTTGCCAGTCAAATCTCACTTCTGTACATCTGCCTCTTTTCCTTATTACGGTGCTTAGCTTTTTCATAGATAAGCTTCCTCCTTGCCTTTTGAAGCATCTTTTGGGCAAACTTCTTTCTCAGGTGCCTGATCTTCAGCTCTGCAAAATTCCTTTGCTTTTTCTTGATGGTATCTGGCATAGCAGAAACCTTTTTTCCCTTCTCTTCTATACCCTCCATGATTCCAGCCAGAAAAGAGGTTACTTATAAATTTCTTAACCATTTAACATGTGTAAAACTGTGCTACCATTTTTTTTTTTTTTTTTTTTTTTTTTTTTTTGCGGTACGCGGGCTTCACTGTTGTGGCCTCTCCCGTTGCAGAGCACAGGCTCCGGATGCGCAGGCTCAGCGGCCATGGCTCACGGGCCCAGCCGCTCTGCGGCATGTGGGATCTTCCCGGACCGGGGCACGAACCCGCGTCCCCTGCATCGGCAGGCTGACTCTCAACCACTGCGCCACCAGGGAAGCCCTGTGCTACCATTTTTATTAGGTTCTTATATCTTTTTTTTTTAATGTGTCACTGGTGAGGTTTTGGAGTGTTGTCCCCCTGAGCGCATCTTTTCCCATAAGCCCTGTGGGTTTTATTGCACTATTATTGTGCATAGCACGGTGATTTTTATGAAGTCTTGTGTCATATTATAGCAGAACCGTATTAAGAGTGTGGGTTAAACCCTTAAAAGACTAATCTTGGGTCTAACAGCTGTGGGTGCACGCACGCACACAGACACACACACACAGAGACACACAGACACACACAGCCTTGTTTAAATACAGTTGACCCTTGAACAGTGTAAGGGTTAGGGGCGCTGACCTTCTGCCCAGTAAAAAAAACCTGGGTATAATTTATAGTTGGCTCTCCTTATTGGCAGTTCCTCTATATCCACTGTTCCATATCCATGGATTCAACCAATCAATATTAGTACTGTAGTCTTTACTACTGAAAAAAAATCTGTGTATAAGTGGACCCGTGCAGTTCAAATCTGTGTTGTTCAAGGGTCAACTGTTCTACTAGGCAGGTATCCTGTCATATGAAGTTTGTTTCTGGGCTGACAGGAGAATAAAGTATCCATTTCAGAATCAGCCCACACAGTGGTTCTTAGTTGCAGGATATGGATCCCTTGTTCCCTCTGACTAACCTTGGATGGGATGGAGACCATTATCACTGGCCACCAGCAAAGACAAGCATTAAATCAGTTCACACATAAATGGATCAGGCTTACCAATGACCCACCCTCTTGGCATCTTAAGTGCTAGAAACAGTATAGGTCAAAGCATGTTCCATCGTGGCCTGCATCAGAATCACCCAGAAGACTGAACAGAAAGAAGATTCCTCGACCTCACTCCAGATCTTCCAAATCAGAACCTCTAGGACTTAAGGACTAAGGAATCAGGAATCAGCATTCTGACACTCAGTGATCCTCATACACCCTGAACTTTGGGAACTACTGGACTAGGATGTCTGGCTAAACAAGGCATACAAATGTAGAGCCAGGTTCCCAGGCACTTGATATACAGCCAAACTACTTTTTACCTAAAACAGCTGGCTTTTACTCTATTTTATATCATTATTGTCCAACTACAATGGCTTTTGTCCAGTCTTAGACCATTATTGTTGAGGATTTGTCATGGGTGCCACCTGTTAACCTGTTATGAGGAATTGGGGGTTGATAGAAAGAAAGGATAGTGCCAGAGAGGGGGTTGACATATTAGAGAGTGTTGTTCTGTAGCTTGTTCATTAAGTTCATATCCCATCTGCCTATCAAATTTTTTTTAGAACTTTGAATTAAATTTCTCTGGTGTGTTGTGAAGCAAAGACAGGACATCTGTAGCTTCCTAATGAATCATTTCTCTCTTCTATAATCTAGCCACTGATAAACTGGCACTAAGTTCTGTATTTGTGTACAAGATGGGTTGGGAACAAAACAGCAGTTAAAAATTGCAGAGCTATTATGAGTGCATTAAAGGAATATAATTATTTTTCTGGAGTACACAGCCATTATTATAATGTTCCATACAGTAATGCCTTGTAATCTTCCTCAAGCGTTAATGTGACGTTTAACATGTTTTACCTTGGAAAGTATTTTATTGTGATTCAAGTCACAGGTAAATAATGAAAGATCTTAACTCTCTCCTTAACAGCCCCAAATAAATATTGTAAAATAACTCTAGTACTTAGTATGCTGAGAGGAAAAAAGCAAGTTCTATCTTCTAGTGTGTGCAAGAGGACACTGTAATAAAGAGGTGTTTCTGAAGAAATGATGCAAATGGACATGAAAGTACAGAACTAAAATGGATTTGCTTTGTCTCTTTTGAAATTGTTGAAACAAGAACGACCAAGATGAAATTTATTATGCATGCTTTGTAAAATGGCACCAGGTATCACAGAATTAGCATGAGAATTACCTAAGTGCTAGAAACCTCCATTCCCAGAAGTTCTGTTGATGATTCATGTTGCCCACCCTTTTCTAAATAAGACTTGACTTGTTCAAGAATTGTCACTTTCTCATGGCATGACAAGTGTCAAGCTTGTATTTAAGAGTAAAATGCCATGATATCTACACTTACTTTCAATTAATGTCCAGAGAAAGAAAAAGAAAATATGGCAAAATATTAACTATTGCTGAATCTAAGAGGGTGGTATATGGTTGTTCACTAAACTATTCCAACAACTTTTCTGAATGGGGGAAATTTCTCAGAGTACAAATTTGGAGGGGAAAAAAAAAGGAATGCACAATGTAGCCACTTAAGGTCAATGAAAATATTTATAGTCACTCCAGAAACCCTTGAAATCATACCCAAGCCTGTGAGTACGATTCAGTGTGTAATTCTGGTTTTATGACTTGGCATGGCACTCCTGTAAAATTATGACTGAAGAAGAAGGAAGTGAAACTTGATAACTGCCCTACCCACTGTAATTCTTTTTTTTTTTTTTTTTGCGGTACGTGGGCCTCTCACTGCTGTGGCCTCTCCCGTTGCGGAGCACAGGCTCCGGACATGCAAGCTCAGTGGCCATGGCTCACGGGCCCAGCCGCTCCACGGCACATGGGTTCCTCCCGGACCGGGGCACGAACCCGTGTCCCCTGCATCGGCAGGCGGACTCTCATCCACTGCACCACCAGGGAAGCCCTGTAATTCTTTTGATACTGAGTATATTCCCCTCCGGAATATGACTTGTGTCGTAAATGTTACAGTGGTTTTCTACTTCAGGCCTACGCTTATAAGATTATTTCTCTTTCTGTGGTTGACTAAAAACTGAGTTGTCATAATGTGGAGATCAAAATTAGTTTCTGTAAAGAACAGGTTTTATGTAAGTCTTCAAACCAGTTAGATTCTAAACTAGGAAATGTTTATAAATAGACGGATCCATGAGTAAAAGTTCATTTATCAAAATAAATGACAAGGTGGATTTATTTATGGAGTAAAATCATGGAAATCAAGATTTTCTAGAAGAGTCATAGATGTTTTTATGTTGTGTATGTTTATATTTGTTTCTATATGTTATGTATGTTTCCATTTCAGGAACTTGAAGCAACTAGTTAATCTCAAATTCTCTTCTCCTCTCTCCCTGGCACCATCTGTCTTCTCCAAGCCCTATTACTTCTATCTCAGACTCTCATACTTGAAATGTGGCTCTGGGCAAAAGACCATATCTCATCTGCAGAATGAGGCGGAGGGCTAATGTACCTCACAATCCTCCTGGATCCCATAAGAGTTCAGCCTCATTTTCATTTGCCAATGAATTGTGTTGTTTCCTCTCCTTACTCCCTGGGAACCCACCAGGCTCATGATCTCTCCAACCAATAATTTAAATCCCCCCTTCTCTGAAACAGGAACAAGGAGGTTCTCTCTCTCTCTCTCACTCTCTCTCTCTCCGCTCTCTTCTCCTCTCTCCCCTACCAGTTTCCATTTCCATAGGTCCAACAAATGACCACTTCCTGAGTTTCTAAACTTAGCTCTTAGGCTACCTGACCTATTAACCCTTTCACAGCTGGCTCCCCTCTGCACCTGCTGGACCCATTATAGTTCTACATTCCATGTAAACCAAAAGATTCTTAAAACATGCTTGGTAAATGCTGGTTTCCCGTCTCCTAGGAATGCAAGTTCACGACAGGTGATGTGCCTAATGGGGTCAGCTGGACCTAGTTATATTCGCTGCTGAATTCCTAAGGTATAGCCCCGAGACTTCCCGGTTACCAAATGTTTCCATCTACCTCACCATGAGCAGCTGGTTCCAGATGCACCGTTAAAGTTATGACCAGACATAGAAACACCTGTGCATAGTTTCCTAAAGCACCTTCAGGATGACAGGTATTGTGTATGCTTGTCTGCTACTGCTATTATTAGAAGTACTTCATATTGACTAAGCTGTTGTTGAGGATGAAGTGGATTAAGATTTATGGAGTCTGAGTGGTAAACACGTGACATACGGCTCTGCTGGCAGGCTGGGTGGTGTGCAGTTTTATTCAGCACCACACCTCAAGTGCTCATCAGGGCAGCCTGCGTTAAGGGCATTTTCTAAGCAGCAGAAAGGCAATTCAGATGTTTGAATGACTCATCCGATTAACCTTCCACCACAGCCCAACTATCCTCAGGGGATGGGCAGGCTGACAGCAAAATGCCACAGGGAAACACACTGGAGGGGAAGCGAGGGAACCACAGATGCCCACAACTGGGTAGATGAATCACTGGGTCCCTCTGTGCCTTTGTTAACCTGTGAAGTTCACGGACAACAGCACCTGCCTCCTACTTGCCTTGGGAGGTTGTTTTGAGGACTGCAGGCAATGCTGGCCAAGTGCTTAGAACTCTGGAAGATACTAGAATTCAGACGAATGGAATGCCAAGTCACGGTAGACACATTGAACCCTAGGTCCTTCCCTACATCAACAGAGGCTTTATGTCATTTGTTAATGCAAATGTCTTTACATTTTGATCAAATTAATAACTAAAGAGCCACTAGATAACCAAGCACTCAACTACGTTGTGATGTGACTGACCCTCTGGTGGAGTCCTAGAGGTGGGAGAAGAGAGAAAGCAAGGGCCCTTGAGATGTGCATGCTGGAGAGTGTAATCTTACGAACTACCTCTGTTCAGAGTGGGAGAGCACCAATGAATAGATACAGCAGATTCCGTCCTATTTCGGCAGAGACATTTGATGAAAGCCTGTTGAATTGGGCCAGGAGCAGTGTGCATCCACCAGCCATTCTCTGTAGATTTGACTTGTGGATCTTACCAGCACTCAAGTGGAGGGACAGCAGCACTGAGGGCAAAAAGCACACTCAAGTGTGATCTCTGATAGATCTCACTTCTCCAGAGGATATGTAGAATAAACCACAAATCATAAAACCACAGCCTATGGAAAGATACCAAGAACAAGAGAAGGGGCATCATCCTAAGACTCAGACAACTCACAGCCCCCTGAAAAGATTTCCTGCAGGAATCAGGAAAAAATTTGGGAAGTTTATCTCCTCAGAAGAATGCAAAGTAACTGACCTCTTTAAAAGAGATTCAGGGCTTCCCTGGTGGTGCAGTAGTTAAGAATCCGCCTGCCAATGCAGGGGACACGGGTTTGAGCCCTGATCCGGGAAGATCCCACATGCTGCAGAGCAGCTAAGCCCACGAGCCACAACTACTGAGCCCGTGTACCACAACTACTGAAGCCTGCATGCCTAGAGCCCTTGCTCTGCAACAAGAGAAGCCACCACAATGAGAAGCCCGCACACCCCAAGAAGAGTAGCCCCCGCTTGCCACAACTAGAGAAAGCCTGCGTGCAGCAACAAAGACCCAACACAGCCAAAAATAAAACAAATAAAATAAATTAATTTTAAAAAATAAAATAAAACAGATTTAGAAAAGCACAGGATGGATTGAGATGAAAATACAATAGAATGAAAGAAAACTGGAGGTGGGTGAATGAAGTCTGAGATAGTGGAACTAAAATCCATAATGGAGACAATAAAGAACAGAATTGGCAATGCAGCATCACCTTTCTCAAGGGTAGTTCATCAACATGTATTAATATTCTTAAATATGTACATGGTCTTTTACTTAACAAGTGTATTTCTAAAACATTTAATCCAAGGAAATAATAGTACAAATTTACAAAGATGGAAGTATAAGATGTTAATGAGGGCTTTTTTTTTTTTTTTTTCCGGCACGCGGGCCTCTCACTGTTGTGGCCTCTCCTGTTGCGGAGCACAGGCTCCGGACGCGCAGGCTCAGCGGCCATGGCTCTCGGGCCCAGCCGCTCCGCGGCATGTGGGATCTTCCCGGACAAGGGCACGAACTCATGTCCCCTGCATCGGCAGGCGGACTCTCAACCACTGCGCCACTAGGGAAGCCCTAATGAGGGCTTTTATCATAGAAAAATGTGTCCACCAATGGAGAATTACTTAACTACATTATGGTATTGATATATCACAATATTAAAGTGAACACAGCATTAATAGTTTTAAAATTCTTTTTCATATTCTTTTCCATTATGATTTATTATAGGATATTGAATATAGTTCCCTGTGCTATACAGTAAAACCTTGCTTTTTATCTATTTTATATATAGTAGTTTGTCTCTGCTAATCCCAAACGCCTAATTTATCCCTGCCCCACTCCCTCTTCCCTTTGGTAACTATAAATTTGTTTCCTATGTCTGTCAGTCTGTTTCTGCTTTGTAAATAAGTTCATCTGTATCATATTTTAGATTCCACACATAAGTGATATCATATATTTGTCTTCTCTGACTTACTTCACTTAGTATGGTGATCTCTAGGTCCAGGGTACGCTTGAACAATACTACTCTTAGATCCAGACAAGAAGTACCTCTGCCCTGGGCTTCATGCTTTAGCTTTGCTCTGCACACCACAAACCCTGCAGATCATAAGCACAGACACACACACACAAATATCAGAGAGCATGCCTGCCACTTAGAATCTGACCATTAGCACTGGCCCAGCACCAACCTCTAACCCTGAACATCGGCTCCTGTTCAGCCCCCGGGGAATACTTCCCCTGGCTTAGCCTATAACCTCAAAACAAAAGGCAACTGTATCAAAATGCCATGAAGATTTGCAGGTTGCTCCACTGCCAACATTGAAGGCCAGTGTCTTCTTAGAATTCAGGGCAGATCTGAGCAGCAAAAGTTCGTAGGTTAGAAAAAAGACAAATTTGTTAGCTTGTCAAATCCGTCTCAGAGAGCTTGAAGGCAATAACTTCTTCTATAGTGAAGTATGTCCCCACAGTGCCAAGCCTTCTTTTTTTCCTTTGTTTTCCAATTCACAGTTCTGGAGGAACTGACAACTTAATATTGTATTCACAACAGTCACATACAGTAGCAGAGCAACACTTTGTAACACTAAACAAGTAGTTTTACCCTTTAATTTATATTGTCTCTCAGACCCCAAACCACCTCCTATATTTTGTTGTGTGAAGCCATTACTGGGACTCTGCAAACTACCTTCCTACTTTCTGCCAAAAGGGAAGACGGCAGGAAGGCTGCAAGGCCAGAGGAGGCAGGGACTTGCTCCTCTGTGTGTTGGGTGTTCCTGGCTGCATCACCTCCACGACAGCCCTTCAATGTGGCAGCGACAGCTGGTTCATGTCCTGCTTTTTGTGGCAGTCCTAGAAACAGCACCACAGCATCCACTAGCCAAGACAACTCTCCCCGTTCAAACTCTCCACCCCAGTTGTGCAGTGCCCTCCTCCCAGCTTCTAGTTTCTTCTTTGTTCTCCCAGCCCTGGGCTGGTGGCTTCTACAGCTACGAACTTCATGTTACTTTCATGACTCCTTTTCAGTAGTTTAGTCTGAGGATACCTGTTTACCAATTCCTTAAGTTTTTGCTTCCTAACTGGACCTTACTGATACAATAGGTCTGAATGGAGTAAGCATGAAGCATAACAATAATTCTTCACAGTGCAATTAGATGGGCATTGAGTGCTGGAATTGTGAATGGCTTTATTTTTATAAACTTATTTAATAAGATTTAATTAAATTTTGAACAAATTAAAGTACTATTTTATTTAAATACTTTGAGATTAAATTTTTTTGTATTTATGAATTATGATTTGCACTGGGCTTTTTACTTTTAATAATAATCTTGAATATTTTAGAAGAAAAAAACACCTTACTTTAAAAACATGATATATGAGTCAGGATTCGAGTGAGAGATTTATTTCAAGGAACGGATTCTTGTGATCGTAGGGACTGGCAAGTCTGAAATCTATAGGGCAGGCCACCAAGTCTGGAACTCTTGGGCAGAATTAATGCTGCAGTCTTCAGGCAGAATTTCTTCTTATCTGTGAAACCTCAGGTTTTGCTCTTAAGGCCTTTCAATTAGTTGACTGAGACCCACTCACATTACTGAGGATAATCTTTACTTAAAGCCAACTGATTGTAGGTGTTAGCCACATCTACAAAATACCTCCACAGCAACACCTAGATTAGTGTGGTTGAATAACTGTCTAGTACAGCTGAGCCAAGCTGATACATAAAAATAACCATCATTTTTATACATTAAATATATATAATAATTTTTTATAAAATAATATCTATAAATTACATAAATATATGTTTTATTTTATAATTTCACATTAATTTACATTTTTGTAAATATATTTAATGTTTAGATACCTTGAATACTGTTTGATTTAGAAATGAAAAAGACAAAAGGAGAGCCCAGAAAAAAAATTTGAAGTTGCAGAAACTTCATCTCTCTGTTCAAGTTCTGTACTTGAAGACAATAATTTTCTTGACCCTTTATTGTTTTTGATAAGTGACTAAATCTTTGTTAAACACAGAATTTGTAATATAATGTTCTGTTTGCTAACTTAGGATGATCATAGCCAGCTGAAGGCTGCTCATTCGCATTGTTTTCAAGCTTGGGACATTTAAGCAAACCACCTCTTTCCAAAATGGAAAATCTCGAATACCTTTGCTAAACGTGCTTGGATTTGGCAATGTCCTTGAAATATGCTGCAACCAGGGTAGAAAAATGTTTATGGTCGTTGACATTTTATGACAAATTGCTGCATAAGAACTTCATGATAACTTACTAATGTAAATATTTTCATTAATTATTATTATTCTTTGGCTAATTTGGTAGGCCAAATTGATGGTAGGCCAAAAATGATATATTGGTTTTATTTTAATTATTGGTGAAGCGATATCATTTCTCAAGTTTGTACTTAAATTAACACTATATATTACAAAGCATGAAATTATTTATAGTTTCTGACCAAACAATTCTACTTGTTAATTTATTCTGAAGAAACAGACCATACTAGGTATGAAAATATTTTTTTCTGGAGTTATTATAGCATTGGAAAACTAGAACCATCTGGAGTTATTATAGCACTGGAAAACTAGAACCAATGTTCAATGAGTGGAGACTTATTGTTTAATTATAACAAATTTATTTATCGACTTTATGCGGCCCCCCAAAATGGCTGCTATATTAAGTTTACATGCCACCATGGGTAACAGGGCAGGAGGAAGGGGTGAGGAGACTCATAAGACGTAAGTGTAAAAAATTTAAAAAACATTCAAGATACTAATTACTCATACACTTTGAGTATATTAAGATTTTTTTTAATGCATTAAAAAGACCAGAAGAAAATTCATCAAAATGTTGATGTTGGTTATACTAAGGTCACAAGATCACAAGTATGAGTTTTCTTCATGGATGTGTGGATATGTATAACTGACTGACTTTGCTGTACAGCAGAAACTAACACAACATTTTAAATCAACTATACTCCAATTAAAAAAAAAGAATGAACTGACTCACTTTGTTACACAGCAGAAACTAACACAACATTGTAAAGCAATTATACTCCAATAAAGATGTTAAAAAAAAAAGAATGTATATATCTGTATAACTGAATCACTTTGCTGTATGGCAATAATTAACACAACATTGTAAATCAACTACAATTTAAAAACCTGCAAAAAAATTTTTTTCTATAAAAGGGTTATATAACTATTTCCCTGCAAAGACAAGTGAAAAAAGAATTCCACACATTCCACTAAAACTTTTGAACTCATTAAAAATCTTTATTATTCAGAGCTAAATGAAATATTCAACTTTTCACTTTCTTTAAATCACCTCACTTTATGAGTTACTGTGAAGGTGGAAACCATCTGAAGACTCCATCAAGTTTTTCAAGTTTTCCTTTGTCACCTCCAAATGTCTTTTTGTAGTGGATTGTTCTTTCCTATTGTCTTAAAGAAATACCCTGCCTATTTTCCAAAAGTAAGTCTTCCAATTGTGTCCTTGGTTTGAATTCTTTCCTGCCCTCAAAGCTTTGCCCCATCCATCATGGCCTCTCTCCTGTGTATTTGCCTCTTCTTTCATTGGATCATTCCCTGGGCCTAGTGCAAAATCAAAGTGTGGAGTTCCTTATTCAATATTACTAAGAGCAGCAGCAGCAGCAGATCCTTAAGCCAATCATGGGGCCCTTCTGGGCACAGGGCCCTGTGTGACTGCACAGTTCATGTGCCCATGAAGCCAGCCCTTCCTGACAGACTCTCTCCTACTTTGTTTTCTATCTCAGTGAATGGCACCATCATTTACCTAATTTCCCTGGTTATCATTCTGGCTCTTCCTCTCCCTCATCCCTCACACCTAATAAATCACCAGGTCCTGAAACCTCCCACTTACGTATCTCTCAAATTTGTCCACACCTCTTTATCCCCAATGCCAATCTCCCTAATTCAGGCTCTCATCACCCGTCACCTAGAAGACTGCTTTAGCCTCTACCACTCCCACTGCCTCCTACCTCACTCATCCACCAAGATGGCCAGGAGAATCATCTCATGATGCAAATCTCATCGTGATTCTCCCCCCACCTCCCTTGATGACAACACCTCAATGACACCCTTTGTTTGGCGGATAAAGTTCAAACACCTTAACATGGCTCATGAGGCCCTTTCTGATGTGATCACTGCTTACTTTTCAAGTCTCAACTCTCTTTCCCTCCTGGAGGCCATTCTTTCTCCTCCATCCTTACGTGTTATAAGACCCTCAGGCATCCAGCTAGGCTTCATAACAAACTCAGGACAGGTCACACAGGCAGGCCTCATGAGGAAAAACTGGGAATAGCTGTAGAGCTGGGCCTGAATCCTGCCACACGCACAGGCGGCCTCTGCAGCAGAACCCCCCCATCTCCCCCATCCTGGTGGGGCCGTGTGGTGGGGCAGTACAGTGCAGTGGCTAAAAGCAGGACCCCGGGAACCAGACTGCCAAGGAACTTCATGCTGTTCTGCCTCCGTTTCTCGTCTGTCAAAATGACAGTAATAAAAGTATCTACCTTAAATCAAGGATTAAGTGAGTTGATATACATAAAACACTTAGGACGTTCTCTGGCAAGCAGTAAGGACTATATGAGCATCATTGTTGTTTTTTTTTGAATTTTATTTTACCTATTTTTTATACAGCAGGTTCTTATTAGTTATCTATTTTATACATATTAGTGTATATATGTCAATCCCAATCATCATCGACACAGCTAAATCTGTTTCTGCTTCTTCTCTCTCCTGTCAACCAATACCTACTATCCTTTCTCGTCCTCGTGGCTTCTGCTCATGGATGGCTTTGGTTTACTCATGTCTTCCACCCCCTCGTGGAATCTACATATTGTTTCCTCTCTGTGTGAGTTTAGCTTCTACTGCAATTTGCCAACTGCTCAGCTAGCTCTTGCGACGTTCCAATTTCCCCGAGAGAGGATCTGATTGGTCCAGAAAATCACTGCAAGCCCTCTGGGATAACCTGCTGCGGTGCTAAGGCAGGGGCACCCCCGTCCCCCCGGGGCTGCTCCCCTCTGTAGGGCTTCAGGGAAGGAACCTCTCAGAGGGGTCTGTGGGCGAAGCTAGCATTCTGAGCCATGGTCTTGTTCAGTTTGCACGTGTTCACTTAAGCCTGAAGCTCCGCTTTCTCTGACTGGTGTCAGTGCCTTGTCTCCTACAGCCAGTTTCTTTATCTTCTTAAAAAATTTTGTCTTCATATATTTTGTATTGGAACGCCATGTGTTACCTTCATTTTTAAAAATTTAAAATAACTGTACATTTAATTCTGCGAATATACTGCCTGTGTTTTTAAGTTTAAAAAAATTCTAGAAATAGTTTCAGCAACATAAGAAATTTCCAACTTAAATAGCAAAGAAGTACATCCCACTTACTGCTGACTACAGATGTTTCTGTATTTCCCATTTTTTAAAATAACTATCATATTTGGTAATATGAACTCAAAGAATAATTATGAAAAAGTCAGACAATTCCATACACCTCTAAAAATCTCATTTGAAAATATTATGTTTGTATGGGATCGACCATAGGTGCAACGCAGTAACAGAATGTACATATGCTTCTTTTTCTTTTTGCACCACATGATAAAGTAAAATTCATGATTTATTGAAATATGTATACTCAATTTAAAAATACCCAGATATGCTATATAAAACATAAAATGTGATGTGTGTCCTTGCCAGTTCATAAATTCATTCCAGATATAAATACCCAGGAATAATTTTAAAGCATAGCATCCTGTTGTGTTTGTTTTTTCCTGTAGTTTTCTGCCCCAAATCTTATTATACAACATTTCAAAAATACAGAAAAGTTGAAAGGATTGTCCAGTGAATAAGCACATGGTTTAGTTATCCATTCTTCTGTTGATGGACATTTGGGCCATTTCCAAATTTGGGGCTATTATGAGTCTAACTGCTATAAATATTCTAGTACAATTCTCTTTGTAGACATCCAGTGTTATTTCACTATCTTAATGGTGCTTTTGATGAACAGAAGTTTTTAATTTTGATGAAGTCTGATTTGTCAACGTTTCTTTTTTTTATGGTTAGCTCATTTGTGTCCCAGTTATGAATTTTTTGCCTACCCCAATTCCATGAATATATTATGTGTTTTTCTAGAAATAGTATTGTTTTGCCTTTCACATTTAGATCTATGATTTAATCTCAAGTTGATTTTTGAGCACGTTAAAATGAAGAGCCTGGAGTTCCCTGGTGGCCTAGTGGTTAGGATTCCAGGCTTTCACTACCATGGCCTGGTTTCCAGATCAGGGAACTAAGATCCCGCGAGCTACGTGGTACAGCAAAAAAAAACCAAAAAAAAATGAAGAGACTGTTACTAGGGTCTTTTTATTCCATGTAAATATTAAATTGTTCCAGTGCCATTCACTGAAAAAAAAGTCACCCTTTCCCCACTGAATTGCATTGGTGACTTTGTTGTACATCAAGTAACCATATATGCGTGGATCTATTTCCAGAGTCTCTATTTCACTGATCTATTTGTCTGTCCTTATGCCAATACACACAGACTCACTCTTTTAAATAGGTTTTAGATTCTTTTTTTTTTTAGGTTTCAGATTGATTCTTGTTGTCTGGTAGGTTAGTCCTTCAAATCCATTCTTCTTCAAGATTGACGATTATAGATATTTTGCTGTCTTCATATAAATTTTTAAATCACTTGTGAATTTCTATAAAAAACCTGTTGAGATTTTTATGGAATTGCATTAAATCTATATATCAATTTGGGGAGAATTGCCATCTTAGCAATACTGAGCCTTCCAATCCTTGAAATGGTGTATCTCTCTATTAATTAGGTCGTCTTCAATTTTTCTTGACAATGTTTTGTAGTTTTCATTGTAGAAGTCTTACATATCTTCGATTGATTTCATTCCTGGGGTATCTATTATTTTGTACTATTGTAAATGATAGTTTTAACATTTTTATTTCCTAGTTGATTATTGCTAATGTGTAAAAATATATTTTTCCTATTGAATTTGTATCCAGATATGTTTGCTAATTCAGCTTATTATCCTAGAAATTTATCTGTAGACTCAATGGGATTTTGTAAGTATACAATCAAATCCTGTGTGAATAGAGAGAATTTTACTTCTTCCTTTCCAATTGCATGCCTTTTTTTGTTTTGTTTTGTTTTATTGCACTGGTGTTATCTCCAGTAAGTCTCCAGTACTGGATCTTCAGTAAGATGTGAATAGAAGTGGTAAAAATAGATACTATTGTCTTGTCCCCAACTTAGGGGAGAAATGTTAAATAGTTCACCACTAAAGTAACACTGGCTGCTGTTGTTGTTTTGGTGTGTGCCTTAGCAAATTGACAAAGTTCCCTTCCTAGTTTGCTGAGAATGACATAAGCTTTTCTTCATTTCTTTGATTTCATATTTATATCTCTTCTCTCACACTGAAAATACTGGTTCCTAATAATGTGAACATAATTTTTTTTTGTTTTATCTTATGATGTACATGAGCTAGTTTCAAAACTGTAATATCAATGGCAATATCAAAGTTGCCACCAAGTAAAGTGCAAGATTTCTTTGCCCCTTTTTTCAATATTATGATATATCTCACTAAGGATATATAGTCAGAGTCCTATGTGCTAAAGAGAGTTGAAATAATTCTTTCCTCTTTATGGTTGTAGCACCAACTTGATATACAGTTACATTGATTTGTTTCACTTTGCTTTCAGTTTTAGAGTTTTATTTATTTTTTCAGGTAAACTATCATATAATCTGGAAAAAAAGACAGTTTTGCCTCTTCCTTTTCAATTCCTTTTCAATTTTTAACCTTCTAATTATTTTCCACTTTGAGTGCTTATATAGGCTGAAGTCTGATGGAGTTAATTTGTTGTGGAGATGGTGCTCAATCTTACCTGGTTCCTAACTCAAGCAAGAATGTGTACAGTTTTTCCCCAGTAAGTAAGATCCTGCTTTAGAGGTCATTATGTATATTTCTTAAAAGCGCTCCCTCCTCTATATTCCTATAAGTACAACCTTAAGTCTGACCTTCATTACCTCTCTCTCGGCCTCAATCTTTCTCTTTCCACTCTATCTACCCTTTATGGTTGATTAGTTGTTCAATTCACTTCCTTGATTACACCTCTTCTGTGCATATTCTGTAAAATGCAAACATCTTCTGCATGAGGTGTAATTGTTACAAGTATTAATAACACATGAATGGATTAGGGTTGGTTTTGGAGAGAGTGCAGATAGAAGGCATCAAATCCCCAATGGCATAAGCTGGAGAATAATAATCCAGAGTTAGACTGGGATGGTCAGAGAACAGAGGCAAAGCTGGGAGATTCAACCCTTGTTTGAGGGGAAAGGACCTCTTTGAAGACCTGTGGCCCCTTCCCACTGATACTAATAAGGCACAATTATGTGACTCCAATTTACCTTTCAAATCTTCTTTTACACTATTGCCCCTGACAAACAGCCCAACTTACCTATTCTCTGTACCATTTCTGCACTCGGGATTTCCAAACAGTTTCCTTTTGCTTCTGACACTTCAAGTTGGTCCTCTGAAGCCATGTGCCAAGTATCTGCTGGCCACCCCCCTATGAGAGTCACATATAACACAAGAGATTTGACCATGTTCTCTCCTCCAGCTATGTATGCCTTCTGCGCAATGAGCGTTTCTTGATCCTTACTCCTAGAAATAATCTCTGGCTTCTCTGAATTCACCTATACCTATACCTCTCTTATGATACCTCGATTCCTGTCTTCTGCTGTGGTTATTAAAGTACAGACTTACCTCTGAATAAACTGGAAGCTTCCTGAAGTAACTCTGATCCATTTTCAGATTCCCATAACTTCTAGAATGACAACCGGCACCATAGTAATAAATAAGCATGAATGACTATGTTCTGATCATTACAGAAAACACTGGCCTCCATTCCTCTTTTGCTATACTTTTATTAACACAACCTAAGATTTCACTTTGCTTTTTCTTAGTGGTAAACTATTAGGTAGCATAAGGTTAAAATCACCAAAACCCTTGGCTTTTTTTTTTAAGAAGTTTTTTTTCTGTTCTAAGTCTCCCTCAACTTCTGTTTGTGAGGCTGATCTTTAAAGTTTAAGTGTAGACATTAATCCATGCCAAATTTTATCTTGTGAGAGTCTATCACGTAGTCTGTGGAGATCTTGATTCTATCACCCAACCTGTAATCCGTGCCTCCAGCTTTTAGTCATCTGCCCATTTGGGAAGTATCTCTCCTAGGTCTTCATTGAGATAGCTTATAAAAATATGAATATTCATGAATCCTGCATAAAACTACACACACCAGAAAAAAACAAACAAACCTCTAAGCCAGCATGGATTGATTAATTAGAGATGTTTGGCCACTATTATTAAATTAGCTAAGAATCTAATCCACATAATCCATTGTATTATTTTCCACATTACATTTCCTGGATTCATCTATAAGGATGTCATGATTGTCTTTGTCAGCTATCTCACTAAATCAAAGAATAAATAGAAAAAGCTCTCCTTTCTTCTACCAATCTCTTGTAAGGAAGTAAATGAGGTTACTTTGGCATGCCTTGCTCCTGAGAACCCAGGCTGGCGCCTCCTGCCAGATAAAAGGATTCTGATTTGTTTAACAAAGCCCAGCATTCACGCTCACCTGGCTCTCCCCACGTGGAAGGGAAGGCGTTACTTCTCCAGAAATAAAACAATCTGATGACTCACTCAGAGGAGAGAGGTTACTCCCCTTGACAGCTAATCACAACCTGGAAGCACGGAGGTAAAGTAAATCAAGCTACATTACTCATCCTCCTAGAACTCCAGTTGATGAGAGAAGCGGGAAAGGGGGGTAGAGCCTCACCCCTGTTGTTTCCCAGCACTCGCACGCAGTCCACAGAGCTCCCCAGCACAAGAGCAGCCTTTAAATAACCCACTGATGGGCTTCCCTGGTGGCGCAGTGGTTGAGAATCCTCCTGCCGATACAGGGGACACGGGTTTGTGCCCCGGTCCGGGAAGATCCCACGTGCCGCGGAGCAGCTGGGCCCGTGAGCCATGGCCGCTGAGCCTGCGCGTCCGGAGCCTGTGCTCCGCAGCGGGAGAGGCCACAACAGTGAGAGGCCCGCGTACCGCAAAACAAAAAACAAAAACAATAAATAACCCGCTGATACCCTCCTCACTACCTTTTCTGTCCACGTTCTTATCCAGAAAATATCCACTACCAATTGTATAACATTCATTCCTAAGGATGGTCCTAAAATACAGGTCTTTCTGGCACAGAAAGATCTTCTGATAAAACTTTTTCTCTGCAAGAAACTATTTTGGTAGATGGTATACAATACATACTCAAATTGGGGCTTTGTTTCTTGTTAAATCCATTAGCTTGGAGGGGATTTTAAACTTTCAATTTGGATATAGGTTTTATCTATTGAGGTTAAAAGGTAATTTTTGAAAACATACTTTAATATATCTGAGTATTTCCTGGCCCTCAGCTCTCCTTCAAGGCAGAGTTCATAATTCTGTTAATTTGTGCATATTGAAGGAATCTATTTAGTCAGGACACTATGGTACATTCCAAGAAATTCCTAGAAACTCTAAGTTGAATTGGATCCTGTCCTTGCTATCTATATTTTCTGTAAGGAAATATAATGCACAATAATTCTGTTAACAACTTCATGGGGGTGGGGCATGAAAAGGGATAGAACAGAAATAAACTTTGTAAGCAAAATTGAGTTTCTCTTAGGATGATTTCCAATATAAAAAGGTTATCCTGACATAACCTTTTTCAACTTCCAATCAAAATACTTAAGAAGAAGAAAGAAGATATATACCCAAATCAAAATTAAAACTGACAATTAACCTATGGGCAGAAGCAAAGGGAAAACTCCACTAAGGATAAGTCAGATGCAATCACCTAGAAAAGTTTAATCAGTTGCTCTCCCTTTCTATGCCACTGGGGAAAATAGGGAAAATGGAAGAGCCCATCCTTTTGCCCCTGAAGGAAGAAATAAAAGACTGCAGAAATGAGAAACCTTAGACAGCCAACCTTCCCTCATATGGCAGCTGTGTTTGAGGGAGCTAGAGGGTTCTCTCCCTCTCCTCCCTTCCTTCTCTCTCAAAACATTTAAATTCCATGATAAAAACTAGGAAGGAACTGGGATAATACTGGAGGTATTGTAGTCTCCTAAGTGAACACTGTAGAGACATCAGGAAAGAGCTGTGAAATAGAGGGATCTGGCAATGGTGAGGTTTCATGGAGCCCAGCAGTCAGAAGTTGATAGAGGCACTGGGGCAGAAGACAGCAGATATCTCAAGCCAGCGGAGTCTTACTACGTGAAAACCTGCGAGAGGCTGGGAACGAGGCTAGGAGCTGCGCATCAGCCTGCCGTCTAGCTACTGATCTGACAGGGAAACACCCAAGCGGAAACCCAATGGCAGTCGTGTGCTGGTAAACCAGACCCCCCAAAGTCCTATTTTGAAGTATTTGCCAATTTCCATGTTGTAAGTACTCCCACTGTGGTGGATCTCAGCTATCAATATCAGCGAACCACAAGTTGGGAAGAGAAGCAAACTCTGCAGTTGGTATAAGCTGAATCCATCACATTCCCTGACAAACAGGTGGATGAATTTCTCTTCATTTCTGGAATGAGGAAAGAGGAGTGCATGAGAAAAATGCTTCAGGAAAAAGGAAGGCGAAGGACGATTTTACCTAGCAGGGGTTGAGCACTTACTCTTCTAAATAGTTTATAGTTTACAAGGAACATCTCATTTAATCCTCATAGCAACTCTATGAAGTAGGTGGTATTATCATAATTTTAAGACAACAATCTGAAGTTTCTGGAGGTAAAGTAATTTGCTTTGCTCACACAGCTCTTAAGCAGTAGATCTGGTCTTTGGACTGCTGAACTCCAAAGCCCTAACGCTTAAACTCTAAGCTAAGCACAAAGTGAACCTGAAATAAACACTGTGATTTCTTGACTCATAACAATATGATAAACCATTCATCTTCCTCATAAACGGTTGCCATCTTCACTTTTTTCTCTCCTGATTTAATGAGAGATTTATATTTAGGACCTTTCCATTGCTCTTTGCTAAGTTAGAATGAGAGAGGCCTCCGGGCTGTGTGTGTTTGTGTGTGTGTATGAGGGGGAGACGGCTGGAGATGTCGGGGGGAATATTCAGAGAAGAGTGGACCAGCGTCCTTGAATTCCTTTCCAGGATGCCAGAATGCAATGCATAGAGATCAGAGGCTGGGACTGACAGTCCCAAGTAAAAGCAGCCTGTCATCTATTAATCTTCTGGTATTCTCCTAAATTCATACCAGAGAGCCCTTTCTCTTTGCTCCTTGCCCTCAGTGTGAACACCCACATGGATAAGTCATCCAATACTCTAGCGTCAAGGTGCCTTGATATACTTAATGACCTTTATTCCATAACAACTACCTCCTCCCCGGGGCACACCTGAGGACCTTTGTACATCTATGTGCTCCACCTCTGATAGATTGAACTCCGGTGAATTGCTCACTGACCACAACCCTCCAGCTCTTCCACATCTTACTCCTCCCCTTGGCCTTTGATCTAGTCAAGCCCCTCACACCCCCACCATGTATTGCCTCCTATGTTTCCCCCTAACTTGCATACCCTCCTGTCTTCTTTCTTTTCTTTACTCAGCCCAGACCCCAGGTTGTATCAGCTCAATCACTGTCTCATCAGTGAGCTCACCATCTTTGTCCTCTTGCCTCCCATCATACCCCAATCTTCATTCATCCATCCTCTCAGCCCCTGAACTCACGTTGCTTTAGGGCTGCTGAGAAAATCATGTAATCAGGTTCTCCAACCTCGGATTATTCTTCCTCACAGCCCCAAATTTCTTCCGCGAATACTTTATCAGTTGTTTTTCCCGTTCCTCATGGCAGCTATTTCAAAGTTCTACCACTTTCCTGATTCCCCTACTCCACAGACTTAGGACACTGACTGCACTTCACAAGTGTGTTCAGTTGGAGGTGCTGCACATACTTGGGGGATCATGGCACTGCAGAGCCCACAGTCCATAAGCACTGTTAGCAGGAACTTTAGTATCTCCGTCTTGAAGTTTCCACAATTCTTCTGAATTGTCTTAAAGCCCTAAGCGTTTCCCTGCCAAAAGAGGGTCAGTCTGCCTTCCACACCCAAGTAGAGATGGCTCTGGAGTCTGATTAGGACCCACTTCCTGACTTCTTGCTGGCCCACATATTATACTGATACTTAACCATACTAGCTAGCTCTCTTGACGATCCTGCCAGAGTTGTCTGGAGTCTTCAAAAAAGGGCAATCTGTTTCACATAATATTAATCTCTTCCAAGCCTCCTGCATTCTTTTTTTTTTTTTAAATTGAGTCAAAACCACGCACAAATTTCACAAACTTCCTTGCTCAGTGTTTCAGTTTAGCTCTACACATAGATTCCAAGAAAATATACCTTTAAACTTCTATGCTCTGTTTTTTTTCCTAACATTTTATTTTTAACATCTTTATTGGAGTATAATTGCTTTACAATGTTATGTTAGTTTCTGCTGTATAACAAAGTGAATCAGCTATACATACACATATCCCCATATCCCCTCCCTCTTGCGCCTCCCTCCCACCCTCCCTATCCCACCCCTCTAGGTGGTCACAAAGCACTGAGCTGATCTCCCTGTCTATGCGGCTGCTTCCCACTAGCTATCTGTTTTACATTTGGTAGTGTATATATGTCCATGCCACTCTCTCACTTCGTCCCAGCTTACCCTTGCCCCTCCCCGTGTCCTCAAATCTATTCTCTACGTCTGTGTCTTTATTCCTGTCCTGCCCCTAGGTTCTTCAGAACCATTTTTTTTTTAGATCCCATATATATGTGTCAGCATATGGTATTTGTTATTCTCTTTCTGACATACTTCACTCTGTATGACAGACTCTAGGTCCATCCACCTCACTACAAATAACTGAATTTCGTTTCTTTTTATGGCTGAGTAATACTCCATCGTACATATATATGCCACATCTTCTTTATCCATTCATCTGTTCATGGGCATTTAGGTTGCTTCCATGTCCTGGGTATTGTAAATAGTGCTGCAATGAACATTATGGTACACAACTCTTTTTTTTTTGAATTTTATTTTCTATATATTTTTTATACAGCAGGTTCTTATTAGTCATCAATTTTATACACATCAGTGTATACATGTCAATCCCAATCGCCCAATTCAGCACACCACCACCACCACCACCCTGCCACTTTCCTTCCTTGGTGTCCATACATTTGTTCTCTGCATGTCTCAACTTCTGCCCTGCAAACCAGTTCACCTGTACCATTTTTCTAGGTTCCACATATATGCAGTAATATACGATATTTGTTTTTCTCTTTCTGACTCACTTCACTCTGTATGACAGTCTCTAGATCCATCCACATCTCAACAAATGACCCAATTTTGTTCCTTTTTATGGCTGAGTAATATTCCATTGTATATATGTACCACATCTTCTTTATCCATTCGTCTGTCCATTTAATGGGCATTTAGGTTGCTTCCATGACCTGGCTATTGTAAATAGTGCTAAAATGAACATTGGGGTGCATGTGTCTTTTTGAATTATGGTTTTCCCTGGGTATATGCCCACTAGTGGGATTGCTGGATCATATGGCAATTTTATTTTTAGTTTTTTAAGGAACCTCCATACTGTTCTCCATAGTGGCTGTATCAATTTACATTCCCACCAACAGTGCAAGAGGGTTCCCTTTCCTCCACACCCTCCCCAGCATTTGTTGTTTGTAGATTTTTTGATGATGCCCATTCTAACGGGTGTGAGGTGATACCTCATTGTAGTTTTGATTTGCATTTCTCTAATAATTAGTGATGTTGAGCAGCTTTTCATGTGCTGCTTGGCCATCTGTATGTCTTCTTTGGAGAAATGTCTATTTAGGTCTTCTGCCCATTTTTGGATTGGGTTGTTTGTTTTTTTAATATTGAGCTGCATGAGCTGTTTATATATTTTGGAGATTAATCCTTTGTCCATTGATTCGTTTGCAAATATTTTTTCCCATTCTGAGGGTTGTCTTTTCGTCTTGTTTATGATTTCCTTTGCTGGGCAAAAGCTTTCAAGTTTCATTAGGTCCCATTTGTTTATTTGTGTTTTTATATCCATTACTCTAGGAGATGGATCAAAAAAGATCTTGTGATTTATGTCAAAGAGTGTTCTTCCTATGCTTTCCTCTAAGAGTTTCATAGTGTCTGCTGTTACATTTAGGACTCAAATCCATTTTGAGCTTACTTTTGTGTATGGTGTTAGGGAATGTTCTAATTTCATTCTTTTACATGTAGCTGTCCAGTTTTCCCAGCACCACTTAATGAAGGAACTGTTTTTTCTCCATTGTATATCCTTGGCTCCTTTGTCATAGATTAGTTGACCATAGGTGCGTGGGTTTATCTATGGGCTATCTTGTTCCATTGATCTATGTTTCTGTTTTTGTGTCACTACCATATTGTCTTGATTACTGTAGCTTTGTAATATAGTCTGAAGTCAGGGAGTCTGATTCCTCCAGCTCCGTTTTTTTCCCTCAAGACTGCTTTGGCTATTCGGGGTCTTTTGTGTCTCCATACAAATTTTAAGATTTTTTTGTACTAGTTCCCTAAAAAATGCCATTGGTAATTTGATAGGGATTGCATTGAATCTGTAGATTGCTTTGGGTAGTATAGTCATTTTCACAATATTGATTCTTCCAATCCAAGAATATGGTATATCTCTCCATCTGTTTGTATCATCTTTAATTTCTTTCATCAGTGTCTTATAGTTTTCTGCATACAGGTCTTTTGTCTCCCTAGGTAGGTTTATTCCTAGGTACTTTATTCTTTTTGTTGCAATGGTAAATGGGAGTGTTTCCTTAATTTCTCTTTCAGATTTTTCTTCATTAGTTTATAGGAATGCAAGAGATTTCTGCGCATTAATTTTGTATCCTGCAACTTTACCAAATTCATTGATTAGCTCTAGTAGTTTTCTGGTGGCATCTTTAGGATTCTCTACTTATAGTATCATGTCATCTGCAAACAGTGACAGTTTTATTTCTTCTTTCCAATTCGTATTCCTTTTATTTCTTTTTCTTCTCTGATTGCCATGACTAGGACTTCCAAAACTATGTTGAAATAGTGGTGATAGTGGACATCCTTGTCTTGTTCCTGATTTTAGAGGAAATGCTTTCAGTTTTTCACCATTGAGAATGATGTGTGCTGTGGGTTTGTCGTATATGGTCTTTATTATATTGAGGTAGGTTCCCTCTATGCCCACTTTCTGGAGAGTTTTTTTTATCATAAATGGGTGTTGAATTTTGTCAAAAGTTTTTTCTGCATCTATTGAGATGATCATATGGTTTTTATTCTTCATTTTGTTAATACGGTGTATCACATTGATTGATTTGCATATATTGAAGAATCCTGGCATCCCTGGGATAAATCTCATTTGATCATGGTGTATGATCCTTTAAATGTGTTGTTGGATTCTGTTTGCTAGTATTTTGTTGAAGATTTTTGCATCTATTTTCATCAATGATATTGGTTTGTAATTTTCTGTTTTTTAGTATCTTTGTCTGGTTTTGGTATCAGGGTGATGGTGGCCTCATAGAATGAGTTTGGCAGTGTTTTTTCCTCCACAATTTTCTGGAAGAGTTTGAGAAGGATGGGTGTTAGCTCTTCTCTAAATGTTTGGTAGAATTCAGCTGTGAAGGCATCTGGTCCTGGACTTCTGTTTGTTGGAAGATTTTTTTTTTTTTTTTTTTTTGCAGTAAGCGGGCCTCTCACTGTTGTGGCCTCTCCCGTTGCGGAGCACAGGCTCCAGACACGCAGGCTCAGCGGCCATGGTTCACGGGCCTAGCCGCTCCGTGGCATGTGGGATCTTCCCGGACCAGGGCACAAACCCGCGTCCCCTGCATCTTCAGGCAGACTCTTAACCACTGCGCCACCAGGGAAGCCCTGTTGGAAGATTTTTAATCACAGTTTCAATTTCATTACTTGTGATTGGTCTGTTCATATTTTCTATTTCTTCCTGGTTCAGTCTTGGAAGGTTATACCTTTCTAAGAATTTGTCCATTTCTTCCAGGTTGTCCATTTTATTGGCATAGAGTTGCTTGTAGTAGTCCCTTATGATGCTTTGTATTTCTGCAGTGTCTGTTGTAACTTCTCCTTTTTCATTTCTTACTTTATTGATATGAGTTCTCTCCCTCTTTTTCTTGATGAGTCTGGCTAAAGGTTTATCAGTTTTGTTTATCTTCTCAAAGAACAAGCTTTTAGTTTTATTGATCTTTGTTATTGTTTTCTTTGTTTCTATTTCATTTATTTCTACGCTGATCTTTAAGATTTCTTTCCTTCTGCTAACTTTACATTTTGTTTGTTCTTCTTTCTCTAGTTCCTTTAGGTGTAAGGTTAGATTGTTTATTTGAGATTTTTCTTGTTTCTTGGGGTAGGCTTGTATAGCTATGAACTTCCCTCTTAGAACTGCTTTTGCTGCATCCCATAGGTTTTGGATCATCGTGTTTCCATTGTCATTTGTCTCTAGGTATTTTTTGATTTCTTCAGTGATCTCTTGGTTATTTTGTAACTTATTGTTTAGACTCCATGTGTTTGTGTTTTTTACAGGTTTTTTTCCTGTAATTCATTTCTAATCTCATAGCGTTGTGATCAGAAAAGATGCTTGATATGATTTCAATTTTCTTAAATTTACCGAGGCTTGATTTGTGACCCAAGATGTGACCCTGGAGAATGTTCTCTGTGCACTTGAGAAGAAAATGTAATCTGCTGATTTTGGATGGAATGTCCTATAAATATCAATTAAATCTGGTCTATTGTGTCATTTAAAGCTTCTGTTTCCTTATTTATTTTCATTTTGGATGATCTGTCCATTGGTGTAAGTGAGGTGTTAAAGTCCCCCACTCTTATTGTGTTACTGTCGATTTGCTGTTTTATAGCTGTTAGCAATTGCCTTATGTATTGAGGTGCTCCTATGTTGGGTGCATATATATTTATAATTGTTATATCTTCTTCTTGGATTGATCCCTTGATCATTATGTAGTGTCCTTCCTTGTCTCTTGTAACATTCTTTACTTTAAAGTCTATTTTATCTGATATGAGTATTGCTACTCCAGCTTTCTTTTGATTTCCATTTACATGAAATATCTTTCTCTGTCCCCTCACTTTCAGTTTGTATGTGTCCCTAGGTCTGAAGTGGGTCTCTTGTAGACAGCATATATATGGATCTTGTTTTTGTATCCATTGAGCAAGCCTGTGTCTTTTGGTTGGAGCATTTAATCCATTCACGTTTAAGGTAATTATCGATATGTATGTCCCTATGACCATTTTCTTAATTGTTTTGGGTTTGTTTTTGTAGGTCCTTCTCTTCTCTTGTGTTTCACACTTCGAGAAGTTCCTTTAGCATTTGTTGTAGAGCTGGTTTGGTGGTGCTGAATTCTCTTAGGTTTTGCTTGTCTGTAAAGCTTTTGATTTCTCCATGGAATCTGAATGAGATATCTTGCCAGGTAGAGTAATCTTGGTTGTAGGTTCTTCCCTTTCATCACTTTAAGTATATCATGCCACTCCCTTCTGGCTTGTAGAGTTTCTTCTGAGAAATCAGCTGTTAAGCTTATGGGAGTTCCCTTGTATGTTATTTGTCATTTTTCCCTTGCTGCTTTTAATAATTTTTCTTTGTCTTTAATTTTTGCCAATTTGATTACTGTGTATCTTGGCGTGTTTCTCCTTGGGTTTATCCTGTATGGGACTCTCTGCCCTTCCTGGACTTGGGTGGCTATCTCCTTTCCCATGTTAGGGAAGTTTTCGACTATAATCTCTTCAAATATTTTCTCTGGTCTTTTCTCTCACTCTTCTCCTTCTCAGATCCCTATAATGCGAATGTTGTTGCATTTAATATTGTCCCAGAGGTCTCTTAGGTTGTCTTCATTTCTTTTGATTATTTTTTCTTTATTCTGTTCCACAGCAGTGAATTCCACCATTCTGTCTTCCAGGTCACTTATCCGTTCTTCTGCCTCAGTTATTCTGCTATTGATTCCTTCTAGTGTAGTTTTCATTTCAGTTATTGTACTGTTCATCTCTGTTTGTTCTTTAATTCTTCTAGGTCTTTGTCAAACATTTCTTGCATCTTCTCAATCTTTGCCTCCATTCTTTTTCTAAGGTCCTGGATCATCTTCACTATCATTATTCTGAATTCTTTTTCTGGAAGGTTGCCTATAGCCACTTCTTTTAGTTGTTTTTCTGGGGTTTTATCTTGTTCCTTCATCTGGTACACAGCCCTCTGCCTTTTCATCTTGTCTTTCCGTGAATGTGGTTTTTATTCCACAGGCTGCAGGATTGTAGCTCTTCTTGCTTCTGCTGTCTGCCCTCTGGTGGATGTGGCTATCTAAGAGAGTTGTGCAAGTTTCCTGATGGGAGGGAGTGGTGGTGGGTAGAGCTGACTCTTGCTGTGGTGGGCAGAGCTCAGTAAAACTTTAAGCCGCTTGACTGCTCATGGGTGGGGCTGGGTTCCCTCTCTGTTAGTTGTTTGGCCCGAGGTAACCCAACACTGGAGCCTACCTGGTCTCTTTGCTGGGGTAATGGCAGTTTCTGGGAGGGCTCACGCCAAGGAGTACTTCCCAGAACTTCTGCTGCCAGTGTCCTTGTCCCCACGGTGAGCCACAGCCACTGCCCGCCTCTGCAGGAGACCCTCCAACACTAGCAGGTAGGTCTGGTTCAGTCTCCCCTGGGATCACTGCTCCTTCCCCTGGGTCCTGATGCACACACAACTTTGTGTGTGCCCTCCAAGAGTGGAGTCTGTGTTTCCCCTAGTCCAGTCAAAGTCCTGCAATCAATCAAATCCCACTAAGCTTCAAAGTCTGATTCTCTAGGAATTCCTCCTCCTGTTGCTGGACGCACAGGTTGGGAAGCCTCATGTGGGGCTCAGAAGCTTCACTCCAGTGGGTGGACTTCTGTGGTATAAGTGTTCTCCAGTCTGTGAGTCACCCACCCACCAGTTATGGGATTTGATTTTACTGTGATTGTGCCTCTCCTACCATCTCATTGTGGCTTCTCCTTTGTCTTTGGATGTGGGATATCTTTTTTGGTGAGTTCCAGTGTCCTCCTCTCAATGACTGTCCAGCAGCTAGTTGTGATTCTGGTGTTCTCGCAAGAGGGGATGAGAGCACATCGTTCTACTCCGCCATCTTGATTCCAATCCTAGCCTCCTGCATTCTTAAGGTTTTCAAATTTACAGACCTAGAACAGAGGAAATAAATAAATAAAAATATCCAGATATTGTTGATTCTGCTTTGATTAAATTTAATTCCAGATTATAGCAGAAGTGCCCTATATGTCAATAACAGGAACTTTGGGCAGATGAGATGTTGACACAGACATTTTAAGATTATAATACATTAAGCTGACCAGGCAGCTTATTAGAGAGATTAAGATCAAAGACAGACTCTATTAACCAATCAGATGTTTTGAGGACAGCCATAAATGTAAACATTAGCCAGGTTGGGGCAAAGGTCCCTTCTTGACAGATTTATGTTTCTTATCATGATGAAATTTCTGCCTAGTGTGCATTTAAGAAGTTCACCAGTTACATCATTTTTTTTTAAAGACTTTTTTTTGATACGGACCATTTTTAAAGTCTCTATTGAATTTGTTACAATATTGCTTCTGGTTTTTTTTGTTTTTTCTTTTGTCTTAGTTTTTTGGCCACAAGGCATGTGGGATCTTAGCTCCCCGACCAGGGATCGAACCCACACCCCCTGCATTGGAAGGTGAAGTCTTAATCACTGGACTGCCAAAGAAGTCCCCAACAGTTATATCTTGATTTTTAACTACAATAGTTTATTGTTATATTATCCTTAATTTTGAGACAATGCTGCTTGTTTTACTTGTTTGTTTTAAGAAATTGTATTTCCTCATTGTTACAGGAAGTTCAGTTTGAATTAACTCATCAAAGTAACTGATCTTATTGTAATTAATTCAACAAGTATAAAGGACTCTCCATATTCTCTTGAAGTTAGGAAAAATACATCTATTTTCTTCCTTTCATGGGCTATGATTGTAAAATAAATCATGATTTTTATCAGAATCTTCCTTTCCTGGTATTTATCTTGAAAAAAATATCAACCTACACAAAAGTAGAATGAACAATACAATGAACCTCCATGTACCCGTTATGCAGATTCAATAATCATCAAGAAGTTGCCACAGTTTAGCACACTTTAAAATCCAAGTATAAATTTAGTTTTATGTTTAACAGTGCAAATCAGTCTCTTGAAGCAGCTGCCTCTCAGGTCCAAGGGCATTGACACCTCAGGCGTCTATCTCCATGCAGAGACAGAGCTATTCTCTCCCCAGGGCACACCTCAGGGTATTTCTACTTCTAATTTTAATTTTTCTTTATTTTTATGCTTCATTGGTTATGTGGGTTTTTAAAAATTATTATTACACATATAGTATGTACACACTGTAATCCATCATACACTACATGGAGTTATTATTTATTCTTTTAAGTTCCCAGTCTCTTCTTACCTCTGAGGTTACTGCTGTTCATATGAACAGGTTGATTTCTATCATTCAATGCTTTTCTGCGCATCCACACCAATATGTGCAAATATATGGTATCAGTTATTAAGCCCTTGTCTCTCAGCTCCAACCTCCCTCTGTGTTTTGTGATGCTGGGATTGTGACTCTGCAAACCACATTTTTCCTTTACTCCCTAGCTTCCTGTCAGGATCCTTGTTTCTTTCCAGTTTGCTAATGGACCCCATGAGAATCACTTGACCAATACTCTTCAGTCCTGCAGCCACAGCCATGGCCCCAGACAGTAGCTGAATACAACTTATAGTTTTTCCAACAACTGCAGAACCAGAGTCATCACACCTCCTAACTTAGAGTTCTCCAAGTTCTCTTTCAGTTATCTGGTTAGCAAATTGGTGTCGAGTTCACCATTATTTTATATTTAATCATATATAAAATCATATTATCATATATAAAACTATATTATTTCTCTCTTCTGACAGCTAGACCCTGACTGACACAGAAATATACACATGTTGGAATTTTTTTCTTCTCCTTATTTCTGTATGGTTTACAATAAATGGGATAATCCATGCCCATTACTTTGCAGCTTGCATTTTTCACTTAATGTTTCATGGACATCTTTCTAGATCAACATGTGTGTAACTCTAAGTAAGTCTTCTCAATAGCTGCATAATATTCCATTATATAGACAGAATGTAATCTATTCAACCATTCACCTGTTGATGGATGTACAAGTCCTGATTTCTGCTATTACCAAAAATTGCTACAATAAACATCCTTGTTCATATATCCCTTTACACTAATACATTTGTTTCTATTAAAAAATTACTGAACGTGGGATTGCAGTGTCAATGAATAACAGTGACATCCCATGTACCGAACCAAATTGGCCATACTCTTCAGTATATCACACACTATCATTACCAGTTCATTCAATGCCCTTCTTTTATTTTATATTTTCCTCTGTTACTGCTATTCCCATTTCCTTTTCTTTTCTATAAGCCCCCATTCTAGCGTCCTTTCCATGGCCACCTTATACCTAACAAAAATTTCCTGATTGTTTTAAAAATATCCTTTTACAATTGGTTTATTTGAATCAGAATCCAAACAAGGTCTACAGCATTGTATTTTGTTTGTTCTGTCTCTTGATTCTCTCAGTTTATAAAAGTGCCCTCTCACCTTTTCAACTACCCCTTCCTGCCCTGCCATGCCATTTATTTGTTGAAATAAATGATTGTTTGTCCTACAGAATATTCCAGATTCTGGACTTGGTTGATTGTTAAGTATTGCTTAACAAGTTAAGTATTGCTTAACTTGCTCTTCTTTTCTTATTTTTTGTAGACTGAAAGTTAAAGGCTTGATTATATTTAAGCTCAATTTTTTTGTGTGGAGGATTCTTTATAGGTGGTGAGGTGTACTTCATATTACATGATTGTCCTTAATGTCAAGTTGTTCCACTCACAATGACACTGAGATTGGTGCATGAATTCAAGTATTGTCAGCCTGATCCATTCATTATAAAGTTCCCCATCAGCCTTTCACCTAATAGTTTTAGCAGCCATTAATGAACATTCCTTAGAGCCACTGTCTCATTAGGGTTTACAAAAATGGTGACTTTCTTATTCTATCATTCCTTCTGCATTTATTAACTAAAATTCCTCTTCCCTTATCAACTATTTAGTTACCCTAAAACACAGTTCAAATAGAAAAGAGAGGCTGGTACGTTTTCTTAAGCAGTAGATTTAAGTTGTCCAATACTTCCTATGATATTGGTATTTGGAGTTTTTTTAACTTTTAGTTATTTATATATTGCTAGAAAAAATTCCTTCCCTCTAGATTTTCAGTTTATTACCATGGAGTGCACAAAATATCCTTGTGTAACTCTTCTGACTTCTACCATATCTCCTTTTTCAAACTTTAAAGTGGTATGTGTATACATGTATGTGTATATATGGGTGTGTGTGTGTGCATCTGTGTTTGTATTTTAATTTATCTTTACAAAGAGCCAGTTTAGGTTTATATATATTTTTGGCGACCCCAGAAGTTATTTTCCCTTCTATAGGTCACTTCCTAAGTGATTCCAAGTACTCACATTTGTTTCACGTTTGGAGCTAGTCTGGAGGGTGGGTAGGGAATTTCTTAGGTAATTTATAGTTCCAAATTACCTTTCTGGTTCGTTTCCTCTGCACAGATTCAACTTCTAGTACCTAATTTTACTATCCAGAGCCAATTTAGAAATCATCAGGAAAACATTCCGCTGCTTTTTACCTCTCGTCAACAAATTTATCTGCAGTCTTGCCTTTTTTTTCTTTTTTTCAGGTTTTCAAAGAGGTTTATTACCAACGGGAGGAGCAGCCTGCCTGCGAGGCTGGAGGCCCGCGGTGGGCCCGTGCGAGGCCTCCCGCTCAGGTGCTGCTCCGCGTGGGGCTCTTCCCCGGCCCGCCCCGCTTGGGCAGCCTGGTGGCGCTGGGTTGGCGGGGCATCCTCTGGCTGGATCCTTCCCGGACGCCGCGTTCTGTAAGCGCCAGGCCTCCGCCGCCGAGGGCACCGCTGGCTTTGTTTCTCCCTCGGGTCTCAGCCACGCCGGGCGTGAGCAGGGGCGCGGCCGCGGGGTCCTGGGGCTCGCTCGCCAGCCTCTGCCCGGCGCACATGCACTGAGCATCTGGAAGACGGCGAGGGGCACCACGTTCAGCTTCAGCACGTCCACCAGGAACTTGCACACGTCGGGGTCCATGGCGCCGCCCGCCGCCTGCGCCAGCTTGAACAGCTCCATCTCCTCGGCGCCCAGCACCTTCTTCCGCCGCAGCGCCAGCTTCTGCAGGCCCGCCTCCAGCCCTGGGGGCGCCCCCGGCCCGGGCGCCCCGCCCGCGCCCGCGCCCGCGCCGCCATCTGCGGACGGCGGGGGATGCGTGTCCGCATTCTTGCCTTTTTTTAAAAGCCCTATTCCCATTCCCTCTCACCACTGTGAATGTTGGTAATTATTCAACTAGGCATTGCATCTATCCCTCCCACATTCCTACAGACCTTGGGTCATTAATGAATGATTCTCAATTATCATTAAATTCTATCAACTGACTTCCTTCAGTCTGTCAACAGGCTTAAGTCTCTCCCATCTTAGTCGAACAGACACCTCCCTTTATCCTATGTTCCCTTCTAGTTACCTCTGTATGTCTTTTCTTCTCATTACAGCCAGCCCACTGAAAACATAATCTATTGTTTCCACTCATAATCTTTCCTCCACCCCCATTACTTCCCCAAATCTCCTCTTGCCAAAGTCAGCAGCGGTTTCTTCCTTACTGAAAAACAGTGCACTCACCACTGCATCTGATGCTCGTGACCTCCTTGAAATGCTTTCCTTTCTCCACTTATTGGACCCTACCCTCACACTTTTCCTGATTATTCTTCTACTTTTCTGGCCATTCCTTCTTAGCCTCCTCTGCAGATTCCTCTTCCTTTCTGGAATAGAGAAGTCCTTCAGATGTCAGACTTCCCACTGTCCTTAGCCTTCTTTTCCCACTTACCCTGGAAGAAAATGGCACCAATTAATCTTTACTGGGAGATGGCTTCCAGCGTTGAACTCTGGTCCAAACCATTCTGATAAGGTCTTCTGTGTCCACACTGGACTTGCCTAGATGTCCTAGAGGCACCACAAAGGCAAAATGTCCAAATCTGAACTCATAATTTTTCCTCAAAACTTGTTTTTCCTCCCATCCTTCCCTCTTGATAAATGGTACTGCCATCTATCCAGTTATCCATGCCAGAGATCTGATGTGATGGCATGAGATAGTATGATTACAAAACAGAAAAGCCACTCGATATTGCAAGTAAAAAGAAGATTTATCATATGCTTAAGGATAATTTCATGGAAGGCATTTATAAGAATTATAATCAGGTCTCAAAGGAATCTCCTCAAAATCTCTATCTCCCAAGTTCACTTTAATTTTTTTTTAAGTTTTTATTTTTTTGGCTTTCATCTGTTTCCTCCCTCTGTGAACTAGATTTTTCTGCTAATATATGGCTCACTAAGACTAACACCAATCCAGCATGACCTTTCAGGGAAAGCTCACAACAGCATTTCCCTGTTCATACCAGGAGAGAGTCAGATTGCCCCAACCTACCCAACTCAAGTGGTGCAAACATGTCTCCCTATGTCCTCTGCCTTAGCTGGATCTGTAGATGAGAACAGATGCTTTTTCGAATGCGTTGTGGGAAAGCTAGGCTGTACGTTGAGAGTTAGTCCTTGACTTTTGACTCTTCACACACCCTCACATCTAAGAAATAATGATGAAGTTCTGTCAAGTCTACTTTTCTAATATTTTCCAAATCTAGCCACTTCTCTTCATTCCCCTCTCTCACTTCTCTAGTTAAGGCTGCCCTTTCCTAGGTCCTTCCAATGTGTCCCTATATTCAGTCTCTCTTTCTTCACATCCATCCTCTACACTGCAGCCAGAGCAACCTTTTTAAAGTACCAATATGATAACATCACTTCTTTACTTAAATCTTTTCATAGAACATGTCAAGGCTGACACCTGACATGTCAAGGTGTCTGTATGTCAATTCAAACTCCTTATTATGACTATATTCGTTTCCCAGGGCTGATGTAACAGATTACCACAAACTTCATGACTTAAAACCATGGAAGTTTATTCTTTTACAGTTCTGGAGGCTAGAAGTCCAAAATCAAGATGTTGGCACGGCCATGCTTCCTCTGAAATCTCTTGGGAAGAATACTTCCTCACCTTTTTCTAGATTCTGATGACTCCTGGCAATCTTTGGCATTCCTTGGCTTGAGCTGCATCATTCCAAACTCTACCTTCATCTTCACATGGCCTTCTTTTCTGTGTGTCTGAGTCCTCTCCTCTTCTTATAAGGACACCAGTCACTGGTTTCAGGACCCACCCTAAATCCAGAATGACTTCATCTGAGATCCTTAACTAATTACATCAGCAAAGACCCTATTTCTAAATAACCTCACATTCTGAGGTTCCAGGTAAATATGAATTTTGGGGGGAATACTTCTCAACCCACTACAATGGCCTACAGGTGTCTTTTATGATGATATGATACGGTATCTACTCATCTCTCCAGCCTTATCTCTTATCATTCTCCAGCTCTCATATAATCTCTAGTCATAGTAAGCCCCTTGCAATTCTAGAACCACAAGATGCTCTTTCTTACTTCTGGATTTTTGCATTTCCTGCCCACTTCTGTTTGGAATCCTTGCAGGCTACCTTTGCCTGGGTCTTACTATTTTTCAGATTCAGCCGCTCTAGGAAGTCTTCCCAAATCTCACCCATCATTGCCATATGCTCTCCTTACCCCCAAATTCCCATTTTACCTTCCATTTACCTCAATCATAGCGTGTATCCCACTATTTAGTAATTTTAATTGTCTCACTTCTCCTGTAGGTCTCTTTTCTCAATTCTTTGCCACCGAAACAATCAGGAAGGGACCAATCATTTCTTGTTTTCTTTTCATTTGCTTTTGTATTCTCACTGCCTAACACAGTGCCGAATAGACACTCTACAAGTGATTATAGAATGAATGAATGAATGTCTTTGAAAAGTGATTCACATATGGTAAGAATTTCTAGGTGTTAAAGCTGATATGCAATAGCATCTGTGGTGGTTTCTTTATTCAGATTTGTCCTTTAGAGAGAATAATAACTTCATCTGAGAAAATTGAGGGAAGCGCTCCATGAATATTGAATATTACATTAGGCAGTATTAAATTACCCCATTTAGTTTTGGTGTTGCATGTGTTGAAAACCCACTTTGATCTGACCATAGCTCTATTCATTTTGATTATCCTTAGATCAAATAATATAAGATTCTCAATTACAGTCATAAATTTGAATGATAGAATTACCATATGAATGGGTTTGAATTCCATATTAATATTAACCTTAAAAAATTATGTGAGTTTTTTCTAAAGAGAAGAAAAGCCTCTATTGAAATTGGAAAACGTGTATACCTACAAGTGAAAGAACTTGAAATAGAGCCTTAAAGAAAAGAGAAAAGTTAAAGTAGATAGTATTGATTACTTTCAGGTAACTCACCACTCTCATCACCAATAGAATTTAAATTATACAAGCACTTTGAATAAAATGAGGACAAACGTTATTAAGAAGATCACATTCCTTTTAGCTAGTCATTTTTGGAATAAAAGGCTCCCCAGATTCTTGAGTGTTTTCCTTTTTGGTTGATATAGCATCAAGGATTATATAAGTGTGTAGCAGGCATATATACTTATATATGAGTTGTCTGAACTAAAAGAGCCTACAAGCTAATTGTGGTGAAGGACGTCAACAAGTAGGACATCAAGAGTGGGGACAGTTTCTGGAGGCCCTTGGCCTCCTTACGCACCCTGAGACCCAGTCATGGGTAAGTTCTTGTAGCTGTGTTTAAGGGAGTTGTAATGACCTGCCAAAGGGCAGCTGGGGAGACCAATGGGATGTGGTGAGGTACTCCAGACTAACACAAACGCAAGCTACCAAGAAGCATCAAGAGCAAAATAACTCAAAGGTGGAGAAACTGAGCTGCGATGAGACCAAGAAAGGGGAGTTCATGATGGTCACCTGGTTTTCAGATTGTGCTCTGGGAACCTACTCAGCAAAATGGAAGAGCATGACTTGTAGAGAAAAAGAACTACCCTTTTCCTTCACTTTTCCGTCCTTCCTCTCATCTTTCTCTGTATCTCCGTCTCTATCCTCTTTCTTTCTCTTCTCTCTAACTCACACTACTCTCTTTGTTCCTCTCTGGATTATTGGAAAATTGAAATAAAAGCAAAGACAAATCCCTGCTCTTCACATAACCTTTACCTGTTGCCTATCTCCCTGTGAACAAAGGCCATAGCTGGAAAGAACTAGATATTCTCTTATAACCTTCATTTCTGAAAATCTATTCATTCAGTGTGTTTTTTGTCATTCATTCATTTGTTCATCATTCAACATTCGACATTTATTGAGCCTCTAATGTTTTAGGTATATAATTTGTCTTCCAAATCAATTATTTTCAATCCGTTTCCTTTTAAGTCATGCAAACTATTTTTCCAGTAAAAGATTGCTGATGTTCAATATGGAAAACACGACAACTGCACTGAATGAACTGGGGGTGGGGAGGGACACAGAACTTGGCCAACTCCTACCCTTCCCTATTCTGCAGCCCCTGAAGGATGCTATGTGGAGCACAGCACACACACCACTGTTCTATAATGAGCACACTCTCATACATTGCATTGGAAATGTGAATTAGTACAACGACTTTGAAAACAGTCTGACACATAAAGTGAAAGATACGCCCACCCAGTTCTACCCCAGGGTATACACCTAAGACTGAAACTCACACATATGAGAACCACGGGATATGTCAAGAGTAAGCACAGTTCATAAGAGCCTCAAAATGGACCCAGTTTTAATTTCCATCAACAGTAGAATGGGACCTCCCTGGTGGCGCAGTAGTTAAGAATCTGCCTGCCAACGCAGGGGACATGGGTTTGAGCCCTGGTCTAGGAAGATCCCACATGCCACGGAGCAACAAAGCCCGTGTGCCACAGCTACTGAGCCTGCGCTCTAGAGCCCGTGAGCCACAACTACTGAGCCCGCACTCCTAGAGCCTGTGCTCCACAACAAGAGAAGCTACTGCAATGAGAAGCGCGGGCACCGCAATGAAGAGTAGCCCCCGCTTGATGCAACTAGAGAAAGCCCACACAGAGCAACGAAGACCCAATGCAGCCAAAAATAAATAGTTAATTTACAAAAAAAAAAGTAGAACGGATAAGTAAAATTGTGGTAAAGAACAATTACAGTGGATAAACTACATGGAGCAACGTGGATGAATGTAACAACGTTTAATGACAGAAACAAGAAAAAAATAATATGGACAATATGTTTGCATTTACATAAAGTTCAAAAGGAAGCAAAACTAAACTACATTATTGAGGAGATGCACATGGAGAAGGTTTGAAAGACTAGAAAGAAGAACAAAGAAGTAATTACTATAAAATCAGGTGAAGTTACTTCCAGGGGAGATGAAAAGGGATGTTACTGGCAAAGGTCACAGGGAGTAGTAGGTGCTTTGGGGATGCTAGCGTTGTCTTATCCCTTACTCTGGGAAGTGATCACACTACTGTTTGTATTATTTCTTGACTTAGTGGGGTGATTATACCTGCATTTGTTTTCTAATTATTCATTAAACATACTTTATGTTTTACATCTTTTCCATAACATTTCTCGCTTGTTTAAATGGCTAAGCAAACAAAATACCATTGCTCGATTCCAGGGGAGTAGGGCAGTATGGAAAGGGACCAACTTTGAGGATTTTGGAGTCTCTAGCTCCTGGCACAATGTCTACCCCAGGCGAAAGGTCTATAAATGCTGGCTCAACTAAACTGGCTTAGGCAATGTGACATGATTTGAAAGAATAAATATCTTGCAGAGCCCACAGGCTACATCTAAAACTCTCATCTTTACTCCATGTCAAAGACAAAATGCTGCTGTGGTTTTGTGATTCCGTTTATCTTACTATGCATTATTTAATTTATACTGAGTAAAAAATATTTATCTTCTTTGGGGACATCAGCGTTTTTAATTGAGTTTTGTTTGTTTAACTCAGTACTGACCTTTAATTTCAAACTTCATAAAAATTTTTCTAAATCTAGACAAAACAATTGACCTCAGTCTCTAGCAGAGCCAAACACATACTAAAAGTTGGCGGATATAGACACATAGTGTACGTGTGTTCTTGATTTTCCCTGTTTCTCCTTAAAAGATTGACCAAAGGAAACTCTGGTTATTTGTGGGTTAATTTTGTTCTAATTGAGAATTCACTGTATTCTATGCTATACAACTAAATTAAAATACTTCATTTATTTTAGATAATAGCTACATCTTTCTATTGGTCAATTATTAACGACCAATCAGATTCTTTACCTGGTTTAATCTTATCTATGATAATAACCAATCCTCTGAAAATTATTAGCCTCAGATGCAATTACAAAAATGTTGAGATACTTTAATAGTTTTCAATGTTTTTAAACATAGAATTAATTGAAAAAATAATTTATATATACATCATGTATAATGTTGTGGTTTTTTCAATAGTTTAATTTTATTTATTTGTCATACATGATAGCTGTAACAGCCTTAAAATAAATTGAAATAAAATGAAGAAAATTTCACTCATAAGCCCAATGCCACCACAAATCAAACTGTTTGCAGTATTAATTATACAATTCAGTTCCCTATTTTTTTAATTAATGAGATCATTTTAAAAGATATGTTAGTCTTTGCTCTTCTATAAACTAGAAAGAAAAATATTTCATATTTTTCGTTTCCTACTTAGTTCAAAATTATATGTAAGGTTGACAACAAATGTTAAGAATTCTATGTATGCTCTTATATTCCAGTGTATAAATTGTCCTATGAACACTCACCCATAAGACAAAGATCTGAAATAAAATACATCAAACATAAACCAAAATGAATAAGTGGTTATGTTTATCTCATATAAATTCTAGAAACAATGTAGGTGTCCTAAGTGATATCATGTTCTCATAACTTATCCTTGCATCTTCTATCCAATTATTAAATATAAATGACATTTATTTAAAGTTATAGAAGACAAACTTAAAAGCTTTTGCACAGCAAAGGAAACCATAAACAAGACGAAAAGACAACCCTCAGAATGGGAGAAAATATTTGCAAATGAAGCAACTGACAAAGGATTAATCTCCAAAATTTACAAGCAACTCATGCAGCTCAATAACAAAGAAACAAACAACCCAATCCAAAAATGGGCAGAAGACCTAAACAGACATTTCTCCAAAGAAGATATACAGACTGCCAACAAACACATGAAAGAATGCTCAACATCATGAATCATTAGAGAAATGCAAATCAAAACTACAATGAGATATCATCTCACACCAGTCAGAATGGCCATCATCAAAAAATCTACAAACAATAAATGCCAGAGAGAGTGTGGAGGAAAGGGAACCCTCTTGCACTGCTGGTGGGAATGTAAATTGATACAGCCACTATGGAGAACAGTATGGAGGTTCCTGAAAAAACTACAAATAGAACTACCATATGACCCAGCAATCCCACTACTGGGCATATACCCTGAGAAAACCACAATTCAAAAACAGTCATGTACCAAAATGTTCATTGCAGCTCTATTTACAATAGTCAGGATATGGAAGCAACCTTAGTGTCCATCAACAGATGAATGGATAAAGAAGATGTGGCACATATATACAATGGACTATTACTCAGCCATAAAAAGAAATGAAATTGAGTTATTTGTAGTAAGGTGGATGGACCTAGAGTCTGTCATACAGAGTGAAGTAAGTCAGAAAGAGAAAAACAAACACCGTATGCTAACACATATATATGGAATCTAAGAAAAAAAAAGGTCATGAAGTACCTAGGGGTAAGACGGGAATAAAGACACAGACCTACTAGAGCATGGACTTGAGGATATGGGGAGGGGGAAGGGTAAGCTGTGACAAAGTGAGAGAGTGGCCTGGACATATATACACTACCAAACATAAAATAGATAACTAGTAGGAAGCAGCCATATAGCACAGGAAGATCAGCTCAGTGGTTTGTGACCACCTAGAGGGGTGGGATAGGGAGGGTGGGAGGGAGACGCAAGAGGGAGGAGATATGGGGATATATGTATATGTATAGCTGACTCACTTTGTTATACAGCAGAAACTAACACACCATTGTAAAGCAATTATACTCCAATAAAGATGTTAAAAAATAAAATAAAATGAAGCCACAAAGAACTTTGCAGCCTACCTCACAGCAGCGTTGAGAAACAACGCATTGAAATAGTTTTGTAAACTGTGAAGTATTTAACCATTGGGGAGATTTATCGTGCAGATGGAACGTTTTAATTCACTAACTAAAGATAAATGCAATAAACCAGAAAAATCAGATGAGATGAAGACAAAGCCCAGTAAAGGTGGTCTTTGATGTAGAACACCAAGATTGAAAGTGTGATTGTATTCCCTGGTGGGAAACTTCAATCTAGAATTAAGATTCAAGTGTTCCTATAAAGAGTCAACAAAGGAAAAAGCAAAAACAGAAACAAAAAACCCTCAGTCTATTATCAAAAACAAAACAGGAACTTGCAAGCTAAGGAAAGGAGGGCTGAATAAGACTTATCTTGGGTTTAGAAGCAGAGCCCTCTGAGGCTCTAAGTGCCATTTTATTGTCCTCTGTGGAAGTGTGGGTGGAGGATTCATGTGAAAGCTGCTACTGCCAGTGTGCTCAATTACTGACAGAAAATCGCCCTGGTGTTTGGGGGAAAAACCTTTCATTTGGGGTACAGAAACTGAAAACAAGTTAAAATTAATGGTTACAGCATTTAAAAAAATCCTCCTTTCGTACCTCTATAAGGAATAAAAAATAATATATTGTTCACTATTAATGTTATCTAAACATTGCTGACTTATGCATTTGGACCATAATACAGAAAATGAACTTAAATGTTTTTATCATGATGTCTAAAAACACACAAAAATGTTTCATAATTAAAGCCTTAAGTGACCCTATCTTTTCTTTTCTTCTCGCACCAGATCCTGGGACACAGGCTGCTTTCTTCATCCTTCATCCCTGTCCCCCTGGCCATAATCATGTTTGTTTTAAGGAATTTTCCTGCTGATCATTCTGGAAAACCTGTTTTATCTCCATTCTCTCCTCGGCTCTCAGGTAAGCTCCTTATGTGTTCCCTGCATTCACTGTCTCCATTTTCGTTTTCCTCTTCAGTTTCCAGTCTGACCTAGACCTTCACCATCCACTGAAATAACCTTCTTATGGCCAAAGCAGTGAACTTGAAAGAGGTAAGACTGCAGGCAGATGTAGGTGACTAATGAAGGAGGCTATTACCCCAAACCTAGGTGAAAGAAAATGGCATCTGGAAACAAAGCGATGTCAGTGAGGGCCGACAAGCCTGGATTCCAGTTCTGAGTGAGAGAGAAATCACAGGTGACTGAGTGGGGCGATGCTGCCACTTCCTGATATCAGGAACAGCAAGTCTGCGTTGGTGGGGGCAGGGGGAGGAGAAGGGTTTATTAAACCGGCTCTGCACAGGCAAGATCACACTAAACACGAGTGAGGACTCTCCCATACCAGGTGTCTGATGGAGGGATTCCCCCTCTACAATGGGCAGGATGGTTTGGCCCCTTAAAGATTTCTAGAAAGTAAAACCAGAAGCCAAACCTTCTTTTCTAGAAACAAAGAAGGTTATTAATTCAAACAAAAGAATGCAATCCAATATCAAAGCAATACTGATGAGTAACAACAACTAAGGCTGGAATATTCTGTCCAGAGATGTTGAAGTGTTTCTGTTTCAGAAGACTACATTGCCGCGTGAAAGATAATAAGAACAGATATCATTTACTGAACATTTTATATACCAGAACTTAAAACGTCATGCTAAGAATTTTTCATACAGTGTTTGGCTTATTCTTCATAGCAGTTATACAAGGTAGAGAATTAATATAATCACCAGTTCAGAGGATGCTAACACAAAACTGAGTTAAATACTTGGCTGAGGTCACTCAGCTGGCAAGTGATGGGGCTAGAAGTTGATCCCAGGCAATCTGATGCCAGAACCCACCCTCCTAATTGCTCAGGTGCCTGAGTGTCATTCACCTATTTCTGGGACTTGTGTTCTTGGAGGTGATCTATGAGGATCACACGCTCCTCTGATGAGATAGCTCTGCAGATAAGGAGGAAGGATCTGAAATTTGGGGAGTCTAACTGTGGGTCAAACCTAAGAAAGTGAGGTGACCGAGGTTATTAAGAAGCTCCCTATTGCATCCTGGACAGTGAGATCCTTTCTGGTTATAAGAGGGCCTAAACTGGTTTTCCTGCTTAGTGAGAAGAACAAAAGAGAGATCTAATCAGAAAGTCTTGTGAAGGGGCAATATATCAGTGTATCAGAGCAAGGGTGAAGGGGCAGTTATCTAATGCAAGGTCTTTTTTTTTTTCTTCCACAAAAAAGTTTATATTTAAAATGAAAAAAAAAAATCAGTCACGGAGGCATTCAAGTAGTAATAATGTTATACAGATTTTGCTTTTCCTTTACATCAAGACAGATTTGCAAGGACTTCCGTGGTGGAGCAGTGGTTAAGAATCCACCTGCCAATGCAGGGGACACGGGTTCGAGCCCTGGTCTGGGAAGATCCCACATGCCGCGGAGCAACTAAACCTGTGCGCCACAACTACTGAGCCTGTGCTCTACAGCCCGCGAGCCACAACTACTGAAGCCCGCGTGCCTAGAGCCCGTGCTCTGTAACAAGTGAAGCCACCACAATGAGAAGCCCACTCACTGTAACGAAGAGCAGCCCCCGCTCGTGGCAACTAGAGAAAGCCCGTGCACAGCAACGAAAACCCAACACAGCCAAAAATAAACAAATAAATAAATTTATTTTTAAAAAAGACAGATTTGTACAAGTATTTGCCATAGTTTGTATACAACCCACAGTCCTTTATATATATACATATGTATATAAAATAAATTTTGTTTTTTAGATTTGATTTTAAGATGGAAGTAGTCACGCTAATTGGTATGCGTACAGACCCAAGTGATACATCGGCAACACATTTATGAATACAAATTTTACAGGCAAGAACATTTTCATACATCTATCTGTATCTGCCTATAGACAGATATAGTAAGAAAATAAACTTAAAAATTAACACAAGGAAGTCTACTTTGTCAAGCTAACCCCTTATGTACTGGTTGTCATTATGCTTTTATTGCAGAGGTGCAAAACGGAGCAACAAACTTGAATAAAATTTCATAACCCTTGTGAAAATAGTCCAAACCCCAGGGATTACTCTACTTTGCTTCTAGTTGTTTCTCTTATTTTCAGTGACTCAGGTTTCTATCAGAAAAGACAGATTTTATTGTAAAGCATGCTTAGTTTATTTTTCTGTATAGGGGAGAAAATGTTCGACTCTGTGATTAGATGGTCACTGACATGAACAAGAAGAATCAGGTACAATTTTTGTTTAAAACAAAGAAAAATCCCCCAAATTCTGGGGATCTGGCATTCGCCAAACATCCTTCGGAAGATTCCAAAGTTAAATCCCTTAAAAAGGAAAGGGAAAAAGAAATGAAATGCCAGTGTCTTTGCAAGGTCTTATTGATCAAGGAAGATAAAATCAGCCCCTCCACAATAAGAGAGAGTAAATGGTTGTAGTGACAGAAAGAGAGTTGAAGTCTCCACAAAATGAGGAGTCCTTAATATTTTACAGGACTAACAATGTGATCCCATTCAAATGCATGTTTCAGTCCCTTTTTAAAGTAGCATTTTTTACCTTTTTAAACTTACAATTATAAATAAGGCCCACTTTCTTCTTCCCTGATAAGTATCACAAAATTTTATCTCTGCTTCCTAAGTGTCAGGAGACCCTCTTCTCCTTACCTGAAAGTCCTGAGGCTACAACTTCCCTACTGACCAGAGGATCTCAGATTGTCCTCTTAAGAATAAAAGGAATCATACAACCTTGGTGTGGTAGGGAACTGGGGTGTGATGTTCCTTTGGCTACTGGCTAGTGAGCATTTCCCTCCTCCCTTATTGCCATGCAATTGTTGGAAATAACAAAGATTTATTTTTAAATTTTGAGTCTGTGGTCTTTTTTTTCATATCAATTGGATATCAGCTTGGCAGAATCTGGAGCCATGTAGACCCTGAGGGTGGCCTAGGTAGACTATGGAATCACCCCTTACATTGTCTCCACTACCCAGGGATGCCATAGTTAATTTCTGCCTCAAGCTGTTTTCAGATCAGAAAGACTAGATTTTTCTGGCAGGAATCATAAACCGTAGGTGTCTGTCCAGAATCTACGCCAGTTCTCTCCACTTCTTATCACTTTCCTACATAACCCTTAAAAATTGGGTAACTTTTTGTCTGTAGGGTAAAGTGACTTTCTATATGAACTCTTCAGTCCAAGAGTCAGGAAGGGAGGTCTACTCTGAGCTCATTTTGTTTTAGACACATGGAGCAGGGAGAACCCTAGTGGCCAGATTGTGTTTTCTACAGATCATTCCTCATTAAAAGGAACTCGAGCTCCTTGGAGAAGTGGCTGATTCCAGAGACTACCAGGTTCATATCAAAAGAACTCAGGAGGGACTTCCCTGATGGCTCAGTGGTTAAGAATCCGCCAGCCATGGGCTTCCCTGGTGGCGCAGTGGTTGAGAGTCCGCCTGCCGATGCAGGGGACATGGGTTCGTGTCCTGGTCCAGGAAGATCCCACATGCCGCGGAGCGGCTGGGCCCATGAGCCATGGCCGCTGAGCCTGCGCGTCCAGAGCCTGTGCTCCACAATGGGAGAGGCCACAACAGCGAGAGGCCCGCGTACCGCAAAAAAAAAAAAGAATCCGCCTGCCAATGCAGGGGACACGGGTTCGATCCCTGGTCCGGGAAGATCCCATATGCCACAGAGCAACTAAGCCTATGAGCCACAACTACTTAGCCTGTGCTCTAGAGCCTGCGAGCCACAACTACTGAGCCTGTGTGCCACAACTACTGAAGCCTGTATGCCTAGAGCCCGTGCTCTGCAACAAACGAAGCCACTGCAATGAGAAGCCCGTGCACCACAACCAAGAGTAGCCCCCCGTTCGCTGCAGCTAGAGAAAGCCCGCGCACAGCAGTGAATACCCAACGCAGCCAAAAATATGTAATTAATTAATTAAAAAGAAAAACCTCAGGAGTCTTCTAGAATAAACTCTCACTGGCCAAGAATGGTTAATTTGAACATCACTAAGGTTAATAACTGCAACAGATTAAAACACATCAAATGTATTTAAGCCTTGTGTTTAAAATAATACTTTCAAAAACTCCAACTAATTTGTCACTTTTGGAGGGTGCTAGCGAACTGATTCATTAAACTTGAAAACTGGTAACTAGAGCAAGGAAATAATCATTACTCCTGTATTTCCTATACATACTACTTCAGAGTAACCAATACTTGACAAGCAAATTTTCTCTTTATAGAATTACACATGGAAAGAAGGAACAATAGAATTAGAATATCTGCATCTTGCAATCTCTAATGAATTCATCTAGTCAATGATCATCAGTGGCTACTAACATCACAAAGAACACAATTGGACTTTCTGTACCACCTGATAGAAGTACACACAACACAACTCACAAAATTGTCCTGGAGCTCAGTCATCTTGGAACCGGTGGAGACCTGCTGGGAACAGGACTTCTAAAGCAACAAATATGTCTGGAAGGCTGTGGTCCAAGGCCATTTTTGCTGGCTATAAGTGGGGTCTATGGAACCAGAGGGAACACACAACTCTCTTGAAAACTGAAGATGTATATGCTCCAGATGAAACTGAATTCTATCTAGGCAAGAGATGTGCTAATGTATACAAAGCAAAGAACAACACAGTAACTCCTGGTGGAAAGACTAACAAAACCAGAGTAATCTGAGGAAAGATAACTCATGTTCATGGAAACACTGGCATGGTTTGTGCTAAATTCCGAAGCAATCTTCCTGCTAAGGCTATTGGACACAGAATCCATGTGATGCTGTACCCTTCAAGGACTTAAACTTATTGAAAGTAAATAAATAAAAGTGTGGATTTGTTCTCTTGTAAAAAACTAAAAAACAATTGTTGGAAATTAAAAAGCCAATGTCAATCAGGTTTTCATTAGATCCAATTTACAGGAAACTTAAAGGACAGAGGAACATGTTAAATGACAAGACCAGGATGCAAACTCCAGTGGACAATGGAAACTATGGGAAATACAATCCAATTTCTTCAACAACAACAAGAAGATTTATGGGCGTATTAATCAAGGTTCTCCAGAGAAACAGAACCAATAGTATAGATAGATAGGTAGATAGATAGATCAATCTAGAGAAGAGTGAATTATTATAAGAAATTGGCTCACATGATTATGGTGACTGACAAGTCCTAAGATCTGCAGTCAGCAAGCTGGAGACCCAGCAGAGCTGATGGTGTACTTCTGTTCCAAAGGCCAGCAGTTTCTAGACCCAGGAAAAGCTGAAGCTTCAGTTCGAACCCAAACGCAAGGGGAAATAATGATAATCCAGCTTAAAGGCAGTCAATAAGTGGAATTCTCCCTTATTCAGGAGAGGGTCAGCCTTTTGTGCTACTCAGAGCATCAACTGATTGTGTGAAGCCCACCCCCATTAGGGAGAGCAAGCTGCTTTACACAGTCTACTTATTTAAATGTTAAATTCGGGACTTCTGGGAAGATGGCGGAAGAGTAAGACGCGGAGATCACCTTCCTCCCCACAGATACACCAGAAATACATCTACACGTGGAACAACTCCTACAGAACACCTACTGAACGCTGGCAGAAGACCTCAGACCTCCCAAAAGGCAACAAACCCCCCACGAACCTGGGTAGGGCAAAAGAGAAAATAATAGAGACAAAAGGATAGGGACGGGACCTGCACCAGTGGGAAGGAGCCGTGAGGGAGGAAAGTTTTCCACACACTAGGAAGCCCCTTCGCGGGCGGAGACTGCGGGTGGCGCAGGGGGAAAGCCTCGGAGCCGCGGAGGAGAGCACAGCAACAGGGGTGCGGGGGCAAAGCGGAGAGATTCCCGCACAGAGGATCGGGGCCGACCGGCACTCACCAGTCCGAGAGGCTTGTCTGCTCATCCGCCGGGGCGGGCGGAGCTGCGAGCTGAGGCTCGGGCTTCGGTCGGAGTGCAGGGAGAGGACTGGGGTTGGCGGCGTGAACACAGCCTGCAGGGGGTCAGTGCGCCACGGCTAGCCAGGAGGGAGTCCGGGAAAAGTCTGGAGCTGCCAAAGAAACAAGGGACTTTTTCTTGCCTCTTTGTTTCCTGGTGCGCGAGGAGAGGGGATTAAGAGCGCTGCTTGAAGGAGCTCCAGAGACTGGCGCGAGCCGCGACTAAAAGCGCAGACCCCAGAGACGGGCATGAGACGCTAAGGCTGCTGCTGCCGCCACCAAAAAAGCCCGTGTGAGAGCACAGGTCACTATCCACACACCGCCTTCTGGGGAGCTTGTCCAGCCCGCCACTGCCAGCGTCCCAGGATCCAGGGACAACTTCCGCAGGAGAATGCACGCAGCGCCTCAGGCTGGTGCAACGTCACGCGTGCAGCCGCAGGCCCGCCCCTCAGTCCGTGCCCCTCCCTCCCCCCCCCACCCCGGCCTGAGTGAGCCAGAGACCCCTAATCAGCGGCTCCTTTAACCCCGTCCCCGTCTGAGCGAAGAACAGACACCCTCCGGCGACCTACGTGCAGAGGCGGGGCCAAATCCAAAGCTGAGCCCCTGGGGGATGTGAGAACAAAGAAGAGAAAGGAAAATCTCTCCCAGCAGCCTCAGAGGCAGCGGATTAAAGCTCCACAATCAATTTGATGTACCCTGAATCTGTGGAATACATGAATAGAAAACGAATCATCCCAAATTGAGGAGGTGGACTTTGAGAGCAAGTTTTATGATTTTTTCCCCTTTTCCTCTTTTTCTGAGTGTGTATGTGTGAGACTTTGTATGTATAGCTTTGCTTCCACCATTTGTCCTAGGGTTCTATCTGTCCTTTTCTTTTTTGTTTTTTTCATTTTTTGCTTAATAATTATTTTTTTATTTTAATAACTTTATTATATTATATCTTTACCTTCTTTCTTTCTTTTTTTCTTCCTTCCTTCCCTCCTTCCTTCCTTCCTCACTCGCTCCCTCCCTCCTTTCTTTCTTTCTTTCTACTTATACTAATTCTTTCTTTCTAGTTTTTCTCCCTTTTATTCTGAGCCATGTGGATGAAAGGCTCCTAGTGCTGCAGCCAGGAGTCAGTGCTGTGCCTCTGAGGTGGGAGAGCCAACTTCAGGACACTGGTCCACAAGAGATCTCCCAGCTCCACATAATATCAAACGGCGAAAATGTCCCAGAGATCTCTATCTCAATACCAGCACCCAGCTTCACTCAATGACCAGCAAGCTACAGTGCTGGACATCCTATGCCAAACACCTAGCAAGAGAGGAACACAACCCCACCCATTAGCAGAGAGGCTGCCTAAAATCGTAATAAGTCCACAGACACCCCAAAACACACCACCAGACGTGGACCTGCCCACCAGAAAAACAAGATCCGGCCTCATCCACCAGAACTCAGGCGCTAGTCCCCCCCCACCAGGAAGCCTACACAACCCACTGAACCAACCTTAGACACTGGGGACAGACACCAAAAACAATGGGAACTACGAACCTGCAGCCTGCAAAAAAGGAGACCCCAAACACAGTAAGATAAGCAAAATGAGAAGACAGAAAAAACACACAGCAGATGAAGGAGCAAGATAAAAACCCACCAGACCTAACAAATGAAGAGGAAATAGGCAGTCTACCTGAAAAAGATTTCATAATACTGATAGTAAAGATGATCCAAAATCTTGAAAATAGAATGGACAAAATGCAAGAACATTTAACAAGGACCTAGAAGAACTAAAGATGAAACAAACAACGAAGAACAACACAATACATGAAATTAAAAATACTCTAGATGGGATCAATAGCAGAATAACTGAGGTAGAAGAACGGATAAATGACCTGCAAGATAAAATAGTGGAAATAACTACTGCAGAGCAGAATAAAGAAAACAGAATGAAAAGAACTGAGGACAGTCTCAGAGACCTCTTGGGACAACATTAAACGCACCAACATTCGAATTCTTGGGGTTCCAGAAGAAGAAGAGAAAAAGAAAGGGACTGAGAAAATATTTGAAGAGATTATAGTTGGAAACTTCCCTAATATGGGAAAGGAAATAGTTAATCAAGGAAGCACAGAGAGTCCAATACAGGATAAATCCAAGGAGAAATACGACAAGACACATATTAATCAAACTGTCAAAACTTAAATACAAAGAAAACATATTAAAAGCAGCAAGGGAAAAATAACACACAAGGGAATCCCCATAAGGTTAACAGCTGATCTCTCAGCAGAAACTCTACAAGCCAGAAGGGACTGGCAGGACATATTTAAAGTGATGAAGGAGAAAAACCTGCAACCAAGATTACTCTACCCAGCAAGGATCTCATTCAGATTTGATGGAGAAATTAAAACCTTTACAGACAAGCAAAAGCTGAGAGAGTTCAGCACCACCAAACCAGCTTTACAACAACTGCTAAAGGAACTTCTCTAGGCAAGAAACACAAGAGGAGGAAAAGACCTACAATAACGAACCCAAAACAATTAAGAAAATGGGAATAGGAACATACATATTGATAATTACCTTAAATGTAAATGGATTAAGTGCTCCCACCAAAAGACACAGATTGGCTGAATGGATACAAAAACAAGACCCATATATTTGCTGTCTACAAGAGACCCACTTCAGACCTAGAGACACATACAGACTGAAAGTAAGGGGATGGAAAAAGATATTTCATGCAAATGGAAACCAAAAGAAAGCTGGAGTAGCAATTCTCATATCAGACAAAATAGACTTAAAAATAAGGATTCTTAGAAGAGACAAAGAAGGACACCACATAATGATCAAGGGATCGATCCAATAGGAAGATATAACAATTGTAAATATTTATGCACCCAACATAGGAGCACCTCAATACATAAGGCAAATACTAACAGCCATAAAAGGGGAAATCAACAGTAACACATTCATAGTAGGGGACTTTAACACCCCACTTTCACCAATGGACAGATCATCCAAAATGAAAATAAATAAGGAAACACAAGCTTTAAATGATACATTAAGCAAGATGGACGTAATTGATATTTATAGGACATTCCATCCAAAAACAACAGAATACATATTTTTCTCAGGTGCTCATGGAACATTCTCCAGGATAGATCATATCTTGGGTCACAAGTCAAGCCTTGGGAAATTTAAGAAAATTGAAATTGTATCAAGTATCTTTTCAGACCACAATGCTATGAGACTAGATATCAAATACAGGAAAAGATCTGTAAAAAATACAAACACATGGAGGCTAAACAATACACTACTTAATAAAGAAGTGATCACTGAAGAAATCAAAGAGGAAATTTAAAAAATACCTAGAAACAAATGACAATGGAGACACAACAGCCCGAAATCTATGGAATGCAGCAAAAGCTGTTCTAAGAGGGAAGTTTGTAGCAATACAATCCTACCTTAAGAAACAGGAAGTATCTCGAATAAACAACCTAACCTTGCACCTAAAGCAATTAGAGAAAGAAGAATTTAAAAACCCCATAGTTAGCAGAAGGAAAAAAATCATAAAAATCAGATCAGAAATAAATGAAAAAGAAGGAAAGGATAGCAAAGACCAAGAAAACTAAAAGCTGGTTCTTTGAGAAGATAAACAAAATTGATAAACCATTAGCCAGACTCCTCAAGAAAAGAAGGGAGAAGACTCAAATCAAAAGAATTAGAAATGAAAAAGGAGAAGTAACAACTGACACTGCAGAAATACAAAAGATCATGAGACATTACTACAAGCAACTCTATGCCAATAAAATGGACAACCTGGAAGAAATGGACAAATTCTTAGAAATGCACAACCTGCCAAGACTGAATCAGGAAGAAATAGAAAATATGAACAGACCAATCACAAGCACTGAAATTGAAACTGTGATTTAAAATCTTCCAACAAACAAAAGCCCAGGGCCAGATGGCTTCACAGGAGAATTCTATCAAATATTTAGAGAAAAGCTAACACCTATCCTTCTCAAACTCTTCCAAAATATAGCATAGGGAGGAACACTCCCAAACTCATTCTACGAGGCCACCATCACCTTGATACCAAAACCAAACAAGGATGTCAGAAAGAAAGAAAACTACAGGCCAATATCACTGATGAACATAGATGCAAAAATCCTCAACAAAATACTACCAAACAGAATCCAACAGCACATTGAAAGGATCATACACCATGATCAAGTGGGGTTTATTCCAGGAATGCAAGGATTCTTCAATATACGCAAGTCTATCAATATGATAAACCATATTAACAAATTGAAGGAGAAAAACCATATGATCATCTCAATAGATGCAGAAAAAGCTTTTGACAAAATTCAACACCCATTTATGATAAAAACCCTCCAGGAAGTAGGCATAGAGGGAACCCACCTCAACATAATAAAGGCCATATATGACAAACCCACAGCCAACATCATTCTCAATGGTGAAAAACTGAAACCATTTCCAGTAAGATCAGAAAAATGACAAGGTTGCCCACTCTCACCATTATTATTCAACATAGTTTTGGAAGTTTTAGCCACAGCAATCAGAGAAGAAAAGGAAATAAAAGGAATCCAAATTGGAAAAGAAGTAAAGCTGTCACTGTTTGCAGATGACATGATACTATACATAGAGAATCCTAATGATGCTACCAGAAAACTACTAGAAATAATCAATGAATTTAGTAAAGTAGCAGGATACAAAATTAATGCACAGAAATCTCTGGCATTCCTATACACTGATGATGAAAAGTCTGAAAATGAAATCAAGAAAACACTCCCATTTACCATTGCAACAAAAAGAATAAAATATCTAGGAATAAACCTACCTAAGGAGACAAAAGACCTGTATGCAGAAAATTATAAGACACTGATGAAAGAAATTAAAGATGATACAAATAGATGGAGAGATATACCATGTTCTTGGATTGGAAGAATCAATATTGTGAAAGTGACTCTACTACCCAAAGCAATCTATAGATTCAATGCAATCCCTATCAAACTACCACTGGCATTTTTCACAGAAATAGAACAAAAAACTTCACAATTTGTATGGAAACACAAAAGACCCCAAATAGCCAAAGCAATCTTGAGAACAAAAAACGGAGCTGGATGAATCAGGCTCCCTGACTTCAGACTATTCTACAAAGCTACAGTAATCAAGACAGTATGGTACTGGCACAAAAACAGAAAGATAGATTAATGGAACAGGATAGAAAGCCCAGGGATAAACCCACGCACATATGGTCACCTTATCTTTGATAAAGGAGGCAGGAATGTACAGTGGAGAAAGGGCAGCCTCTTCAATAAGTGGTGCTGGGAAAACTGGACAGGTACATGTAAAAGTATGAGATTAGATCACTCCCTAACACCATACACAAAAATAAGCTCAAAATGGATTAAAGACCTAAATTTGAGGCCAGAAACTATCAAACTCTTAGAGAAAAACATAGGCAGAACACTCTATGACATAAATCACAGCAAGATCCTTTTTGACCCACCTCCTAGAGAAATGGAAATAAAAATAAACAAATGGGACCTAATGAAACTTCAAAGCTTTTGCACAGCAAAGGAAACCATAAACAAGACCAAAAGACAACCCTCAGAATGGGAGAATATATTTGCAAATGAAGCAACTGACAAAGGATTAATTTCCAAAATTTATAAGCAGCTCATGCAGCTCAATAACAAAAAAACAAACAACCCAATCCAAAAATGGGCAGAAGACCTAAATAGACATTTCTCCAAAGAAGATATACAGACTGCCAACACACACATGAAAGACTGTTCAACATCATTAATCATTAGAGAAATGCAAATCAAAACTACAATGAGATATCATCTCACACCAGTTAGAATGGCTATCATCAAAAAATCTAGAAACAATAAATGCTGGAGAGGGTGTGGAGAAAAGGGAACACTCTTGCACTGCTGGTGGGAATGTGAATTGGTTCAGCCACTATGCAGAACAGTATGGAGGTTCCTTAAAAAACTACAAATAGAACTACCATATGACCCAGCAATGCCTCTACTGGGCATATACCCTGAGAAAACCAAAATTCAAAAAGAGTCATGTACCAAAATGTTCATTGCAGCTCTATTTACAATAGCCCGGAGATGGAAACAACCTAAGTGCCCATCATCGGATGAGTGGATAAAGAAGATGTGGCACATATACACAATGGAATGTTACTCATCCATAAAAAGAAACGAAATTGAGCTATTTGTAATGAGGTGGATAGACCTAGAGTCTGTCATACGGAGTGAAGTAAGTCAGAAAGAGAAAGACAAATACCATATGATAACACATATATATGGAATTTAAGAAAAATGTCATGAAGAACCTAGGGGTAAGACAGGAATAAAGACACAGACCTACTGGAGAATGGACTTGAGGATATGGGGACGGGGAAGAATGAGCTGTGATAGAGCGAGAGAGAGGCATGGACATATATACACTACCAAACGTAAGGTAGATAGCTAGTGGGAAGCAGCCGCATGGCACAGGGTTATCGGCTCGGTACTTTGTGACCACCTGGAGGGGTGGGATAGGGAGGGTGGGAGGGAGGAAGACGCAAGAGGGAAGAGATATGGGAACATATGTATATGTATAACTGATTCACTTTGTTATAAAGCAGAAACTAACACACCATTGTAATGCAATTATACCCCAATAAAGATGTTAAAAAAAAAAAAGAGTCATAGGGCTTCCTTGCTCTCGCAGTGATTGAGAGTCCGCCTGCCGATGCAGGGGACACGGGTTTGTGCCACGGTCCGTGAAGATCCCACATGCCACGGAGCGGCTGGGCCCGTGAGCCATGGCCGTTGAGCCTGCGCGTCCGGAGCCTGTGCTCCACAACGTGAGAGGCCACAACAGTGAGAGGCCTGCGTACCGCAAAAAAAATAAATAAATAAATAAAAAGAGTCATATACCAAAATGTTCATTGCAGCTCTATTTACAACAGCCCGGAGATGGAAACAACCTAAGTGTCCGTCATTGGATGAATGGATAAAGAAGATGTGGCACGTATATACAATGGAATATTACTCAGCCATAAAAAGAAACGAAATTGAGCTATTTGTAATGAGGTGGTTAGACCTAGAGTCTGTCATACAGAGTGAAGTAAGTCAGAAAGAGAAAGACAAATACCATATACTAACACATATATATGGAATTTAAGAAAAAAATAATGTTATGAAGAACCTAGGGGTAAGACAGGAATAAAGACACAGACCTACTAGAGAATGGACTTGAGGATATGGGGAGGGGGAAGGGTAAGCTGTGACAAAGCGAGAGAGAGGCATGGACATATATACACTACCAAACGTAAGGTAGATAGCTAGTGGGAAGCAGCCGCATAGCACAGGGAGATCAGCTCGGTGCTTTGTGACCGCCTAGAGAGGTGGGATAGGGAGGGTGGGAGGGAGGGAGACACAAGAGGGAAGAGATATGAGAACATATGTATATATATATAACTGATTCATTTTGTTTTAAAGCAGAAACTAACACACCATTGTAAAGCAATTATACTCCAATAAAGATGTAAAAAACAAATTACAATTACATAAAACATCTAATAAATAAATAAATGTTAAATTCATCCCTCCCCCCCAAAAAACCACCAAAAACAAAAACAAACACACTCTCACAGAAACAACTAGAATAACATTTGTCTAGATATCTGGGTAATAATATTTGACCAAATATCTGGCCTAGTCAAGTTGACATGTAAAAGTATCTATCACAATGGGATAAGTTTGGATTAAAAGAGACTAACTAAACAGACATTCAGCAATGAATGGAACATATTTGTATTCTAATCCTGACCAAGAAAAACTGTATGATATTTTTAAAGTAATATGATAAATAAAATGTGAACACTGGTTATTTGATGATGTAAATGAAGTCTTTTAAAAACTTTTTAGGTGGGAGAATGGTATTGTTAAGTTTTTTAAAAGAGTCCTACACCCTTGGTGATACATATTCAAATATTTACAGATAAAATTCTATGACATCTGGCATTTGCTTTAAAATAATAAAATAATTTGGGATGGTGGAAGTGGGAGCTATAGATATTAGCCTTGTGTTGATAAATATTGAAGCTAGGTGATAGATATGTGGAAATTCATTATATTATTTTCTCTAATTTTGTAAATACTTGAAATTTTCCACATAAAATTTTTTTCTTTGTAAAAGTTTTATTTTCTAAGACACGTGAAATATTTAAAATAAATTGCTTGAAATCAGATTGTGTTTAGTTATTATTGATCTCTCTGCTCTATCTAAATAGTCAACTCTGGACTTCCCTGGTGGCGCAGTGGTTAAGAATCCACCTGCCAATGCAGGGGACACAGGTTCAAGCCCTGGTCGGGGAAGATCCTACATGCCGCGGAGCAACTAAGCCCGTGCACCACAACTACTGAGCTTGCACTCTAGAGGCCGTGAGCCACAACTACTGAGGCCATGTGCCACAACTACTGAAGCTCGCGTGCCTAGAGCCCGTGCTCCACAACAACAGAAGCCACCGCAATGAGAGGCCAGCAAACTGCAACCAAGAGTAGCTTCTGCTTGCCACAACTAAAGAAAAGCCCACGTGCAGCAACGAAGACCCAGTGCAGCCAAAAATAAATAAATAAATAAAATTTAAAATAAATAAATAAATAGTCAACTCAGAGCCTGCCCTTCAGATGTTTTTCAAAGTACACATTTCTCCTGAAACTCCACAGCACATAAACGTTTTTTTAAAAAGTCATTATTTTTCAATCTCTCATAAAATAATTAAGGTGAAAATCAGTGGATGTTAAAAAAAAATGGGTAAGTGCTTCCATGGTGGCACAGTGGTTGAGAGTCCGCCTGCCAATGCAGGGGACACGGGTTCGTGCCCCGGTCTGGGAAGATCCCACATGCCACGGAGCGGCTAGGCCCATGAGCCATGGCCGCTGAGCCTGCGCGTCCGGAGCCTGTTCTCCGCAACGAGAGAGGCCACAACAGTGAGAGGCCCGCGTACCGCCAAAAAAAAAAAAAGGGTAAATGGTGGATAGGAAGCTTTATAATGAAGAGATCAATTTTTCAGTGTTGGAACCCACTTATCAATGCTGTCCATCAAAGTGGGAACATTGAACATTATGCACATCCTGATATGATGGATTGTGAAGTACATAGTACCACCTATGAAGCATTCTTGCCAAAAAGACCTTATCAAGGGGTTAGATCTAACTTCCAACATACAGGACATTGAGAAGCTAAAGAAACAAGTTAAACCACACCATGAAGAAGCATCCATCCAAAACCTTCTGTTGAACATGCCACAGCACAACTCACCAGTTTCTTCAAGCAATCAGTGGCATAAATGAGTGGGGGAGAGAGGGGAGGGACATTATTCTGGATTAAAAATACTTGAGAGACGTAATACCCAAATGCAATATGTGGCCATTGCTTGGGTACAAACTAACTGTAAAAACATTATTTTGTAGACAATCAGAGAAATTTAAATAAGAAATGACTATTAGATTACATTAAGGAATTATTTTTTGTTAGTTATTTAAGAAAAATCATTATTTTTAAGGTGGACATTGGATTATTTAGGGGTGAAGTGATATCCTGCCTGAGTTTTGCTTTAAAATATTCTAGCCGAAAAAAAAGTGCTAGTTGAAAACATTGTTAAAACTGAGTAAAAAGTACACTGCAATATTTTTTCTATTTCTGTATAATCTTGGAAATTTCCATAATAAAAACAAACTGAAACATTCTCCATAAGCTGGCATTGGTTTGTTAAGTTTAAGCCCAAATTGAAGTTTTCTCTTAATAGATCCAAGGATCATGATGGACTTCTGTTCTCTGCTTTTCCTGTAGTTGACACCTCGAGTTAACACACTCTAGCAGACTTCAGCTTTTATGATTACCCCTTCCAGAACTAGCCTAGAGGTCTAGACACAACAACTGAGGTATTAAGTGGACTATTTTTCTTTGAACTTCCAGACAGAATTTTCTCTCCTCATCTTCTATGCTGATGACTCCCAAATTCATATTTCTAACCCAGACCTCTCTGGTAGTTTTAAAACATGTCTGTCAATTCTTTGATAATCCTCCCATCAAAGATGGAGTCTAATTCCCCTTGGCTTAAAAGTGGCCTGGCCTTATGAATTTCTTCTAACAAATAGGATGTGTGTAATAGGATATGTTGGCAGTGATGCTGCATGACTTCTGAGGTTAAGTTAGAGGAGGTGATATACTTCCTCCTGGTTCTCTCTCTCAAGATGCATGCTTTAAAAGAGCCCTGAACCACCACATGAATATTCTGGTACCCTGAAGCTGCCTGGAGAGACGATGAAAAGAGATCACATGGAGATAGAGACAGGTGCCCAAGGTGCTTCAGCTGTTCCAGACCCGGAATGTTCCCAACCCAACATCAGGCATGTGAGTAAAGTGTCTTCCAAATGACACCAGTCCCAGCCGTTCTTTGACTGCAACCTCGTGAGATGCCCAAGCCAGAACCCTTCAATCACGTCACTCCAAATTTCTGACCCACGAAAACAATGAAAAACTATAAATTACTACTATTGTATAAAGCCACTGAGTTTTGGGGGTGATTTAGTACATTGAGTAATAGACATTCAGAACATCCTCTGACTTCCACACAGACATCGCCCGAAAGAATTAAGGACATAACACCCCAAAATATGCCACTTTGGCATATTGATTATTTTGAACTGAAGGCACTTGAAAAACAACAGATGCAGGAAAGGCTCTCTGACCTCCCTTTTTCTACTGAAAAACATACCATAAAATCTCCCATGGAAAAAGTACCCTCCCTGTAGCAGGAAGAAAAGAACATCCTTATCACCAGAACCTGTGAATTGACACTGAATTGGATCTGTACAAACTTACTAAAATAATCCTTGTCTTTCTCTAGTTTCCCCCATGTATCTCCTAGTCACTTCCCTACAATTTACTGCCCCTAGTCTTATCAATTCTTCACAAGTTTATTGTCTGTTTCTGTAAAGGGTATAAAAGCTTTTTGCTCTGGTCACTTCTTTGGGCCTTCATTTTCTTGTGAAGATTTCCATGTACATGTAAAATTCTAATAAAACTTGTATGCTTTTCTCCTGTTAACCTCTCTTATGTCAGTTTAATTCTTAGGTCCAGCTGGAGACTCTAAGAGAACAGAGGAGAAATTTTTTCTCCCATCTCTCCAGTCCTATTGTTTTATAGTTTTCTCCTCTTGCTAAGTAGCTCATTATCTTCATATATAATCCACCTCCCATTCCCAGAAACTTAGCTTCTTGTTTGATTTTCATTTGGTACCTAGAAGAGTCCTTCCCTCAATCTTCTAAATTTATTAATCTGCCTTGTTTTTCCTGTAATTCTAATTTGGTAGCATCCTAGGCATTTGTGCAGTATTTTTTAAAAAATTCCCAAGTGCAGCCAGGACAGACAACATATGAAAGAGACTGGTTCTTACTCATGTATGCAAACTTGGAATGGAGATCCGAATGTTTCATGAAAATAATTATCTCTGCTGAAAGTAGAAGAACCATTAAACTCTGACATGAGTTGTTAATGAAAGCAACAATTTATTTTCCTTGAAAGAAAATTAAAAGAATTAGATGTACAACCATTTAGGAATCTAAGTAGTAAAGATAACAGTCAATTCAAAAGCTAGGATGAAGGTCTGAATGGCCAATGGTCTGTAAGAAATCCAGTTTTAAAGACTGATAGAGGCCTGGATTAGAAATATCTGCACCCGGACTTCCCTGGTGGCTCAGTGGTTAAGAATCTGCCTGCCAATGCAGGGAACACAGGTTTAATCCTTGATCCGGGAAGATCCCACATGTTGTGGAGCAACTAAGCCCGTGAGCCACAGTTACTGAGCCCATTTGCTGCAACTACTGAAGTCCGGGCACCTAGAGCCCATGCTCCACAGCAAGAGAAACCACTTCAGTGAGAAGCCTGCACACCGCAACAAAGAGTAGTCCCTGCTCACCACAACTAGAGAAAGCCCACGCGCAGCAACGAAGACATAACACAGCCAAAAAAAAAAAATGTGTATATATGTGTGTGTATATATACAGATATATATAGATATATATAGATATATATATATATATCATCACCCAAAGCAATGTTTCTGTATACACTCCTCACCTGCTCATTCCTACCAAGAAATAAATGGATACATTTTCTTTGGACTTTATTTCTCTTGGCCTTGACCTGCACTTGGGATGGAAAGAGTGGGAGGAACTAAGAGAATCTTTGTCCGAGTAAAGGAAAGAGGGAGGAGCAGAAGAGGGTAAAAAGGTCTAGGAATGCCCAGGACAGGAGGAAATGGAGAGAGAATGACACACATGTTAAGGGGGGTTGAGTCCTGGCTGAGGTCACATGGAATTCCTTTGGGGCGCTTCCATCAACATACCTCTAGCTCAGAAGGAAGAGCTGTCTGTCTTGTCTTGAGAGGAATGTTTGGTCACAAATGTAAATAAATAGAAAAATGCCATTGTAGTGTAACATCTAAATATGCAGCTTTATACACCTCCAGGTTAGGATGTGTTAAACCAAAGAATAAATCTCTGAGAAGTAAATACAATAATTGGTGTTTGTGAAGAAAGTAGGAGAGGAAAGGAGGGAGAGAGAGAGCGAGAGAGCAAGAGAGCGAGAGAGCGAGAGAGCGAGAGAGCGAGAGAGAGAGAGAGAGAGAGAGAGGGAGGGAGAAAGTAATCCTTCAGAAATTCTACCAAAAAAAAAAAAGAAAGAAAGAAAGACCAGGTTCAATGTCATCTGTAGTGCAACATATTGGAATATGAATCAGTATCTCAGTCCCTAGATACTTTAACACAATGAATAACTCACCTAAGGCAATGCATATTTAATAGAAAAGGCCCAAACTGAAGCACCACAGTAATTTAGAACGAACATAAACAGCTTCTGATATTAGGATCATTGAGTGTGCTGTGTTTTGGGAAAACAGCTCTCTCCATTTTTGACAAATACCACATCTGAGATGACATCTGAATAATTAATATATTTAGCCTCCATAATACATTTTCAGAAGGAATGTGTTACCCTGGATACAAATTTTCAAACAGCAAACAGCACTTCTTGTTGTCACCTATTTAGCCAGCTGTGCTGCTGTGCTGGCGAAAGCAAACATGTAACAGATGTTGCTAGAACTTAAAGCATGAGGCGATTTCAAACATTGCTAGTTACATTGGTTAGGGATGAAAGGTGTCTGCACTGGAAAACAGATTAGTTTCTCCATTAAGAGTAGTAGATAATGGAATAAAATCCACCACCTGCTAGTTATGTGATCTTGAGCTAACTTAACTTTCCAAGCCTCAGTCTTCTCATCTATAAAATGAGAAATTATCTGTATGAATAGTATGTACTTCCTAGGAGTACATACTATTAATAACACATATACCTGGCACAGGGTAAATGTTCAATTGATATTACCTATTTATTATTGCATTTTTTAAATATAAATTTATTTATTTTGGGCTGCGTTTGGTCTTCATTGCTGCGTGAGGGCTTTCTCTAGTTGCAGCAAGCGGGGGCTACCCTTCGTTGTGGTGCATGTGTTTCTCATTGCAGTGGCTTCTCTTGTTGCGGAGCACGGGCTCTAGACATGCCAGCTTCAGTAGTTGCGGCATGTGGGCTCAGTAGTTGTGGCCCACAGGCTTAGTTGCTCATGCGGGATCTTCCTGGACCAGGGCTCAAACCCGTGTCCCCTACATTGGCAGGCGGATTCTTAACCACTGCGCCACCAGAGAAGTCCTATTATTACACTTTTTGAATTGTGTATGTAAGAGCTTTAGACAGGAAGGAAATGATGTGAAGAAAGCAAGTTGGTTTGGTGCAGTGGTTCTATAGAGCTGCTGCTTGGTGGAAGAAGAAGAAGGAGAAGGAGAAGAAGAAGTAGGAGGAGAAGAAGAGGAAGAAGAAGAAGGGGGAGGGGGAAGAGGGGAGGGAGAGGGGGAGGAGTGTGAGTGAAGTTCAACTTTTATCCTCTACATATGGGATTTCTGTGCAAAATTTCAATTAAAAAATAAATACTGCTATTTTAAAATAATTTAAAATAAATGATAGTGGGTAGAACCTTTGATTGCAATTCTGTACATTATATATCTATGATAAAACTCTTATAAAACTTGGCATAAAAGGACTTACATAATATGACAAATGGCATCGACAAAAAAAATCTACAGTAACTATATACTTAACAGTAAAATGTTCAAAGATTTCCCTCTGAGATAAGAATGAGAAAGGGATGTCTGCTCTCCACTCAATATTGTACTAGTCAGTGCAGTAAAGCCAGGAAAAAGAAATAAAAGTTATAAAGATTGGAAATGAAACAATATAAGTGTGATTAATTTCAAATAATATCATTGTAAACATAAAAATTCAATATAGTCCATAGATAAATTAGATTTAATAAAATTTCATTAAAATTGAGGGTACAGGGCTTCCCTGGTGGCGCAGTGGTTGAGAGTCTGCCTGCCAATGCAGGGGACACGGGTTCGAGCCTGGTCTGGGAGGATCCCGCATGCTGCGGAGCGACTGGGCCCGTGAGCCACAGCTACTGAGCCTGCGCGTCTGGAGCCTGTGCTCCGCAACAAGAGAGGCCGCAATAGTGAGAGGCCCGCGCACCGCGATGAAGAGTGGCCCCCGCTTGTCACAACTGGAGAAAGCCCTCTAAAAAAAAATTTTTTTTAATTGAGGATACAAAATCAATATACAAAACTCAATTCTATTTCTATACCCTAGCAACAAATAGAAAATAAGTTTTTAAAAAGACATAATTTTCTACACTTTCAAAAATATCAAAAAAGTGGTAGTAAACCAAGCAAATGAAATGTTATTGAGATAAATTTTTAAAAAGCAAAATAAACAAAGGGATATAACATGTTCTTAGATTAGAAGACTCAAAGTTGAAAGGTTGTCAATTCTTCCTAAACTGACTTCCAGTTCAATGTAATCTCAGCCAAACTCTCACAGGAATTTTGTGACTTGAGAAGGTAATACTAAAATTTACATGAAAATGCAAATGGCTAAGAACAGTCAAAAACCATTGAAGAAGAAGAAGATAGGAGCACTTGCTTTACTGATATCAAGACTTGTTATAGTAACAAAGACAGTAAGTTATCAGTACAAGAATAGAGAAATACAGAGTCCAGAAAGAGACCCATACGCTTTTGGACCCTTGCTTTCTGTAAAAGGTGGCCCTGCAGAGAAGCAGAGGAAAAAGACAGTATTTTCAATGATGGGTACCCTGTTGGGAAAAAACAAAACTTGACTCCTACTTCACACAATAATACAAAAATTAATTCCACATAGATTTTGGTTCTAAATGTAAAAGGCAAAAAGGTGGAGTTTCTAGACAGTACCTGAGGCGATTATAACTTTAGGCAGGGAAATATTTCCTAAACAGAACATTTAAAAGCATTATCCATTAAGGAAAAGTTTGATAAATTGGACTAAATAAACGACTGTCAAAAGATACCATTAAGAGAGCGAAAATGCAAGCTACAGGGTGGGAGAGAATATTGCTACAAAGTGGTCATATCCAAGATATGTTAAAAAAAAAAAAACCTCCCATAAATCAATTATCTCCATAAAAAAAATGGCCAGGAGACTTGAAAAGTCACTTCACAGAAAAGGATATACAAATGGCCCGTGACATATGAAAAGTATGCTCAAACTCATTAATAACCAAAGAAATCCAAATTAAAACCTTAAAGAGATACTACTACACATTTAAATATAGCTTAAATTAAAATAATTCACAGTACTAAGTTTTGACAAGGATGTGGAGCAAAGAAATCTCATCTGCTGCTGGTGGGAGTGTACAATGGTATAAATATGGAAAATATTTGGCATTAAAGCTAAGCATACACAGGGACTTCCCTGGTGGTGCAGTGGTCAAGAATCCACCTGCCAAGGCAGGAGACATGGGATCGATCCCTGGTCCAGGAAGATCCCACGTGCCACGGAGCAATGAAGCCAGTGGGCTGCAACTACTAAGCCTGTGCTCTAGAGCCCGTCAGCCACAACTACTGAGCCCGCATGCCACAACTACTGAGCCCGCATGCCACAACTACTGAAGCCTGTGCACCTAGAGCCCATGTTCTGCAATAAGAGAAGCCACCGCAATGAGAATCCTGTGCACAGCAACAAAGAGTAGCTCCCGCTCGCTGCAACTAGAGAAAGCCCACGCATAGCAACAAAGACCCAACACAGCCATAAATAAATAAGTTAAAAAAAAAAAGCTAAGCATGCGCAGAATCCTATGACCCAGTAATTCCACTCTTAGACATATGTCTAACAGAAATTAATCAAGAGTCATGTACTAGAATGTTTATAGCAACATATTTATGATATCTGAAAACTGGAAATAACATAATGCCCATCAACAATGGAATATATAAATAAAGTGTAGTATGTACATACTGTGGAATACTACACAGAAATAGCTACATGAAGCAATATGAATGAATCTATTTTTTATAAATTTACTTATTTGTTATTTATTTTTGGCTGCATTCAGTCTTCATTGCTGTACATGGGCTTCTATTCTTTGTTGCAGTGCACGGGCTTCTGTTGTTGTGGAGCATGGGCTCTAAAGCACGCAGGCTTCAGTAGCTGTGGCATGCGGGCTCAGTAGTTGTGGCTCGCAGGCTCTAGAGCACGGGCTCAGCAGTTACGGTGCACGGGCTTAGTTGCTCTGCAGCATGTGGGACCTTCCCAGACCAGGGCTCAAACCCGTCTCCCCTGTGTTAGCAGGTGGATTCTTAACCACTGCGCCATGAGGGAAGTCCACGAATGAATCTTACAAACATAATGATGAACAAGAAAAGTCAGACATTGATTACATACTGCATGATTCTGTTTACATAAATGTCAATGAAAATTAATCAGTTGATCTAAGAAAAAAATGGAAAATTTTATTCGAGCCAAATTTGAGGATTATTATCTGGGAAGAGCATCTCAGAAAGCTCTGAGAACTGTTTTGCCTGTTAGAAGTCAAGACACAGTTATATAACTGTCTTGAGACAGAGGGCTGTACATCAAATGATGTATTATTGACAGTTTACATCATCCATATCTAAGCACCGTTGTGGTGGGTCATGTGACCCCTTACAAGATCAAGAAGGAATGTTATCTTTTAAGGAGTTGTCTTGTTGGTGCTAGGAGAATGTTGCTGTTTATGGTTAAGCAGGTATTCCTGCTGATGGCGGAGGTCTGGTTGATGCATAATGCAGACACACCATGCACAGTGGGGGAAGTGAGGAGGCCAAAGGGCAGAGAAGAATTTTTATGTTTAAATTTTTCTTGTCTTGCCATAAAATATGAAATTTATTTCACATAAAGTTTAAATAGGCATAGGTAAACTGTGGTGTTAAAGTCAAGAGATAACTTTGGGGGATACAGGTGGGAGCACTGATTGGGAAGGAGTATGAGAGGGGCTTCTAGGGTGTTAGCAATATTCACTGTTTTTTGTTTTTTTTTTGGCTGCACCATGCGGCTTGCGGAATCTTAGTTCCTAGACCAGGGATCAAACCCAGGCCCCTGGCAGTGAAAGCACAGAGTTCTAACCACTGGACTGCCAAGGAATTCCCTATTTTCACTTTTAAAAGTTAAAAATAAAAAAAAGTGGGGCTTCCCTGGTGGCGCAGTGGTTAAGAATCCACCTGCCAATGCAGGGGACATGGGTTCGAGCCCTGGTCCAGGAAGATCCCACATGCCACAGAGCAACTAAGCCTGTGCGCCACAACTACCGAGCCTGTGTGCCTAGTGCCCGTGCTCTGCAACAACAGAAGCCGCCGCAATGAGAAGCCCGTGCACCGCAATGAAGAGTAGCCCGCGCTCACCACAACTAGAGAAAGCCCGTGCACAGCAACGAAGACCCAGCGCAGCCAAAAATAAATAAATTAAATAAATAAATTTAAGTAAATAAACAAATAAAAAATTTAAAAGTCAAGTAGCTCAATTGTGAAAAGGCATAGAGAGCTAAGAGTAGTAGGAGAGACTTGAACGTGTGTAAATGTGGAGGAGGCAGCCTTCTTTGCGTGGTAAGCAGCACCTCAGTCTCATAAATGCTGCTGAAAAGGAAACTGCAGACACAGCCTGAAGATAGCACAGGAGAGAAAGAACAATGAGTGGACTAAGAAAACCACTTCTCTTTAGAGACACATTGTTCTCATAGTTTCCCTCCCAGGTCCTATGTAAGAAACCACCTCCAGCAGTTGAAATAATCAACTCTTTTACATTAACATGTAGCCCTATCGTTCTAGAGTTGGATGTACCATTAGAAGTCATACGTTCTAAGTCCTCAACCAGATGCATAAAAAGACTGACAGCAGTTTAACTGTTAGCATTCCACACCCTTCAACTGGACTATGGAATAAATCTACCATGTAAATTAAGAGTCAGATTGCTAGGCTGGGGAGGAGATTACTGTCTCCTGAAATCTCACATCTCAGTTTGGTTTAGGCCTGAATTGTTTCACTTTGAAGGAGATATTTTGCCTCGAGCTTTAGGCCAAGTAAGAGTGGAGAAACTTAAATCCTCAGAAGTTGTTCTTTGGAGGGCGGGTCACCTAGGGTAGGTGACCAACTGTCTTGGTTTGCCGAGGACTGAAGGGATGTTAGGACAGTCCCTCTAGATGGGGCTGGAATCATCTAAAGGCTCACTGATTACATGTCTGGTGGTTAATGCTGACTATTGTCTGGGAGTTTAGCTGGAGTTATCAACTGGAATACCTTCACATGAACTCTCCATGTGGCTGCTGGGGCATCCTCACAGCATGACAGCTGGGTTCCAAGAACAAGCATCCCAAGAGAACCAGGCAGAGTTGTGTCATCTTTTATGGTCTAGCTTCAGAAGTTGCCTCACATCACCCAGTCGCTCAAATTCAAGGGGAAGAAAGGAAAATCACTCTCTCAGATCCATCTCACAGTCTTCCACTTCTAATAAGTCCATTTCTAGCCTGTGGGTTCTACAGGGTGTTTTTTTTCCCTTTGATTTTTAAACATAGATTGGAATTCCTAAATGATGGCAAAGAGTGAGAGCAATGTGGCTTGCAAGGTCATCTGCTCACAGTTCAGGTGTACTTCATTTATTTATTTATTTAAAAGAATTTTATTTTACTTCATTTCATTTCATTTCATTTTTGCTGTGTCAGGTCTTAGTTGTGGCAGGTGGGATAGTCATTGAGGCATGCGGGCTCTTTGTTGCGGTGCACGGGCTTCTCTCTAGTTGTGGCCTGCGGGCTCCAGAGTGAGTGGGCTCTGCAGTTTGCAGCATACAGGCTCTCTAGTTAAGGCACATGACCTCAGTAGTTGTGGCGCACGGGCTTAGTTGCCCTGCAGCATGTGGAATCTTAGTTCCCTGACAAGGGGTCGAACCCACATCCCCTGCTTTGTAAGGTCAATTCTTTACCGCTGGACCACCAGGGAAGTTCCCAGGTGTATTTTATAACTTTGGGTGACTTTATATGAATGCAGAGTGGGAGCTGACCACCTGATGTGGTAAAAAGACAATCAGCTTAGGAGTTAGAAATTCTGTCTCCTTCTGCTGGCATCTCCACTGATTCATCTTGTGACACCTTGTGACAGTATGTCTCAGGTGCCTCATTTTTGAAATGAAAGTGATAGCAATGCTTGACCTATTCACTTGACAGCTGGAGGATCAAACAAGGTAAGTAGGACAAAATGCTGTGGAAATATAAGGTTTGATATAATATAATTATAATATAATATAATATAAAATATAAGGATGAAATTGGAAATCAATTACAGGAAAAACATCTGTAAAAAACACAAATACATGGAGGCTAAACAATGCACTACTAAATAACCAAGAGATCACTGAAGAAATCAAAGAAGAAATTAAAAAAACATAGAAACAAATGACAACGAAAACACAATGACCCAAAACCTATGGGATGCAGCAAAAGCAGTTCTAAGACAGAAGTTTATAGCAATTCAATCTCACCTCAAGAAATAAAAATCTCAAATAAACAATCTAACCCTACTAGAGAAAGAAGAACAAAGAAAACCCAGAGTCAGTAGAAGTAAAGAAATCATAAAGATCAGAGCAGAAATAAATGAAATAGAAATGAAGAAAACAGTAGCAAAGATCAATAAAATTAAAAGCTGGTTCTTTGAGAAGATAAACAAAATTGATAAACCCTTAGCCAGACTCATCAAGAAAAGAAGGGAGAGGGCACAAATCAATAAAATTAGAAATGAAAAAGGGGAAATCACAACTGACACTGCAGAACTACAAAGGATTATAAGAGACTACTACAAACAACTATATGCCAAAAAATTGGACAACCACGAAGAAATGGACAAATTCTTGGGAAGGTACAATTTTCTGAGACTGAACCAGGAAGAATTAGAAAATATAAACAGACATATCACAAGTAATGAAATTGAAACTGTAATTTAAAATCTTCCAACAAACAAAAATCCAGGACCAGATGGCTTCACAGGTGAATTCTATCAAACAGTTAGAGAACAGGGCTTCCCTGGTGGCGCAGTGGTTGAGAGTCCGCTTGCCGATGCAGGGGACGCAGGTTCGTGCCCTGGTCCGGGAAGATCCCACATGTCGCGGAGTGGCTGGGCCCATGAGCCACGGCCGCTGAGCCTGCGCGTCCGGAGCCTGTGCTCCGCAACGGGAGAGGCCACAGCAGTAAGAGGCTCGCATACCGCAAAAAATAATAATAATAATAAAAGAGAAGTGAAATCTTCCAAATTGATATTGAGTCTAGTAAAGAAGTTACAGATTGAAGGGGTGATAACCACCTTGATGGGTAATGAATTTGATTTCATTTTTGTTCCTGACAAGTTTGTGAACAGCTTACAGTTGTCTGAAAAGTAATTTGATATACAGTTATCCCTCACTTTTGGAAAATTTGCCTTATGCAACTTAGTACCCGTTTTTGCTAACTGAGAGAAATACGAACAATTTTGTTTTACAAAAAAAAAAGGCAAAAAGTGAGAATAGTATTCAATGTTTGCTTTGCAGCAAGCAGTTATAGAGGCAGCGCACCCCAAGCAGCTAGAGTGGTACCACCAAGCTCCTTCCCAGGAGCTTACACTCAGCATCTCAGCATCAAGCCGCCCTAGCTTTGAACTGTGTCTGTGAGCATCCTTGCTTTCTCTCCATTTATTTTGTGCATCCATTAGTGAGATGTGAACTAAGGTAATTGCTTCTTCACTTTATGCCATTTTTATTTAGGAAAAGTTTCATAGGAACGTTCTGCTTTTGGATAGCGAGGGAAACGTGTACACGGTAAGTAAATTAATGTTTTATGATTGCTTGGCTAAAGAGACGCTCTGGGTCTCAGCCTCCTGTATAGGCTTTGAAGTCTTTTCACCTGGCTTCTCTCCCTGAATTGTCTCAGTCCTCCCAAGGTTTCAAATTATCACCTTTACATGGATGTGCCCCTCTCTGTCACTAATTTCATCCACTCTCTGAGCTCCAGACTCATATCACAAATGGCCTACTGATTATAGGCGGACCAACTGTCCCATTTTGCCCAGGAAAGAGGGGATTTCCAGGACATGGATTTTCAGTGCTAAAACTGGGCAAGACCCAAGCAACCTAGGACAAGTTGGTCAACTTACTACTAAATAACTCTAGTCACCTCTGAGGCACCTTATACTCAACATATCCAATATTCATTGACCATCTTCATCTTCTACATGATTCCTCCCAGTATTCTTTCTAGCAATGGGCAGCACCACTGTCTACACTGACTGCCATGTTAGAAACCTTGGAGTCATCACAAATCCTTCTCATTTACCTCTCACACCAAATCAGTTGAGTCCTCCGTGTGGCTCTTTTGAAAACAATGTCTTTTTAGTTGGTTTAACTTCATCATCTCTTGCATGGACTCTTGCAAAGACCTCCTGTTATGAAATGAAATGATAGTTAAAATATTCCCCCCCAGCATGTGTCTCATTACTTGTGTTCTTTGTACTCTGTGTTTATTAATAAAAAGTATTAATATATCTTAATTTCAATGAAAGGTTGAAGAAGTGTTCCAGAGTAAGGAGACATGTCAGAATCCTAGATTGGGGGGAGGGGGAGTTGCTATTAAGGATGATATTGGGACAATCAGTGAAAAGCAAATATGAAACAATATTAGATAATAGTATTTTATCAATATTAAATTTCTTGAGTTAGATCATCACTCTGCAGTTTTACATCTGAATATTCTTGTTCTTGAGATTCACTATCTGTGGTGGGGGGGATAAATTAGGAGTTTGGGATTAAAATATACACACTACTACATGGAGTAGATAACCAACAAGGACCTACTGTATAGCACAGGGAACTATATCAATATCTTGTAATAATCTATAATGGAAAAGAATCTAAAACAGTATATATAGATAGATAGATATATCTGAATCACTTTGCTGTATACCTGCTGCAACAGAACATTGTAAATCAACAATATTTCAATAAACGTTAAAAAAAAATTTACTATCTAGGTGACAGGTGATGATCTCACCAACTTTCATATTTTCAGCAAAAAAAAATTTTTTTTAATTAGAATAAGAAAGGAATAAAATTAAAAAGGTATCTTAGGTGTGTGTAAATACTTGGCAACATTGGTGGAACATTAACTAATCACAAACTACTCAGTGCCCAAATGTCTCGTGTCAGGCAGTGTGTTCAAAAGTCCTATTCATGGCAAATGCAATGAAGATCTGAGGTCTAGTGCCGGGTCGACATAAGTTGTAAAGTCAAAGGCATTCCAGAAGACTCTTTCTAGTCTAAATGAGGAAGTTGGGGGTCCCATGAGTCAAAGTTCTGTGGAAGAACAAAGAGGTTTGCCAATCAAGTGCTTACCAAAGTAAAGCTTAGCGGGAATCCAATAAAGACAGAAGCACCAGATGTGGTTTGTTGCAACGCAGCCTTCTGCTTTCTATTGCAACCATTGTCTATCGCAAGCCAGCCCCCTTGTTTTCTGAATTTTTTCCCATCTCTGACATTAAGAAGTGAAGTCTTGAGAGGGTAAATCTATAGTATAGGGTCAACTGGCTTTATGTCTTAAAGAAACCAGATGGAACCTGACATTGCTAATAATATATCACCCCCAAGTCATTGAACCTGTGACTAGAGACCAGGTAACATTCAGGCAGTGGGGCTGACCCATGAGAAAAGTGCCTGTTTTGTGAATTTGAGGCCTCCAACAACTTCCTGCGCAGAGTCACTTCCCAATGTGTGGGACTGGAATGACAATGTATTGTCCTGACACTGCATTTGAGTTTCTCTAAAGTCCAACTTCTTTGTTTAAATGTTCTGCTGCCACATCTAGGCTCTGAACAACCTGGCCCTGAACTCTGTCCTATGTCCAACGTCTATGCCTGCTATTCCTGCAAACATAGCTTAATTTTTAGCTATATCTAAATCACCTGCTCAACAGTTACCTCCTACTGCCCTTTTATGCCTCCATACCTTTGCTCATGTGTTGCTTCTACTCGGATCACCCTTATCCACCAGGTATGCAAGAAACCTCACCTTGCTTGAAATTTATCCCAAATGTCTTCTGCTCTTTGAAATCTTTACTAGACTCTTTTCTCATTCTTCCAAGCAGAGGTTGACTCTCTCACGCAGAACTTTACACAGACTTTTATTATAATTTTTATTTTGTATGATTGTTAGTTTTCATGTCTGTCTCCTTTGGTAACTCCTTCAATGCCAAAACCAGGTCATATCAATTGTTTGGGTCATTTCCATTCCTCTCCTGTAGGCACCTTTAACCCCTCATAGCCTTGTCCTTATACAATGCCAGCCCTCCTGTGTCTTGTTCTGCCCACTTCCCAACACCCACACCAGCCCTTTCCAGGGAGTTTGTTCCCTTCCTATCCAAGGTAGTGTGTGCTTTGCTAGTTACTGACCTCCATACACTTAGAGTGAGGGAGGAGTAAGACTAACTCCATCACCCCAGGGCAGAATGCTGGCAGGTAGCCAGGAGCCTCCTTGGCGTGGTACACTTTCCTTTAGCGTCACTCAGTCTGACAGTTCTTCCGGTTCACTGACTATTGCACCAGGTGTCTGTGGTACTTAGCATCCAGGCTGGTATTATTAGAGCAGATCAGATACTTTCAGTGTGGGATGGACCCCCTCTGTTAGATGAAGCTATAAACAAGGGTCGGGATGCAAATACAAGTGGAAACTGGAGATAAAAGGCCATTGTGTTAATTGGTTTGATTGCTGAGTATGTACAAAGCAATGAGTGACTGGAAGAGACAAAAGCCACACCAGGCCCCCACCTGCTGCCTGTTGCTCATTGGACTAGCCTTGTCCCTCTCTCTCTCTCTCTCTCTTGCAGTCACTTGGAGGGTGGTCCATGAACCTTATGCAGCTTGAGTTTTCTCCAGTAATAGATGAAAGGGTGGAGCCTTACGGAGTGGAAAATACTGGGATATATGCCATGGTTACAGTTAAAGGAGTGTCTGGATGGGGGAGTAAACTGTACAGCCATTCTGCCATGGGTATATGGATAGCCAGTTTTCCTGGCAACAGATGGAGTAAAAGAATAATCAATTCTTACAGTATACTAAGCTTTTGCATTCATGGTCTGATTGAATCCTCCAAACAGTCCAATGAACCATGTATTATTATGATTTCACAGATGTGGAAAGTAAATCTTAGGTCAATTTATTAATTAGTCTAAAAGCAAATTAGTGGCAGAGTCAACATTGAAATTCTGATTCATCTAATTCCAAAATCACCATGACCTAATACCCCCAGACACATATCCAAAACACAGTTCATTATTTATTCAAAAGATATTTATTGTGCTCCCACTGGAGGCAGGCACACACTGGGGATTTAATAATAAGGTAAAACAACAAAAACATGTGTGTGCAAATGAAGCTTACAGCCTAGTGGAAGAATACATATTAATCAAATTGTCACACAAATAAATGTAAAATTACATTTGTGAATAGTACTATGGGGGAAAAATCCATGGCGCCATAAGAGTGTGTAATAAGAATCTAACCTAACAGAGTAGACACCTCTCTTCACCCGGCCAACATTCCCTCTTCTCCTAGAAACTGCCCTTCAGTTTTCCTCTGGAGGACTACCCCTTCCCTATCCTCTGACTGTGTAGTTCAGGCGAGGCTGACCCCACCACTGACTTCACTGAAGGTCACATAACCCAGTACTGACTAACAAAAGCACAGGCATATCTCATTTTATTGCGTGTCACTTTGCGGCACTTCCAGACATTGCATTTTTTACAAATTGAAGGCTTGTGGCAACCCGGCATTGTCAAGCAATTGTTAGCATTTTTCAGCAATAAAGTATTTTTAAATTAAGGTATGTACAGTTTTTTAGACATAATGCTATTGTACACTTAATAGACTACAGTATGGTATAAACATAATTTTTATATGCAGTAAGAAACCAAAAAATTCATGACTTCCTTTATTGCAATATTCACTTTATTGTGGAGGTGTGGAACTGAACCCACAATATCTTTGAGGTATGCCTGTACTGCACCGCCATGACCACAGTGATTGGTTCAAGAATGCTTCATGTGCCTCAGGCCAGATCAATGAGAGCTCTGGGACTTTTCCTGGAGCCATTGAGAATGAGATGCACTTCTTCAATTGACCAGCAGGGCTAAAACAAGACACTTGGGGATGCCGGTGGCCACAACATGAGGAGAGCAACCTGAGACATGAGGCCGCAACCTGAGGATGAAGCTAACAGAGGAGAGCAGAGCCAAGAAACTGACATTCCAAAGATATTAAACACATGGACCCAGCCTCGTATCAACTACCAATAAACCAATAAACATTCTAGTGGTGTGAGCCAGCTCATTCCCCTCTTCCTGCTTAAGCCAGTATCATTTTTTTTTTCTTTTAGAAGCAAAGGTCATGTAAACACCCCGACTTTTTTTTTTTTGGCTGCGTTGGGTCTTCGTTGCTGTGCACAGGCTTTCTCTAGTTGTGGCGAGCGGGGGCTACTCTTCCTTGTGTTGCTCCGGCTTCTCATTGCAGAGCATGGGCTGTAGGCACGCAGGCTTCAGAAGTTGTGGCTCGCACGCTGTAGAGCAGAGGCTCAGTAGTTGTGGCGCACGGGCTTTGTTGCTCCGTGGCATGTGGGATCTTCCTGGACTAGGGCTCGAACACACGTCCCCTGCACTGGCAGGCGGATTCTTAACCACTGTGCCACCAGGGAAGCCCTTAAGCCAGTTTCATTGAGTGATTAACATCTTCCTTTCCCTTTCCTCCTTTCTTTCCTCCTTCCTTCCTTTCTTTCTTTTTCTATCTTTCCTTCTTTCTTTCTTTCTTCTCTCTTTCTCCTTTCTTTCTTTCTTTTTTCTCCTTTCTTTCTTTTTCTTTCTTTCTTTCTTGTCACTTGGAACTGAAAGAGTGAAGAATCCTAACTGGGCAGTCAGGGATGGCTTCCCTGAGGAACTAAGGTGATCTGAGATCTGAAAGAGAAAAAGGAGTTAATTAGGCAAAGAGAGGAAGGAAGAATGTCCCCATCAAAGGAAATACCAAGCTCTGGAGCCTTGAGTAAGGAAGGAGCCTGTGATTGAGAGAGATGGAGAGAAGGCCAGCATGGGTGGAATACGGTAAATGTAATGAAATGAAAATGGATGAAATTGGAAAAGCAGTTTCTTGTACCATGTTAAGGATTTTAACCTTTGGATTTAGAGCCAGAGGACACAAGTGAGGGTTTTTAAGCATCATGGGGGTAGGGTAGTGGTGATATTATCTGATTTATATATTTTTAAAAATCACTCGGATGTTATCTGGAGACTAGATTGCAGAGTATCAAGAGCAGAGTAAAGAGTGAAGGTATCATTTCACTTTTATGTCCTTCCCTCAATCCTCCCCCCACCCCTCAAAAAAGGGTAGATACAGTAAAACAAACTAGAATACTATTGTGGTCTAAAGGGGCAGCCTGGACTTGGGAAGTGGCAGTGGAGATGGAAAACATATGGGTTAATTTTAAAAGGGACTGGTGTAATAGAATTCATATTTTATGGCAAGATGAGAAAAATTTAAACATAAAATTTTTCTTTGCCTGTTTGGGCCTCCTCCCTCCCCTTTAGGGTGCATCTGCATTAACCAGAGCTCCCTAGGAGATAACATTCCTTCTTAATCTCATCAAGGGTCACAACTCCTTAAGAGATAACCTTCCTTCTTAATCTTCTAAGAGGCCACGATGACCCATGATCCACTACCCGCTTTGTACTGTAGACCTGGATTGTATAAACTGTCAATAATATGTCGTTTCAGGTACAGCCCTCTGTCTCAAAAACTTATACAACTGTGCTTTGACTTCTAACAGGAGGAACAATTCTTGGAGGTTTCTGAGAGGCTGTTCCAGGTTATAATCCTCAGTTCGGCTTAAATACAATTTTCCATTTCTTAGACTGATTAATTTTTTCATCAACAGTACTGTTTACAAAGTTGTGGTTGTGGGGAAACACACAAAGGATAGTTCCGTGATCACTGCTGGTGGCAGCCTGGATGCAGGTCCCTCAAGTGTAGAGATTTTTTTTTTTTTTAAGTGTAGAGATTTGAGGGGAGGGAGCATTAGCTGGAACGGAGAGGGGAAGAGTCATGTGAAGTTGGTCTCCCTTAGAAAAGAAGTGGCCTTTGGTGAGGAGCACAGCCAGCTAAGTCCAGCTCACGGGGAGAGAGCCAGGGGAATCAGTGCCCTGACTTCAGCTCATCCCTGTGTCCTCTTTGGGGATAACCAGTGGCTGAAGCCCAGTGGAAGACAGGCACAGAGCCCATGGTTCAGGCCTCACAGTTCTGCCTCCTGGGCCTTGAGCCAGGCAGGACTGGGTGGAGAGAGGACTGAGAGGGGCAAACACAGGGTCCGGCACAGGCCTCAAACCCTTTGTATGACCTGTGCTCTGAGGTTCACTGCGATTTGAGGACCACCTACCTCTCTTGCTTCTTCTCTAGCCTCTTGCCTGTAAAATGGGGATAATAGGGGATAACAGCGTCCAATTCATAACCGATAATCATACGAGAAGCAAACCAGTTAACCTGTGTAAAGCATTCAACTTGCCATAGCTCTTGGGAACAGTAAGCACTCTAACATATTATCAGCAAATCCTTCTGGGCATATTCTCTCTTTCTGAATATTTCTTTTTTCTTCCCAAATACACCAGGAACCAGGTCTTTTTTCTTTTTGTTTTGTTATGTTTTGTTTTGGTTGATATCACCACCATCGAGCACAGCGCCTGAAAGAATAGGTACGGAATAAATGTTTATTCAGTGAATTAATGCTCACTGGGTATCTGTGCAGGCATTTAATCTGCATCATCTCAATTATTACAGCCATCCTATAAGGTAAATGTGATCCCCATTTTACAGATGAAGCTACTTGAGGCTCAGCAATGCTCAGCAATGCCCAAAGCAGACCAGGGATTCAAAGTCAGGCCTGTCTTACTCCAACACCTGTGTTCTTTGCCCTACACTGGTGGCCTCATGGAAGGAAGGCTTTCTGCATAGAATGACTGCTGGCCAGTGGGGTGTCACCTCAACCCTCACTCTATTGTGAATCTCAAAGGATGGGTCTCTGCTCACCAGAAGCCAGGTGACCATATGCTCCTTACCTGCCAATAGGCTTTGGGGGCATTGGGTCTCTGTCTGAATTATTTTTGTGTCCCCACAGGTCACCCCATTTATTGGGTGCTAATTAATGTTTGCTGAATTAAATAATATAATAAAAGGTAGTCCGTCTTCCCCTGCTCTTGCTGATGCTGTTTCCAATGCACTTTGGTCATTCCTGGAGGCCTGGGTAGGTCGGCCTCCAACTCCCATCTAGAAGGGCCAGGCTTAACATTCATTAAGCAATTTCCTGGCCAGGCATTGCTCCAGGTGCTTTATAGGTAATAACTCATTTATTCATCTTGACAAATCTATAGAGTAAGGATTATCCTTATCCTTATTTTAAGTTTCAGGAAACGGAAGTTCAGAAGAGTTAAGTGAGCTTGTTCAAGGTCACACAGATAGAGGATTTTGAATCCAAGCAGTCTGATCCAGACCCTGTACCCTTAAGTGTTAATAATGAAGAACTATGGCTTCCCTGGTGGTGCAGTTGTTGAGGGTCCACCTGCCGATGCAGGGGACATGGGTTCGTGCCCCAGTCCGGGAAGATCCCACATGCTGTGGAGCGGCTGGGCCCGTGAGCCAGGGCCACTGAGCCTGCGCGTCTGGAGCCTGTGCTCCGCAACGGGAGAGGCCACAACAGTGACAGGCCCGCATACTGCAAAAAATAATAATAATAATGAAGAACTTACAGTTTTGCGGTTGGCACCCTGACCTTTTCTGCACCCTCCACCTCTTGCAGCTCTGTGGCCTCTCCTTCCTGGCCTTCAGCACTTCCCTGCTCACCCTTAGCCTACGGGGCCACCTTCATGTTATCTCTGCTCTTACTTACTGCTCACCGTTAAGAGCAAAACAAGGTGAAAGGATCTTGCCAGCGGCTTTGCTGCCCACTTGCTTGACATAGATGAGTCTTCTTCCTTATCTTTGTCGAACACATTTAGAGATGAAGCTACTGAAAGGGAATTCACTTAACTTCTTTTTCCCCACAGAAGATGTTTGGCCTGGATGCTCCTGGTAACAAACCAAAACACAAACTTTCATGGCAAAGAGCTGTTGATTGAAGAAAATTGAGGAGACAGACATAAAGCAAGCAGCACAAAAGCTAGAATGCTCTGTAAATTTTGCTGGGCACAATGTTAATTTTATTGAAATGATCACTGACACACCAAGTTATTTCATGGAACTGAAATAGTAATAAACTCAATTTTAAATTCATGACACTAATTTATGTGCTTTTACAATTCAGTAATTACTACCTATTTTCCTACCCTACGCCTTCATCTTTCCTCCCTTTCTCTTTCACTGAATTTCTATCACAAAATAAACATAATTAATGTGGATTTGACATTTCTGTTGTCTGTACGAACAGCAGTAAATTTACAAGAAAATAGTAGCTAGTGGACATGAAACCTTTTTCAGGTTGGGTTTCCCAGAAATTGACTCTGTGACAGAAGTTAGCATGTAATTTCCTTATTAGGGAATGCTCTCAGGATCAACACCTGAGGAAAGGAAGGTGGAAAGCAGGATTAGGAAATCTCTCTGAGATGCAGGCCCAGCAAAGACATCAGCTAGCCCCACAAAGTTATCCTGCAGAATGATGGCCCTTCAAAGTTGTCCAGAGTTGGGGAGAGAGAGTCAGCCTTTATGCCGCACATTTATTAGTCACTGGCTGCAGGCCAGCCCTGAAAGGACAGGTGATCTTAAGCGAGACAGTTTCGTTGAAGCCAGGCAATCACCAAAGAGGGCTGACAACTGAGGCCTGACTCCTCCCAACACTCCTAGCAGCTGGGGGAACAAATCCTTCATTTCCGAAAGGGCTCTAGGTGGTACATGACAGTGTCCACCACAGAAACAGTATAACTCACTGGTTTCCAAACTCTAAGAAAAGTCACATGGCTGCATCTCCTAAGCCACACATTTCTTCATTCAAGTCCAGTCAGCCATCACTTTTCAGGCCTATTGAGACCATGGCAGAAGCAAAGATCATAAGACAAGGCTCATTCATAAAGCAAACGGAAACATTTATGACTAAGTGTAACACAAGGCCACTTCCTGAAGAGTCACAGTACAGGCAAGGCAACTTGCTGAGAACAGACCGGTAAAAGGTAAAGATGGATTCTGAATAGAATTCTGGCCTTCTTCAGAAGATGATAGTGTTTGGTAGGCAGAAATGAGGGTGGGGAAGGGCATTCCAGGAGAAGGAACAGAGTAAGCAAAGCCCTGGGGCGAATGAGAGGGCACATAAAGGGAATGGCCCTTCTGGCTTTGTCATCGAAGAATATGGCGTGAGTGAGTTCAGTTAGCATGAGGATGGACTGAAGTGGAGAAAAGGTTATAAGGTAGGACATGGGCCTAATTACAGGGGTTGAGATGTCTTTAATTGTGTAACAGGCATGAATCTCAGCCCATAAACTCACGCCTGAAAGATATGTCACAATCCATTACTTTTTATCAATGAATTTAGTTATTTCTTCAAGATCTATCCTGCTGGGCTGATGAGAAATGAACCTCAGTCACTCTTTGCATTTCACCTAGATATATGCCAACCAAGAAAGCTCTAATAGAGTCAAAGCAGCAGGGGTAGAGTAGGGTCCTCTGGTCGTTGGTTATCTCTGTACACAGGCCACGGTGGAGCTGGCCCTAGTTCCTGTGCAAATAGCCCATACCAGTCCGGTGGCTCTGTGTGGTCCTGTCACACTTGACACATGGGACTCTGTAGATGATTTTATTCTGGCCCACATAGTGGCTAAAGATTTAGACGTGAATTAACTGCAACATGTAACAAACACGAGATTTGTTTTACAACATCCAGATTTATTAATTTTTTTAATTGGGAGATATGATTACTTGAGTTCCACATTCTCACCTGACAACACTAGGCTGGATCTAAGTAGTGGCTTCATCCTTGAAAGCCCCTTCACTGATTAGTGGAACCTGCCTGGCCCTGCAGTTATTTGAGCTTGCAGTCCCTGCCTTATGTGTCCCATGTGGTCTTTTCTCTTGGAAATCTTGCTGCATCCTCTGGAGGACGCTGTCTAGGAGCACCATGGGGCTCTCAGCTGCTCAAAAAACCCCAGAGACTTCCCTCTCTGCCCTGCAGCCTGGGAATCTCTCTGCAGTCTGGATGAAGGACCTTCTCACCTCTCAACGGCTTCATCCAAGCCCTTTGTCCCACACACCCGTTCCCTTCTACTTCTGGAAAACTCTCAGTTCCCTTGTGGGATTGAGATTTCGCAGATACAGACTAGGTGTCTGACAGGCTTGTGTTTTCTGCACCGTTAAAGAAGCAAAGAACCAGCTATTTGCTTGAATGAGGGAAGAGCAAGTGGAAAATGTGGGGAGAAATATGAAACTGATATCTCAAAATATTTGAGTTGCACATATTAAAGAGTTTGCACATATTAAACAGTTTTTTGTCAGAAATAACTGTTCCTACCCATAATGTGCACCCCCAATGTTATTTTTTTTTTCCCAATGTTATTTTGAATAATAAAAATGTTTAGAAATGTTTAGACGATCCCAATTTTGTTGGCAGCATTAAATCACCAGAGTCAAGGCCTGTTTGAACGTATGCTCCATCAGGCCTAATCAAGGTATCAATTTTATCCACATCAGTGTCATGAGGATTGTTCAAAGAGTGCTTGATCTAAGGCTTGCTGGCCTTGGAAGCCACAGGAAAAACCAGTGTTGTTCTCCATCTTCTTTGTGACCTAGTGTGTTCCTTGGCCCTCAAGCTTCCTTTGGAGTTGCAGCGTGTTATACTCCAGGAAGACAAGTAACTACTGGGCCTTCTGGAGGCTGTGGCTGCCTTTCCACTTGCCTTCTTGGCCTTAAAAGTCTTTGCTCTTGCTTTCATATCATGAGAGTCAGAGTTCTCCTTCTTTGTCTGTAATGTCATCTTTGTATAAAAGTCAGAACTCATTTAAACTTCCATTAATGATGACAGATGGTCCTTGCTTTGTTTATAAGAAATGCCCAGTGAGACAGACAGGTAGTGACTGGAGAACAGCTACATGTAATGGCAGAACTTTTCTGGGTTCACCACAATCTAGAGTGGGTCCTCAAGTTCAAAAAGTCCACCTTTTTTTGTATACCCAGAGAATCAGCTTCTAATTGTCCAGGAAACGTAGAAAAGGCGAAAACCAGCATCTCAGAGGTGTACCTGCCAAATGGAGAAGGTATTAATATTGCCTGGTCAGAATATTCTCTATCTTGAAAAAATATGTACATGGGTAAAATCATAAGTTAACTGGTTGAATGTGTATTAGAGCAAGGGAAATTATATGATTTTAATATCTACTGTGGTCAAGCTGTAAAAAGACAGATATGCCTATCTATGAAAGAAAGATACACATATGTATGAAAGACAGACACACCTGTGTATGAAAGATAGGTCCACCTGTCTGCACTATGGGAACACTATCAGTGGCTAGTGTGCCCTCTTTGCTGCTCAGATATGGAGACATGGTACCAACTTTAGTCCCTGGGAAGGCAGAATAAATGCCCTCCCCAAAGATGTCTATATCCTAACCCCTGGAACCTATAAATATGTTGGGTTCTATGTAAAAATGAAATTAAAGATAACAGATGGAATTAAGTTTGCTAATAAGCTGACCCTAAAAAAAAGAGAGAGAGAGAGAGAGATTATTCTGGATTATCTGGGTGGGCCAATGTAGTCACAGTGCCCTCAACTGTGGAAGAGGCAGGTAGAAGTGTCACAGTCAGAGTGATGCAAGGTGAGAAAGACTGGGATCCGTCATTGCTGGTTTTGAAAATAAAGGAAGGAGGGACTTCCCTGGTGGTCCAGTGGTTAAGAATCCACCTTCTAATGCAAGGAACCCGGGTTTGATCCCTGGTGGGGGAGCTAAGATCCCACATGCTGCGGGTCGCAACTACTGAGCCCAAGCACTCTAGAGAGAAGAGCCCACACTAGAGAGAAGCCTGTGTGCCGCAACGAAAGATCCTGCATACTGCAACAAAGATCCCACGTGCTGCAACTAAGACGGATGCAGCCAAATAAAATTAATAAATAAATAAATTTTTTTTTAAAAAAAAGGAAGGAGCCACAAGCCAAGGACTGCAGGTAGCTTATAGAAACTGGAAAAGACAAGGAAATAGTTTCTCCCGTGGAGCCTCCAGAGGGAATGCAGCCCTGCTAAACATCTTGACTTTAGCCCGGCGAGACCCATTTGGGATTTCTGACTTCCAAAACTTTAAGAATAAATATGTGTTGTTTTAAGCCACTATGTTTATGGTAATTTGCTACAGCAGCAATAGAAAACAAACACAGTCTCTCTAAACTCATCTTTTATACAGGCAATGAAAACCATTCTGTATAAGTTAAATCTTTCTCTAGAAAAAGATAAAGCACAATTATACAGCAATAGTGTTAAGTGCCCAGCACAATGCCTGCACAAGTACTACTAAAACATGTGTTTTCCTTCCTTCATTCATTAATTCCACAGACACTAATTGACTGTCTACTATGTCCCCAGCACCATTCTAGTCCCTGAGGAGAAATCCCTGCCCTCACAGGAGTTGTATTCTTAGTGCTGAGCACTATGATTATAATTCATAGCCCGTGGTCAGCTGACATATTTTATGTGGCCAACATGAGCATTCTTCTTTAACTTTTTATTTGGCCATGGTGCGTGACTTGTGGGATTGAACCTGGGTCCCTGGCAGTGAGAGCAAGGAGTCCTAACCACTGGACCGCCAGGGAATTCCCAGAAATTTAAAAAAATATATTCTAGGGGGCTTCCCTGGTGGCGCAGTGGTTGAGAGTCTGCCTGCCGATGCAGGGGACATGGGTTCGTGCCCCGGTCCAGGAAGATCCCACATGCCACAGAGCGGCTGGGTCCGTGAGCCATGACCGCTGAGCCTGCGCGTCCGGAGCCCGTGCTCCGCAGCGGGAGAGGCCACAACAGTGAGAGGCCCGTGTACCGCAAAAAAAAATATATATATATATATATATATTTTATATATATATATATTCTAGATATTAGCCTCTTATAAGATCTATGATTTGCAAATATCCCAATCCATAGGTTGCTATTTTTTTCAAAGTTCATCTTGATTTATATATTTATATTACCTGCATGGTCCCTTTGGGCATTTGAATTTCTGACCCCTAGCTGATATTTTCTTGGTCACAACATTTGACATGCCTCCCTGAAATGCAAGCCTCCTTGATTAAATTTTGGATATTTTCCAAATTCTTTAGTTAATGTTAAAGACAATTTCTTTGTTATATCATTTGTACAGGTGGCTGAACTCATCCATTACATTTTGAATCTACCTAATTTCATTTCTCATTAACTTTAATTTGGGAAGTACCTTGCTGTAATCCCCATGCATGTGATATTTTAGCTCCATTGATGTTACTCTACCAGTTCTTTTAATTTTGTTCTAGTTTTTAACCACAATATTTTCATTTTAATCTTTCTCCCCAAAAGAAGGAGAGAGAGAGAGAGAATTTTCAAACCTGCAATTTCAGTGATACCTGATAACTGCTTGGTTAAATTTATTATTTTTCTATATTCTTAAATTATAAGCAGCTAATTCTTCTGGAAGCAAAGGTACGTGCACAATGGGAAGCTGAGGCCATGAGCTAACAGAACTGTGATGTGCTTTTTTTTTTTTTTCCTCTTGCTGCTGTGGCCCCTCCCGCCGCGGAGCACAGGCTCCGGACACACAGGCCCAGCGGCCACGGCTCACTGGCCCAGCCGCTCTGCGGCACGCGGGATCCTCCCGGACCGGGGCACGAACCCGCGTCCCCCGCATCGGCAGGCGGACCCTCAACCACTGCGCCACCAGGGAAGCCCTGTGATGTGCTTTTGATGCTGTCATTTCTCCTTTGAAAAAATGTTTCTGGGCTTCCCTGGTGGCGCAGTGCTTGAGAATCTGCCTGCCAATGCAGGGGACATGGATTCGAGCCCTGGTCTGGGAAGATCCCACATGCCGCAGAGCAACTGGGCCCGTGAGCCACAACTACTGAGCCTGCGCGTCTGGAGCCTATGCTCCGCAACAAGAGAGGCCGCGACAGTGAGAGGCCCGCGCACCGCGGTGAAGAGTAGCCCCCCTCGCCGCAACTAGAGAAATACGTTGCATAGAAACGAAGACCCAACACTGCCAATAAAAAGTTAATTAATTAATTTAAAAAAACAAAAAAGGGCTTCCCTGGTGGCGCAGTGATTGAGAGTCCGCCTGCCGATGCAGGGGACGCAGGTTCGTGCCCCGGTCTGGGAAGATCCCACGTGCCGTGGAGCGGCTGGGCCTGTGAGCCATGGCCGCTGAGCCTGCGCGTCCGGAGCCTGTGCTCCGCAACGGGAGAGGCCACAGCAGTGAGAGGCCCGCGTACCGCAAAAAAACAAAAAAACAAACAAACAAAACCCAAAAAAAATGTTTCTGTGGTGTCTGTCCTGTGGAAAGCACAGACAAATACAACTCACATAGTGCCTAGCCAAAAAGATATAGATTTAAAGTCCAAAAGGGCCAAAAACAATTTACTAGAATAATCAAACAAAGCAACAGGATTTAAGGAACATTGATTTTGGATCTCATGAGAGATGATAGAGTTGGATCTTTTTTTTTTTTTTTGCAGTATGCGGGCCTCTCACTGTTGTGGCCTCTCCCGTTGCGGGGACAGGCTCCGGACGCGCAGGCTCAGCAGCCATGGCTCATGGGCCCAGCCGCTCCGCGGCATGCGGGATCTTCCCGGACCAGGGGACGAACCCGTGTCCCCTGCATCTGCAGGTGGACTGTCAACCACTGCGCCACCAGGGAAGCCCTGGATCTTTTAACTGTCATAACAAAGGCATACAAACTTCTTCAGTTGCCAAAATCAGTCTTTGGAACTAAATTCCATTACTAGGACCTTGAGAGTAGACATATTTTTTTCCTTTGGAAAAGGTTCTAAGAAACACTCTGGATACCATCGCAATGCTTGTATTCAAGATTGGATCAGAATGAAGGTCTTGGAGTTCCCAAACATCTTACTTAGGTCTCCAGTAAATTCTCCTGCAAGGTACGGCCAATTTATACAGTCACTATTAGTGCCTGGATTGAAAGCAGAAATTGATTTCTTCACAGGTTGGGCACAGAAGGAAGAAAATGTCTGGAAGAGAATGACTTTAATTCCAACCAACAAAAGGGATAAAGACACTTTTGTGACGTTTGTATTAGGCTGGCTAGTGATACTCACAGACAGGAAACCAAAGCCTCACCCAGCATTCCATGGGGGACGTATTTCTGCACTGGAGATGCCTGAGTTGTCCTTTCCAGGTGATGACCTGTCTATGTTGAAAATGCAGAAGTGGGATAACTTATACCTAAGATTGAAATACTCCTCCCTCAATGTGTGCATTCCTCCTCTTTCAGATTCTGTTGACCATTATTAATCCACAGATTTCTCTATATTCCTGAAGATTCATTTAGGGATCTGACCCCCAAGAAGCAGCATGGAATGCGTCTCTACAGAATAATAAATTCTGTGTGGGAAACAGAATGACTCAGGGGTGTGAGTTCTCTTTTCAGAGACAGAATGACCCGAGTTTGAGGCCTGGCACTCTGCAATCAGACACACCTGGTTTCAAATTCCAGCTCAAGTTATTGACTGGTCCCAAGTTGGACACGTTACTTAGCCAGCCTGAACCTTGGCTCCTTCTTTGCAGACTTGGAACAATAATGATTCCTACCTCATAGAATTAAAAGGAAAATTTTTGTCATCTATGGCTGTGTGACAAATTGCACCAAAACTTAGCGGCTCAAAACAACAATTTATTTGCTCACGATTCTGCATTCTGGGTTGAGCTCAGCTGAGTAGTTTTTCTGTTCATCTTGCCTGGGCTCAGCTGGGGCTGGATGATCCAAAATCATTCACCGCTGGGATGGCCAGAACACCTGGGGGCCGGTTGGGCCTCTCCATCTAGTTTCTCCTGCAGGGTGGCTAGACTTCTTACATGGCAGCTCAGGGCTCCAAGTGAATAAAAACAGAAGCTGCGGGACCTTTTGAGACTTGACGTCTGGAACTCATACAATATTACTTTTGCTACATTCTGTTAGTCAAAGCAGGTCATAAAGCCAGTGCAAGTTCAAGGCGGGGGAAATAGGCTCCACCTCTTGATAGGAGGAATGGTAAGTGCCTACAGCCATGGGAGGAATTTTGGCTGCTCTCTTCGCAAACAATCCACCACAAGGATTACTTGAGACAATGTATATATAGCACTGAGCACAGTGCCTGGCAAACAGTAGGCTCTTCATAATGCACTGGATAAAAGCAGATTTCTGAAAAACAAAACGTATTTCTGGTATTATATTGCTTGGGTTCAAATCCTGACTCTGCACATACAAATGGTTTGATGGTGAATAGGTTTTTTAAATTTTCTTTGGGGAATTCCCTGATGGTCCAGCCGTTAGGACTCAGAGCTTTCACTGCCGGGACCAGGGTTCGATTCTGGCTGGGGAACTAAGATTCCGCAAGCCACACGGTGTGGCCAAAAAAAAAAAATTTGTTTTCTTTGCCTTAGTTTTTCATGTATAAAATTATTATAATAATTATACCTATTTACACGGTTATCATAAAGAGTAAATGGAATACTACATGTAAAATGCTTAGAAGAGTTGATTTAAAAAAAGAAAATATTCTTCAGACTTATTTTGGTACATATATAAGTTATAGTTCTAAGTTAATTTTCTCTAGATTATCATCTAGTTGTTTTAAGAAATCATCCTTTCCTCTACCTTTGTTTCGCAGTGTATTTGTTTTTAATTAATTTATTAATTTATTTATTTTTGGTTGCTTCACGCAGGCTTTCTCTAGTTGCGGCGAGCGGGGGCTACTCTTTGTTGCAGCGCGCGGGCTTCTGGTTGCAGTGGCTTCTCTTGTTGCGGAGCACGGGCTCTAGGCGCTCAGGCTTCAGTAGTTGTGGAATGCGGGCTCAGTAGTTGTGGCTCGCGGGCTCTAGAGCGCAGGCTCAGTAGTTGTGGCGCACAGGCTTAGTTGCTCCGCGGCATGTGTGATCTTCCTGGACCAGGGCTCGAACCCGTGTCCCCTGCATTGGCAGGCGGATTCCTAATCACTGCGCCACCAGGGAAGCCTCTCATAGTGTATTTTTAATTCTATATTTAATTATGTTATGTAATAATGCTCTATTTCTGAAGTTTCTATTCAATTACATGGGTCTATTTTGTGCCATTGTATTAATTACTGTTTCATCATAATATGATTTACCATCTTGAAAGCTACTGTCTCCTCTTTGCTCTTCTTTTTGAAGCTATTCTTTGATAGCTTCACCTGTTTAGTACTCTACATTTAGTGAACTTTCCATCAGCTTTATCTAGTGCTAAGCAACATCCTATTGGTGTTTTGACTAGAATGATGTTAAGTTATAAAGTGACTTGGAAACAATAACATATTTATGGTATTTGTTTTGTTTTCTTTTCCCCCTTCCAAAATCCTGTAGTTCATGTCATCTTTAAATATCCAGTAATGCAGTTGTTCCTAAATGTATTTTTACCATGTTTATTGTAATTATCTGTTACTTTTTTTATAATATTTTCAAGGTGGTTAATGCTCCATAAGCATATGTTTTCATCATTTATTTATCTTTTACCTTTTATATTAGACCTCAGTTATGGAAAATTTAGTTAATCCTACCTCTCAATTCATTGCTTAATATTAAGACCACCTATGTTATGCTTATTACTGGTTTATTTTAGTTTCTTTTTTCTTTCTTTTTTTTTTTTTTTTTGCGATACGCAGGTCTCTCACTGTTGTGGCCTCTCCCGTTGCGGAGCACAGGCTCCGGATGCGCAGGCTCAGTGGCCATGGCTCACGAGCCCAGCCGCTCCACGGCATGTGGGATCTTCCCGGACCGGGGCACGAACCCATGTCCCCTGCATCGGCAGGCGGACTCTCAATCACTGCGCCACCAGGGAAGCCCTATTTTAGTTTCTTTTAACCTCAATCCAAATCCCATTTTCCTCTCCTCACTCTAGTGTGCTTGATACAAGTTGTAAAATATGCATATGTTCTTGTAAAATATATAGTTTTATATTGCATACCTCTGTGGTTTTAATTTACATAAATGATATATGCTATGTATTCTGTTCTGTTTCTTATTTCTTTCCTCCTCAGCCCTAAGATTTATGATCTACCCATATTGCTGTATATACATCTTGCTTCTACCTGCATAGCATTTCACATTCACTACATTTTATGTACCTGTCCCCTAGCATACCTCTGGCTCACCACCACGATAAACACCACAATGAATATCCTTGTATAACTCTCCTTCAGATTCATGCAAGAATTTCTCTGATACGTATATTCCCCGAGATAATTGAGTCTGAGGCATGCACTAACTTATTTTCACTGAATTCTGCCAGAACGCTTTCCAGAATACCTGTACCAGTTTACAGTACTTCCCCGTATCCTTGCCAAACTGATATGTATCATCCTTTTAAATTTTTGCCAATTTGATGGGTGTAAAATGGTGTATCATTTTTGCTTAATTTTTATTTATCTGCTTACTAGTGAGGCTGAGTATATTTTCATTATTTGTTAGCCCTTTGGGCTTCCTTTGCTTCAAATTGCCTAATCATATCTTTTATCTATGTTTATATTCAGTTTCCAATTTTATTCCCACTGATTTGCAGGAACTCTTTGTATATTCTAGGTTTTTTTTTTTAATTGAAGTATAGTTGATTTACAATGTTGTATTAGTTTCAGGTGTACAGCAAAGTGATTCAGCCACATATATATATTCTTTTTCAGATTATTTTCCCTTATAGGTTATTACAAAATATTGAGTATATTTCCCTGTGCTATACAGTAGGTCCTTGTTGTATACTCTAGTTTTAATGCCCTGTAGAATTTAGTCATTGCTAATATCTTCTCTTAGTCATCTGTCTCCCAAGTTTGTACTTCATTGAATGGAAATCCTTAAATTTTATGCAGTCACAAGAATTGTTTCTTTATCTCATGTCTGTATTTTTGGGTGTTGCTTAAAAAGTTTTCCCTCTGGTTCATAAAGATAGTCCTCACATATTTTATTACCTTAGTAGGTTGTAAAATCCATTTTGAATTTCCTTAGCATGTAGTAAAAATGCAGGATCAAGCTCAATTCTTCTTTGTATAATGATCCAATTTTTTCATGCTACCTAAGAAGCCAACTGTCCTTTCCCCGTTGTTTTTTGGTGCTATCTTTATCAAATATCAAGTTTATATGTCTGAGCCCTCTATTCTGTTCCAGTGGTCTGTTTGTTTTCCTACATGAGCTCTATACTATCGTTATCATAGATTTTCAGTGAAATTATACTATCAATACATTTTCTTTACCCTTGTTGTAATAGGTACAATTTATCTTATAGGAAGGGGAATTGCATAGTGATTACTGTGACTTATTTAAGAGTGGTAGACAGCAACAAGTTTTATTTAATGATACTTGTTTCCCCCCAAAATGGAAAAAATATTAATTACATCATGGATGTCAGAGAGTCTTCAGATCCATATAAAGCAGCTAGGATGTTTGCTTAAGTCCTTTTCACATGGATTTTTCAAGTTTGGGGTTTCTTCCATACCCTTTCTTCAGGTCCCACAACACAGGTGCTAGGAATATGGGCGAGCTTTATCGGGTCTCCTAGTAAAATCAGCCTTCTATATCTGCGGATAACAAGGGCCAACTATTATACCGTTTTATGTAAGGGACTTGAGCATCCCCGGATTTCAGTATCCACAGGGGGTCCTGGAGCCAATACCCCATGGATACCAAGGGAAGACTGTAATTGCACTGGAACTTGTTGATCACCTTACCTGTTAGCCCCATTTTGGGGGTCTTGTCTATACTCTCCTTTGATTTGTTTTGGGTAGAATTCTTAGCATGCATTATTCCCTACAAACTGAATTCGTCTAAGTTTTGGGTTTCAGACTGAAACTGCCGTGTTAGTGCAGATACTTGTTCTCCAATGTTAATCTCTTCCTTAGAATGGTCCACCTCTCTACCAGTGTGTCTTCTTCCCAGCAGCTTCCTGCTAAATTTCCTTCACTCTACTTGCTCAAGGCAGAGAAGTAGAAAATGAAATTTACAACCACAATGTTCTTAGAAGGAGAATAGAGCATGCTAAATAAAAGCCTTTTTGTTCTGCTGAATATTTGGATGGGTTTGGATATGCAAAAGTGGGTCTGGTCCTTAGCCTGGAAGTAGACACCAGCCAGAACTGTGTGCTCTGCATAAAGCATAAGAATTTGCATTGGGGGCTGCAATCCAGGAAGGAGAGAGTGCTGAGGAAATAGGACCCAAGAGAAACAAGCTAGCTAGTGTGTTGCTGAGCCCATATATGGGTGGGAAGCCAACAGAACAATTCCTGGGAAAAAGACTTTTAAGAATTGCCTAGTTTCCAAGTGGTAGGAGTTCATTGTTGAGCTGTAAATATTCATACCCCATTGGTCACCCTAAATTTGCACTAAATTCTGATCAAAGCAAAAATATCTCACATTAACAGATAAACACATCTGTGTGTATTGAGGGGGAACGGGAAGTGGTGGTGTTAATGAGTATGTATCAGCTGAGAAAGGGAATGGGATTCACAAATGGATTCACATGGTGCAGAATGTGACATCCTGGGTAAGAAATAGACAATCTGTTAATGACCAGTGTCCAATGGAAACAGGAACTCAGAGCCAGAGGCCATCACAGTAACAAGGGGAAGGAGGAGGAAGCAGAAAAGAAGGAAAAAGAAGAATGAAGAGGGGGAAATAACAATTATTTGTAAAGTAATCCAGGGTTTGCTTTTGCTTTTCACACATAAGGGTGACCATGAGAATGTAACACCCAACACCTGCCTCCTCCTTCCCAGAGATTTCCAGCAATCTCAGAGAGGGCTTTGGACTTCCCACAGTAAGCAATGAACATTCAGGACAATACTATCTAGGTCTCATAACATAGGAGGCCTCAGTTAACATCTGGATGGCTTTTAATTAAACATTAGCCCTTAATCCCAAAACTACTCCAAGGGAGGCTGAAGGCCCGGTACAATGGTATATCACAATTTTCTTCTAGCTTCTAGCCCTAGAAGTGTCCCCAAACTCATCATTAGAACGAACCTTTGTTGTAATTTCCAGTGTATCATAATGATCATGAATGTTTTTAAAGGAAAAATATTTTTTAAAAAATAGAAAAAGCTTGTAGGTCAATCTGTTCTTTTTGTGGATCTTGATCTTGTATCATCTCTCTCTTGTCCCTGACTTTGACACATGCCAGCAATTTTCTGCTTTTTCTTATTCTCACCCTGGGTTACCGGAGCTGGTTCCTAGCTTCCTCTACTTTTATTCCTAGTCTAGTCAAGCTGGAGCTCATCAGGCCCCAAACTGGTCTTATATCTCTTTGGGAGTTCCTACAATGGACAAGAATCGCGTTTATAGTCACCCTTGGTCTCAGCCGAGTCTCTCCTCAGCTCTTGGCTGCCCTCTTCTGGGATCAGGTCCCTCAGCCACTGCTGTGGACCAGCAAGCCCAGCTTCTTTTTGAACTGGGACTGGTGGAGTAATGACAGATGTATATTTGGACCCTACTGCTGCCATAGGATCTTAGCAATGTTATTTTACCTATAGATATCTCTTTTTTCATCTCTCAAATGTTGTAGTTATTTTACCAACAAGGAAGATTTTGTGGAAGGAAAAAAAAAAGAAATGCTGAGGCCTCTCAAATAATAAACCATTAAGTGAATTCAATAAAAACAGATAACATTATCCTGGTACTATCTGTTATCTCTTCTAAAAATATCACATGTAGGTTGCACATCATCACCATTAATAAATATCTGCGAGTTTTTAATAAAGTAATTTCTTACATTATTCTTGGATGGCGAATTTTTTAAGATTAAATTGAAATATGAAGAGTAGGGGAATATGTTCAATGTTCCTAAAGTTCCCAGCTGGGTGGGAACTTCAGGAACATTGGTTCCTAAATTTGGCTGGCCCATGGATTATCTAAGAATACATGAAGAACATACATTCCCTACACGCACACACACGCACATGCGCGCGTGCACACACACACACACGATGCACACACACAAGTTTTCTTTTAGATATTACTAAGAATTAAATTGCTAAGGACCCTCAGACTTTCAATTCCTTCTCTTCTTTAGCCATGAACATAGTTTGCTCCTAAATTAAGAGCTCTCCTCTCAATTATATGGAAACGAATATGAGGTTGGGGAAGCAAGGAGGCAAAACAAAAAGAAAAAGGAGGAAGTAATAGAAAAGAGAATTCTCATACATTGCTGGTGAGAGTGTAAAATTATATAACTACTTAGGCAGACTCTGTGGCAGTTTCTACTCAAGTAAAATATATGCCACTCTATGATCCAGTGTTTTCGCTCTTAAATACTTACCCAAGACAAATGAAAACAAATGTCCACATAAAGATTTTTACACAAATGTTCATAGCAGCTTAATTTATAGTAGCCCCAACCTAGAAACAACCCAAATGTCCATTAACACTGGAATGGATAGACAAATTCTACCTGCAACAGCACAGATGAATCTCAAAAAATATTATGCAGAACAGACACAAAAGAATATTGGGCTCCATTGTTTTTTTTTTTTAATTCTTCTGTTTTATGGTTTTTAAATTATTTTTTGTTTCTTCTGTTTTTACAAAGTTTTAGAAGAGACAAATAGGCAAAACTATTGTAGGGTACTAGAAATCAGAATAGTGGCAAACTTTAGCAAGTGATTGGTGATTACTCCCTCGCAATGGGCACAAGAGGACTTTCTGGGGTGATGGAAATATTCCACATCATGCCTAGGAAGTAGTTACATAGGTGTATACATAGGTAAAATGTCAGTGAGCTATATGTTTAAAATCTGTGCCTTGTACTAAATGTCGATTATATTTCAATTTAAACTAGAGAGATAGAATAGATAAAGGAAAGGAAATTAGAAAAATCAAACCATGACAGGGCTAGAGAAGAGAGTTGCAAGTTAGAGAATGTCTAAGTTCTCAACCCATAATGTTATTAAATTCTCCATCCAATTTTCAAATAAAATAATTTTTTAAAATTTATTTTGATTCCAAATGAGGTCACCAAATATCGCAGTAGTTTCCCAGGCTCTGCCTTTTGCTAAGGACCTGGTAAACATCCTGAGAAGGCTGAATTTGTGCCCTGAAACCATAGTGTGCTTCACTGACATACAACCTATGCGGTAGCACAGGACTCTGAGCTCAGAAAGGGTTTAATGCTCTGCTGTCGGAGTCTTAAAATTCTTAAAAATGTTATCTTTGAACTTATGTTTTGCAAGTGAAGTTTGTCAGGACAATGCAGCCCATGCATCAAGAGAGGAGATACGCGCAATATATGTGTCTACTACTTGTTGCTGTTCTATTTGCCACACACCATTTGTGAGGCCCATGGGCACAGAATTTCTGTGGATTAACAATGTGTGGGAGCTCTATAAGACTCAAAGCAAGTGCAAGGTAGCATACTGCATCTATGACTGAGTAAAGAGCAAGGCCCTGACAGCCTCCAGAGGCTATGTTATCTGCTAGGACCAGAACTTGTTTCCAAAACAGGGGGAGGAAAAAGGCAGTGGTGTCCTAAGAAACAACAATCGCCAAGGAACTTTATCATATCCTTTCTTACCTATGTTAATCCCTTGTATTAACCAAGTGAAAATGATGACATAAAAGGAAAGGGAAATATAATATAAGGCAACTCATTTTTTCTTTCCTTTTTCGTCATTCCTTATTCATCAGAAAGCTGAAGGTAGAATGTGTTAGTAGAATGTATGCATATCAAGAAGTGAAATAACTCTTCAGCCATCACCTCTATCTAGTTCCAAGATATTTCTATCACTCCAAAAGAACCCCTGTACCCAGAGTAGTAGTCATTTGAAACTCTTTTCACATTTACCTTCTAATTTCTCTTTGGAAATGAATAAAAGAATCTGGGTTTTAATTATAGCATTAAAAAAAAAGTAAAATAAAAACAGTTGAGTTAGTTTTGTTCAGGGTTTCACTGTCTCGCTGTTCTCACTGTCTGGTGAAAGAAAAATACAAAATGCAAATACAAATTATGAAATATGAATTGTGTAATTTCGGTGACTCTGCATGCAAGTAAATGCTCTGATATTTGCATTTAAAACTAACATTGCATTGCATACATGAATGGTAAAATTCATGCCAATAATTTTTTGTTTTAATTTTTCTTTACTTAGAACAATAAAACACCATTACAAGTCAGGAGAGATGGAAGAAGAAAAGAAAAATCTTTATATTTTGGTGCCTTTAAGGGCATTTTTGTTTTTGCTTTTTGATCAAGATGTCCCACCTTTTCATTTTGCACTGGGTCTCGAAAATTATGCAGCCTTAGCACAAGGAGATCAGCTTGGTGCTTTGTGGCCAGCCAGAAGGGTGGGATAGGGAGGGTGGGAGGGAGGGAGACGCAAGAGGGAAGAGATATGGGGATATATGTATATGTATAACTGATTCACTTTGTTACAAAGCAGAAACTAACACACCATTGTAAAGCAATTATACTCCAATAAAAACGTTAAAAAAAAACAAACAAACCCAACAACAACAAAAGAAAATTATGCAGCCTGTGTTGCCTGGAGCTGAAGCTCTCAAACAAGATGGGTATTGGGTAAAGATGGGAACAGTGAGGATAATAGGGAGATGAGTGGGGCGGACACCTAGGGGTCCCTCTTAACCTCATAGACTCAGTACCTGGGCTGCAGAAGGAATTCATCCTGAAGTAGGACAGTCAGAGAACACAGGCAGAGGCAGGGAAGACTGGTAATAGAAAGCAGTCTGATTTCGTAGTATTGTGTGCTGTTTCTTCCAGTGTCTTTTTCTTTTTTTTAACTTTTTCTTTTATATTGGAGTACAGCTGATTAACAATGCTGTGATACTGTCAGGTGCACAGCAACGGGACTCAGCCGTACATATACGCGTATCCATTCTCCCCCAAACTCCCTTCGCATCCAGGCTGCCACATAACATTGAGCAGAGTTTCCTGTGCTCTACAGTAGGTCCTTGTCTTCCAGTGTCTTCTGACCCAGGCTTACAAGATGATGGCTCCAGGTGGGATATTGTGAGAAACTAACAGAGCACTTCAGAGAAGTCCTACAACAAGAGAACTGTTGTAGGTGGCAGGAGGCCTGGTTTAAGGTTTGAGGACTAATACCACTGTCAACACTGGTGGAGCATGGGGGCTGGTGGATCTTTCTCCTTCCTAGAGTGGGGTGTTACTTATTAGGTCTTCTGGGGTGTGGATGAGAGGAGTAACTTTGGTATGGAGGCTACAACAGAGCCTGAAGTCAGTTCAGTTCATTGGGAGCCAAAGGGTCAATAAAAGCTGAGGAATCCCAGCTATACAAACTTGGAGATGAACTCTAACAGGGACTGTGGAGGTTTTAAAACATGGCCCCAAATGCTTTGGCTCTCCTCCCATTGAGAGGTAGCTCTGTGTTTGCTTGGAATGGAATATGGCAGAATTGATGCTGTGATAGTTTCCAGCTCCAGGCAGACTCCACTTCCCATCTCTTTGGGATACTGGCCCTAGGAACCCATTCATTATGCCATGAGGAAGTTGAAACAGCTTGTGGAGAGGTTTACACGGGAAGGAATCATGTCCCCCAGTTGTCATCACTGGCGGATTCTCAGCATCGTCAGCATCAACTAACCAGACGTGAGGGTGAGCCATCTTGGAAGTGAATCTTCCAGGTTCCAAATGACCTGCTCCAGTTGACACTGCATGGAGCAGAGACAAGCCTTCCTTGTTAAACCCTACTCAAATTGCAGACTTGTGAGCTAAATAAGATTGTTGTTGCTTAAAACTACTGAGCTTTGGCATGGCTTTTGGTGAGGCAATGGATAACTGGTATGCAACTTGGGTTCTACTGGGAGAAAGGTGGACTTGGTTTAGGTCTGAAGTTCTAACATTTCCACCTATGAGAAGTCTGCAGAGTATAGAGGTTAATCATATAGTCCCTGGAGTTAGAACTTCTTGGTTAAAATTCCCAGTTCTGCCATTTACCAGTTGTGTGACTGTAGGCAAGTGTCTTATACTCTCTATACCTCAGTTTCCTCACCCATAAAATAGGACAATAATGATAACAATGATAAACCTACCACATTGTTGTCAAGGTTAAATGAGCACTTAAACAGTATCTGGCACATAGTAAGCTTTATATCATTATTTTCAGAGCAAAGGCAGCTTCATAATCTTTTTAAATTATTCCTTACCTGTGATTTCACTCTTTAGAGTAGCTGAGCTTGAGAAAATACAATTTAACTTTTTACACATTTAGTAATGACCTCTTTATTCAGATTCCACTGTCAGTCTGCTTTTATTTATTTATTTATTTTTAAGTATACACATTTCTTCTATTTCTTTTTCTTTTCGGCTGCATTGGGTCTTAGTTGCTGCACACTGGATCTTCGTTGCGGTGTGCGGCCTTCTCTCTAGTTGTGGCACACAGGCTCTGTAGTTGTGGTGCACAGGCTCTGTAATTGTGGCGTGCGGGTACCAGAAAGCGTGGGCTCTGTAGTTTGCAGCACGTGGGCTCTCTAGTTGAGGTGCACAGGCTCAGTAGTTGCGGCTTAGTTGCCCTGGGGCATGTGGGATCTTAGTTCCCCTACCAGGGATCAAACCTGTGTCCCCTGCATTGGAAGGTGGATTCTTTACCACTGGACCACCAGGGAAGTCCCTTTCAGTCTGCCCTTTTACGTTTTACAAGATAATGTTTTATTTATATTTAGAAAAAAAAGTCAGCAGCACAAAGGTGATAGGGATGGAGTGAGTTCATGCTGAAAGCCCACCTGGTGGATTTCAGGCTTTCAGGTAAGCACATCATCTCATGCCTCCATTCTGTAACCTCTACTAATTTTGTATTACTTTCTTGATTATAAACATTATAGATGAGCTCTGGATTATGGGAACACAGGTATTAGTTATGTTTTTCTCTGCACTTTTCTGTATTTTAACATTTCTCAAAGTGAAAAAACACAATACATGTTTATTATTTAAAATCTGGAAAATACAAAATAGTAAAATAATTACTCATAATTTAACCACCTGGAGGTTACTCTTAAATGTCAGTACCCATTTCTTAGTGAAGGGAAAATGGACCAACCATCTAAGAGTTTTATGAAGGTTAGGGAGGTGGCATCTGAAAGCAGAGGAAAGTACTGCACTTGAAAACAAGTGATAGCAGATCCTTAAAAATAAGTCAGGGGCCGTAAAGGCATACTTGACGCAGATGAAGAACAGTAAAATTTTAAGACAATCAGAACATTACAACACAATGGTAATAATTTATGCAACACTTCTAATTCCATATGAACACGTTTCAGAACTTTGCCATTGTAATTCACAAAACCATTTACTCCAAAAAATATCCACTCTCTAATAACCATCAAGGACCTACTGTGTAACACAGGGAACTATACTCAATATTTTGTAATAAGCTATAAGGGAAAAGAACCTGAAAAAGAATATATATATGGCTGAATCACCTTGCTATATACCTGAAACTAACACAACATTGTAAACCAACTATACTTCAATTTTAAAAAATCCTCTCTCAGGCTTCCCTGGTGGCGCAGTGGTTGAGAGTCCGCCTGCCGATGCAGGGGACACGGGTTCGTGCACCAGTCTGGGAAGATCCCACGTGCCGCGGAGCGGCTGGGCCCATGAGCCATGGCCGCTGAGCCTGCGCGTCCGGAGCCTGTGCTCCGCAACCGGAGAGGCCCCAACGGTGAGAGGCCCGCGTACAGCAAAAAAAAAAAAAAAAAAAAAAAAATCCTCTCTCTAAAAATTAAAAATTATATATATTAAAAAAACACTCTCATAAAACAATTTTCCTTTGGTTATGTAAGTAGCAAAATGCTTTTTGCTTATTTATTTCTTCACCCAATTTATGAATGATAAAGTTATCTCTATAGGAATTTCTGCCAGTTGGTTTCCTCTGACCCAAGTGGACCTCCTGGGTGATAAAATTATACTCCTGGTTCCTTCTGGATGGAGGCGATGGCATGGAGATTGCACCAAAAGGAAGGCGGTTTCAAACCGTGATTTGGCCACCTAGCTTGAAGCAGAGGCAGCTGAAAGTTCTGCTCCTGAGACAGGAACCCCACAAATGCAGAGGATGTCCTCCAGCCCCACCCAGTGCCTGCTCACAGCAACACTGTCCTAATACAGGATAGAGGCAGTTTGTGGGTTTTGGCTTTAAAATACCACACCATTTCTCTCTCCCTAAACCTCATCCCCTAGAGACCAGACTCAACTGGATTGGGACCCTCCTGTTGGCAGTAAAAACTTTCTTCAGCACTCCTCCATAACAGGGTGCCAGGATGCATGCTGCTGTAGAAAGTTGTTGTTTTGGCAACTTTGGCAAGTTGCTGTGAGAGAAGCAAGGAAATGGAAGGGTTATATAACTTTATCTCAGTGAGACAGGAACTAAGGTTCAGCTGGAGTGATGGATTGGTTAGAAGGCTTGAAGAAAGGGGTAAGGGCTGGGGAATCAGTGCTGAGGGAAATGGGAGAAGCTGATCACGCAGCTCCAGAAGACCTGAAATGGAGACTTGTAAGTTTGTAATAGGGTCAGTCGGCATGGTTCTGGGATTTTCGGCAGGAGAGTCCCCAAATACAGACAGAGAACCCTCTGAAAACAAAATTACTGCAAAGGAAGGGTTGAGAACATGAGTGATTTGGGGAGTTTTAGAGCATCCAAAATACAATCAAGATTTAGCTTTATTAGATAATGAGATCTAGCAGATCTCAATTTTTCTAAAAGAAAAATACTACAAAGAGGTTTCTCTTTAATCCAGAAATTCTCCTTTAGCTGAGGGAGAAGTGGGAGTAGTTGCCCTTCACAGATCCTCCCAGTACCACAACAGCTAAGGGCAGGATAGCCCCTGAGGGTGAGCTGGGAATTTGTGAGGGTGTTTTCTTGATTGTTACAAAGATAGCATTTAGTAAAGCTAAATCTAATCAACCTCACTTCTCTTGCTTGGCTTTAAGGTACGCTGAATTTTCTAGGAAGGCAACTACTGAATAAACTGAAGGAAAACTGTACCTCCTTTTATGGAGAACTTTACCAAGAAGCATTCAGATCTTTCCAAATAATACCACTAGTAACATGTCAGCTAATGTTATTTAAATCAATACAATACACTTGTTTTAGTCTGCACTTGTAGCTTTCGCAGTCAATAATTCCACATATGGGAACTGTTAGGAGATAAACAGAGGCATATTAAAAATTTTAAGAGTTTAGGCAAAAATTGATTAGAATTGGGCAGCATCTAATCTAGCAGGTAGAAAGGAGCTCTGAGGAGCTGTACAACATGAAACACTTATCTGTAGAAGGGTGTAGGAGCAAGGAAGTTACAGGAGGCAAAAAAGCCTTTTGTTATTGCAAAGTTACTTTCCTTCAGGGGCTGGCAGGAATCTATCAGGCAGCATTAGTACCTAACTAGCGCTGATCAGATGATTCCTGATTAACTGGTTTAAGATTCCATTTCTGCGAGAACAGAAACTGTAACTAAGTCTTGGTTTGGCAACATGGGCCTTAGCATAAGTGATTCATTTGGGGCCTGTTATCTTATTTTTTAACACTACAAACATATGAGTATCCCATTATTCATTCCTTTTAGTAAAACGGTGACTAAGTATTTACACACTGAACTGTGTTTTATGATAAATGACTTCCAGTTTATTAGAGTAACGGGGGCAACACAAAACATTTATTATTAAAAAAGGGAGGGAGGAGGGAGTAGATTCGTAGAGCTAAGACCCACTGGGCCTAGTGTAAGACCTTTTTACTTTGGGATCAATAGACCCTTTCAGAACATCATGAAAACCAGGAGACTTCTTATAAGTTCTATATATAAGCATAAACATTTGCATAAGCACCCTATGCTTTGTATATGCAAATAGAGTCATTTTTAAGGGATATTTGGAAGATGAGGTACTGGAGGAGGGTGTGTGAATAGTTTCATAAATAAGGTAGACTTGCTAGGGTGTAAACAGAAAACAACCTTTATTCTTTTGCAGCCTTGTGTTTAAACTGTCTAGAATGGTTCTTGTCTGTCTCAGCACAAAATCTTGGGCATGTTGCATAGTATTTTCACTGTCACTTTCAGATAATAAATAGGCCAATTCGGTCCAATAATCTGTATTTCAAGCTCCCACCAAGTCAAGCTCCCTCCTTAGGCTCTAATCTTTTCAGATTTTAAACCTTTAGTGGGGGGAGGGGTGTGGTCAGTTTCTTCCCTGTTTTCTACTCCCCTACCCCCAATGTCAAGGTTGCATTGCCTCTTGATTTATTGAGAGGGCAATGGGAAGAGGAAACTGGGACAAGGGGCTGAAAGGTGTTACACAGTTGTAATCTGGTGTTGGTGCCTTGTGGATTGGACAGATTCCAAATGCTGATTCTCTCCCACAGAGTGCTTTTCTAAAAACTTAGTAAACCCTTCCTACTTTGAGAATATCTAACCTTAAAAACTATATTTGTAGGTTCCTACTGGCTCCTCTACTGGCCATGTGTGATCCTCCCTTGGCCCCTGGTTTTGACAAAGATTCTCTCCTTAACTGCATTCTAGAGAGGCACCTCTGAGCCCTCTCTCCAGAAGGGCTCAACCTTGGCCTATAAAGATTAGAACAAATGCAAACATAGTTTCTAACAGCTCAAGGCCACATCCCTAGGATGAGCCTCACTCCCTTAAAGTGCCTCCCTAGAAACCTCAAGGCTGCCAAAAGAATTGACTGTTCCAGCCAACACCTGCAGATAGAGCCTTGCCTCCTAGTCTCTGCGGAAACATAGACGTCTAGCTTTGATAAGGGCCAGTTAACAAACACAGATGGGTTTCACAGGCACCAACTTGCTCTCCCAGCTTTTTATAATTTTTCACCTCCCTGACTCTATTGAAACCCTGCTCTCCCCTCTTCCACTATTCTTTTAAACTGCCCAGCCACCTCTGAACAAACTCAACTCAAAGTTGAGTTCAGTTCGCACTGGACTCTTTTTCCTATTGCAGTACTATAGTACTGATTAAAATTTGTCCTTACCACTTTAGAGTCCGGCTTTGCTTTACTTTGATCGTTTTCAGGGATTTCCAGTGACCCACCTCTCTGCTGAAGTCACCACACCCTTTCAGGTGGTCATCTTGGGTCAAGTCCAGCTCCCTTCTCTGAGTCCACATCTGGTTTGTGGGTCACTCATGCATCCCCTACCCCACCAAGCTTCAGGTGCAGGCCATTCCCAACATAGTTCTCTGCTTAGCTCTGTTGTCGGAAAAGCAGGTCACCACAACTTTGAGACTTTCAGGCCTGAGTCAGGTGTCCTGTCTTCCAAGCTTCCCTCTTCATTGGTTTGAGGATGGCTTAAGCACCCTCCTCCCTTTGCCCAGTACCCAGAGCATTTGGAGGGAGGGAGAATATCACCGCAATAATATAGTAGATTCTTGCTATTCATTTCTCTTTTCTTCCTACAATTTTTTTTACTCATCCTGTCTTTATTTAAACTTTTTTCTTCCAGTTTTATTGATATGTAATTGATACACGGTGCTGTGTAAGTTTAAGGTGTACAGCATAATGATTTGACTTACATACATCATGAAATGATTACCACAATAAGTTTAGTGGACATCCATCATCTCATATAGATACAAAATTAAAGAAACAGAAAAAAATACAAATATGTATAGATACATAGATATATTTTTTTCCTTGGGATGAGAACTCTCAGGATTTACTCTCTTAACAGCTTTCATATATAACATACTGTTACTGACCCCCAATGGATCAATGACCGTCGATGGGTCCTTTGCCCGGAGTTGCAAATGCCAATCGAAGATTTGACATAGCAGGGCAGAAACTTTATTCATTGACCAAGGAATGGGTTTTTAGGGCATGTTTTTAGAGCATGAGCTCTCCCTTCTCCCCCAGGGGAGGGGACTAAGGGAATCTTAAGGGGTAGGAGGCAGACTTGTCATCAGGGCTCTAGGAAAGGGGCAGAGATTTCCTGGAGCAGCCAGAGGCAGCTGGGGTTTGCGCAGTCTTCTACAATTCTTTGCACGTGGCACAAATTGTGCCTAGCAGGGTACACATCCCCCCTTGGGCGGAGACCTTAGCATGGTCCGGGAAGATCCCACATGCCGTGGAGCGGCTGGGCCCGTGAGCCATGGCCGCTGAGCCTGCGCGTCCGGAGCCTGCGCTCCGCAACAGGAGAGGCCACAACAGTGAGAGGTCCGCGTACTGAAAAAAAAAAAAAAAAAAGGTAACTTTTGGACACCTCCAGGTCTCATCTGCTCAGGCATGTTCCTGTGGTCAGGTCAGAGCTGGCCGGTTCAGAGCAGTTGACCACGGCATTTCTCTTAAAGCACAGCTGCAAAACATCTCTGTCAAATATCAGGTGCTTTAGAAACAAACACAGGGATAAATTAAGGCAAGGATCCTTTAGCTCTCAGGGGCTGGTATGGATGACAATACAGCAGTGTTAATTATGCTTATCATGTTGTACGTGACATTCCTAGGATTTACTTACCTTATAACTAGAAGTTTGTTCCCTTTAACCACCTTCATCCAAGTACCCCTCCCCCTACCTCCCCCACCTCCGGCCTCTGGCAACCACAAATCTGATCTGTTTGGTTTGTTTTTGAAATATAATTGACCTACAACACTATGTTAGTCCCTGGTACACAACATAGTGATTCTATATTTCTATACATTTCAAAATGATCACAATGGCCCTTCTACAATGTGAGGACACAGTGAACCAGGAAGCAGGCTCTAACCAGACACTGAATCTGCTGGTGCCTTGATCTTGGACTTTTCAGCCTCTAGAATTTGAGAAATAAATTTCTGTTGTTCATAGACCACCCAGTTTATGGTATTTTGTTATAATGACCCAAACAAACTTAAGACCGGGATTTCAGTTTTTTTGTAATTTGTCGAAAATTTCCTTGATAATTTTTACTTGATGATACTTGATGATTTTTAGTGATGTTATATGCAGGAATGTGTAATACTGCTTTTTTTTGGTACAAAATTACATATAAAGATTCATACACATATAATCTATTATATATAATAGATCACATAATTATGTATCATTATACTAGATTACATTATTATACAACGCATGTTTTATGTAATATATGTTACATATATATTACATATAATATGCTAAAAAATGATCACCATGTTAAATTTGGTTAACTATTTGTTACAATACACAGATATAACATACTTATCAACTGTATTTCATACCCATGACTTATTTTGTAACTGGAAATTTGTACCTCTTAATCTCCCTCAACTATTTCTCTCTTCTCCTCAATCCTGCCTACAATCAAACTTTGATTTTTATAAATATAGATGGGGTCATGGGTATCTTATTCCTTGTTGCATCCTCAGCATTTAGCCTGTGCCTAGGTCAGAGTAGGCTTTACGTGACTTTGTTTTTTTTAATGGATGAATGATTATGGCATTGATAAATAAATTTTTTGCATGTAAGTCAAAGCAAAGAACAACAAAGAAAATTCTAAATCAGGTTATTTTTCTGTTTCAGTTTTCTTTCTCTTATCCAATTTATTTTCTCATTCCAATTCTGCTTTTCTCTCACTCTTTGAGTCACTAAATTTTCCCCTCAAAGTGATTGCCTTCCTTCGCCTATTCATTTTACACTTGTAAACTTTACACTTTACACTTCACCTGCATTTTACACTCTGGAAGTCTGGTTGAATTCATCCTTTGCAGTAGAAAAGAATGCTAACTGTAGGGCGACTTCCCAGAGTCTTCCTCACATTCCCTTTTCATTCTGTTGAAGTGAAAAGAGCTTCTGCCCTGGATGATGGAGGACAATTGGATAGGATAAACTGCTTCTTTGTCAATTTATTTTCCATAAAAGAAATCCTCCTTTAAAGGGAAACTTATTTATAGATAGAATAAGTGAAGTTGATTTTTCTTTGGGCTAGCCGCAGTGTTGACACAAGAAGGGAGAAAAACACCAGAATTGTTACATTTATCCCATTGGTTGTTTCAGATGGTCAGTTCCTTTACCAGAAACCAAAGGTCTTTCACAATTGACTCTGGATATCATGGATGAAAGAAAACATTGCATAGTATCAGCCAACCTAAAGGACAAAGACCCTGAATTCATAGACACTCCTAGACTGAAAGTGACAGAAACGTAACACAAACTAGTAAAGAAATAAAGGAAATTTATTTGCTTGCATTACTTTGAAGTCCAGAGATAGTCATTACTTCAGGAAGGACTAGATCCAAGGACTAAAATGATGTTAGGGCTCTGATTATGTTTGCCTCTGAGAGCTACGTGGTAGGCAGGATGGAAATTCCAGAGTTTCTCCACTGGAAATCCCAGATTTACACCCCGTCAATTTTTAGTAACCCCAGTAGAAAGAGAATGCTTTCCTGATAGAACCTGTAGAAAAGTCTCAGAGAAGGTTCTGATGGATCTAGCTTGAGTCAGGTGCTCCAAATCAACACTGTAGCCATGGAGATAGTATTCCAATTAGGCAGGAATAGGACACAGATCCACACTTGGAACTGAGGAATAGGAAGGGAAATGGCTAATGGGGTGGGATCAGTCCCACTCATACTACACAGAATGGGTTCTCTTAAGAAACTGGCATTTTCTCTTAAGAAACTGGTGTTTTCAAATGGAAGGAGTACTGGCTAGGTGCCCCACCACCATTTATTTTAAATTTATTTATTTACTTATTTTTGGCTGGGTCTTAGTTGCTGCACGCAGGCTTTCTCTAGTTGCAGCGAGCGGGGGCTACTCTTCGTTGCGGTGGCTTCTCTTGGTGCAGAGCATGGGCTCTAGGCCCACGGGCTTCAGTAGTTGTGACACGTGGGCTCAGTAGTTGTGGCTCACGGGCTTAGTTGCTCCGCAGCATGTGGGATCTTCCTGGACCAGGACTTGAACCTGTGTCCCCTGCATTGGCAGGCAGATTCTTAACCACTGCACCACCAGGGAAGTCCTCCCCCGCCATTTTTTTAAAAAAAAGTCTGCACTTTAAACTTCTTTCAAGTCTGAAACTTAAAAGATGGCAATTCTTCAAACTACTCTGTTATCCATTCTAATAGTAAATTTCTACCAGAAATCATCTCTTATTTCCAATCAAGATCACTCATGCTCTAATTTATAAGCACAAATACTTTTGTTGGAATTTTGACAGAGATGTCAAACAACTGTGACAACTTTGCTTTAATGACTTAATGGCTTGGAAAGAGAGAAAATTAGGAAGAAAAAGGAAAAAAAAGGAGGAAAAGACACAAATAAAATAGATGCAAAATAACTCCAAGAGTGAAGCAGGATAGTTATGACTGAGACAATCAGTAGCCTTAGTTATCATTGGAGTCAGCGCTGGAGGTCACTGAAATTAACACTGAGATATAGGGCTTATGGAAACCTAGCTGAGTTCTATTTCTTGCCCACTTGAGTTTGTGATCTGAGATTCATACTCACTGCATGTCCCAATCTGAATTGTGATTTCCATCTTCCACCTAATTTGTTTCTCTGCTTTGATTTCATAGCTCAGAAAATGCCATCAGCATCAACACAGGTGACCAAATTAGAAACTAGTTTTTTCTTGCCTTACCTTCACAAATATTTAAACATAACATTTTCTGTATCCACTCTTGAATCTTTTCATATCTTTCTCTGTCCATTCACCTAGTCACTCACTCAGTTCCTCATGAAATCCAGAGTCCAGTGGGTGAGGCATATATCAAACAAATAACCATAAAAGTAACTGTTGAACTTATAGTTACGATCAGTGCTATAAGGGAGAGTACAAGGGGAACTAGGGGGTCAGGGACGACTACCTAAGGAAGTGACATTTAGGCTGAAACTTGAAAGTTCGTAAGAACTGGTGGCAGAAAGTGGGAGATCATGTGTGTTCCAGCCAAAAGGAACAGTTTGTGTGATGACCCTTTACACAATCGTGGTGTGTTAGAAGAATCATGGAGGAGAATTATGGTGTGTAGGAGAAACTGAAAGATGGCCACAGCAGTCTTAAGGCATCATCATCTTTCACCTGGATTACTGCCATAGCATTTTAGCTTTTCCCTTTGTGGAGTTTCATTTTCCTAATCTCTTCTTCAGAGGATTACAAGGAGGCTCTTTGTAAAACATGAATCCAACATGTCTCTTTCTTACTTAAAATAAAGATTCTCCAAAGCCTTCAAGATAAATACCTAATCTCCCTAGCACAGGGTCAAGGCTCTTGGGATGTGTTCTCTGTGTTGTTCTCTGGTCCTCCCTCATGGCTCCTAGCAGTCTGTGGTGGCAGTCACTTCTTTCACATCTTTGGAAATGCCTTGCTCTGGTTTATTTTCATCTTTGCACCTCTGGCTCTGTAACAGATTTTAACTGGAAGGCCCTTGCCTCCCAGAATTCTGTTCAACTCATCAGACTCAATTTTTTAAAGGCTTCTTTAGAAGCCACCTCACAGCACTCTGCATACCTCTAACATAGCACTTGGGATAAAGTCTTGAGATCCATACACTTGACAAATGTTGAGTGGTTACTATTGCTAGCACTGTTCTAGGCACTGGAGGATAAGCAGTGAACAAAACAGATATTATGTCAGCTTCATCCCTCAGATTGTAAGAATCTGGAGGACAGATTGTGTTTTAATTATTTCTGTATCCTCAACAGCACAACAGTGCCTCACATAATTAAATCTGAATTGAATTGAGCTAATATTCAAGCCAAGGTCTGCCTAACTCCAAAGCCCCATGATCTTTCCATTACTATGTGGAATCCAGGTGAATCTGAGTCTATTAAAGTAAAAGTAGTAACACTATTAATGAAAAATGGCAGCATGGATCGCATCTATCTAGGACCTGGTTCATCATAAATGCTCAATAAATAATGTTATTTTGCCAAATCTTCCTTTTAAACTACCATCCTTGGCTCAATGGGTCACCCTCTGGCATATTACCATAATTTTTCCACCACTTCCCTCTCCTTCCTCTCCAAACACACTCTCTAAATTCAGAAACATTTATTACTCTACAGTTTATAGAAGAAAAAATCAGATACAATCTAAATGTTCTTCCATAAGACACTGGTTAAATAAGGTGAATTCTTCCAATGGATTATTACACAGTTCTTAAAAATAAGTTAGCACTAAGTGTACTGACATAGAAAGATGTCCATACATTACTAAGTTGAAAAAACAAATTGCAGAATAGTATGTATAGACCAATTTGTTAAAAAATATATATGTACAACACGTATGCGTAGGAAAAAATCTACAAGGGTCACAACAAACCGTTCACAAAAGCTTAACTCTGGAGGTATAGTAGGATTTTACTTCTAATTTATTATTTTTTTAATTTATTTTTTTAAAACAGATGTCCACTCATAAAGGATTGCTTTTATTTTTTAGTAATTTATTTTTATTTATTTATTATTTTTGGCTGTATTGGGTCTTCGTTGCTGTGCGCAGGCTTTCTCTAGTTGCGGCGAGCGGGGTCTACTCTTCATTGTGGTGCACAGGCTTCTCTTGTTGCGGAGCACGGGCTCTAGAGCGCACGGGCTTCAGTAGTTGTGGCTCGTGGGCTCTAGAACGTAGGCTCAGTAGTTGTGGTGCATGGGCTTAGTTGCTCCACGGCATGTGGGATCTTCCCGGAGCAGGGCTCGAACCCATGTCCCTTGCATTGGCAGGCAGATTCTTAACCACTGTGCCACCAGGGAAGCCCACTTCTAATTTATATAGTCTTTTTTTTCAAAACAAACAACTTTTTAGTAAAGTATAGCTGATTTACAATGTTGTGTTAGTTTCAGGGGTACAGCAAAGTGATTCCGTTATGCATATTTATATATCTGTTCTCTTTCAGATTCTTTTCCATTATAGGTTATTACAAGATATTGAATATAGTTCCCTGTGCCATACAGGGAACTTGCCATCCCTGTGCCAAGTAGGCCCTTATTGCTTATCTTTTTTTTTTTTTTTGCTTATCTTCTATTTTATATATAGTAGTGTGTATATGTTAATTCCAAACTCCTAATTCATCCCTCCCCCCTCCTTTCCCTTTTGGTAACAAGTTTGTTTTCTATGTCTGTGAGTCGGACAGTGGTTCTTAATTCAGAGACAACCCTGACTCTCCTGGATCATTGTCAGATGGGCTACAGGGGGCTGTGCGCCCTCTGACAGAGCATGTACCTTTTGTATGTATGTAGAAATGTACTTTTTTCCCCCTGGGGATGGTGTACATCATTACCATTAGATTCTCACAATGATCCTTGACCTAAAATAAATTGAGCCATCTATGCAGAGTACTGATGCTTAGGATGTCCTCAATGAATGTTATTTATCTCCAATAGGTTTTTTTTTTAATGTTTAAATGTTTTATGGAAGTATAGTTGATTTACAATGTTGTGTTAGTTTCTGGTATACAGCAAAGTTATTCAGTTGTATATTTGTATACAACTGAAAAAGATATATAGTCTTTTTCAGATTCTTTTTCATTATAGTTTATTACAAGATATCGAATATAGTTCCCTGAGCTATACAGTAGGACCCTGTTGTTTAATTTATATACTTTTGTATTATTTGATTTTATAATAAACTTGTATCACTTTCATAATTAAAAAGGAAGAAAAAGGTGAAAATTTAAAAGGTGCTCTGATAACATAAACTATTACCATATTAATTCCTATGAATTTTTTAAAAGCCAGTTAGTGTGAACACAGCTTCTGGTCCTAGTAAAGTTGAAGTGATCTATGATTGTTTAATTCTGAAACTTAAAGGTTTAATACTAGGTATCAAAATGAGAAATCTTTAGTTTTACTTCCATATCTGATATCCTTTGACTGGCTTTTGATCATGCCATTTAGCCTCCAGTCTGTATCCCTATAGGCTCTTTAGGCAATTAGACTCAGTGTTACAAGAGGCATTAATGCATTTAAGTAGTATTGGAGTAGTATTGGAGGGGCAGGGGTTTCCACTGAATTGCACTGGGAAGCTATTGATTCAATAAAGTTTCTAAAGTACATGATGGATTTCCTTTCACAAAATGGGTATTCTGAACCAAAAGTTTTGGAGGGTGCTACCCCAAAATGAATTTGGAAAGCTAAGAGGATAAATACCAGGGAAATGCCATCACAGAGAATATTCCTAAGCAGTGTCCCCCATATTTATTGTACCTAGAATCAAGAGGTAGCAGAGTAGCCCAGCTCTTGACTGAATTTCTCTCATGTCACTCGGTCAGTAACAAGGTGCAGGGGGTGGTGGCAATTACACCTCTAGGGTTCCTCGTATTCCATTTCTAGAGATAACAGAGGAAACAACATATTGAAATAGATCACAAATCTTTTAAAAACTCTACAAAACGTTTTCTTCACTTTATGTACAACGATTTACATGCATTTATTCCTGCTGTAGCTTTAAAATTATAGATGCCATGCAAGAAGAGTCTGTGTTTTGGAAGTCACATATTGGAAAGAACATTTAAAAATTTTGTTGCTAATTGTGTTCATGTTAATAGTGTTCCTCCATACCTTCTAGGACAGAGGGAGGAATACAGAAGTGGAAGTGCCAATTAGGAAAACTGGGCCACCCATAACTGGACCCGGGAGGAATAATTGTCAACCCACTTATCGGCTTTGATTAAGGAGTAAGTGGTCAATTCTCCAGTAATTAATTCTATGTACAATTGAAAAACTCATCAAAAGGAGAAAATGCTTGGTAAATTTAAATTTATAATCATGAATTAAGTTGAGTGAAACAATAGGATCAGGAACCTTTTCTAGTGGAAGGCAGGTTAGAAAAGTGGCTCAAAAATAGTAACCATCCTTACTGTGTTAAAATAAAGAGATCACAAAGACTAGTACAAATTTTTAAATTTAGAAATCAAATGTTATGTTAATCCTTAGAATGGAACATAGACAAAAGGAATAATTTTTTAAATATGGGAAATTTTGAACACATGGATTAAAAAATGGATATAAAGGTTCATTAAAAATTTTTTTAAATAAATGTGTTTTCTTTTTTTTAAGATTTATTTATTTTATTTTATTTTTAGTTGCACTGGGTCTTAGTTGCGGCACGGGGGATCTTTGTTGTGGTGCGCGGACTTCTCTCTAGTTGTGGCATGCGGGTTTTCTCTTCTCTAGTTGTGGTCTGCAGGCTCCGGGGCACGGGGCTCTATCATTTGTGGCACACAGGCTCTCTAGTTGAGGTGCACGAGCTCAGTAGCTGTGGTGCACAGGGCTCAGTTCCCTGACCAGGGATCTAACCCGCGTCCCCTGCATTGGGAGGCGGATTCTTTACCACTGGATCACCAGGGAAGTCCTGGATATAAAGCTTTGTATACACTATGATACAAAGATATACAAAGAACAAAGACTTAAAAGGAATACATTAATATTTAAGAGCCGTTATTTCTGGGTGGTGGATTATAGGTAATTTTCATTTGTTTATACTCTTCTGTGTCTGTCAAACTTTCTACGTTTACAACTTCTGTACTTAAAAATTTTTATTAATGAACCCCAAATTTATCAATCAAATTTATCTTTAAATGTCATCAAGATTAAGGACAAAACAGATCTTTTCAAAGTTAGAATTATACTCTATCATTTTTTCATTTGTTACATAACTTGAAAAAAAACCTTTTTATTTCTTGTAGAGCAGGGTTGTTCCTGAAACATTTCTCTTCAAAATGTTTTTATTTTCATTAACCAATCCTTCATTCATCCAGGAAATATTTATGGCGTGCCTACTCTGTGCCCAGCATCGTGCCAGGTGCTGGGGACACAGCAATGAACAAAACGGGAATGGGCTCTCCACTTATCAAACTCATTGAGGAGAGGGACCCATTAATCAGATCAGCACAAAGTTTTGAAACTTGCCAAGAAAAAAGAGAAGCATGCAAATATTTTTGATGATAGCAAGGAGAAAACCTGTGTGAGTCTCTGATTTTCTTCAAGCGAGGTATTTGAGCCTTAAAACTCAGATTGTCTGTGAACCACCAGAGTGCAATAGTAGGACCACAATCGGCAGTAAACAGAGAATATGAGAGGACCTCTGTACCTCGGCAGTGACCTCAGAGACTGGTCAGTGTTGTGCTGGTGCATAGGAACGGAGCTGAGTGGGTTCTGGACACTTCATTCAACCACCCAGCCAGTCATATTCACTGGGGATGTTCTATGGGCTGAGCATTGATTTAGGGGCAAAGGATGAATAGAACACTGTCCCTGACCACAGTCTCACTGTCTAGAAAGGGGGGGAAACAAAGTGATAAAAGTGAGTGTAAATCCATGTGAGAGTCCAGAGAAGGACGTTCCAACCTTTATCTGATTGTTATTTACCTCAGTGCCATTTGAACAGCGTCTCTAGGGATAAGAAATAAGAAGTTGCAAAGTAGAGAGTGGAGAGGAGAATGGTAATCTAGTAAAAGGGAATAATATCTGCACAGAATGTTCAAGAACAAGGGGAATTCTGAGAACTGCGTGTAGTGTGTGGCTAAAACAAAGACTAAAGGTAGGGAAGGCATGCATTTAACAAATATTTATGCTGTGGCTGAAACTATACTAGTTGCTATGAATAAGTATGAATAAGACATAGTTGTTGCTTTCAGGGATCTTTTTTTTTTTTTTTTTTTTTTGCGGTACGCGGGCCTCTCACCATTGCGGCCTCCCCCGCTGCAGAGCACAGGCTCCGGACACGCAGGCCCAGCAGCCACGGCTCACGGGCCCAGCCGCTCCGCGGCACGCGGGATCCCCCCGGACCGGGGCACGAACCCGCGCCCCCCGCATCGGCAGGCGGACCCCCAACCACTGCGCCACCAGGGAAGGCCCGCTTTCAGGGATCTTTGAGTTCCATGGTAGAGACAAGTAAGAAAATCAGCAACTATAATCTAGTATAATAAGTGTGGGGGATGATAAGGAAGCTCCTGGACACTTTCCAGGATAAAGGTAGAGGTAAAAATGGGTAGATAATCATAGAGGTAAGGACAGGGTTGTACAATGGGAACACAGAAAAGGAACACTGGATATAGTTACATGGTTTCCTACAGAAATATTTTATTTTGCTCCCCAGTTGCTGCAGATTTGGGGGCAATAAAGTTTTAAATATTAAATTATTATAAAATAGTATATTCAAATAGTACAGCAGTGAAGAAAACAAAAAAATCCTGATTTAATGATATTAAAGTTATTCTTTAGTTACTTCTATATAAATATACCTACTTTGAAAAAATAATAGATTCTGATGCTATATATACTGTTTTTCCGCATACTTTTATCTCTTAACATATTGAACATCTTTGCATATGTTGGCCTACCTTATTCTTAACAGCTGTACAACATTCTACTATATGGATGTACTTTAGTTTTTTAACCAGTACTCGGTTGGTAGACATTTAGGTTCTCTGGTTTTCACTACTACAAATAAGTTGGAAATGAATACCTTCATTTACACATCATATATACTTGGGCTAACATTATTTTGGAGCAAGCTACTTAATCTCTTTGTGACTAATATTTATAAAATCATTGAAAAAATTACCAAACTTATTCAATATTTCTTATATAGGGCTTGGTTAAAAAAGTGTTCTTTCAAACTACTATAATGTATGTTCTTTAATAAATTAAAATACTCTACTATGTGATAAATCCTTTGTTTAGATTTCACTAAAAGAATAAAATAATGGAGAACATGTTACCGGTTGGAGACAAGTTCTTGTATTTAATTTTTTAGTTAGCTTTTTCCTAATGATTAGAAAAGTAACATAGGCCCTTAACAGGTATGAAGAATAAAGATCCTCTATTATTCTGCTACCTGGAAATAAGCATTGATAACATTCTGGTATCTATTCAGTCAGACTTTATCCTTTGATATATACTTTTTTTAGATGACAAAAAATGGACAGTCCTGGAATCTACCTCTTATTTTTCTTTTTTTTTTTTTGCGGTACGTGGGCCTCTCACTGTTGTGGCCTCTCCCGTTGTGGAGCACAGGCTCTGGACGTGCAGGCTCAGCGGCCATGGCTCACGGGCCCAGCCACTCCGCAGCATGTGGGATCTTCCCGGACTGGGGCACGAACCCGTGTCCCCTGCATCGGCAGGTGGACTCTCAACCACTGCGCCACCAGGGAAGCCCTATATCCTCATTTTTAACGGCTTCATATTCCATCTATGGATGCACCATTATTTACTCACTGTATTTATATGCATTTGGGTTGTTTCAATTTTTTTTTGTACTTTTAAGCAACTTATCAATGAGTATCTTTATAAATTATTGGACACCTTTCCTATTTTTTACAAATAAAAATTCTAAGATGTAGAAGAGCAGCTGATACGGGTTAATGCAAATGCCTATTCCTTATACCTTCATCTAGGTCTTACTCTTAAATCTTTGCCGATCTGCTAGGAGAAAGTAGTACGTCATTATTAGTTTTATTTTCGTTTTTTCTGATTTTAGTGAGGTAGAGCATCTTTCCATATAATTACTGACACATACATGATTAGCTTGTTCATGTCCTTTGACTTTTTAAGAGTCAGTATGGTTATCTGTTCCTTAATTTCTAAGAGCTCTTGATATATTTACTATGTAAATTAAACATTATTAGATATTAAGGATAGCAGCCAAGTGTCTATAATTAAATATTAACCTTTTTGTCATCCATGTTACAACTGTTTCTCTACTTCATTATTTGGTTTTCAACTTTACAATGTCTTTCGCCATAGGAAAGCACAATTAGTGTTTTTAAATTATCAAGACTTTTCCTTTGTTTATTGAATTGACATCATGCTTAGAAACAGAAGGAGAAGCAGGTCTTGTCCCAATACATAAGTTACTTCTACAGAAGCAATGTAGTGTGGTGGAAAGAAGGTGAATTAAGACCCAAACGGACTTGCGATAAAGTCTGGTACAGGCAAGTTGTGGCACCCAACTTCCATGTCGTGTAACCTGAACCAGTTTCCTCATCTACAAAATGGGGAAAGTAACACCCACTTCAGAGACTGGAATAAGGATTAAGTGCTTGGCACAGACAAGGAATCTAGCAAGTGTTAATTTCTTTGCACTCAGCGAGGCATTATTAATTGCCAAGTGTCCACCTCCCCTACGAAGACCAAAAGATTGGGAGGTGTAACTTTTGGTGAGTTTACATTCAAATATTCTTTCAGGGAGCTTTTAGAAGCAGTCCATTAAACTACAAACCCCATAATGCATATAAAAGAACCATAAAGTTTCCGTGTATGAAGTCTTTGTGGCTTGGAGGAGGGCGAAGAGCCAAGTACTTTATATTCTCTGGATTTTCCCTCGTTAAGACATCTTCCCCTCACATAATCCGTAAGCAAACATTGTTACTTTTCTTCCTCTTGGAAGGCTAATTTCACAGGTTTCAAAGTGAGCCTTCAGTTACAACGCGAAAAGGTATCGCAACTAGAAAATGGTGACGCCCACAGAATTCTACACAAAATCGTCTGAGCTGTGTGGGACCGAGACACTTGAAATAATTCTCCCCTGCTGTAGATTTAATAAAGACAGAAACGATAATTAGCACGATTATATCCAGTAGCCATTTTTATCCCTTGAGAATCTGGGCTTCGTTTCCAAAGAGCGAGTCTCGCCTCTTCCGTCACCAGCCTCCCATACGTATATTATTTATGTCCGACACCCTCTAATATTTGCACATGGTAGTGGGTCCACTGCTTCAGGGCGCCCAATTAGCCCTGCGCCAACCCTGCCGGCGCTCCGCCCGCGGAGGGGCAGTGTACAGGCGAGCATGTGATCTCGCAGCCGCCCAGGCCCCAGCGCGGTACTCCGCGCATCGCGCGGGCCGCGGCACCTCCGAACATCTAGCAGTGGAAGACGCCGCGGCACGCGCCACTCGAGCGCGCTCGGCCGCCTCCCGAAGCAGCGTTCCCCTCCGGCCCCCACCCCCGGCGGCCCCACCATCCCGGGCTCCGGGCTGGCCCCGGATTGGGGGAAGGGAGGGAGGAGGGGCTCCTCAGGGAGCAGCGGGGAATTCCCCCTTCCACCGAACCTTCCCGATTGTTCACCGTCCTCACGTCAGCAGCAGGGGGTAATCCCCAACTCCAGCTGCTCCTGACGTCACCGCGCGGAGCCACCGCCCCCTGCGCGCCCCTGCCTCCGGGACCTCCTCGAAGCCCCGCCCCTAGTCATAACCACGCCCTCCTCCCCTCCCCCAGCCGCCCGACGTAGAGGGCGGAGCTTCTTTGGCCGGGGCGTGAGCGGTTGCTTGGGCCAGAAGGTTCTTTGGTGGAGGCGCTCCTCCTGCTGCCCCGCCCAGTAGGTTCGTTCGCACCGATTCTTCCACACCCTATCTCCCTCCTCCTTCTCCTCGCCCCGCCTTTCCCCTCCCGTCTCCTCAGCTCCTCTAGTTCCTTCCCCGCCTCGCCACCTTCCACGATCTCGCGAGACTTGGCCCAGAACATTGCGGATCGGGTCGGCGCCATTTTGGGACTGAGACTGGTTGTGGGGGAGGGAAAAGCGGCAAAAGGGGATTATTCAAAGTACCGAAAACCTCCTCCCGGGATCGAGCGCAGCGGCACCCCCAGGCCAGGGGCACCTCTGGTGTCGCAGAAGGTAACAGCGTCCTCTGGGCTCGGCGCCGGGGTCTGGGGAGGGGAGGGGGGGTGCCCGTGTCGGCGTTAAGGTTTGAGGGGTCGGGAGCGGCGTTGGCTGCGCGAGGTGTGAGGCTGTCCGCGGGCGGCGGCGGGGGGGAGGTGGCGGGAGAGCAAGGAGAGAGAGGGAAGGACAGCGCGGGGAGGCCCCTCTAGGTGTTGGCCCTGGTGGAGCGGAGGTGGCAGTTGTGGGGAGGGGGTGGGTGGCTTAGCCTGGGCGTCTGGTGTGGGGGGGGGTTGTTTGGCGGAGGCTGGGAACGAGTCCGGCGCCGTCCGTGCTTGGTCTTCCCCGCTCTGGCCTCTCGCACGCGCCCGCCTCCTTCCGCACCGCTGCCGCTCTCGGAGGGCTGAGGGAGTCGAGGCCGAGTTGTGGCCTTCGGAGGTTTCTCAGCGCGCCCGGTCAGCCCGCCTCTCGAGGTCCGTGGCCCGAGCTGTGGACTGAGGCGAGCGCTGTCTAGTCCCTCTGAGTCCCGTGGGGTCTGAGGGGACTGGTTTGTTTGGGAGAGAGAACCACTCTGAACGCGGTTTACGAGAAGGGCTAGGTTCTTCCACCCCCTCAGTGCTGTGAGAAAGAAACCTGTTTCCTTAATTCAAGGAAATTGGGAACCCTCACATCTCCTTGCTGCCCTTAGAAGCCGGGTAAGTCTCACGTTCGGGCGAATTTAAGGAATGTTCTCGCCCCACTTCTCAGGCACTAACCTTCCTACTCTGAGCGGGGAAAACATGCCTCTTCTTTTGGACATTCTGATTTGGAGGGAGCGTCTTTCTCTTTATATCCCTCATTCTCTAAGTTGCATTTAGTAATAATGCTCGGTGGCAGCATACCTGTCTATTCGTTTTCCTTTGGTAGATTGAATAGAAAATACAGAAAGTCTTTTGTAAGATTGTTTGCTCGTTTCATAGTTTGTAATATTTACTCAACGTATAAGGAGGTTTGCTTATATAATCCTGTTAGCTTATATCCGCACCCCCTTCCCACTTGAAATCAGCGCTTGCCCTCCATAATACCATCTCCCATCGTTTTTCCCTTGTCTCTACATATCCTGAAGTCCTTTTAATACTCTTGACTTTTTTTGGGTGCTTGCTTGGTATAGAAGTGCATTTCTCTCCAGAGGTTGACTGTTTAGGATGGGGATTAATTTTTAGCTCAAAATTAAAGGTCACTGTTTAATTTAAATTGTTTTTTATAACTTTTACAGGTGATTGAATTACTCAGATATGAAGATCATCTTCTAGGTTTTGTGTAAAAGGCCCCGGATATTTCAAGTGGCCATTTTGGAATTACCGTGTTTCTGGATAATTTTGCCCCAGAAGTTTATTAAAATTGGCAAGAATCATCTCTGAAGTGAATTGGTAGTAGTGAACAATTCTACAAGCTTTAAAGAGACCCAGGCATTTCTTCAGTATTTTGGTTCAAACGGATTATATAACTGGTTAAAGTATTTCAGCTGGTGGTATTTTTGCCCCCCCCCCCCGCCCCCGCCCCCCAACCCCTCCCCTCTTGTTGGTGTTCTTCAGCCAGAGCTGTAAGATATGTTTGATTTGTGTACTGAGTAATTTCTCTGCAGTTTCAAATTACTGTTTAAATATTGCTGAAGTTTCATGGCAGTTTATTTTTACCTTTATTTAAAGTTTTAGGAATTTTTGACCTCAGCCCTTTTCATGTCACAATGGGACAGCTTTTCTAAATGAAGACATTGAACGAATACAGTTTTTTTGCTTTTATCTTTTATTTACATGGAAATTTAAGATGTTGCAGTTTCCCAGCAGCACGGTAGTATTGAGATAGCTGTGTGTCTCTGTTTATGCTGATGTTTAGGAATGCTCTTCAGATGTGAAATTTTCTTTTTGTTTTTGCTTTTTGGCTCGTAAATTGGATATTTCATCTGGAGTGGATAAGTACAACAGTGACAAGTACATGGAATAATAAAGAAGACTTTAAAATCTTAAATCCAAGGAACTTGGCTAATTCTGGAGATAACCATATGAAAACTTTAAAACAGAAGTATGGGTAGCTGACTGAAGTAACTCTATGTCAAGTAGCCATAGGTTAAGTATCTTCAAAGAACTTGGATTTTATTTCAGAGGATACAAAATAAAAAAACAAACTGGAAAACATAAAGATTACAGAGAAAAACCCAACACCTTCCTGTGCAGTCCTGTTGGAATTTGTAAGTACCGTATGGTGAGCAAATCAAATGTCCGTTTGTAAACTGTAATGAGAGTCAGCTTTATCCCTGTGTTATTCTTGGAAGCCTTTCAGTTTCTTGCAATAAGATTGCTTGGCTTCAGTTTCCTGAGCAGTCTGAAAACAACTATTAAGTAAATTGAAATGCAGAAAGAATTAAAAGTTAAGAATATTTCAGATGGAACAGTCCAAATTTGAAGTTTTTGTGCTTCTAAAGTAAAAGACAAAATCCATATGGTCAGTATGGCTTTATGGATTGGTAGAAAGGTAGGAAAAAAACATAACAAATAGCCAGTTTACTTTTCTAAATATGAGTGTAAATTGTGTTCTAAATGCAGTTTAGTGTTCCAATTTAGAGTTAGGGAGTTGTTTAAAACAAATTATAGGGTTTGACTTTTAATCTGGTATTTCATGAAGTAAATTGTTTTAAGGGGTAACAGTTCCTAACTTTTTAATCCATTATAGAAATTTCTTGAAACAATGTTTGAAGTGGTTTTGTATTTCAAATTATTCCTTAAGATCTGACTTCCAAAAAGTCAGTTCATTACTAGGAACAGAAACTGAGAGGAAGTGAGCAAGGTGCACTAAGAACCTTTCAAATAACTTAAAAAAACAACAACAACAAAAAAAAAAAAACAAAAAACGAGTATGTTTTCTCCCTTGGAAGGTTATGCTGCCTTAAGTTTATAAACAAAGTTTGTTTAAAAAGTTGTGAATGTTAATTGCTGTAATAGAAATCTTTTGACAAATAAGAGTATCATCTTTTAATAATATTTGTATATTTGAGGATTGAGTGGTGTTACGATTTGTTACTGCATTTAGTTTTTCACTGAATCATAGGCATTGAGTAGAAGTGTTTGTTTTTAAAAAGTTAAGTTTATTTTTAAACAATTTATATTAACAGATCAATGTAGCTAAAATTAGAGTTTATTTCATTTAATTATTTTTCTGAGATTAAAAAAATTGTAATTTTTGAACACTTTGCCAAGATGGCCTAATAACTGGTCAGTTGCTCATTTATTTTGAACACAGAACTTTTTGTTGTTGTTGTTATGCTGTTGTATCTTGTTAGCTCACTTAGAGCAGAAGAGGTAGGCGAGTCCGAAAGATTGTAGGTATTTAGATATACATATATGGTATTTACTTTCTGATGTAAAATTGAGATTAGAATTCAATAAATCTCTCTGTTAGAATAGAGTAAGATATTTGTTTTCTGGGTCAGAGCTGTGTGTAGTACTGCTAATTGAGTTTCCACCTTGATTTATGTAAAATTATGATGAGAACAACCCCTCTTCCCCCCCCTTATTTTTTTATGCTTCAGAGGGCTTGTATTTTATGTATTCCTTAACTTAGTGGATTTTCAAGTTACTTGTCTAAGAACATTCATTTTAAATGTGATTGAGAAGTTGAACTGGAAGTGAATAGCCTTTATTTATAGAAAAGAACCACATAACATTTACTATCTGTGATTATTTTTCTTTAAATTTCTCCTATTGATGATGTTACTCCAAGCAGTAGTATCAGGATAACGATTATTTAGTGACCAGGGTTTTTTTTTTTATATAAATTTATCTATCTATCTATCTGTTTATTTATTTATGGCTATGTTGGGTCTTCGTTGCTGTGTGCGGGCGTTCTCTAGTTGCGGTGAGCAGGGGCTACTCCTCGTTGCGGTGTGTGGGCTTCTCATTGTGGCTTCTCTTGTTGCAAAGCATGGGCTCTAGGCGCACAGGCTTCAGTAGTTGTGGCACGTGGGCTCAGTAGTTGTGGCTTGCAGGCTCCAGAGCTCAGGGTCAGTAGTTGTGGCGCAGGGGCTTAGCTACTCCGCGGCATGTGGGATCTTCCCGGACCAGGAATGGAATCTGTGTCCCCTGCATTGGCAGGCAGATTCTTAACCACTGTGCGACCAGGGAAGCCCGACCAGGTTCAGTTAGCTCTAATCCTTGGATAGTCTGACATTCGTGAAATTTGCTTACAGTAGTTGTTCAAGGACAGATTCACTCAACTTGAGTTTTTGATAAATATATTTTTTTTTTTTTTTGGTACTTGGGCCTCTCACTGTTGTGGCCTCTCCCATTGCGGAGCACAGGCTCCGGACGCGCAGGCTCAGCGGCCATGGCTCACGGGCCCAGCCGCTCCGCGTCATGTGGGATCCTCCCGGACCGGGGCACGAACCCGTGTCCCCTGCATCGGCAGGCGGACTCTCAACCACTGCGCCACCAGGGAAGCCCTTTGATAAATATTTAATTATTTTCTTTGCATTGAAATATACAGTACCAGTAGTAACTGGAACAATTGCTGGGTTGCTTCTTTTCCCCCCCTTAAGTACCTCTGTCTCCCCTACTCCCATTTTTTCCCCCTTTTTTTCCCCTCCTGTGCCTGAAAAATATATAGGTCTAAAATAACAATTATAATGACTAACGTTTATAGATGATGATAGTGTCATGTATTTTGCTGTGTACATAGTATATCTTAGAGGAGAGTACTATTGTTACAGTGGTATAGGTGAGAAATTTAAGATTTTAGGGAGACTGAGACTGGGAGAGAGTTACTTGATTATGACCAAGGTTAGGTTGGAGTCTTGACCAAATTTCCAAGTCTGACTCCCGAGTCCCAAATGCTTAATCACTAGTCATATTTAATACTGCCTTCATGTGGATTTTACTTTATTAACTCATTCTTTTTGAGCATAAACACTGATGTTTTTGTTTTTCTTCTTATTTACTGCTTCTCTTTGGTTAATATTGATTACTAGTGGAGCTTGGAGACCAGCTGAAAGAAGATAAACTACTGTTAGTTGTGCTATTTGTTAGTAGCTATTTGAGGGATAACTCTGGTTAGCTAAAAATTAAAATGTTGTTTCAGGTTATGGAGTGAACATAAGAGAAGAAAATAAAATTTAAAGTTAGCAAGAGAAGGGAATAAGGATGGGAACCTCTAATCTGAAAGTAAAATTACAAATGAGGATAGAACCTAAACCCAGGCCAGATTGTCTTTGAGTCAACCACTTTTTTTGCTTAATTTTTGATGAAAATGTTTTGATAACAATTTAGTTCCAGGTAAGGGTAGTGATGTAGAAAAAGGGTAATTTCTGGGAGTTAGAAAGGAGATTTTTGGTCTTGGATTTGGAATATCTAGAAAAGGGCCTGTATGACCTTGTATATTTACTTAACCTCTCCTGGCCTTAGTTTCTTCATAAAACTGATGGCTTTGTTAATTGTGAGGTGTAATATAGAGGTAAAGTTTTATTCTGATTGTAACATTTTAAAATTTTGCTTAATGTATTTTACATGTCAAACCAGTATTTTAGTTTCTGAAGTTATTCTCTTGTTTCTGTTAATGGCATTACCTGCACGCCAGTCATGCCCTGCCTACTCATTTCCAGTTCCATTTATTGTGCTAGCTTGGTCCTTGGCTAAGGAAATAACCTCCTAACTCATGTGTTAGCCTTTAGTTACATTCAGTTCTCCACAAAGTCTCCTGTGGCCAGAGAAATCTGCCTAAATTATAGTTCTTGTTATTGTTGCTTTAGCAGCCTTTAGGTTCATGTATTTGGAATATTTAGGGAAGAGTAGGTTGGAAAGAAATGTATTCCCTGCCCTCCCTGCTTTTAATGATGTATGTGTGAGGGGCTCCTAACATGAATTCTTTTTGGCTGTGTGGTTCGAGAAGTCTCCGAAATTGATAATTTTGGTGGTGCTTCCATGTATTTTCTTGGAGAGCAGGTTCATTTCTTTCAACAGTAGCATTGTGAAAAACAAAATGTTAAAATTGTTGAAGACCCTTTGTGGTTGGGTCTTTTTCAGTTTTACCTGCTTGTTTTTTCCCTTTTTGTTAGCTGCCCCACCTAGCAGAGTAGTTATAGGCTTTTGCTTTGTATCTTTTCAAGTAGTTGCTGGTTTCTGCATCATTTTATACAAGATATCCTACTCAGTTTCTTGTTCTTTAGTCATCTTTCTGTTCACAGCTTGAGGAGTGCAGTGTTTCTGATCTTCATTTTCTACCCTTTAATCCAGTTTTCAGGTTATATATTTTTAAAACTATATTTAAAAGTTTTTTCCATACTTAAAACAATTTTTTTTAAGCAAGAATAAGAATTTTAAAAATTCTAGTTACATAGATTTTTTTCTGTTGAAACTCAACTTGCAGATATGTTAAAAAACATTCTTCAACTGAAAAAGTGTCATTTTTGTCTTTACATATGTATACTAGTAAAAACAAGTTAGCTTTTCAGTGAACATAAATTACGCAGTTGACTTTTGAATGATGTGGGGATTATGGGCACCTACCCTTGAAGTGGAAAATTCACAGCTAACTTATAGTCGACCTTCCATTTCTGAGGTTTCTCAGTATCTGCAGTTCTGCATCCACGAATTCAACCAGTTGTGGATAGTGTAGTATTTACTGTTGATAAAAATCCACATATAAGTTGGCCTGCACAATTCTAACCTGTGTTGTTTAAGCGTCAACTGTATATTCTTTTAACGAATGAGTTTAAAGAAAAATAGTATCGCACATGGATTTTCTGTGGGTCAGAAGTTTGGTAGCAATTTAGCTGAGTGGTTCTGGCTCCCTCCATGTCTTTTCATGAAAATCTCAAGGGTTGCACTCATTTGAAGGCTTGATTGGGGCTGGAGGATCTCCTTCCAAGAAGGTGTACTCATTGGGCTGGCAGGTTGATGCTGGTTGTTGTCTGGAGAACTCAGTTTCCTTACCATATGCCTTACCATATACAGACCTGTAGTTGTTTGAGTTTCTTTACATGGCAGCTGCATCTCCCAGAGGAAGTGATCTGAAAAGAGAGGTAGGTAGACGCGTGATGCCTTTTATGACATATTCTCAGAAGTCACTTCAGCCACACTCACTTCATGAGAAGCAAGTCGTTAAGTCTAACCCACAATCAAGGGGTGAGGAGTTAGGCTCCACCTTTTGTCAAAAGAATTTGTGGACATAGTTAAAAAGTACAATAGGGGTAATTCTTTACAACCAGTAGTTGTGTCAGTATAACTAGCTAAAAGTCTTCGCCCCACAAATAGGAGGTTTGAGTTGTTATAAGTTTAGAGGAGAAAGTGTATTCTAAATTTGTATCACTTTAGAAGATTTAAGTCTTTCTACCTTTTGAACCACTGTGTGAGATATGTAAGTAAGGTTTTCCACTCCTTGCATTCACTAATCTCCCAATCTGTGTAATGAGGGAACTTTTTTATTATGGTAAAATAAACATAAAGTTTACCATTTTAGCCATTTTTGAGTGTGCAGTTCAGTGACCTTGAGTACATTTCCATTATTGTGCAATTATCATCACCATCCATCTCCAGAACCATTTTTATCTTCTCAAATTGAAACTTTGTGTACCTATTAAACATTAACTCCCCATTTCTCTTTCTCCCCAGCCCCTGGCAATCACCATTTGACTTTCTATGAGTTTGATTATTCTAGGTACCTCATACCTATTGATATTGTACTCTTCAAAACACTTCTTAAATGTTTTGAGTGAAATCTTTGAGGAAATTAGTTATGTTTACTTCATAGTAAAATAGACTTCATTGTCCTAATTAAAAATTTGTGGCAGAATATGCATGACATATTATGCATAAGTACAACAATAAAATTTACCAATTCAACCGTTTTTAAGTGTACAGTTCTGTGGCATTAGGTACATTGACATTGTTATACAGCCATTACCACCACTCAGCTCCAGAGCTCTTTTCATTTTGTAAAAGTGAAACTCTGTACCCATTAAACCATAACTCTTCATTCCCTGCTCCCCTCAACCCTTGGAAACCACCACTCTACTTTTTGTCTTTATGAATTTGACTAGGTACCTCATATAAGTGGAATCATGAAGTATTTGTCTTTTTGTGACTGGCTTATTTCACTTAGCAGAATGTCTTCGAGGTTCATCCATGTTGTAGCATGGGTCAATCAGAATATCCTTTTTTTAAGACACAGTAATCCATTATATGTGCGTGTACCACATTTTGCTTATCCATTCATCCATTGATGGACACATGGGTTGCCTTTACCTTTTGGTTATTTAAATAATGTTGCTGTGAATATGGGTGTACAAATATATGTTTGAAGATTTGCTTTTAATTCTTTTGGATAGATACCTAGAAGTGGAATTGTTGGATCATATGGTAATTCTATTTTTAATTGTTTGAGGAACTACCATATTGTTTTCCATAGTGGCTGCACCATTTCTTATCCCTATCAGCAGTTCACAGGTGTCCCAGTTTCTCCCTATTTTTTCCCAACATTTGTTGTTTTCCATGTTTTGTGTCCTAATGGGTGTGAAGTGGTATCATTATGGTTTTGATTTGAATTTCACTAATGATTAGTGATGTCTGATGTGCTTATTGGCCATTTGTATGTCTTCGGAGAAATATTCAAGTCTTCTGCCCATTTTTAAACCAGATTTTTTTTTTTTTTTTCTTGCAGTATGCGGGCCTCTCACTGCCCTGGCCTCTCCCGCTGCGGAGCACAGGCTCCGGATGCCCAGGCCCAGCGGCTGTGGCTCATGGGCCCAGCCGCTCCGTGGCATGCGGGATCCTCCCGGACCGGGGCATGAACCCGTGTCCCCTGCACTGGCAGGCGGATTCCCAACCACTGCGCCACCAGGGAAGCCCCAAACCAGATTGTTTTTGTTGTTGAGTTATAGTTCTTTATTCTTGATACCAACATTTACCATAATGAGTGGATTTTAATAACTAATATTAATGCTTACCATGTTGCAGGCAGTGTTCTAAGCTTTTTAACTGTATTAACTAATTTAATCTTCATAGACACAGTGTGTGGGAAGGTTCTGTTGTCCTAATTTTATAGATGAGAAAATGAAGTCACAGATTTTAAATTGCTTGCTAAGGTTACACAGCCAGTAAGCAAGTGGTATTTCTGAATCCATACATTCTGTATCCAGAACTTAGACTCCCACCCATTATGGCTCATAGTTAGAGTTGTAGGGTGACAATATAAAGAAAGTCAAATACTATTTTGTTTCAGGAACTTAGAAGATATTTTATTTTTAGCCAGCAACTAAATTTTATTTTTCTTAATGTGATACAGTTGTGACTTGTTTATAATGTTCAAATGAGTTCTTTTTCAGGAATATTCTCCTTTAGGAACACTTCATAAATAATGTTGTATAATATTTTAATTTAGAAAGTGCTTTTCCCAGTTATCATATAGAAGAAATGCTATTTCCATTCAATGGTTTAAGAAACTCAGTTTGAAATTAGTTTACCCAGGCTTCACAGTAGGTGACAGAACCATAATTTGAATTCTGTTTATCTTCATTTTTGTGTTGCAGTTAACTTCCTTAGTGTTCTAAGTAATAGGTTGTATTGCAAGAGCAGTTCTGTCCAATAGAACTTTGTGAAAAGATGGAAGCATTTCTTTGTCTATACTGTTCAGTATAATAGTCACTAGCTGTATGTCATTATGGAGTTTTGAAATGTGTCTAGTGCAGATGTGGATCTGAATTTTAAGATTTATTTAATGTTAGTTTAAATTTAAATTACATTATATGGCTACTAGCTGCCGTATTGGAAAGCACAGCTCTAGAGCAGTGGTACAGAATCCAGTCAGATCCCTAACGTTTTTAAAGTGCACTTTTTAAAGTGTGTATACTATCCTGAAATAAAATATCCTATGCATATAATAAGATCACCATGATATACAGCTATAAAAAAAGACATTTATAATAATGTATTGCAATATGTAATAGCACAGGTGTGATCAGACACCCACCTCCCTGCCCTCCAATTTCCAAAACACCGTGTACAGGTTATTTGCCCTTCTTAAAAGAAACAGATGATCTGTTGTTCTTAAGTATTCTTGTCCTTTAAGGAAGAAAAGTACCTCAAGTTGATTAATAATACAGTGATTAATTGGAGTACATTTCCTTTATTTTTATAGTATTTACTGCCAGGGTAGTTGAGTGGGTAGTTAGCAAACATTAAAGCTATCATATGGTGTAGTGACGTGATGAGCATCTTTTTATGTGCTTTGGTGAAGTGTCTATTAAAGTCTTTGGTCCATTTAAAAAAATTGGCTTGTTTTATTAAATAGTAAGAATTCTTTATATATTTTGGCTACAAGTGTATTAGATACACGTTTTGCAAATTTCTCCCATCTATGGTTTGTCTTTATTTTCTTAACTGTGTTTCGAAGATCAGGCAGTTCAAAATTTGTAGTAAAATTTTTTCTTCGTGATATGTGCTTTTTTAAAAAATATATGCATGTATGCATGCTGTGCAAGGTCTTAGTTGCAGCATGTGGCATCTTTATTTGCGGCACGTGGCTTTTTAGTTGCGGCATGCATGTGGGATCTAGTTCCCTGACCAGGGATCGAATCTGGGCCCCCTGCATTGTGAGCGCAGAGTTTTACCCACTGGACCACCAGGGTAGTCCCTGATTTGTGCTTTTCTGTGTCATAAGAAATCTCTGCCTAACCCCAAGTCACAGGATTTTCTCCTGTTTTTTAGCTTTCTTCTAAAAGTTTTGTAGTTTAGCTTATATTTTTATGTCTGTGATCCATTTTGAATGATTTTTTTGGCCTGTGAAAGGGTTTCGGTTCATTTCTCTATTATTTTTTTAAATTTAGATGTTCTACTCTCCCAGTTCAGTTTGTTGAAAAGACTTCGTTTCCCATTGAAACATGTTGGAATACCTCTGTTGAATGTCAATTGACCTTAAGTATGTGGAACTATTTGGCCTCTTCCTTGATATGTATGTATTATGTCAGTTCCACAAAATAGTAGTTGATAAATACAAATGGTAGTTTTTGATCTTTTTTTCTGCTCCATTGTAAAGCCTGTTTGACATCTTTTCTTTCCTAAAATCTTTTATAGGAAATTCGGAATAAAAGGGGAAATTTTTTTTATGGATATGTGAAATAAGACTGGTTGCAAAATAATGCCATCGTGAATTCATAGAGCAATCTTCTTTTGAGTAGCTTGAAATGTTAGATATTATCTAATTTATACTTGAGCATACTTGGAAAATAAATGACAACATTTCTGTATTGGAAATGAGAAAGTAGTACAAACATACCACCTTATTTACTGTAAAACACTGGCTCAACAGTGGATCTGGGATTTTTATTTCTTGAGTACTAGTCTATGCTAGAGATGTTCATTGCCTGTAGATATTTGAGTGTCTACTATGTGCCTGTACTTTCACTGGTTCTTGTTTAGTAACAAACAAGGCAAAAATGTAAGGTTCTTGAACTCATGTAGTTTGTCTGCTCTGAAGTTCTGTGAATACAGAGTAAACAGAGTCCTTAAATATGAACACTGATTTCATCCCATCTAGTAAATAATAGCTATTTGTTGTTGGCCCGGCCAGCCTTTGTAAGACTTTTATTTCCTGCCATAGTAAAACTGGTTCTTTTCCTGTTTCACAAAGTTATCGTTAGAATCAAGTGAAATAATGAATGCTAAATGCTTTGAAATTGTAAGATGATAACCAACAGTAGTAGTAGTAGTATTGTTATGGCTGGGTCAGATAGATAGTAGTGTTTGAGGATCATATGATCAACCAGGAGGAAGATTGTGGATAAGGGAAAATAGATAAATGTAAGTTGAAGGGGCAGAACTGAGCAGAAACCAGGTATGTTTAGGTTGCATTTATGACCAGTTTAAAAGTGTTGAAGCATAATGCATTACACTCTTCTGAGGTAATTGTTTAACCTGCAGTATGGTACCATAGCTTTAAATGGGATCTTTGTGCAAAAGATCTTCCCCGTATTCTACTATTGTAATTTAACTAACCTTGACTTCTCCATTTAGTTTACAAATTTAACATATCCAAAACTGAACTTTTTTGAGTGTTTCACAGCCCCATACTTTCTCCATTCTTCCCTAGCTCAATAAATGGATACAGTATCCACCTACTCAAGCTAAATAACCAAGGCTCACTTTTGATTCCTTCTTTTCCTCCCATCTAATCAATTAGCAAATCTATTTGCTCTCCCAAATATGTCCATTTCTGTTCCACTGTCACTGGGCTTATACAAGCTGCCATCTGTCTCTTATTTGCTGTATAGCCTTGTAACTTTGTTATTGTGCTATTCTTACACTACTGTAGTTTATGATTCGCAGAGCAGGAGTGTCTTTCTTTTGGACCCTAAGAATAACATGCAGACTCTATAGCCTACCAGCGTCTTCATTGTCCCCTTCCTTTCTCTGCAGCCTTGTTCACTGTCTTCCTAGACCATTGACCTTTGGCCTTCTTTCTCTTCCTTGACTACACTAAGCATTTTCCTTCCTGTCTTTGGGCCTTTATGTTCTGCCTCTTTTTTTTCCTTGTTAGCTCAGTTTTGAGTCATGTTACATTCTGAGTGACTTTCTCTAACCATTCTATCTATGTAAAGTGGTTAACCCCCTTCCTGTATCCTTTGATTTTTCTTGTTACTCTATATTATCCTGTGTATTTCATTCAGATCAGTCTCTTAGTTATCTTATTTACTCTCACCCATGTTTATTGCATAAACTTCTGAGAGCAGGTACCTTGTCTCATTTGTTTATTGTTATATGCTCAGTGCAGTTATTTGCAGAGCAGTTACTTGCAGGGCAAAAGAATTGTTAACAGCAAAATAATTGTTAACATCTTAGACAATGTAACTTAACTCTTCTTCCCCCCAAATTGAGTATATATAATTGTTATTTTTATTATAGAACTGCTGTTTAACTGCGTGGGGACTAGGTAAAATTTGTTAGGAGATTATTTACAGCCGAGTTTCTTTGCTGTCTGATCATTTAGAAGCGGTTTTATCTGCCTAGACTTAAATTGTTACATGAGCGTCTAGTCTGTTTGCTAGATTCAAGGCTGGCTTTGGATTTGCTGTTGCCTTTCTGAGGGGACTGCCTGATAAAGACTTCTTTATTATGACCCTGGCCTTTCAAAAAATGTCCCCAGTTTTGAAGTGTTGAGTCAGAGGGATTGAAATCTAGTGAAATTGCCCTCTCAGGTTTAAAAAGATAAAACACATTTTAGAGTTCAAGGAGTGACTTCAAAATATGTGGGTGGCTAATTCAGGCTCCTCATTTTTGGAAATCAGGAAGGCCATAATAGTTCATTTATATTAACTAATGTCTTTATTTGAGAAAACATAATCCTTTTACATTGTCTCCTCAAAGATGGAAATGCAGATTTATGTCCGTAGAGCTTTAATTATTTTTGGTATTATTACAAATTTTCTCAGTTTGGTCTAGCTTTGGATCTTACAGATCCCTTGCAGGGGGCCTTATTTACTAAAGCTCTAGCAGGACGCTAAACTTGAGGCTACTGCAGCAAGTATCATTAGGTGAATAATGAAATCATTGCTTCATGCGCGCTAGCTAGGTTGAAAACTACCTGATAATCAAGATGTCTTAAGGACATTTCCTGTGCAAGCTTAGTTGCCTCATGTTTTTTTAACTCAACTGATAGTTTTAGATTTGTAGTCTCTGGTCTTTCTTCATTTAAAATGAGTACTTTTTGTATGCACATTGTGGAAATGGGGAAAAGTGAGTAAAAATGTTGTCACCTTAGTCCTTAAAATTAGGGCCTTCCAAGGACTGAATTCGATGAGAGGACAAGAGTCTTATTTGGAGACAAAGTTGGCTAAGTTAATGGAAAGCAAGTTGTGACTGCTGCGGTAGTTCAAATTACTCCTCGTCTTTTTTTTTTTTTTTTTTTTCCACGTAAGAGACTTTTTGTCTAGCAGATTGAGATCTATATTTTGTATGGTTTGATATAAAGCTATAGCTGAAGACAGTGCCTGACAGGTAAGATTAAAACTTAAACTCAGAACTTAGAGACTGACCTAGGTGCTTGTTAAACTTAAAGCTAATATTTTATATAACGCATGGTCTCTACCTAATGTATCCTGGGTTATTTACAGCATGTGTAGGGTGTGTAGAGTGGTTAAGAATTTGAGCTGCCACTGACTGGGACCCTGGGAACTTTAAAATGTGCTTCACATCTATATAAAAACCAGTTTTTCTTGTTTTGTAGAAAAGACAATATCAACTTCCTGGGGATGTAGTGAGGACTAAGTGAGATAGTACTTGTAAAGCCCTAAAGCAGATCGCTTAGCAGATTGTGTGTGCATCTGTGTGTGCGTGTGTGTGAGAGAATATATATATTCAGTGTATATTTTTGTCTTCATAACCATTTATGTCCTTAAGTTAAGGTACCTGAATTTCCAAGTCTTTTTCATTTTCTAAAAATTTGTTTTTAGCCGCACCACGAGGCATGTGGGATCTTAGTTCCCTGAGACCAGGGGTCGAACCCATGCCCCCTGCAGTGGACTTGCAGAGTCCTAACCACTGGACCGCCAGGGAATTCCCCAAATCTTTTCATTTCATATCAAGGGTCCTGTATCTCTTAGCCCTTGGTGAACTTATTCATAGGGTTAGGCTTTATAAATTCATTTGTTGAAACTTGTTTGCTGCTCTTGGGATCCTGCTCTTCAGACTAACTTGGCTTCAGAAAAAGGTGGATTATGTTAAAGAGTTTGAGGATTCAAGAAGTGGTAAAGCTGAGTCAGACTAAAGAGGATTTAAAATTATTTTGGGTACATGCACCTCGTGCAAATTACAAATGGTACAAGGGTTTTTAATGGAAAAGTCACCCTCTCTGTCCTTTTGTCCAGCAATAGTTCTTGTCTGAAGAAACTGTTTTTTATGAATTTTTCTAGGGAGACCTTATGTATATATAAGCACATTATATTTTTCTTTCTTATACAAGTAGTAGCATGATGTCCACTTTGCTCTGTAACCTTTTTTACTAAGGAACTATCTTAGAAGTTTATTCCATATTAACACCACTAGACCACCAGGGAACTCCCGAGAATGAAAATTTTATATATAAGATCTTTTTCTGTGAACTCTTTATATTCTTTCCTCATTTTTCTATTGAGTTGTTTTTCTGTTGATTTATAGCAACATTTTATGTAGGAAGGGAAAAGCCCCTTTATATGTGCTTTATGTGACAAGTATGCCCCCCTCTCCCCCCGCAGTATGATGATTTCTTTGATCTTGGTTGTGAATTTTATCATATAGAATGCTTTTTGAGTTTATATGTAAATATATTTTTATTACTTCTGTTTTTGTGTGTCATACTTAGAAAGGCCTTCCTTCCCCTTTCTGAGATAATAAAAATTTCCTCTACTTTTTATATAATGACTGCTTTTTTCTCCTTAAGTCTTTGATCCATTTGATGATTATTTTGAGTAAGCTTTGAGGTAGGGTTGTCCCAACTTTACTCACATACAAATTTCTGTATGTGTCAGGTGTATTTTGTCTACCAATGATGTTTCTTTCAATTCACATATTAATGTTATGGTGAAATTGTGGCTTTTAAAGTGGACTCATTAGATAAAAAGGAGTTAAAGAACTATTTAATCTGGAATTAAGGAAACTGTATTCTTAAATTCATGGTTTCCTAATTCTAGAAAATTGATTTGAAATGCAAATTATCAAGCCCATTATTCTGTAAATAGGACAGTTGTGTTTTAAAAAATGAATTCTGTGCCATAATTTAGATGAAAAGACTGAGTAAGATTTTTGTGTTTGTAACTCCAAACAGCTAGTTTGGAACTAGCTGTGACACCATGGGTACAAGTTTTTTTTTTTTTTTTTAAATTTGTAAAATGGGGATTAAAATACTTTTTCTTATTAAGAAGATTGAGATGTAAAGTGTTAACATGGTATCTGTGTGTAGATGCTCAGTAAGTATTCTCTTTCCCTTTTCTGTAATGTTTACTTTTGTCAGTAATTTTCTCTACCTGCTTCCCTTCTTAAAGATTTTTACTGTTCTTTGCTAATAAATCTACTTATGTGGAGTTTCAGCACAAAGTAACCAATTATGGAATTAAATTGATACCACATTCATTGTAATTTAGTGTGGTGGATTTCACGTTTTGGTAGTTTGTGGATAATCATTACCAGTATCGCGCCTCTGTTTTTTTACGTGTAATTGCCATTCCTGATACCTGGGAAGAATGAGCTGATCTCCCTCCTTCCCTCCCTCCCTCCCTCCCTCCCTGCCTCTCTCCTGTTCTTCATTCAGTTCTTCATTCATTCCATACTAGTATGTGTTCTTGTGGAGAAAGTTGTTTAAAGTGGTGTTTTGGAGTATCTGCTCCATAAATGTCATTTTTGTTGATGAATTGTGTTACTCAGAAAACAAATATGTCAAATATTTTTTTATGGGGAGCTTAATTGTGTTTAATGGAATAGCATATATATATATATATATGCTGAATGTTTTGATAAGTAACTTGTAGTGAAATGGTTAAGGTTTTTCTTTAAAAATTTTTTTATGCCTTGAATCTTTTTTCAGTTTTATTGAGATATAATTGACATATATGATTGTGTAAGTTTGTGTACAACATAATGTTTTGACTTCACATATATCCTGAAATGACTACCACAGTAAGTTTAGTTACCATCCATTATCTCATGCTGTACATTCCACCCTTGGAATCTTGTAACTGGAAGTTTGTACCTTTTGGCCACGCTTATCCATTGGCCTCCTCAGTCCACCTCTGTAACCACAAATCTGATCTCTTTCTGTGAGTTTGGTGTTTTTTTTTTTTTTTTTGGTAGTGGAACGCTTTCATGGTAATTTGTTTAGGTTTTCTCTTTACTGGGGATAATTTTAGTAAATTGTATTTTTCTAAAAATTGTCCATTTCTATATTTTCAACTTTACAGAGTTGTTCAGATGATTTCTTATGATTTTTTGTCATTTTTGATTTTATATTCTAGTAGCTTCTCTATTGATCTCCCCGCCCCCCCACCCAAAACAGTTTTGGGATTTATTTGTAGTTCTTCAGCTTTTCCAGTTTGTTAACTATTGGTTTTGTGAATTTGCTTCTTTTCACTTACTTTGTTTTAAAATTATGTGTAGAAGAGTCTTTTTGTTGTTTTGATTTTGTTATTTTTAGTTTCATTGAATTGTGGTCAGATAATGCTGTTTGTAGGTATGTTTGAAATTTATTAAAGATTTTTTGGTGGCCTAAGATGGGTGCTTGAAGAAGATATACTTTCTGTATTTGGGGGTTTAGTATTTGATATATAAAATCTGTGAACACCTAAATGAGTATGGCTTAAATATTCTATACTCTTACTAATTTTTTATCCATTAGATTTTTATTGGACTGAGCAAGGTGTGTTCAGGTCTTCTATGTTTTTCTTGTATCACCTGTATTTTCTGGTTTATAAAAGTGTTTCATTGTTATTGGGTGCATAAATATTAGAATTATCTTGCTAAACATACATTTTAGTTATAAAGTGTCTGTCTTTGTCTCCTTTAATGCTTTTTAGTTTGAACGCTACCATAGCAGTACACTAACTGATCATTTTCTTCTGCATTGTCTAATCTGCTGTTAATCCTATTCAATGTTTTACATTTCAGATATTACTTTTTTTTAATCTTTAGAAGTATCTTCTATATCTTCTGTTTTTCCTTTGTGTTCCTATTTTCCCTTTCCTTAAACATATAGTTGATTTAATGCCCTTGTCTGCTAATTCCATCATATCCATCATTTCTGGATATCTTTCTATAAAGATAGATTTTTTTTTCTTGTTATCGGTAGCATTTTCCTGCAGCTCCCCGCCTTTTTTGCATGACTGATACTTTTTGATTGAATGCTGAAAATTATGAATTTCATTTTGTTGAGTGCTAGATTTTGTTGTTGGACTTTGCTTTGGGAAACAGTTAAATTGGAATTAGTTGAATCCTTTCAAGAAAAATTCCATGAGAAAATTTATACAAGTAAAACATTCAATTTAGTGAAAATCCTGTAGTGTTAAAATTGAGTTGGCAGGGACTTCCCTGGTGGTCCAGTGGTTAAGACTCTCTGCTCCTAATGCAGGGGGCCCGGGTTTTGATCCCTGATCAGGGAACTAGATCCCGCATGCCGCAACGAAGACCCGGCGCAGCCAAATAAATAAATATTAAAAATAAAATAAAATAGACACGTTTCTGGTAAAAAAATTTAAAAATTTGAATTGGCATGCAGACTTCTACTTCTGGCTGTGATGGACTAACAGGCAACCAGATAACCAGATTTACCCACTTATCTGAGAAATCTAAAATGTATGAAACAGGCTTTTAGATATTGGTTGACAGGAGGTGGTCAATGTTATAAAAGCCCCAGCTCATTGCTTGAAGAAAATTAATAGGTTACAGCACAGGGAGGGTGAATTCAAACATAGTCTGGTGGTCTTAACTAAAAGTTAAGGAGACAACTGAAAATTTGAAAAGGTCAAAGTAGGTAGAATTTGTGGGGCAAAGTATTGTAATAGGAAACTTGGCAGGAGAGATAACTCAGAAGGGTCCACTCAAGGCTTTGACTTAGGACTGACCTGCACGCGCGTTTGTAAGTGACTGAAGCCGGGGAATAGAACCACCAGAAAGGGGTAGGTGAAACAATTCCAAAGATTTACATAGGACCAGTAAAAGTCTTTGTTTCCATCAGCCTCTGTGGAAAGACCACCTAATAGATGGAGCACAGGCAGTAAATGGAGTATAGGCAAAGTCTTCAAAAGGATTAGCTCCAATTAGTGGGACAAAAATTAACTCTAGACTACAAGCTTTTCTGGACCCACCCTAACAAAGATTTTTGCAAGTTTGGTAGGTGAGTAGTTCCAGTATTTTAATTTGTAATTCTCTTGTTATGAGAATAGCAGGGCATCTTTTCCTGTTTAATTTTTTTATAGACTCACAGAAAATGTTGGTCACTGGTCTTTTTCTTCCTTTCTTTTTTCTTTTGGCCACACCATGCAGCATGTGGGATCTTAGTTCCCTGACCAGGGGTTGAACCTACAATCCCTGCAGTGGAAGCGTGGAGTCTTAACAGCTGGGCCACCAGGGAAGTCCCACTGGTCTTTCTCTTTCCTCCTGGCTGTTAGGAACTGTTTGAGAATGTATTTATCTGCCTCACACTTGATATTTTGGGTATAGCTTTTGTGATTCAAAATACTTTTTCCCTCAGCACTTTGATTGCTGTTTTGTTGTGTTATAGCAGGGGATCTTTAAGAATTTTGATGCATTCTGATTTTTTTCCTTCCTTTACAGGAGTGTTCTCTTTTTATCTCTCCCGAAGTTGCTCTTTATCTTTGGGGTTCTGAAAATTCCATTTTGCTAGTTATTTCTTGAATTATTTGTTTCCTTTGTGTTCATGGTTTTTAGTGGTCCCTTTCCTATTGACACTTTCCTTAAAATGTTTGATTATTATTTCATATTCAAGAATGAGGTGATAAAAAGCTGTTTGGGACTTTTGTGTATGTGAGCATTGTTTATTGAATGACCGTTATGTTGAAAGACTCTGAAAAGCCAAATATCTTCGTGGCGTCAGCGCTCATGTTAGCTCTTTATTTGGAGAATCTACCCCGACTCCTTTTTTTTTTTTGAATGATAGTTAGATACTCTTGTGTGCATTCATATACCAGGCAGCAAGCAGTTCTCCAATTTTTTGTGGACACACTTAACTGGGTGTTCTACAGTTGAATTCAGTTAGGATTTTCTGACACCAATTACCTGGAGTTACTATAGACCCTTTAGTATAGACCCTGCAGATTAAGGGCTCAGTCCCATAGGACTGCCCTTCTGCCCCCAATTCAGATACCAACCTCAAGTAGTAGATTCCCAGGTTACCCACACTTCTGTCTGATCTGGCTGCAAATTGGAGATTCCCATGCCCGCAAAACCCTCCTCCATCCTTAGGTTCCATGTTTTGCTGTAATGGTTTACAGAATGCAAGGAAACACCACTGTTACTGGTTTATTCTAAAGGATATGCTAGAGGGCACGACTGAACAGCCAAATGAAGAGGTACATAGGGTGAGGTCTGGAAGGGTCCCTGTGGAGTTTGGGGTGTACCACAACCTGGAAGCTCTCTGTACCCCTTCCTTTTGGGTTTTTTACAGAGGTTCTAGTACCTAGGCATGAATGGTTAAATCACTGACCTTCAGTGATTCACTCCAAGTTACCAAATAGTTCTTGGAACTTTGTTCCTGGTTTTCTGTTCAAAAAAAGGTTTGCATTGAATGTTTTTCATTAATTGTAACACACATGCACTAATGTGCACAAATTTTAAGTATACAGCTTGATAAATTCTCACAAAATGAACACACAATGTTAACACCATTTACTAGCATCCCCAGACCTTCTTTGTGTCTCCCTCATTTCCTAACTTTGAAATGTTTTTCATCTTTGGTTTCTCAGCCTTCTTAGCTCTCCACATCCAGTCATCTACTATCAGCCACCTGTAGATTGTTTCTGCAGTCTTCCTCTCTGCCATTTTTTCCCCACTCCATATCCATTGTTACTACCCCCTTATTTATATATATTTTTTTGAATTTTTTCTTTAATTGAAGTGTAGTTGTTTACATCCTTGTTGTTTATCTATTTTATATATGGTGTTGTGCATCTGTTAATCTCATACTCCCAATTTATCCCTCCCCACCTGCCTTTGGTAACCGTAAGTTTGTTTTCTATGTGAGTCTGTTTCTGTTATGTAATAAGTTCATTTGTACTGTTTTTTTAGATTCTACATATAAGTGATATAAGATCATATTTGTCATTCTCTGACTTATATCACTTAGTATGATAATCTCCAGGTCCAACCATGTTGCTGCAAATGGCATTATTTCATTCTTTCTTACGGCTGAATAATATTCCATTGTGTGTGTGTGTGTGTGTGTGTGTGTGTGCATGTGTGTGCGTGTGCGCGCGCGCGCGTCTCCTTTATCCTTTCATCTGTTGATGGACGTTTAGGTTGCTTCCATGTCCTGACTATTGTGAATAGTGCTCCTATGAACATTGGGGCGCATGTACCTTTTCAAATTAGAGTGTTCGTGTTTTCTGGATATATGCCCAGGAGAGGGATTGCTGGATCATATGATAACTCTTTTTAGTTTTTAAAGGAACCTCCATACTGTTTCCACAGTGGCTGCACCAATTTACATTCCTAGCATCAGTGTCGGAGGGTTCACTTTTCTCCATACCCTCTCCAGCATTTATTATTTGTAGACACTCTCTCTGATGATGGCCATTCTGATCAGGTGAGGTGATACCTCATTGTAGTTTTCATTTGCATTTCTCCTAACACTTAATGATGTTGAGCATCTTTTCATGTGCCTGTTGGCTGTCCGTATGTCTTCTTTGGAGAAAAACCTGTTTAGGTCTTCTGCCCATTTTTTGTTTGGGTTGTTTGTTTTTTTTTGTTATTGAGTTGTGTGAGCTGTTTGTATATTTTGGAAATTAAGCTCTTGCTGGTCACATTGTTTGCAAATATTTTCTCCCAGTCCGTAGGTTGTCTTTATGGTTTCCTTGGCTGTGCAGAAGCTTATAAGTTTGATTAGGTCTCATTTGTTTATTTTTACTTTTATTTCTATTGCCTTGGGAGACTGATCTAAGAAAATATTGGTACAATTTATCTCAGAATGTTTTGCCCATATTCTCTTCTAGGAGTTTTATGGTGTTATGTCTTACATTTAAGTCTGTAAGCCATTTTGAGTTTATTTTTGTGTATGGTGTGAGGGAGTGTTACAACTTTATTGAATTGCCTGTGCTACTCCCTTACTCTTGCTCTCTTTACTTCCATTTTTTATAAGAGAGCTTTTGAGTTTGGCTTTTATATGGTAGTTTTTAGAAAGTTGAGGGAAGCTCTTTTCCATTGGAATTGAACTCATGAATAGTCCTTTAAAAAAATTAATGAAACTTTTGAAAACATTTGTTATGAATGGGTGGTAATGGGAACTAAAGTTCTAGATTTTAATATTTTCCTCTCCAAGTGATTTACTGAATCCTCCCCACCCCCTTTATTTTACAACAAGCTACCAGGTTTATTTTCTGAAATTACATTTCCAGACATGTAATTGCAACTTTAAAACTTCTGAGTACTTCCCTTGCCTGCTAAATGTAGTTCAGATTTCTTATTCCTGTGTGCTGTTCAAAGCACGCTGCTTACTGTCCCCAGAGTATTTTCTCTACTCGGTTTTAGATATACCTGGCGTATTAAGTGGTGTTTGGTTGACCTGTTCATTACTGGCTTGATGTGTTGAGAGTATAGTGACTAGATTCATTAGTTCAGATATATTTGTAGCAGAATGGTTTAGTACCATTTAGAAAGGAAGCCTCCAGTAGTTTTAAGAGACCTGTTTAGAGATATTCCATGCTTACTCTAAATTCTTCACACAGAGTGACTGATTGCTTCAGATTTTTTATTTTTTCGAATTACATTACTGGCCAAGGTGCAGGGGCAGGTGGGGAAGAAACAGTGATAAATTCCATTTCCTTCCTGCATCAGTGCCGGAGAGGGTAGTTTTGTTTTCTGCTTAATTGAAATAAAACATTAAGCATTATGGTTTTGTGTCTTGGGCTAAATAAAATAAGTTTGAACATATTAAATAAGAAGGACTATCTTTGACTCTTAAGGGATGGTAATTTAGAAGTTTCTTGATTGTAGTATATAATACCCTGGTTTTTAAAAAAATCCAATTCTACATTATATGAGACATTGTCAATTGTATCCAAGATATATTTTTTTTAACCATAGTCATATGTACTTACATTCTTTTTTGTTCATGTTGATATTCCAGCTGAATTAAGTCATCACTGGGATTTTACATTGTTACAGCAGTGTTTTCTCAAACACATGGTTTAAGAAACACATAGGGTAAACCAGTCATCTCTTGCTGCAAGGTTATTTTACTTGATAGTAAGTAACTTAAAATTTTTTATATTAAAACATACATGGATATTTTGTAGTATAATGCAGAAATTTCATGAATTTGTAAAAAAATAGGACTTGAGGATGAGTTATTTTGATTACTTTCTGAAAATACATTTTGGTGGGGCAGGATAATAATGGATTTATAATTATAATAATGGATTTATTATTAGCTTTAAGTAATTTCTGTGGGAAAGTTTGAGAAATATACTGGTAGTGAACAAAGAACATGGCTTTTGAGGCAGAAGAATCTGAGTTCATATTACTGGCTGTGTAGCTTAGCGGTAAATTATTTATCTCTCCTGATTCTGCCCACTTTTCAGAGAACATATCTAAGCTGATCCCAGCATATATATTTTTTTAAGTGTATATGTTTACTCTGTTTGAACCCTGATAATGTTGGCACTTTTCTTATGGTTAAATACTTCAGATAAATAATTTGCTTATACCTTTTCTGATGAAGGAGTTGAGGCAGCAACCTTGTTTTCCAGTTGTTAACTTGTTAGCTGTTAGAAGGAAAACTGCCCTTGATAGTCAGTGTTTAGTACTTGCTTTTGCTTACATTGGCTGTTTAGTAAATGAGTTGATTCGAATTAAATTTTATGACATTTAGTCCATATTGTTTGCAGTATAATTCTGAATTAAAGTTTACCTTTAAAAAAAATCTTATTCAGGGATGACTTAAACTGTTTAGTTTTGTGAGGGAAAGAGAAGCTCAGTGAGTAAAAATTTGTTTATAGAGTAAGGCTTATTTTTTTGTAGTGGTGCATTTTATATGAAAATTAGGTCAGCTCATTATAAGTTTTAGAGTACTTCAGTTACATTTTGTGTATTATACCTAAAAACTTGAGAATTGAAAGCATGCTGTTTCCAGTAATGTGTTTTTCTCCTTAAATAAAATTCTTTTTTGTAGGGGTGAAAGTAGCAATTTTCATATGTAGCAATTTAACAAGTAATAACAATTCTCATAACATTCCTCTTCTTTTTTTTATGATTTTTTTTTTTTTCATGTAAGTAAAGCATAGAAAGTTTCTGAACAACTTAATGAGGTAAGCTGAAGGGGATAGGGGGTCTAACAAAATTCCAGGTTAAAGGAAGCATTAATGATATGAAACTTCTTAAAGGATGGAAATTTCTAGTAGTCTAGATTTGTTGTGAAATTTGCTCATGCTGTTTTATATTTGAGTGTGTAATCTGTAATTTTGAGTTTGATAACAGAAGATATTGGACATTGTGTCATGACCAAAACTGCAAAAAAAAATAGTAAAGTAATAGATTATTTTGCTTCCTTTAGAGGTCATGTTCCATAGGCAAGGATTTTTTTTCTTCTTGGTAAATATTTATTACAGTATTTACCATCTTTTCCTGATTATCATTACTTTAAGTGCTTGTTTAAGAACAGAATTCTAGGCCTTGCTTAAGACCTGTTGAATCAGACTCCATAGGGGAGGGGCCTCTTACTTTTTATTAGGGAAGTCTGGAAATTACCTAGTGCTTACTAAATACTAGTAAAACTTTATTAATGGTATTGCAGTAGTGAAGCAAACAAAACTGAATGGAATAAAATGTCTAAGTATACTTTTCAAAAGTTAAAAACATGACTCATAAAATTATAGAATAAACATGTTAGTGTCATCATTTTTAAAAAATGATTTTTCTTGACTTGTATAACCTGATTCTTGAAGATTATGGGCCAGTTGTTTTAGTACATGTAATGTCTCTCAGGTTAGCTTTTCTCCTGTTGAGACAGGCTGTGCTTCTTTATCTTTGGTTAGGATATTATAAAAGTGAAGTGGTGCTCTGTTTTGCTCATTGGCACGCAATTTCTGTTTGTTCTGTTACTGATGATTCACTTTGATCTGTTGATTAAGGATTTCCCAGGCTATTTGCCAGGCCATTTCACTGCAAAACTGTAGTAACTTTTCTTTTTTGAGGTTCTTAGAAATTGTATAAATAACCTCTTCCTCCTAAAATTTTTCAGTGTATGTATTCATCTCTCTGGATTCATATGTTTTATTCAAGGGGTTGTAATACAGCACTTTTATTTATTTTTATTGAGGCAAAAGTCACATTACATGAAATTGACCATTTTAAAACGTGTAATTCACTGACATTTAGTACATTCACAATGATGTGAAACCACCAGCTTCACCAAGTTCCAGAACATTTTCATCACCCCAAAAGAAAAATCTGTATCCATTTAGCAACCAGTACCCATTTGTTCCTCCCTCCCAATAGTCCCTGGTTGTCTCTGCTTCTTGTCTCTATGGATTTGTCTATCCTGGATAGTTCATAAAAACTGGGATTTTGCAACATGTGATCTGGCTTCTGGATGTGTCTGACTTCTTTTTCTTAGCATGTTTTCATGGTTAATCCTAACAGAATGTGTCTTTTTCCATTGAATACATACACAAGTTGTGTTGAGTATGATGTTAGCTCTGGTTTTTTCATAGATGTTCTTTATCAGGTTGAGTGTTTTTATCATGAAAGGTTGTTAGATTGTGTCCAGTGCCTGTCTGCAGCAGCTGAGATGATCATATGGTATTTTTCCTTCATTTTGTTAATGTGGCATATTATTATTATTTAAAAATTAAAAAAAATTGAAGTACAGTTGATATACAGTGTCATGTTAGTTTCAGGTGTACAGCATAGTGATTCAGTATACATACATATAAATATCCCTTTTCAGATTCTTTCCCTTATAGGTTATTACAAAATATTGAGTATAGTTCCCTGTGCTATATATAGTAGGTCTTTGTTCATTACAATGTGGCTTATTATTGATTGAGGATCCCTTTTTTTTTTTTTTTTTTTGCGGTACGCGGGCCTCTCACTGTTGTGGCCTCTCCCATTGCAGAGCACAGGCTCTGGACGGGCAGGCTCAGCGGCCGTGGCTCAGGGGCCCAGCCGCTCCGTGGCATGTGGGATCTTCCCGGACCGGGGCACGAACCCGGGTCCCCTGTATCGGCAGGCGGACTCTCAACCACTGCATCACCAGGGAAACCCGAGGATCCCTTTTATGCCACCAGTTGGCTTTGGCCTTTGGCTCCCTGCTTTGCAGATTCTCTGCTTTTGACAGTTTGGTTATGTGTCTTAGTGTGAATCTTTTTGTGTTTATCTTTCTTGGAGTTTGGTTAGCTTCTTGGATATGTATATTGTGTCTTTAGTTAATTTGATAAGTGTTTAGGCATTATTTCTTCAGAGATTCTTTCTACCCCCCTCCTTTTCTCTGCTTCTGAAACTTTCATTATCTGTATGTTGGTGTGCTTGATGGTGTCCCACAGGTCTTTTTGGCTTTGTCCAGTTTTCTTTTTTTTCTTCCAGCTCCTTAGACTGATAATTTTAATTGACCTCTTCAAGTTCTCTGATTCTTCTTTCTGCCAGCTCAGATCTGCTGTTGAAACTGTCTAGTGAAATTTTCATTTCAGTTATTGTACTTTTTGGCTCCAGAATTTGTTTGGTTCTTTGCTGTAATTCCTGTCTCTTTAGTGATATTCTATTTGTGGAGACATTGTTCTCCTGGTTTCCTTTAGCTCTTTGTATTTAAGACAATTGATGTCTGTTCATCATCAGGGACAGTGTCTGCTAATATCACAACCTCCTCTCCACGTTCCCCCCCCCACAGTGGGCCATACTTTATTAATAGTTTCTTTGCACGCTTTGTAATTTTTGTTAGAAAATCGAACATTTTGAATATTGTAATTTAGAGACTTTAGGAATCAAATGTTTTTTCTCCCCATCCTTGGGGGTTGTTTGCTGTGGGTTTGGTTTTGTGTTCATTTAGTGACTTTTCTAAACTATTTCTGAAAGTCTGTATTCTTTGTGTTGGTTAGTTTCTGAAGTCTCTGTCTCTTAGATTGCGATCACCTAGTGTTTTGTTGTTGTTTGAGATAAATAACATTTTAATGAAATTTAAATTAATGCAAAAAATCCATGATGAACAAAATATAAAAATTATCAGGGTCAATATAGTACCTTGTCTCAAGGTTGCAAATCCTTCACACATGGACCAAGCCAGAAACCATCTTGGTGCTCACAACACCATCTGAGACAGGTTGCAGCCTTTAGTAAGGCTTTTCTAAAGGTTCAGTGGTTACAGAAAGTAGTTTCAGTGCAATACAATAGCAGTTTTATTTCAGCTGTCCATGGATACTTCTGTTCTCCGAGCTTTTCAAACAAGAGCCATCTTTACCTTGTCAGCTAGTGTTTTGTTGCAGATGCATGCCTGGAGCCAAAAGGGAATGAAAATAAAGGGAAAGGAAAAAAAATAAGAACTCTTCCACTTTTTTCTTATTGGATCTGTGTTAGGGCATTTCTTTACACACTGTTTATAACTGTCTTAGCCTTCATGTACTGGTTTTGCTGAACCTAATGATCAGTCAGGGGTGAAAGCTTAGGACCTTCTCAGGTGTTTTTTTTTCTGAGCATGCCATCTTGCTCTGAGCGTTGGTGTGGTTTTCTCATTTCCCTTATAGGGCATGAGGGAGTTTGTTGCAATGCCATAACTCTCCCCCACCCTCCAACCAATTCCCTCTCAGCCTTTTCTGCCAGGCTTTGGGTGTGCTATTCACTGAATTGTAAACCTCTGTCCTTGGCAGGGGGCTCTGCATTTGCCTTACAGTGTTTTGGAGGATTGCTCTCTGCTTGACACATTTTCCTTCCCTGTTAGGCAAAACAAAGGCAAGTGCCTCTCGGTCCTCACGTAGCCCCCAGACAGGTTTACACAGACAAACGTAATTCTGTGAGAATAAGGTCTACTCTGCTCACTCTGGAACCAGAGACCAGAGCCCTACACTGGGTCTTCAAAACCTCCATTTTGCCCCGGAGAAGATGTGAGTCAAGGGCAAGTGAAAATGCCATAAAGCTTTACTATCATTTTAAAGTTTCCATTTTCTTGATTCAGTGCTGCCCTAATTGTTGTAAACTTTTGACTTTTTGAGTTCTGATAAAGTTGGTTCTGACAGATTTTGCTTGATTTTTTGGTGTTTGTGTGGAGGGGTAGGCTCTTGGAGTTCTGTATTTCACCATTTGTGTTGATGTCCTTCCCATATATTTTCTCATTTTTAATGCTCAAATTGTCCCTGATTTGACCAGTGGGAGCTCACTCAAGCTGGTTTCTGTGTCCTTTTGATATTTCCCAGTCATTATTTGGACACTTCCTTGGTTTTTGCCACAAAAAAATATTCCAGACTTACTTTGTCATCTTTTCCTAGCCCTGGAATCAGCTGTTCATTTCTCAAAAAAGCCCTGGTTTCTTTTATTGGAAAATGGTTTTTAGAAGACAAGACCTGGATGTTAAGTATGCTTGTTGCTATTGGAGTGTCACTATGCTCAGGCCTGGCCTGTTTAGTGGGCAGAGCTGGGGGAGAGGAGGGATACACACACACACACACACACACACACACACACACACAACCAGAAATATTTATCTTTATGATATATATGAATATTAGTATTTATTAATATGTGACTTGTGTTAATCGTACAACACATCATTCACTCTAGTTTTCATCCTTTCCATTATTAGTTACTGTCTTTAACAGTATGAAACTTACTAGCTTTCATCATTCTAAATATATTTATTTGATGGTTTTCCTTGTATATAACCAATTTTTTATTGTAGCCCCAGCTGCCACTTCCATGTGGATACCCTTCTCTCCCTGCTTAGTCTTATAACTCCTTATTCTAGCTGCTTCCTTTCTACTGCATGGATGCCTTCCTCACTCTTTTTGGGCTCATTGCCCCATCCCTGGTTGTCCCTTCATGGATGTCCTTTGTTGCTCTGCTTTGATGCTGATGTCCTGTGCTGGGCCAGTTCCATGTGTTGATACCCTCTCATCCCTACTCTGGCTCTAACACTTAGTTTTAGACCCTTGGCTCCTTTGCTTTGCCCTGTATAATGGCTTTAGGCCTGAATTGGGAAGAAGACTACTTTTTAAAGGAAATCTGTTAATGTATTAAACTAAGCTTACTAAAGGAGTATTCCACAGGTTTACCAATAAGAGAACTAAAGATGACTATGAATAGTGGTCTTCTGGTTCTTGCCTTCCTAATGAAGGAATGTTAGCTGTTTAATGATGGAAAAACTTAACCATACTCAAGGATTGTTATAAAACCATTATGGTGGTGAAGGGTACTAGTTTTTTTTCTTTTTTCTTTTTTTAAATAACTTTAACATGTTTCTGGATGAATTTTATAAGTTAAGTAAGTAGTAGTTATCTTAATTTTAATGAAGAGAGGAAACTGAGACTCAGCCTAGTAACTGGTTGAACTGATTTGAATCCAGGCCTGTTGGACTCTGAAGACCATGTTCTATTTTTCTTTTTTTAAAAAATATTTATTTATTTTTGGCTGCGTCAGGTCTTAATTGTGGCATGTGGGATCTTTTGTTGTGGCATGTGGGCTCTCTAGTTCTGGTACAGGCTCAGTAGTTGCGGTGTGCGGGCTTAGTTGCCCCGCAGCATTGTGGGATCTTAGTTCCACAACCAGGGATCAAACCCGAGTCCCCTGCATTGGAAGGCAGATTCTTAACCACTGGACCACCAGGGAAGTCCCCCCATGTTCTTTTTTTAACAGTAATCTGTATTCTGCCTCTAGTTAGAATGCTTTAGCCATTGGTTGATTTGGGGTGTTTTTGATAGGCTTCGTGACTTTTAAAGCTTATTTATCTGAAATATAAACCGTTATAAAGATGTAAGTTTGATGTTCATTCTTTGGCACAAATTTTGTGGATTCAGAAGTAAAACATTACCAGAAATAGGAAAGTCCCATCTATTTGTGTATTTCTTGCCGAAGTATATTAGTTTTCAATTCAAAGAATTGTATTTGGGACTTCTAAGTAGTTAGTGGTCTTTTTTTTTTTTTTTTTTTTTTTTTTAAAGTCAGGCATGTACACTTAGAACGTATAGAGTTTCGATTTGGGTTATTTCAGAACCAGTGTTCCCCTGGTGGATTTTTATTATCAGTGGTGAACAAGTTGTAAATTGGGTGAGATGAGAAATTAGGATTTTCATACTGGCAGCATTTTCCCCTCCCTCCCTCTTTCTCTCTCTTTCCTTCTTTCTTTCTACATTCTGAGGTACGTTAGGTTTCAACATGATGAAATTTTGGGCAGGGGGGCTGGGGAATGGACACAGTTCAGCCTATAACATACAGGGAGAGGAAGATGGAATGAAATCAGATGGCATAAAGCACAGTTAAAAGAAAATGGAGGGGGAAAGAGGCGGGGATGGTGGTAGTGGAATGAATTGGGAGATTGGGATTGACATATATACAGTAATGTGTATAAAATAGATAACTGATAAGAACCTGCTGTATAAAAAATAAAATTCAAAGAAAAAAAAAGAAAATGGATAGGGTGGAGCTTTTAAACGTTAATTTGCTTTTATATGTGTAGGGGGTAAAATTTCTTTTCTACCTTCCTAGGTTCTCTGGCTGGGGCCCTGTAAATTAGACTGAGGAAAGACAGATTAACAAGAGAAAACAAACAGAAGTTTATTAGCGTGTCCTCACACCTGGCAGTATTTAGAGATGAGTAACTCAAAGAGATGAGTAGAATTTGGGATCTCTATACCTAACTTCACAGGGAAAAAGGATACTTAACAGAAAAAGCAAATGACTTTTGAGAAGAGATAGACAACTGGGTCCTTAGGGGTTTGTGGCAATGTCTGTGTGTGGTGGTGCTGGATTTTGTTTGTTTGTTTCCCAAAAGGAGAAGATTAGAGTTACTCCAGGGGACGAGATTAATAAATTCTTTTGGGAGGCTCTGCTTTGAGGTAGGTAAGGGATTTCAGGAACTCACATGCCTTCAGCTCAGAATTTTTCTTATGTCAAAGTGGCATATTTTGGGGATAGCATATCCTGATCCTTTCACACACTTGTATAAATGTCCTAGTATTAGCTAGTATTGCTCTTTACCTTTTTTCAGAACAGGAAAACCTATGCCATTAGCTATCCATGCTTTATTCTGTAAGAACTCGATTTGAATTAGAATTCATAAAGACATTGCAGAAATAGAGACAGTAGTAGTAGTTTGCCTCCTAGGGATAAGTTTTAGAATATAACTTCTTATTTAACCATCATTTGGGATGAGACCCTGTATAAAATGAAAAAGCTTTAAATTATTGTTTATTTTATTTAGGTTCTTCGGAGTTTCTGTGAATTTTTATTTGGAACAAGTTATAAAAATAATTTTTCATTCTCATTGAGTTATTGGACCTATGATTTTAAGAGTTTCCAACAAAAATTTTCTAAAAAGTTGTTGGAAAAGTAACATCCTGTCACAGACACCTCAAAACAGTATTTAGCTTCATGTCAAAATAGATAATAAAAATTTTTATACATCCTAAAACACTTGAGTTTTCATTTTTATTTCAGAAGGCTTTAAAATATAATGTATGGTGGTGGTAGAATTAGAGCTCAAAATGTCCACATTTTTGTGTAGTTCATTTTGATTTAGGTACAGTCTTAAAATATTGCATTTGTTTCTTAAGTGTTTTATTGGTATTGGTAAATTGTATCAGGGTTTTTTTTGTTTTTTTTTTTTCCTTAACCTTTCTTGTAATGAACCAGTACAGTTTGGGGTAGAAGTAGAATGTTTCTGTAGTATCTTGACAATTTTTAAAGTATTGTAGGAAATTGGTATGACAAATTCTGCCATGGCACTTACTTATATTTGAAAGAATTTTGAAAAAGGAAGACTAACAATGGTATTGATCATTTTGCTTTTTAAAGTTCCACTTTTGAGATTATTATGTAGTTGTAAATATGAAACATCTATTAGTAAACTTAGACATTAATGTTCAGAAAATCTGATTTCTTCATTGACTAATATGTAAGCTCTATATTGAAATGAGTACAGTTGCCCAGTTGGCTTCTCCCTCATTTTAAAAAACTGAGTTTACTGTGTTTAGATTGGGCTGGCAACTTGAAATTTTTATTGATGCAATTGAGAGAGGCTTCCAAAAAGTTAAGTTTAGAATGCAAGAGCAGTGGATACCCATTGTGATGATTGTAATTTTAAAAAACCTTTTAATTATGGAAAATTTCAAACATGTGTAAGTAGAGAGACTATACACCTACTTCTACTAATATTTATAAACATATGGACAACCTTGTTTCAGTGACACCTGTATTCAGCGTTCCTTTTTTTTTTAAAGAAGCAAATTCCAGATTTATTGATTTAATTGCGAAGACTTCTGTATATGTCCTTTTATTACAGATGACCCTTGAGCAGGGTGGGGGTTGGGGTGCTGTCCATCCATGCGGTTGAAAAGTCTGACTTGAAAAGTCAGAAAATCTTTACAGTTGGCCCTCCACACCCGATGCTCCACATCCTTGGATCCAACCAACCTCAGGTCGTGAAGTGCTACAGTATGTATTTAGTGAAAAAAAAAAAAAAAGAAAGAAAAATCCATGTATAAGTGGACCCTCACAGTTCTAAACCTTGTTCTTTAAGGGTCTACTGTACCAGCATTGCACTAACAGTCATCACATCTAAAGTGATTAGTAATTTCTTAAAGTCATTTAATATTCAGCTCATGTTCAAATTTTTGACTCATAATTTTCACTTTTTAAACTTGGTTGAGTAAGGATTTATATAAGGGCCACATGTTGTATTTGATTGCTCTGCCTATGAAAGCGATTTATTTGTTGAAGAAACCAGATCATTTGACTCATCGTGTGATCTGCATTTGGTGGATTACTTCCTTCATTTGTCCTTTAATTTGTTTCTCTATGTTGAATTTCCTGCAAATTGTTAGTTAAATCAGATTTCAGATTCTGTAAGGGTTGGCGGCAAGAGTAACTTGTGCTGTGTACATAGATAGTGCTGCATACATCCTGTTGTGTCACATCAGGAGACACTTGATAACTCATCTATTTGTGATAAGACTATTGTGATTAAAAAAAATAAGCATCATTGAGATAGTTTATAATAAAAATTTCCAGTTTTAAGTGCACAATTTGATGAGTTTTAACAAGTGTATAGTTTGTACAATCATCACCACAATTAGGATAAATACTCAATTACCCTTGAAAACTTCTTCCTTCCCTTTGTAGTCATTTCCGTCCTCCCCAGGCCCTTCACCTGCACTCTGCTGATCTAGTTTCTGTCACTATATTTTTGCCTTTTCTAGAATTTCATTATAATTGAAATCTTGTAGTAGATCATTGTAATTTAAAGGACGTATAAGAAGATAATTTTGGCCAGGAGCTGTATAGATCTAATACCTTCTATTTTTATACGACAGGGACTTGCCATGAGGTGTTGAAGCCTTGTTTCGCTGAGTTGGAGAGACTGGACCTAAATGGCGCAGCATGACTTTGCTCCAGCCTGGCTTAATTTTCCTACCCCACCATCATCAACAAAGGTATTTTTTCTTGCATCTCTCTTTTCTTTTTGTCTTTCTGTCTGCCTCTGTTTAGTTCATGTTCTACACAGATGTAGTTAAACTAAAGCTTAATGTTTTTGTCATAAAATACTTTTTATATTATTTTCTAAGTTATTTTATATTTAATCTGTTGGTTTTTATTATTTAAGAAGTCAATTTCAATATACCATCAACATACTAAACCATTTACTTCAAAAGTTGTCTTTTGAAAGCTCTGCATTTTAAAATTCAAACCAGGTAAGTACATTGCACATTACTTTTGCATCTTACCTTTTCCTATACTATTCTTCTGATAACTTGCTTTACTTACTTTCCTATAGATAATGTTTTTTTAAAAAATCAGAAGTTTTTGAAGTCTTTTCTTATAATAGGAAGACTTACAAATAAATGAGACTGTGAATGGCATATTACTCAAATTTTAGGAGTTCTGAGAACTTTGCAGTGTTGTTACGTATAAGGTGACTCACTAATTTAAAAATGTTCATTTTACATAACCAAAACAGAACATAGTTTGTATAAGACTTGCTTGACATTGAAATTGTCATCCACTTACAAGGCATGCTAAGAGGGACCTTGAAATTGATTAGAATCAATCTGTCTGGCTCAAAAGCTGTCTTCCACTTTGTTTTTTCCATAGTGCAAAGGAATCAAGAGGGGGTCTTGATCATCTGCTTGCCTGTTAATCAAGCTCTGCCATGCTAAGGCATTCATCTAGGACCTTTTGGGGGTACAGGCAGTTCTTATAGAAGAGTTTACTGAAACAGCTCTTATAGGAACAGTTTTACAATTTGGAAAGTTGTTCCCCAGTAAGGACTTGTCACATCATAATATATTGAAGAAGCTGCATTGGAGAGAGAAAATTCTCCTGGACAGGGGAATTTTAAAGTTTGAAGATGGCTTTTAATGATCATGTGAACTGACTTTATTTTATACAGATGGTTCTCTGGAAGGTTAATTGGCCTGTTTTCATGTAATTAGTGTGAGCCTAGACTAGAATCTAGGATGCATTTTCTATTCTGTAATATTTCCATAGGACTCATTTTGGAATTTCGTAAAATGATTGAACATTTCATTTCATAGACATAAAGTGGATCATAGCTGTTAGGAAATGTAGACTATTACTGAGAAGTAACTGAGATCACTTCTTAGTAACAGACTCTGCCCCCTTTCCTCTTCTGTTTAGGTCTTGGAATTTGCTTCGCTGTTGCTGCTGTTGTTTGTGTCCACCCCCCACCCCCCACCCCCCAGGCTGCTCTCAGTTACGCTTTTCCTGGGTTCATTTTTTTCCAGGCCTACTTCAGAGCCTGGATACATATGAGTTTCTTTCTCCTCCCTTTGTTTCCTTATTCTCTTTAGTTCATTTTCTCTGAAATGAGTATAAGACTTGTTTTCATTTTTTTGTCTATTTATGTACTTTGCCTGTTATTTATTTATTTATTTATGGCTGCGTTGGGTCTTAGTTGCTGCACACGGGCTTTCTCTAGTTGTGGCGAGCGGGAGCTACTCTTCATTGTGGTGCGTGGGCTTCTCATTGTGGTGGCTTCTCTTGTTTCAGAGCAGGGGCTCCAGGTGCGTGGGCTCAGTGGTTGTGGCACATGGGCTCAGTAGTTCTGGCTCAGGGGCTCTAGAGTGCATGCTCAGTAGTTGTGGTGCATGGGCTTAGTTGCTCCGCGGCATGTGGGATCTTCCCAGACCAGGGCTTGAACCCGTGTCCCCTGCGTTGGCAGGCGGATTCTTAACCACTGTGCCACCAGAGAAGCCCTAGAACTAGACTCTTGAACCCTTCTTGCTTTCTAGAACCAGACTCTTGATCTTGGCTATATAGATCATGAATGAAGGTGATGATTTTGAGACTTGGGATTGCCTGTTTTAAATGATCAATTATTCTAATTTATTTTAAATTGCCTACAGAAAGTAGTATCAGTTTGAACTCTTAACTAGCAGTATTTGAAACTATCTCCTTAGACCTTACCCAAAGGGGTTTTGATGAACATAAACAAGTATACACTTTTAGTAATGACTTCTTATACTGTTTGTATCGCTCAAAATCACTATTCATGGATTCTCAGTTATAATTAACCTGTTGTTTTCTGCCAGAGCCCTTTTAATCTTATCTTGAATAAATAGAATAGACTTAAATTACTGTTGGGTTCTCTATTTCAACTTAGCGGGGTTTTTTTCTGAATTTTATTTTATTTTTTTTATACAGCAGGTTCTTATTACTTATCTATTTTATACATATTAGTGTATATATGTCAATCCCAATCTCCCAATTCATCCCACCACCGCCCCGCCTCAATTCAGTGTTAAGTCTTTTCCTTGTTATTTGAAGGAATGATAGGAGCACTTGAGTTAAGGGGTAGCAGTGTTTTCAGCACTGCACCTGAGCAGTTTTCTGAGGTATGCAGAAGTTTAGCCCCATCATGTGGTGAAATTTTAAACTGCATGTGGTTGTTTATGTCTATGAAGTGGGGCATTGGCTTTTGAACAGTTGATTGGGACCCAGTAAGAAATTTTACATAATGTTTTTAAATGCACATTGATATAACTAAAACAAAAGTCATTTACCTGTGTTCTTCTTTCTCTTTTGGTCTTTTTTATTCCAATTAAAAATGCAAATTGCTACTAATTTCATGTCCTTTATAATGGGCCCTGACCTGCAGTTTGAAAAGTAACATTGTAATTACTTTCCTTCAATAATGTAAGCAGTGTTGGTTTGTCTTGAAAATGTGTGCTTTAGGCTAAGAGAGGATGAGAAAATGTAGTCAGACTTGTAGTTGAGTTCATTGAAACTTCTTGTTTACTATGTAGTTTCTGTTAACTTTTGATTTAGGTATTCTGAGAATCAGAAAATTGTGCTATATTTTGAGAAAGAATTCAGAAAAAGATTTAAAATGTAATAACTAGTGTTTCTTGAGTCATTACTGCATACCAATCACTGTGTAAAACACTTTACAAGAAGGCTAACAAAAATCATAAGAGGTAAAGTACTGTTTTCTTCCCCTGACTTACATATGAGGAAACTGAGGTTGAGCGAGATAAGTAACCTGACCCAAAATGCTAGAATTAGGATAGGAGCCCCTGACTTTATAAAGATTGATCAGCTTAATAACTTTCTTTTCTTGATTATTAAGTAGACCAATTTTTAGAAGTGAAATACCAGGACGTTTTTATGCATACACCAGAATATATTTTTATCCTGGTTTGGATAAACAAATGAAATTGCTTTTTTTTTTTTCTTCAAGGATAGCATCTCCAGTATATTTCTGTACTTAGTACATGGGTATCTAACTCTTCAGTGGCTATGTACAGTTGACCCTTGAACAATATGGGTTTGACTTACTTGTGTTCATGTATGTGGATTTTTTTCCAATAAATATGTACTGTAGTACTGTGTGATCTGTGGATACAGAGGGCCGACTGTAAAGTTATACATGGATTTTTGACTGCACAGAGGGTCGGTACCCCAACCCCCTGTATTGTTCAACTGTCAACTGTAACCTTCTATTGGGTGAATTTACAGAGATTAATTGGTTACTTATTAATGGATTAAGCCGCAGGAATGCCTGGGCATCTCTTGATTATATATTTGTAGGGGAAATTCCTAGCAGCAGAATCAGCAAATTGGAAGATTTATACATTTTGGTAGATAGTGCCTAATTGCTCTCCAAAAAGGTTGTACCAACTTACAATCCTATAAAAATTTTATAAGGGGGGATCAGTTTTTTCAGTTTTGGCAACACTGGATGTTATTCCATTTTTCTCATCTTTGTGAAATTGGATGAAAAATGGCACTTCATTGTTTTGATTTGCATTATTATGGTTGAGCATATTTTTGCGTTAGGAACTGTTTCTAAGAACTTGCTTATTCATTTAATTTATTTCTTAGTGATTTATTTGTGATAGCTCTTTTCATATTGAGGGGTTTGTTTGCTATATATTCTGCAGATATTTCCCTCCAGTGTGTTTGTCTTGATAATTCTAAAAGAACCATGTGGATGGTTCTAATAAAATATTTAAACATGCAAAGAAGCATAAAGAATAATTAAACGAACACTTAACCATCCAAGAGTCACATCTTAACATTTTGTCATGTTAGTTCTGTATCTCTTCTAGAAATAAACAATTGAAGTCTGCTGTATGCTTCATCACAGTCCTTTTTCTGTCTTCATTTTTTTCCCCAGAGGTATTCTCGATGCATGTTCTTATATCATTTCTAAGTATGTGAATATCAATAAATAGTATTATTCTGTATATTTAAAACATTTATATAAATGATTATCATTTATGTCTACACCTTGTTTTTCTATTCATTATATCTCTGAGATTTTTTTCCCCTGTTGATATCTGCAGATATGCTGTAATTATCTTAAAACTCTGTACAGTATTCTGTTTTGTGCCTCTATCACATTTCATTTGTCTCATTAATTTGAGATTGTTTATATTTTTAAGCTACTTTAGAGAGAACTGTATTGACTATTCATGTACTGTCTCCTTGTATACATGGATGAGAATTCTTTTATTTGTTTGTTTGTTTGTTGCATTGGCTCTTCATTGTGTGCACGGGCTTTCCCTAGTTGTCGAGCGAGGGCTACTCTGTTTCAGTGCACGGGCTTCTCCGGCTTCTCTTGTTGCGGAGCATGTGCTCTAGGCGCGCGGGCTTCAGTAGTTGTGACTCGCAGGCTCGGTAGTTGCGGTGCATGGGCTTAGTTGCTCCACAGCATGTGGGATCTTCCTGGACCAGGGCTTGAACCCGTGTACCCTGCATTGGCAGGTGGATTCTTAACCACTGTGCCACCAGGGAAGTCCTGGATAAGAATTCTTTTGGCCTCTGCTTCTCAAACATTAATGCCTATGAAAATAACCTGGGAATTTTGTTAAAATGCAGATTCTAATTTCAGTAGGTCTCTAATGGGGTCCTAGTCCTAACAGTCTTAAAATGCTGTTGATTCTGCTTGTCTGTGGACCACACTTTGAATAGCAAGGCTTTAACCTATAGTTAAAAGAAAAATTGCCGGAATTTAGTTCTATATTGCTAAATTCCTCTTCCATGTGGTATGCAGATATATACCCCTGTATGCTGTGCATAACTGTTGTCTTTACTTTGTACTCTTGCCAAAACTTTGTCAGATTATCAGTTAACATTTTTGCCAATCTTTGTTGTGAAATGTATTTTCACTGTTTCTTGGATATTATTGGCTTATATTTCTTTGAATTGCTTGTTCACATCCTTTGTTTTCTTTTGGGTTGCCTTTTGGGGGTGATTGGTTTTGGAAGTGTGTGTGTGTGTGTGTGTGTGTGTGTGTGTGTGTGATCTTTAATGTTTTAAGTAAAGTCACATAGTTCTTTTTTTGTCTCCCATGTATTTCACTAGATATATGTTCAAGTACTTTATAGTACTTGTTGCTATTTTAAATTCTGTTTTAAAAAGCTTTCATATTGTCTTTGTTGCAGATATATTGTCTCTTGTGTTAGTATTGTTTCTAGCAAACTTAAGTAGTTTTTACTCTAATGTCTTTTGGATTTTTTAATGTGGAAAAACGTTCATTCACAAATAATATCAGTTTTCTCTCTGCATTTTCAGTCCTCTTACTTGTGTTTCTTATTCATATTTTATTGTGCTGGCTATATGTCAGAGTCTGTGAAGGGTCTGAAATTTTATCCTACTTTCAAGGTAACTATAACAAGGTAGCCTGTTACTGTTTCATGGATGCTGGCAAAAGACATGAGACTTCCGGGTCAGAGATAAAGAGCTTTATTTTTAATTTATTTATATTTATTTATTTATTTTTGGCTGCATTGGGTTTTCGTTGCCGCACGTGGGCTTTCTGTAGTTGTGGCGACTGGGGCCTACTCTTCGTTGTGGTGTGCGGGCTTCTTGTTGCGGTGGCTTCTCTTGTTGCAGAGTATGGGCTCTAGGGTGCGTATAGTGCCACAACTTCAGTAGTTGTGGCACACGGGCTCCGTAGTTGTGGCTCGTGGGCTCTAGAGTGCAGGCTCAGTAGTTATGGCTCGCAGACTCTAGAGTGCAGGCTCAGTAGTTGCGGCACACAGGCTTAGTTGCTCTGTGGCATGTGGGGTCTTCCTGGACCAGGGCTTGAACCCATGTCCCCTGCATTGGTAGGCGTATTCTTTTTTTTTTTTTTGCGGTACAGGGGCCTCTTACTGTTGTGGCCTCTCCTGTTGCGGAGCACAGGCTCCGGACGCGCAGGCTCAGCAGCCATGGCTCACGGGCCCAGCCGCTCCGCGTCATGTGGGATCTTCCTGGACTGGGGCACGAACCCATGACCCCTGCATTGGCAGGCGGACTGTCAACCACTGCGCCACCAGGGAAGCTCGGTAGGTGTATTCTTAACCACTGCACTACAGGGAAGTCCCAGAGAGCTTTATTACTCTTAGCACAACAAGCAGTACAGCGTGATTGTGGCACTGGTTCTTCATGTCCCTTAAAACCTCTGGGAGTTGACACGGAGGGGGCCCAGGTGGATGCTGTTCTTGCACTGAGGGAAATCTACCGCATTTATAATAAGCCTGCTCTTTGTCTCAGAGTAGGACATTACCTGTTCCTCAATGTTCTCTGAGAACATAACCCTGAGAAATGAGCCATACAAAGAGCTGTCAAGGCGTTGCATTCTTGGCATACAATAAGAACATGCAGGGATGCTCAGGGCCTTTGATGGGTTGCCTGTCCCAATAGTCCACCCATCAGCCATACATGTTTTTGGCCAAACTTGAATTTTCACATGGTTGTACCACTCACTCAGCTACTCTGATTAATCTGACAAACAGAGGCTAGAACCAAATCCATTTAATTTGTTTTACACAGCATTTAATGAAGGCTACTACCAGTGTCCCAAACAGCACAGTGAGTGAGACCAGGATTTAGCCAATTGTGAATAACTGGGGGGGGCGGGGGGAAACCTGTAAATGATTTATTTCAGCCAACCAGTATATGGTCTAAGACCACTCTGTTATATCCATTAAAATCCATTCAAGGGAGAGACTTCCCTGGCAGTCCAGTGGTTAAGGTAAGACTCCACGCTTCCACTGCAGGGGGTGCAGGTTCCATCCCCAGTCAGGGAACTAAGATCCTGCATGCTGCGCAGCATGTGCCCCCCACCCCCGAAATCCACTCAAGGGAAACTGACCTTAGGTTTGGTGTTATTACCTACAGTTATAGGGGCAATAAGATGGGCCAAAAAGCAACACTTATCCTCAATAGAAGACATTCTGTGGCTTATCCTCCCCCCCCCCCCCCCCGCCCCTTTTACAAACATACCACCCAAAGGGACACAGATCACTCCATTTTGTCCAAAGGGACACAGATCACTCCAATTTGTTGTTAAACTTGATTTGGATTACTATTTCACTGGTTTGGTTAAGAAACATGGACAGTGTCATCACTAGTTGCAACCTCAGTTGCCATACATGGCATAACCTAAGACCACTTAAGTGTTAAGAGAATCATATGAATTTTTATTAGTCAGAATGAAACAGATTGTACAGGTAGGGAATATGGAATGTCCATTGAGTACTTTGAATATTTGGCCCATGGCAAGGTTATCTTTTTTTTTTTTTTTTTTTTTTTGCGCAGTACGCGGGCCTCTCACTGTTGTGGCCTCTCCCGTTGCGGAGCACAGGCTCCGGATGCCCAGGCTCAGTGGCCATGGCTCACGGGCCCAGCCGCTCCACGGCATGTGGGATCTTCCCGGACCGGGGCACAAACCCACGTCCCCTGCATCGGCAGGCGGACTCTCAACCACTGCGCCACCAGGAAAGCCTGCACCCAGATTTTTTTATCTAGAGGAACTGGACATGACTAGGAGAGGGGCATTTAAAAATGATTTTCAGAGACCCATTATAAAGGTGTCTCACCCTCACCTTGGTCTACATTGGACACTGTAGTGGGGACTTGGTGAGAAGTGTACATAAGCAAATGGTCATTGTATGTGTAGGGCCATGCCAGTTCAACAAGAGAATCCAGGTGGCCAAACCAGATTGTTTGAATTCCTTTTTGGTTGGCCATCAGCCTGAGGGGTGGCCTGGCCTGCAGTTGTTCTTAGGGGAAAGAAAGAAACATCATGTCAAGATAATCCGGGCAGAATCTTGAATTTTTAATATAGGTCTGTATAATCTCATAACTCACCACTTATTTCATCCCGATTATTACCCAGGAAGTGGCTAAGAGGAGATGATCCTTTTTTGGCTATGCTGCATTCATTGACCAGACTGTCTTACTAAGATGTGAGAAGAGATGAGGGATGTGTTAAAATGCTTGTCAGTACTTGTGGATGGGGAATATAGAATGTTCATTGAGTACTTTGAATATTGGCTCATTGCAGGGATGACCTTTTTGACAGAAGATGTACTGTTAGTGGACTGTTAGTGGTCTGGAATATGCCAAAAACATTACATGAATTAATTTCAAGAGCCACAGTAGTGTGACCAGAGTTAGCCCATCAGGCTGCAGCAGTAACAGTGTAGCCTGAAAAAGTTTCAGTGGTAGTGAGACTCCATTGAGAGCTCCATGAAGTATTCAAAGGTTTGATGTAGTTCTCATGTGATACGGTCTTCTTCACAGTGATAAAAACGGACCAACTTTTGGCAAGGAGTCACAAGTTGGCATGCAGTGGTGGCTTCTGCATCAGAAAGATAAAGTCCTTTATTTTGTAGCCAGTCTATGATAGTGGATGTGTTTCATGTCTGGTGTGATGATGGATCTAGGTGGTATGCCAAAGACTTGATCAGCATTGTAATTTCAGTCGTTCTCAGTGCCATTCACTCTCATCAGACAGCAAGACTTACTGAATCAACATGAGTGACTCAGATTGCTTCAGCAACAGTTGCAATTTCCCACAGTGTATGACCCCAAAGAGATGTTTTTAATCTGCTAGTCTATAGTTTTTCAGGTGACAAGATGACTAGGCCATTGGCAACAGTCCAAGAGTTAGAAAAATATAAAATGTCTTGTCCTTAAGAATATTATCTAAGGTGAGGGTCGTAGCTTTTATTTTATTCTGTGTAGCTGATTAGCACTTAACCCATTTGGTTTTCCAGAGTTGTTGGGGCTGGATGGCTGCTGTGTGCACCATCATCTTTTAACTTGGTTGAAGCATCAGTGAGCCAGGTTCAGGCGTTTAAGGGAACTTTTCTGATTTGAGAGCCTTATTGAAATAGTGGCTTGTTACAGGTGACAGGCGGAGGAATAAAGTTTACTCCAAAGTGTAGTTGCCACTTCTAGGGCTAGGCCAGCTGTGCTGTTGAACACACGATTTCCATTTTGTCAGGAGCCCTCTTGGGCTCTTTATTGGTGTACCACTTTATTGGTGAGTCTTTAGTTTGAGTTGTTTGCTTTCAATAAGAGCTCAGCATTCGGGCAAGAGCCACTTTTTCTTTTTTTTCTTTTGGCTGTGCAGCTTTTGGGATCTTAGTTCTCCGACCAGGGGTTGAACATTGAACCTGGGCCACAGCAGTGAAAGCCTGGAATCCTAACCACTAGACCACCAGGAAAGTCCCTGCATTCCATTTTAAAAAGGAGTGTACTTGGTGCGTGTGTCAGGCAGATGGCACTGTGGTACTGGGAAATAGCCTCTCTGAATACTCCAGAGCCGTCAAGTCTTCAGCCACATAATCTGATTTTCTTTTCTTTTCTTCTGGGAGCTGTGCTTTTTATTAGACCACTTGGAAGGGGATGGGAATCACCTGTCAACCTGTGACATTTCCTGAATGGGAGAATCTTGAGCATTTTCAGTACAAGCATGTAACATTAGCACTAACTGTAAAACACAACAGTACATTGAGTTGGCCTAATAGCCCCACCTGCAAGATTGCCTTTTTTTTTTTTTTTTTTTTCCCCCGGTACGCAGGCCTCTCACCGTCGTGGCCTCTCCTGTTGCAGAGCCCAGGCTCTGGACGCACAGGCTCAGCAGCCATGGCTCACGGGCTCAGCCGCTCCGTGGCATGTGGGATCTTCCCGGACCAGGGCATGAACCCGTGTCCCCTGCACCGGCAGGTGGACTCTCAACAACTGCGCCACCAGGGAAGCCCTGCAAGATTGCTTTTAATTTCTCTCTCCTACTGCTGAGTTTTTTCCAAACTATTGGCCACGTTGGGGCACTGGGGTGCCTTTTCCCGCTATGGGGACACAGACTAAGGAGTTTAGTACATGCATATCAGAGTTACAGTCTAAGCTTTCAGGAGATTACATGATTTCTTTAACTTGGAATGTGGGAAAGTACAGGGTGGAGAGAAAGCCTACCCCTTTGGGAAATTGCATGGGTGGCTTGGAGGCTTTTGCTATTCTGGCTTCTGAAGCCAGGATTGGTGTTGCCTTCTCTCTTGTATACCTCCTGGCCCCAGCAAACAATCAGGCTGGGACCTTTCATGCCCCCATGTGCCATACTGCCATGGCTTGCCCCATACTGAAAACTTTCAGCCACTCTTATGCTTAGTACCGTCTCCCCTCCATGGGAGTGGTTAGGATGGTGTCTTGGGTACCTGTGTGCAACAGAACTAAAAGAGTTTGTCTCTTTCTTTCCTTAAGTTCTTGCACAGTTGACTTTCTTGTTAAAGCAGCCGAGTTTGATGTGGGGAAGGAAGGGATCAGGGAGTACGAAGAGCACAGAATACTTCTGCTCTGCCTTTTCTTTGTTTCCAGTAGTAGCAGCAGTTCAGCCTTAAAAAACTTACTTCTAATGTTTTTAGTCTTTCCAAAACTCTCTATATTCATTGCTGTTCCGCTTTGGAGACCTCTTGACTTGCTGCCACAGCCATATTGCCTTTCAGTGACAATACATCCCTTGCCCATCTCATGACAATACATCCCTTCCTTCTACTCAGAGGAGATTTGCAACAATCAGAGCACTGTATGGACACCTTGTTTCAGTCCTGCGCCTTGCCACTTGGTTGCTAAACAGTGAGGAACCCTTACTTCCACCCATCACTTGGGTGAGAGCAATTGCTGCCAGATCCTGGAGAATCTTCTCCTATGCCCCAGTCTGGCCCAAGAGACCATACCCTTGTTTTTCTTTTTCTAGAAGGTTTTAACTCTGAGAGTGTGACATCCTCATCACCAAAACTGTTAGGATCTGTGAAGGGCTTGGGTTTTTACCCTACTTAAAAGCTTAGCAAGCTAGCCTGTTACTGTTGTTTCATGGATGCTGGCAGAAGACAGATAATCAAAGGCTTTACCTTCCATGCACAGAAGCAGCATGAGGATGAAGCCAGGGGCAGTAGGGGAACTTGCATCAGTTAAGTCCCACAGCAGCCATGTTGGATGAAATGGGTATGTGCAGTGGGTTTGTATTGTAACTGAGGAACCCTACTCTTTGTTCTGGAGAGAATTTTAATACTAGTACAATCCAGAAGAATGGTCAGGGCATTAAAACAGAAAAGTTCTGGAGTTCTGATTGTGATTTTATCAGATTAGTGGATTAATATTGGGGAAAAACAGCAACCTTTATGAATCATTGTGAGTTTTTATGTTTTTATACATTTCTAATTCTTTAAAATCATTTTTACGCATTCTTCCTTTGATAACTTTTTCTTAAAACATTTGCTTTGGAGAAGAGGAGTTTGGAAATAAATCTACAGAACTTAAAATAGAACTAGCTTCATTTGCCATAATTTTCTGATGTTGAAGAAAACCTTGAGCTATTTAAATCAAATAGTGTGTGATACACAATATTACATTTTGTTATAAAAGAAGGTACTATATTTGCTTTGATTTCCTTACAGTGGTCTTTTACCTTTTGGATAAATATAGTTGTTGAGCTCAGAGTGGTGCTGTTGTTTCTGTTAGGCAGAAAAAAATAGATGAACAATGGAACTCATAAGTTACCAGTTACCAAACACATTGAAAATAACTATAAAATGTTCTTCTTAACCATTTAAAATTCTTGGAAATAAATTAAACCAGAGTATTACTAGTTTTTCAAGTTATAGTTAAGTTGTATATGTATGTTTACCTGTATGCTTATAATCTGTTTCAGTCGTCACTGAATTTTGAAAAGCATTCTGAAAACTTTTCATGGACAGAAAATCGTTATGATGTGAATCGTCGACGACACAACTCTTCAGATGGCTTTGATTCTGGAATTGGACGTCCTAATGGAGGTAAAATTTGCTAAGGAACAGTAGAGTTTAAGAATAATTTTCTTCACATTCTTATAAGAATGTTTTGATTGTGATTAAATCTTTAAGCATAACCATCTTCTTTGAATTTATAATACTTTACGATTATTAAATAAAGGTAACTTTGGAAGGAAAGAAAAAAATGGATGGCGTACACATGGAAGAAATGGTACAGAAAACATAAATCATCGAGGGGGATACCATGGTGGAAGTTCCCGTTCTCGTAGCAGTATTTTTCATTCTGGAAAAAGCCAGGGCCTACATGAAAACAGCATACCTGACAGTGAAACGGGGAGGAAAGAAGACAAGAGAGAACGCAAACAGTTTGAGGCTGAGGATTTTGTAAGTTTCTTATAATTTTAATACAAATGAGGTTTCTGTAAGTGCTATGTAAGCATCAAGTCTCTCTTAGAGTTTATCAGCACAGCTCATTTTCTACAGAGATCACACTTGACAGGTTCAATTATTTACTTATTTATTTATAAAATATTTATTTATTTATTTGGCTGCACTGGGTCTAAGTTGCAGCACATGAGATCTTTAGTTGCGGCATGCAGGCTCTAGTTCCCTGACCAGGGATCAAATCCAGGCCCCCTGCATTGGGAGCTCGGAGTCCTAATCACTGGACCGCTAGGGAAGTCCCTCAATTATTTTTAATCCTTACATTTTGTGAGGCTTTTTGTACATAACTCTCCCCTTCCCCAGTCTTCTTCCTTCTTCCCTCCTACTTATATTCCTGTGTCTCACCGTGTGGTTTTTTAAAACTTTGGATAAATTTATGTCATTTTATTCTTCATAGCAGTTTAAACAATTTCCCTTTTCTAGAGAGTAAACATCTAATAAGATTAGCTTTAGAGTACACATTCAGGGCTCACCTCAGTTTTCTTTTTTTTTTTTTTAGCATCTTTATTGGGGTATAATTGCTTTACAATGGTGTGTTAATTTCTGCTTTATAACAAAGTGAATCAGTTATACATATACATATGTTCCCATATCTCTTCCCTCTTGCGTCTCCCTCCCTCCCACCCTCCCTATCTCACCCTCCAGGCGGTCACAAAGCACCGAGCTGATCTCCCTGTGCTATGTGGCTGCTTCCCACTAGCTATCTACCTTACATTTGGTAGTGTATATATGTCCATGCCTCTCTCTTGCTTTGTCACAGCTTACCCTTCCCACTCCCCATATCCTCAAGTCAGTTCTCCAGTAGGTCTGTGTCTTTATTCCTGTCTTACCCCTAGGTTCTTCATGACATTTTTTTTCTCTTAAATTCCATATATATGTGTTAGCATACGGTATTTGTCTTTCTCTTTCTGACTTACTTCACTCTGTATGACAGACTCTAGGTCTATGCACCTCATTACAAATAGCTCAATTGCATTTCACCTCAGTTTTCTTTTTAATACCCTGAGCATCACTTTTTGAAATATAAATTTGTACTTTGCTTTGAAAATGAGCATGTTTAACTAAACATTCAGTGATGCAGACCTAACAGAAGAGTTGAGGAATTAATTGTCTGATTTTCCTCTTCCCTGCTCTTGACGTTATGCTAAGAAAGGATGATTTCTCATATTGATGCAAAGACTACATTCTCTTAACATTTGCTTTTTTTAAAAAAAATTCATACTTTTTCCTCACGTAGGTGGGGATGAGGAGAATATTTAAAGACGCTTCCTTTGTTTTCTTCGACTTGGAGTGAGTGTAGATAGTAACCATTTTAATTGTTAGCAGAATAAGCAGAAAGTAAGATTTATGAATAATTAGTGTTTAGTAGTTAAGAGTTCATTATATTATGTCAGATTTTTCCGTATAGTTTTGAGATTACCTTTATTTTTTTAGTTTAAAAATATTTATTTATTTTGCTGCGCCGTGTCTTAGTGGTGGCACACGGGATCTTTAGTTGCAGCATGTGGGATCTAGTTCCCTGACCAGGGATCGAACCCTGGGCCCCTGCATTGGGAGCATGGAGTCTTAGCCACTTGACCACCAGGGAAGTCCCTGAGATTACTTTTAAAAGGATTTTTTTCTTAAACGTGAGCAGTTTAAACATTTATTGTATTCTTTTTATTCCAACTTTGTTTCAGCCATCTTTAAATCCTGAGTATGAGAGAGAACCAAATCAGAATAAATCTTTAGCTGCAGGTGTATGGGGTAAGTAATTCTTGAACTGTCTTTGAGGGATATAAAATGTTATTTTTAGGTTTCACTTTTGTGTTGTTTAAAATAAATAAGCTAGAATTAAACTTTCTCTTTTAAATACCTGTTTTTGATGTGCTAAGCTACAAAAAAGGTAGCACTTACCTTTTAAAAACCAAGATATTGCAGACAGGAGAAGATCTTGATTTGGATAGTTGATTTACATGTTAGTACCATTAAGTACACTCAAATATGCATTTTGAAAAAAATGGTCCTAAGTTAATGTAATGAATTAAAGTCATTTTGAGAGCAGCCTGATAATCTAACGAAACAAAAAAATTTAGTTTAACTTAATTTGTAGTTTTTCAAAGTTGAAAACTTAACTGGAAAGATAAGTACTTTTAATCAATCATAGTATGATATAAAAAATTAATTTTTTTTACTTATGAAAATGGTTATACATAGACAGTATTAAAAAATAATTGTATAAATTTTGCCTACCGAACTAGTCTGTTTGAAATTATTTGCCTTTTTGATTGTCAGATCTTAATGAGTTTTTCTGGTAATAACTCCCTTTTCTTTAAAACTGCTGAGAGTTTAATTTGATAACATCTTACAGAAGATTAAACTGCACATATAGTACAACTTAGTTAGCTTTTTAGAGATTCAAGTGAAGTTTAAAATAATGGAAAAAACTTAAAATATGAAGATTTGATATCTGAAAAATAAATTTAATTATTTGATACCAAATTCAGAGGTGATGTGTCCACTTTGGAACTTGTACACATGTTCATTTGTGTTTTCTATTGAAAATCAACAACTTAACAAAACAAAAGGATTGTGGCTTATGACAGCATACTAGTCCTAACAGTAAAGGCATTATTTTAAACTTTGCCACTTCCTGTGCTGTTCTTTATTGTATTTAGGGGGTGATACGCTGGGGGAATTATTTTGTTTCTTTTGATCTCCCAATTTAAGGGCTTCTTGCGGGTGGGGGTGGGGGTGGTCAGACACTTTTGTTAGAACCATGTGAATGGCATTGTTTTTTCTGTATTGCAAATTAGTATTTCTGCCACTCTCCCCAGGCCTACACGCCCAGACACACACATACCCAACCAAAAAAATCTCCCAAGCTCCTCTCTTAGGTATGTTTCCTTATTATTCAGTTTTTCTGGGAACAGCTGATTGCATAAGAATATAGAACCACCTGGAAGGTGTTAAATAAAATCTCTAAGAAATTAGGAATAATTTGGATTTGATTAAAATGAAAGTAAATAAAAAATCAAGAATGTTAGTGAGCATTTGTCATATAAAACTACCTATCGATACTATTGGTACTGATCCTTGGTTAATATAATAATTTTAGAAATGATTTAAAGGCAAATACATCTTTGAAGATATTGAGAATAAAATGTATTAATATAAAGATTTTGGTTCTCCTGTTTCAGGGTTGGTCAAAGGATTTTGGGCACTAGTTGAAAAGATGTTTAAAAGGAGGATGTACTCTTTACTGTGTCTTAGGTAAACTAAAAAGTGTGTCTGCATTAGAAAAAAGAAAATGGTTAATTGTGGCTTGATTGTTAAATTCCCAGTACTTCCCATAGGAATACAATGAAACTTCCATTGTATCACACTTCACTATTCCTTTCTTACTTTACCCCCTGGGTTCCCAAATACTGTTTTCCCCATTGCAACATTTAAAATAGCTATGTTCCTGAGGAAGACATGAGAGAATTTTAGGAAGGACTTCAGTAGAACTTTTCTAGTGCTACTTCCTTCCAGGTAAGTCAAAATTTAATAACGGAAATGTAATATGTATTAAAAAGCAACCACCACCAGTTTGTCCCTGAAACTGTCCTTTTGTAGATCAAAAATTGCAAGAGTCTAAACATAATATCCCAAATAAAAAATACTTTGAGTGAAAGTAGTCAAGCTATTTAAACTATGGTTAAATATAAGTTTAATTCTATTTAGATCTTAATTAGCTTTATTGGAAACACCCTACAGTTTATATCTGTAACTTCTGTAGTGTTTTGATCTTAACCAGGATCACTGTTGCTTGATGCATAAGATTAATATTTACTAATTAATTTATCTCATATACCTAATAATTTAAAACTAAACAAAAATTTAAGGCACTTCAGTGTGCCTGTGAGAATTTTAAAATAATTTACCTGGGTGACTGATTTGGGTAGTGAGAAAGAGAGAGAGAAAACGATGTGTTTGTGTGTCTGTATGCAATTTGAGACATTAGTGACTATCAAATTGATTTGTGTGTTTTTAGAAGTCCTGCTGGCTATTTGTGTTGGTGTAATATGTCAGGAACATACCACTAGCAGAGCCTAACATTTTGTGCTTAAGATACTAAATAATGAAAAACTTCAGTCACTAGTAATTAACTTAAGCATAGTCTTGTTTCAGCTCAGCGTATATATTTGTGTTTATTCCTTGAGAATTTAATGAATTTATTCCTGAGTTTTTCTCATATTTGATACAGTACTTAAGAGCATCAAGGCTCATCTTAAGAACTGTATTCATTTTTTTAGCCTTCTAAATCAAAGTTCTAAATCAAAGCAAATTGGTGACCAGCTCTTTTATTTTTTTGGCTGTGTTGGGTCTTTGTTGCTGCACACTAGTTTTCTCTAGTTGCGTCAAGCGGGAGCTATTCTTCATTGTGGTGAGTGGGCTTCTCATTGCGGTGGCTTCTCTTGTATGGGCTCTAGGTGCACTGGCTCCAGTAGTTGTGGTGCACAGGCTCAGTAGTTGTGGCTCGTGGGGTCTAAAGCGCAGGCTCAGTAGTTGTGGTGCACGGGCTTAGTTGCTCCGTGGCATGTGGGATCTTCCCTGACCAGGGATCAAACTCGTGTCCCCTGCATTGGCAGGCGGATTCTTAACCACTGTGCTACCAGGGAAGTCCCTGGTGACCAGTTCTTAAAGGTGAGCTGTTTTCTAGAGAATTCTAATGGTATTAACCACTAGCATACAGGTTGAGTGACATGATTGCACTAAATGCGTTTAGGTCATGAAAACAAGTGAAGTTTTTAAAGTGACCTTGTAAAAGGATTAAGAGAAGGGAGTCATCTTTATCAAATTTCTTTGTATGAAAGCATTCTGTTAGTAGATTGTTTATATATTGATATGACTACACTTTCCTTCAATGTCTTTCTTATATGAAAACAATTGTTAACATTATAACAAGAAGAAAAAGGTAATGCAACACATGTTCAAGGTTGAGAAGGAAAAATTAATAGTTTGATTAGACAACTTGACACAAGTAAATTTTATTTGGTCAGAGTTACACATAGCATTCATCATTTAAGTTTTCGTTTTAGAAATATATTTACTTAAGCCCACTCTTTTTTCATACGAGTAACATGGGGAACTTGTTAAAGGAAAGAATAGCATACTCCTGCTTTGACATAAATTATGTTAGTGAAACTCACTTGATTAAAACTCTCATATTACTATAAAACAAAAGATTTGTACATTAAATTAAAAATTCAAAACCAGCAAAATTCAAACAACATCAATCTGTATAAAAATCTTAAAATATTTTTCTGTTTTAAAATTAGTGTTCAACTGGATTTAATTGCTGTGGTACTGATTGTTTGCTTTTGATATTTGTATGTTATTGTAGCTTATGTGGTTAAGTTTCCTCTTCAAATTAGTGTGAAAACTTAATTAAAATACTGTTTATCCTTCCCTTGGCTGTATGCTTTTATTCACACATTAAAGTTGCCTCTTATGTCAAGATGAGCAAATTAAATTATTAACTGACATCACTGTGATGGTGAGGGAAAGGGCGGACCCCTGACTTAGTAGTAAACACTTAAAAACCTCTTAATTTTGACCATTCAGTACAGACTTGTTATTAGTATTTTAGTTGGAGATAGTATCCATTTTGAAGTATCTGACCTAGCAATACTTTAATTTCCATTTTCTCCAGTAGTATAATATAGTGGTTAACTGCATTGGTTTTGGAATCAGATAGGTCTGGACCCTAATGTTAGGTCTTTTACTTATTAATTATTTAGACTTTGAGAAGACTACTTAATCTCTGAGTGAATTTTCTTGTCTGTGAAATGAGGAGGATCACTGAACTAACACTAATGGAAAAAGCACTGTTAATATTAAATTGTCTACTGTGTCATATCCTTGGTCATGTCACAGGTGTTTAATACATGTTAGTTAATTATGTTGAAATCCAATATGTGAGGGAGATTCTGGTACATTTAATAAAAGGCAAAAAAGAGTGTCCTAAGTGATAGATTGAAAAACAGAAGTAAAAACTGATTGAATCAGAATGTATATATGTATGTATAAGGCAACTATATGGAGAGTATAGTTAAAGACAGAAAAGAACATGAGGAATTGAGATGTCAGCTCTGACTTATGTCTGCCCAGCTTACTTTGTATCAATATTATACATGGCAGTATTTTAATTCTAATCTTTCTTCAAAGGCTTGAGCCTTTCCCCTCCACCACTGGCTTTGGATTTAAAGGAACAAAACTAATTATAACATTCAAAGATACTGGGAGAGCATGAAATAACAAGATAATAAAAGGATATTTAAAGTCAGTTATTATCAGATCACAGTTGTCTGTGAGGATAGAGGGAAATAATGATATGAAAATCCAAAACATTTGCCTTTAGATATTTTGAAGGCAATTTGAATAAGAGTAACTGTTTATATGAGCTTGATAATCACATATGACTTATAGAAGGAAGTCACCAAAGTCACTTACTTTCTAATTCTTGTTTATAAGTGTTAAAGTCTTTCATCAGTACATAAATTTTCTCTTTAAAAAAATGAACAATTTGGGTCTTTTTCATGTAGTTTACCAGTTGATAAAGTAAATGGAGAAAGTGTAGGAGTCGTCATTGGATACTGTTTGAATCCAACAGATTCAACACTTTAACTCAGAAGGTTTGTGTGAGGAGAATTTGTAGAGATAATCTATGAATAGATGAGCCAGTTTATAAGTAATATAAATGAGGCAAATTTAAGTTACTAGTGCTGCTATCACGTTTTCCATTACTTATATGTGATAATTACCATCAAGAACTAACTTTCCCTCCCTCCCCTCCTTCCTCCCTTCCTCCCTCTGCCCCCATTCGTTCTTCTTGGCTTGTTTGCTCTTTTATTAATATTTAACACATTCTTATTAATTCAGGCTCTCAGGGTGTCTCCTGATCAAAAGCAGGGTCTCTGGAGTCCAAGTCCTCGATTTTGGTCAGTCTGTCTCATGATACCAGCACTTCAATAACCAGCAGCTGCTGGTCTTGGAGAGTCTCTCTGGAGAGGCTGCAGCTTACCCTGGGGACATAGACACACTGGTGGCACACACACTTGGGAACACTCTACCGCGTGAACACCACTGCTGGTGGCCGCCATTCTGGCCCATTAGACTAAGAACACTTTTCTTGTTCTTAAACAGGCAGGTTTACGTAGTATGTTCAGCATAGTTATATAGGATATAGGTTAGTCTTTATTAAAGGTGTTTATTTCTTTTATAATTTTTCTCATCTTCCATACTCGTGGATTTTAGGTTTCAATTTTAGGTTTAAAATTCTTGAAAAAGGACACCTTTAATTTGAAATACAATTGGAAACCTATTATAGTGGAGATTGTATATGACTTCTTGACATTTTTTCTAGTATTTGGTTTAAAGAAAACATTTTACTGCAACTCTGAGACAGGAACTGTTTTTCATTTTACACATGAGAGATTAACTAGTGAGGTTAGAGCAAATATTAAAATTCTGTAAATCTGGCACAAAAACACATGGTCTTAACCTCTGTACTATTTGACTGTGAATACTTCGTAAGTACATCAGCACTATGTCTGCTTCTCTTTCCTCCCAATCCCTGTCACCATCTTTTAGGTACCTTTATCATCTTTTACTTTACTACCTCTCTTCTATGACTGATTTCTTCAGCTTCACCCTTCTTCTTTATAGGATATTCTCTCATTCTTTGCACTGAAGACCTCTTTGAGGAAACTGTCAGAATATTTCTTGCTCTTAGGTGTCTAGAAAACCTGTTTTAGGAAAGGTGAACTTTGTAGTCAGGAATTTATATTGAGGCTTAAACAATGCCTGCTTGCTTATCTATTTTCTTCTGTCTTCTAGTTTTGATCAATGATGATTTACGTATAAAAATATTTTTTTTCTTCTTGTACCTTCTGCCTTCAGTGTGGGATCATTTTACTTCTGCCTAAAGTATCAATACGTTGTTTAGGATTTACTTTAGTAAAGATCTTTTCTTGGTGATTGAGATTGATTTTTGTCTGAAAAGATTTCATTTCTCTCTTTTGCCTTATATGGCACTTCAAGTCCCAGTTCTACAATCTAGGATTCTACAGGGCAGATGAATCCCCTCCTCAGCTGTTGGGTTCCTTTGTGCACACACTCTAAGCTGAAGTTTTTTCCTTTACTTCACTCTCTGGAAATATGTGTTGAGGTCATCCATTGCTGATGAACCTTCTCCTGTTCTTTCTTCTTTTTTAAGTAAATTTATTTATTTATTTTTGGTTGCGTTGGGTCTTCATTGCTGTGCACGGGCTTTCTCTAGTTGCGGCGAGCGGGGGCTAGTCTTCGTTGCGGTGCACGGGCTTCTCATTGTGGTGGCTTCTCTTGTTGCAGAGCATGGGCTCTAGGCGTGTGGGCTTCAGTAGTTGCAGCACATGAGCTTAGTTGCTCCGAGGCATGTGGGATCTTCCCGGAACAGGGATCGAACCTGTGTCCCCTGCATTGGCAGGTGGCTTCTTAAGCACTGCACCACCAGGGAAGTCCCCTTCTCCTCTTCTTTACTGTTGTATTTGTTTTCCTCCCTTATAGTAATTCTAACATAAGGATCTAGAAGAGAAAGAAGATAAACTTGTGTGCTTAGTTCGTAATATTGGAATAGAAGTCTTCATCAGTCATGTTTGAACTTACTTAATTGTGCTGTACTGAAAGAAACACCCCCTGCTTTAATACTTGAATTCCTCTGAGATCAGACCTTGCAGGCTCTTACTACCTTTTGCATTTCCCAGCATCAGTCAATCATTCTTCAGATTCCTGAGCTTCATTTAATTTAGATTTTGAGTACCAGACTGTTAAGATTTTATCTTATATTTTAATTTAAAGAATTGCTAATTTCAAGAATTTTAGTTATGCTGTAACCATCTGTTTAGCAGAAGTAATTGTAACTTAAACTGTTTAGCACTATTTCTAGCGTTCTTCATTGGCCTCTGTTTGAGATCATTATTCTTCATTTTCATTTTGACTTCATTTTGTTTTTCAGAAAAACTATATATTGGTGATGTAATTTGTGTCCTTATGTGCCTGAGAATATCTTTCTTAGCCTTAATATCTTGGGCCTTTGTAGGCAGCTGAGCAGTTGGAATGTTTGCCCTAGTAGATAAACATTCAGTGTTTAACTTTCAGAAAGATGAATCTTTTCTCAGTTTGCTTTAGGTTCTTGTTGTGTTGGTTTGTTTTTTTTGGCCGTACCACACGGCTTGCGGTATCTTAGTTCCCTGACCAGGGATTGAACTTGGGCCCTGGCAGTGTAAGTGCTGAGTCCTAACCACCGGACTGCCAAGGAATTGCCAGGTCCTTGTTCTTTAATCCTTTAGCATTACAGTAAATGACATACCATATAAGGTTGATAGTTTGAAGAGTTCAAAGTTCCAGCTGGACTTTGAGAGTCCCTCCATGTCCCTAGGAGTCCTTGTTTAGTTTAGTTTTTGAGATAATGCAGTAGGAAGTTTGGTTTGTTTGACACAGGGCATCATCATATATATCTGTGCTACTCACCATCTCACAGAGTCGTATCTTAAGCTAATTTTAATTTAGTTTTTTTGCAATTTCTTTCTTTGAGTTAATTCTTTTCTTCTAAACTCTCCAACTGTGAAACTGATGCTTTCAGAGTTTTTCTAAGGGAAGAAAGACATATGTCTCTGCCATAATTGTGAATATGCTCACTGTAACATCTGTTTGATTACACATTGACTGATTAAACTCTAGGAGTAAGTTTTCATATTTTAGCAACTGTGGGTGTACTGAGAAAAACTTTCAGTTAGCAAATATTATTTCTAGTACTATCTTCAGAAGCCAGGACTGAGTTGGATCCCCTGCGACTTGCACAATGCCCTCTGTGTAGTTTGGATGGCCAGTAAATACTTGAATGAATTGGTATTATGAAGACAATTCCCCTTTTCATTAGTCATAACTTAAGTAGGAATTTAGAAATAGAGGGACTGTAGTTTCTTTCTAATTAGTAATAACTTTATGAGTGAGATAAAAAGAATGAAGGAATTAGGAAAATTCTCTTTTCAAAATGGAGAAGAGGAAAATATATTTTATATTTCAAGTCTTAAGAGCCATTAGGATGAAATTTGTAATTTAAAAAAATTAATGAAAAGTATGCTAGAATGTAGTTAATTTTGGCTGGGTCATAGTTAACCATTCTAGGAAACTAGCTGAATTCATCTTTGTTACTTGACATTGCTCAATTCTTGCTATGATTTGTTTGATTGTTTTAGCTTTATTTCTCAAGCAGGAATATAATTCATAATTATTTTAGTCAGGAAGCAGCTGTTATTTTTAAATATAATCAAGTTTGGAATATACGATTCTTTTGGTGGTTTAATTTTATGCTAAAATTTAAACTGTGTAACTATTGCTCGTGCTTTATTTATGCAGAATATCCCCCGAATCCTAAATCTAGAACTCAAAGGATGCTGGTCATTAAGAAAGGTAATACAAAAGACTTACAGCTATCTGGATTCCCAGTAGTAGGAAATCTTCAGTCACAGCCAGTTAAGAATGGGACTGGTCCAAGTGTTTATAAAGGCTTAGTCCCTAAACCTGCTGCTCCACCTACAAAAGTAAGTTCTAAGTTGTTAAACATGCAAGTTTTAAGTTGATTATCAATTGAATTACTTTGACAAAAAAAATTTCACGTTGAAGTGTGGGGGTATTGGCGGGCTGCTGATTTCTAAGTGGAAAGCGTTGTTGGCCCACTGTGTGTCATTGATTTTAATTGTCTTATAAGTGGCTTGTGTGTTTGTCCATGTATGTTTTATTATTTTAGTAGTCAGTAGTAAATGAAATCTATAAATACTTGTTTTGCAAGATGTATCTGTGATATATTTGCTTAATAATAATGTATAAAATGCTCTGTCCTTTGTGTTCAGTTTTAGGTTTTTGAAACTTGGTCACTTGTGTTTTCTTGGTATTAGGCAAAAGAAACCTAACTTATGGTTTATAAAACTTTGAAAAAACAGCAATGTAGTTAGATGTTTTATCTGAATACCAGGTTTTGATTTTATTTGTAAAAAAAGATGGAAGAGAACCATGTAGAAATGATTAAGGTATAATACAAAAATAATTGTTTTTATGAGCCACATTTAGTCATTTTTATGTGTTCAGTTTGTTTTCTCTCTCTTCTATATACTCTGTTTTAGATACACATTAACGTTTGTGTGTTTTTCTTTAGCCTACACAGTGGAAAAGCCAAACTAAAGAAAATAAAGTTGGGACTTCTTTCCCTCATGAGTCTACATATGGTGTCGGAAACTTTAATACTTTTAAATCAACTGCCAAGAATTTTAGTCCATCAACAACTTCAGTGAAAGAGGTATGGCATTTAAAATTACTCCTGAGTCGGGCTTCCCTGGTGGCGCAGTGATTGAGAGTCCGCCTGCCGATGCAGGGGACACGGGTTCGTGCCCCGGTCCGGGAAGATCCCACATGCCGCGGAGCGCCTGGGCCCGTGAGCCATGGCCTCTGGGCCTGCACGTCCGGAGCCTGTGCTCCGCAACGGGAGAGGCCACAACAGTGAGAGGCCCGCATACCGCAAAAAAAAAAAATTACTCCCAAGGAGGGAAATGTATCTTAATCATGGTAATTTAATTAACAGTGAACAAAAGGCATAGATGCATTAAATGAATGCATTAAAATGAGATATTTTAGTTCTTTCAGAAAACTTGATTCAGATACTTCCCTCCATTTGCTAACTTTTTTTGCAGTTTAAGTAGGGATAATTTTTAAAATTTCTAACAAAATTTCCAAATATCCTAAAATGTAGAGAAAATCATACAGTGAAACACCCATATACTTATCAACCAGAAAGAGTAATTTTTAAGAGAATTATTATGAAAACGGGTATTTTGACTTTTGCCGCAGAGTTACGCTATGCTGTCTGATTGAACCTTGACTAAAAATAAGGATTTTTATTATATAATCTTCTTTTGGGGACAATGGACACTAAGAGAGGGCAGAGAGGAGGAAGAAGAGGGAAAGGTGCATATTATTATTTTACTGACCTTGAAGTAGCTTACGTGTTTCTTTCTCATTTGGCCAGCTTTCTGAAACTTCTAGATCAGGGACTTCCCTGCCCAGTTTAGGGTCAAAAGACACTTGTGACTGTATTGTTATAACTGAGATTGGTTTGGGTACTATAGTGGAACATTATAACCGCTCACATTCTAGTTCTCAATCATAGAATTTTAGAGCCCTGATGGAAGGACGAGCATTCTCAGCTGGTCGGTTGTGGCTTAAATTCTGTAGACGTTATTGCCAACAGTTAAGCATTTTGGTTTATTCCCATGGCTTAAAAAATACCTGTGACACAGAATTCTAACATTCTCTTTTCTTTTGTACTCCACTGTCAAAATGGACTCCAGTACATGTTCTGTTACTGTCCCCTCCTGCTCTTCCACAAAAATTTTCCCTCGTAAAACCCTATCTGATAAACTCAATGTGTACCTGTGTGTAAAGAATTATAATAGTCGTATGGGAAGCTGTTACGAACCTTAGAACTCTGTGGAACGCAATTTTAAAAACTGCTTTTTTTTTTTAAATTATAGAAATGTTTAAGCAATTTCAGGATTCATTTTATAAAATAGTATTTAAAGTCCTAATTTAGAATCATAGTTCTTGGTATTATCAGACCTTAATTGTTTGGGGGATAAAATTTTTATGTTTACTCATTCAGTGGGATAGATAAAAATGGCAGAGTGGAAAACAGAGTTTAAAATAGAATTTAAAATCAATTTTGTATTGGGAAGAAGGTGAAATAGAAAGTCATGGTAGTTGTAAACTTTATATTGATATTAGTTCTCTGTCTACATTTATCAACATTTTTGATTTTTTTTCGTAGTGTAATCGCTCAAATTCCTCTTCACCTGTTGACAAACTTAATCAGCAGCCTCGTCTAACCAAACTGACACGTATGCGCACTGATAAGAAGAGTGAATTTTTGAAAGCATTGAAAAGGGACAGAGTAGAAGAGGAACATGAAGATGAAAGCCATGCGGGCTCAGAAAAGGTAATTGAACTTGCAGTGTAATTCTTGGTTTGACATTAGCATGTCATTGGAATAGGTGGGCCAATATTATTTATTTAGGACCTTTGAATATTTTCATATTTCTGAAAGCAAGGCTAGCTAGCTATTTGCATAAATAATGAATTCATTTCTAAAATAGATTTTTCTTACTCTGTAGTTCCTGTGCAAAAATGAAATTTAAAATTCCTGTTCGTGTTTGTGTTTTCCCCATCTTACCTACCTTTATTTATCCTGTTATTTTTGTCTTTATTGAATAGATGTGAATACATAGAGTCAGAAAGCTGTTGGTACCCTTCACAACTTAGTTTTACATCTTATGAAACTGTCTCCTAAATGAGTATATAATCATTACAGTTGTTTTATCAATGAAAATCTAACCAGGATCTATTTAAGTTTTTTCTTTTAAACAGTTCTATTCACTAACTCATTTTTTTTAACCCTTCAAAAATCAGGATGACGACTCATTTAATTTGCATAACAGCAATAGTACTCACCAAGAAAGGGATATAAACCGAAACTTTGATGAAAATGAAATTCCACAAGAGAATGGCAATGCCTCGGTAATTTCCCAACAGATCATTCGGTCTTCAACCTTCCCACAAACTGATGTTCTTTCTAGTTCACTTGAAGCAGAACACAGGTTAGTATTTTTGCGTTTGTCTCTACCCAGAGTTTTGATTTTATTATAGAAAGTTGATTTATTTTTTAACAGCTTCATTGAGATATAATTTATATACTATAAATTTTTTACTCAATTCACTAATTTTTGGTGTATTTGTGTAACTGTCACCACAGTCTAATTTTAGAACATTTCTTTCACTCCAAAAAGAAACCCTGTGCTCATTTACAGTTACTCCTCATTGTTACTCTCTGTCCTTAGGTAACCACCAGTCTGCTTTCAGTAATACTTTATCAGGGTTCATCCATGGTATAGCATGTGTTTCTCTGAAAATTGAGTGATATTTCTTTTCCATGGCTTCAAATTTTCTGTAATTTTTTTTTTTTTTTTTGATTGCGGGATCTCAGTTCCCAAACCAGGGATCGAACCTGGGCCACAGTAGTGAAAGCCTGAATCCTAACCATTAGGCCACCAGTGAACTCCCTGTAAACTTTGATTCTTAAGTTACATACTCATATTGCTTGATTTAACAACTTAGGCATCAGTGATACAGTTCTCAAGGATGACAGTTTTTTTGTTAAAAAATATGAAATAGGCACATATATTACTACTATTATCAAGTTTCAGTATGTCGTCAAGGTATTGAGGATAGCTTCAACATCAGAGCGGTAGTTGTTACCTTGTCTAAGCACCAAATGAATTAATAGAAATGAGTGCCAGAGAAATTCAAGGGAGTTTTGGGGTAGATAGCATTATGGCTTGAGTACCAGTCAGAGTTTTAATTGGGACCTAAATTAAATCTTAAAGGGTGAGACAGTACGGGCAAGGGTACTGGGTAGTCATTTTGGAATAAAAAGGGGCATGAAAGGATATTTAGAGTTGAACACATACCTAGTTTGTTTTAGGGTTAGTGAATAGAATATCTTGACAGGAGTGTGGAGTCCTTAATGGAATTAGAGATAAATTGAAAAGGCAGGGCCTTAGAGATCTATTCAAGCTCTTTCAATGCTTCAGATGAAGAAATAGCTCAGGGAAGTGAACAAATTAGCCTGTGTCTTATACCTGGTTTGTGGAGAGTAGGATTTGTGACCCAGGTCTTCTACTTCTAGTCCTGTGCTTTTTCTAATGTAAGGAATTTGAAGTCATGGTGTTAAGGTTAAGGAGTTTGTTCTTTAGGAAGTGGGAAGCCATTGAAAATATTTAGTGGAGGGTGGTAATTGTGAAAATGGTATCAGGGTGATTTGATAATAATTTGAAAGAGAATGGGAAGAAATGCTAATGAAAAGGCAAAGTGCAGATCACTTTTGTGGTGTATTCCTAATTGTGGGGAATAGGGAAATACAGTTTTCGTTTTGAAAGCTATTCTAGAAACAGTTAACAGTTACAGCCCTTGGAGGGAAGTGGAAAGAGGAGAGAATGGACAGTTAGGAATACTTGTTTTTCATAAAATTTGAAATAATTTGTTCCATCTGCATTATTATTTAGTTATGATTCAGTTTTTAAAAGTGAAACAAGTAAAAGTAAGGATCTAGTGAAAGGTGTGAGATTGTTTTTACCAGTCTAGATCTGTAGACTCTGGACTGGGTGGCATTGAGAATGGAAGTGCCATTCCACAGGGAGTCCATCTAGGTTACAGTGAAGACAAAGCATTAAATGATTAAAAGAAATGTGAGAAATAGTAATTAACAGTGATGGTGACTACATTTTAGTCCAGAGGCAGCAGAGTTTGGTGCAATGTATACTAACTTAGGAGGCAAAAAAACAGAATTCTGCTCCTTTGTTTGCTGTCAAGTAGGCAAATTGTTTTTACTTAAGAGATCCTGGTTCTTCGTCTGTAAAATATGGGTATAGTGTTACATTTTATTTCCAGTCTGTGAGCACTTTCATGAGATTGTTTGAAAATGTGTGAAGGCTACAAAGTAGCCAATATGTGACAGGTTCAATTTGAAAGATGAGTTAGGTGTAAAAAGGAGTATGTTTAAGGGACGTAATTATGGAATCTTAAAAAAATATGGTTCTGAAGAACATAGGGGCAGGACAGGAATAAAGACGAAGACGTAGAGGATTGATTTGAGGACACAGGGAGGGAGAAGGATAAGCTGGGACGAAGTGAGAGAGTGGCACTGACATATATACACTACCAAATGTGAAATAGATAGCTAGTGGGAAGCAACCGCATAGCACAGGGAGACCAGCTCCGTGCTTTGTGACCACCTAGAGGGGTGGGATAGGGAGGGTGGGAGGGAGATGCAAGAGGGAGGGGTTTGGAGATATATGTATACGTACAGCTGTTTCACTTTGTTATACAGCAGAAGCTAACACAACAATGTAAAGCAATTATACTCCAATAAAGATGTTTAAAAAAAAAAAACAGTATAATCAGACTAGTACAAGATATGTGGCCATATAAGAAACAGAAGCTTTAAAGGCTCTAAGTCAAACGCAGCAGTCATGGCTACAGTATTCTTGTTTGCCCAACTAGAGAAAGTGGTTGATTCCCTGTTAATCTTTTTTTTTTTTAACTGAAGTATAGTTGATTTACAATGTGTTAGTTTTTGGTGTACAGCAAACTGATGCAGATTCTTTTTCATTACAGTTTGTTACAGGATACTGAATATAGCTCCCTGTGCTATACAGTAGGACCTTGTTGTTTATCTGTTCTTTTTTAAAATTAATTAATTTTTGCCTGCATTGGGTCTTTGTTGCTGCATGCGGGCTTTTCTCTAGTTGCGGCGAGTTGGGGCTACTCTTCATTGCGGTGCGGTGGCTTTTCTTGTTGCGGAGCACGGGCTCTAGGTGCACGGGCTTCAGTAGTTGTGGCGCGTGGGCTCAGTAGTTGTGGTGCACCGGCTTAGTTGCTCCGCGGCATGTGGGATCTCCCCGGACCAGGGCTCGAACCCGTGTCCCCTGCATTAGCAGGCGGATTCTTAACCACTGCGCCACCAGGGAAGTCCATCTTCGCAAAACTTTTAATCTTTTGAGCGAAGAACTGTTCCAGGTGCTTTTTATAGTCTTCCAGGGAGTTGAAGTTTTTTCCATTAAAGAATTTTGTAAAGACCAAAATAAATGGAAATCTGAAGCTGCAATGTCTGGTGAATATGGCTGATGAATCAGAACTCCCAGCCAAGCTGTAACAGTTTTTGCCTGGTCAGCAAAGAAACACGTGGTCTTACGTTATCCTGATGGAAGATTATGCATTTTCTGTTGACTAATTCTGGATGCTTTTTGTCGAGTGCCGTTTTCAGTTGGTCTAATTGGGAGCAGTACTTGTTGGAATTAATCGTTTGGTTTTTCGGAAGGAGCTCATAATAGAGGACGCCCTTCCGATCCCACCAAATACACATCACCTTCTTTGGATGAAGACTGGCGTTTGGTGTGGTTGGTGGTGGTTCATTTTGCTTGTCCGATCTCTTCCATTACACATTGCTGTACGGTATCTACTTTTCATCGCCCGTCACAATTTGTTTTAAAAACGGAATGTTTTCGTTGTTAATTATTAAGTAGAGAATTGCATGCGGAAATATGGTCAAGAGGGTTTTTTTTCTTTTGCTTAACTTACGTGGAACCCAAACATCAAAGCGAGTAACATAACCACGCTGGTGCAAATGATTTCCAGCGCTTGATTTAGATATTTTGAGTATGTTGGCTGTCTCCCGCATGGTATAACGTTGATTGTTCTCAGTGTGTCGATTTGATCGCTATTGACTTCAACTGGTCTACCTCACCATGGAGCATCGTCCAGCGAGAAATCTCCAGCACGACACTTCGCAAACCTCTTTTGACACGTTTGATCAGTCACAGCACCTTCTCCATACATTGCACAAATCTTTTTGTGCTTTTCAGTTGCGTTTTTATCTTTCGTGAAATAATACAGCATAATATGCCAAACATGTTCTTTGTTCCATCTTCACTGTTAAAATGGCTACACAAAAATTCACCAATTTTGGTAAGCTTTTTTTAAAATGCATGTTGAATATGACAGCTGTTACAATACAGTCTAACAAAATTGTTTCAAAAGAAGTTAAAGACGACTAAGCGCTACTAGCGCTACTAGAGCCATCTTACAGAAAAAAAACCGAACAAACCTTTTGGCTAACCCAATAAAATGGATCATGTTTTCTTGCTCACAGTGTAAAAGGAATTATCTTACTTGGGTTAAGTTCTAAATTAAATTTATTCTTTCCCCCCTTTCCAGATTGTTAAAGGAGATGGGCTGGCAAGAAGACAGTGAAAATGATGAAACATGTGCTCCCTTAACTGAGGATGAAATGAGAGAATTCCAGGTTATTAGTGAACAGGTAAGAAGAGCTGAATCATATAAGTTCACTTTAAAAATTGCCCTTCCTTAACCAGAACAACATATAACTAAGCATTTTTGGGGGGTGGGGAGAAAGAAGGTTTTATAGTTTTATTTAGGAATTTGTTAAACATCACACTGTAGGTCAGATTTGCCTTTCTTTTAAATAGGTCTGCAATGCTGACTTCTTTAAATCCATGGATCTGCAGTGCTTAGGAATTAGTGTAAAGAATATGTCTGATTTGTCACTTTTCAGGTATTTAAAAAATGACTTGGGGATAAGAAGTAGAAAACAGCAGTAGCTTTGCCAAATGTAGCTTCATTTTTTTATCCTTTTCTTCGCACAGGAATATTTTATATTCTAGAACATCTTTTTTTTAATGTCTTAATAGTTGCCGTTTTGAAAGAGTATTCCTTAGAAAATGTACAGTAGAGTGTCAGGGAGTTGAGATTTTTCTTTTTCAAATCCATTATGGTTTTTTAAAATAGTTCTGGTCATGCAGAAGTGATTTTCTATACGGAGGTATTATAATTTATATTATAATCTTCAAAACACTTCTTAAATGTTTTGAATGAAATCTTTGAGGAAATTAGTTACATTTACTTCATAATAAAATAGACTTCATCGTCCTAATTAAAAATTTGTGGCAAAATACGCATAATGTAAAATTTACGATTTCAACCATTTTTAAATGTACAGTTTTGTGGCATTAGGTACATTGACATTTTTATGCAGCCATTACCACCACTCACCTCCAGAGCTCTTTTCATTTTGTAAAACTGAAACTCTGTACCCATTAAACCATAACTTCATTCTCTGCTCCCCCAACCCTGGGAATCACCACTTCTGTCTCTGAATTTGTCTGGGTTCCTCATATAAGTGGAATCATGCCGTATTTGTCCTTTTGTGACTGGCTTATTTCACTTAGCAGAATGTCTTTGAGATTCATCCATGTTGTAGCATGGGTCAATCAGAATATCCTTTTTTTAAGACACAATAATCCATTATAATCCATTATATGTGTATGTACCATTATAATCCATTATATGTGTATGTACCACATTTTGTTTATCTATTCATTCATTGATGGACAGTTGGATTGTATCCACCATATAAATGCTGCTGTGAACATGGGTGTGTAGGTATCTGTATCTATCTGTATCTATCGATCTATAGATAGATACCTATACACCCATGTTCACAGCAGCATTTATATCTATAGATAGATAGATAGTCTATAGATAGCTGTAGACTCTATCAATATCTGTAGAGTCCCTGTTTTTAATTCTTTCAGGTATTTACCCAGAAGTAGAATTGCTGCATCATATGGTTATCTATTATTAACTTTTTGAAAAGCTGTCCTACTGTTTTTCTGTAGTAGCCACACCATTTGACATCCCCACCAGTGGTGCTCTCTTCCCTCTCATTTCTCATATTTTTCTCCCAACACCATTTGTTGAAAAAGACTGTGCTTTCTGTATTGAATGGTCTTGGCACCCTTGTTAAAAATTATTTGTATATGGAGGGGTTTGTTTCTGGGCTTGCTATTCATTGGTCTTCAGTTCTGTTTTTGTGGGGGGGGTTTTTTTCCTATAAATTTATTTATTTATTTTTAATTTTGGCTGTGTTGGGTCTTCGTTGCTCCACATGGGCTTTCTCTAGTTTCAGTGAGCGGGGTTACTCTTTGTTGCGGTGCACGGGCTTCTCATTGTGGTGGCTTCTCTTGTGGAGCATGGGTTCTAGGCGTGCGGACTTCAGTAGTTGCAGCACATGGGCTCAGTAGTTGTGGCTCACTGGCTCTAGAGCGCAGGCTCAGTAGTTGCGGTGCACAAGTTTAGTTGCTCCATGGCATGTGGGATCTTTCCTGACCAGGGCTCGAACCCGTGTCCCCTGCATTGGCAGGCAGATTCTCAACCACTGTGCCACCAGGGAAGTCCCTTTAGTTCTGTTTTTATGCCAGTGCCACATTGTTTGGATTGCTGCAGCTCTGTAATATGGTTTTTTTGGGTTTGTTTTTTGTTTTAAAGGATGGAGGAGGCTATGTTTAGTGTTGAGTTCAGCTAAATTCAGGACCTTGGGAAAGCCAGGACCTTTTTCTTTCTTTTTTTTTAAATAAATTTATTTATTTTTGCCTGCATTGGGTCTTGTTACTGCGTGTGGGCTTTCTCTAGTTGTGGCTAGAGGGAGCTACTCTTTGGTGGGGTGCGCTGGCTTCTCACTGCAGTGGCTTCTTTTGTTGTGGAGCACGGGCTCCAGGTGTGCTGGCTTCAGTAGTTGTGGTGCGTGGGTTCAGCAGTTGTGGCTTGCAGGCTCTAGAGCGCAGGCTCAGTAGCTGTGGTGCACGGGCTTAGTTGCTTTGCGGCATGTGGGATCTTCCCAGACCAGGGCTCGAACCTGTGTCCCCTGCATTGGCAGGCGGATTCTTAACCACTGTGCCACCAGGGAAGTTCTGTAATATGTTTTGAAATCAGCAAGTATGAAACTTCCAACTTTGCTCTTCTTTTCAAAAGAGTGTTTTGGCTATTCTGGAATCCCTTGAGCTTTTAGAAGAGTTTTAGGATGGGTTTTTCTGTTTCCGCAAAAAAATACCCGTGAGATTTGATAGGGATTACATTGAATCTGTAGATTGTGGTAATATTTGCATCTTAACAATGCTAAGTCTTCTAATCCGTGAGTATGGGATGTTTGTTAATGTATTTTAAATTTCTTTCAGCAGTGTTTTGTAGTTGTCAGTGTAGAAGTCTTTTACCTCCTTGGTTAAGTTCATTCCTTATAATTAAGGATAAGTATTTTTTCTTTTTAATGCTATTATAAATAAAATTGTTTTCTTTTTTTAAGAATTGTCTTCTTAATTTACTTTTTGGATTGTTCATTGTTACAGAAATGCAGCTGATTTTTATGTGTTGGTTTTATGTCCTGCAACTTTGCTACGTGTGTTAGTTCTCACAGGTTTTTAAATAGAATTTTTAGATTTTTTACATATAAGATCATGTTGTCTGTAAACAGATAATTTTACTTCTTTTCCACTTTCATATTTCTTCCTTCCCAGTTAATGTAAATTTTTTATTCAGAAGTTAGTGAACCATGTTATTTTTCACAAGCTGATGATGGGTAATACTTCTGAAGGATTTTTTTGTTATGTTTATTATATTGTCCAGTTTACAAACAAGAAATTCACGTTAGGTGTACAGTTGGGTGAGTTTTGACAAATGTATATAGCTGTATGACTGTGATCCCCAAAAGTTCCACATTGTCCCTGTTTGCATTTAGTTCTTTCACTCCCAGCTCCAGCCCCTGGCAGACACTGATTATTTGCTTTCTGTCCCTATAGTTTTGCCTTTCCACAATTTTTTTTTCCTGGATACCTTTTTTTTTTTACATTAATTTTTATTTGAGTATAGTTGATTTACAATGTTGTGTTAGTTTCTGCTGTACAGCAAAGTGAATCAGCTATACATACACATATATCCACTCTTTTTTAGATTCTCTTCCCATATAGGTCATTACAGAATATTGAGAAGAGTTCCCTGTGCTATACAGTAGGTCATTATTAGTTATCTATTTTATATATAGTAGTGTGTATATGTCAATCCCAATCTCCCAAGTTACACAGTGTTTTACTAATTGAACCATATATTGTTATAGTCCTGGATCTGGTTGCTTTCATGCTTTTGAAACTCACCCATGTTTGGTGAGTAGTAGTCCATTGTGTGGGTTTGCCATTTTGTGTATCTCTTTGAAGGATTTGTTTTGAATCTGAAGAAAGGCATCAAGAAAAACCACTTAATATCATTACCATAAGGTAGTAGTCAAGGAAAACATAATATTGCCTGACCAAGATAATTGGCTTTAAAACCCTGTTATGACTGGGGCAGGTAGATAAAACCCTATTGATAATAAAATAATTAACTGATATAAAAAATTTGTGCATACTGTGGGTTGGAGAGCAATGGCCTGTAAGTATAATGTCCATTTTTTAAAAAACTAAAGATAAAGACATGGGTATATTTATGTTAATGATGACATGTCATTTGACATTTAGATGCCTAAAAAACCATTAGGGCCTGATGCTGTTTATAAAAGTATTCGTATTGTATCTGGTAACAGTTGAGAATCTGAGTTTAAACTCCTCTTCAAATTCTGCAAACATTTAAGTGTTCACTATGCCCAAGATTTTAGAGTTTATAGAGATGAGCTCCTTCATAGTGCTGCAGTTTAATGAAGATAGGTAGATTCCCATATAAAGCAGAATGTGGTAGCAGTTTTCAAAATATTTAAGGTGAGACAGGAGAGAGAGAGTGTGTCATGCAAATTCATCAAATGTTTCTTGAGGTCCTATTCTAGAGTGCTGGGAAAACAAAAATTTTTGCCCACGTAGAATTTACATTAATTAATTAATATAGAGGTCAACGCCAGTTGCAGTGATCTGGAAAAGCATAATTGAGTTGGGTTTGAATTGGCCTTTGTCAGGTAAGATGAGGGAATGACATGCCTGGTGTAGGGAGTGAACAAAGGCAAAAGTAAGAGTTCAGGGTATGCTGGGGTTCAGAGTGGCTGGAGCATGGGGTAGAAAGATTTTAATGAAAGATCTTGATAACAGTAATAAGTAGGGTGAGTCTAAGTCCTAGTTTGCCTTGGAGAGTCCCAGTTTATGCATGTTAATCCCACTGTATTTATTAATGGCACATGTTTACTCATTCTCAAAAGTGCCCTAGTTTGAATGATAAATTAATGTGGCCTCCCTAATTGTGAGTAACCTCATGTGAGCTCTTAATGCCCTCTAGGTAATTGTGCTAAGTGCATCTTTGTAGTATTTGTATGAAGTCGGTAATATCATTAGTGCTGCTGTGTAGATGACAAAACTTAATTGGCTCATAGTGGTTGGGTAACTTTCTCTAGGTCTGTACAGTGTATATCATTAGTGGAGTTGGAAGTGGAGTTGGAAGTTGAGCCCAAGTCTGGCTGACTTCATAGCCTGTGCCTATAACTGTGATATAAGGTTGAAAAAACACATTGTGGTCATATTAAGGTTTTTGTATGCCATGTCAGGAGTATAGATTGTGTTTTATTATAGGAAACCTTTTGAGGTATTTTTAGGTATGTGAAACCATTTGTACATGTGGAAGTACAGGTATAGTGTAAGATGTATATTGGAAGTGTAATTGTGAAGACTAGGATCAGGATGGCTAGTTGGGAATATATTGTAATAATTAGGGAAGGGGTAAATGAGGGCCTGAAGTAGAGAAATGACAGTAAAACGTGGTCTTGATGAGACTGAGATCTGAAATAGAATCAGCAGGATTTTGAAATTTCAACCTATGAACTGATAATTATATCATTATTATAGACAGGAATGGAGGAGGAGGAGCTGGTTTTAGGAGACTGTATATATATACACACATATGTATGTATATGTGTAATTCTATGCATTTTACATAAATATATGTATATGTAAAATAGACGTGTGTGTGTGTGTGTGTGTGTGTATTTCCCCCCCACGCACCCCCCCCCCCCCGGGGTGGGGGGAGGGTGCAGGCATTTAGAGAAATCAGAGATAAAGATCAGATTTGGTTTTTATCATAATTGTCCACAGTTGATTTTAAGCTGTGGAAAGATTAGGTGGCACTGGGTGATAAATCATGTGAAGCAAGGATAGAACTTTGAGGGATTAGAAAGGTGTACCTTTAAAAGAGAGATGAGGCGTATTTGTAACCATCACAGTGGCTGAGAACGCCAGAGACTGAGAACACTGAGAACATGGCTTTTGTTTTTCTTAGTAAAGTTGGTGGTGAGGTCATTTGTTCAAAGTAAAGGGAGGTAGCTAAATAGGGAGGGAAAAAGGAAAATTGAGAGCTAATAAGACTCTAGACTTGTTATTTCTAGTTATCAAGGTCTGTAGCAAAATTAGCTGTGATGTAAGTTGCCCTTTGGGTTTGGATCTTACCCTAATCCTTATGACTTAAAAAAGCCCTCTAGACTATGATACCTATAGATAGTTCCAAATATTAACTTATTATATAACTGGATTTGGTCTTACAGAAATTTGTATTTCTCATTTTGATAAAACTTACCAGAGTCTCAGACATTTTTCTTACTTATACCATACTTACCATACTAACCCTTCAGTTCTGATTTTCAGAAATAACTTATTTTTTTCAATATCTTAATCTCTGTGGTTAAGCAAAGGCCTCTGTTTGATTTTGTTACCTTGTACTTACCTTATTTGAATACTCCTTACTTACTGGAGTACTTTGTATTCTGGTTATTCTGCAAAGTATGAGTAAAGCGGATTGTGTAGTATGTTAATAGCCTAGTTAGGTCAGAATAATAAAAATAACAGCTGTAGCTTAATGGTTGCTGATTATATTGTAGGCAGCACCTGAAGATATTTATTACAGTTCTCATTAAGGAAATGAAAATTTGGGAAGGTTAATTCCTTAACAAGTGACAGACTTAGAATTCACACCTACCCTGTCTGGATCCAAAATCTTTTCACTAGACTAGTACTATATACCATATACATATATACATATACATATATATATATATATTTTTTAATAGTGGTTTGGTAAGTTATAAATGCAGTTCTCCCAAAGGTAGTGATTTATTCATAGGAAATACTTTGTTATATTGGTTGGATCAATTACCTGTATCTAACTAGTTTTTCAAAAATGATATCATAATCTATGGAGTTTTATTACCTTTATTGCATTCATGGGTACATTTGATTATTAGAGCATTCTTAATTTGTAGTAACTCTTGGAGGATAGTTTATTTATTCCATTTATTTTTGTTGACATTTTAGTTACAGAAGAACGGTCTGAGGAAAAATGGTATTTTGAAAAATGGCCTGATCTGTGACTTCAAGTTTGGACCCTGGAAAAACAGCACTTTCAAACCCACTATTGAGAATGATGACACAGAGACAAGTAGCAGTGACACATCAGATGACGACGATGTGTGAAGGATTTCCTAACAGCTTTAGAAATTTTAGTGTGATACATCTCTCATACAGTTTGGGGTGAATTGTAAAAATGAAGAACTATAATTTATGTAGTAAAATACCCCATTAGAAGATGATTTTTTTGGGGAACTTCAATATGAAGAAAACCAAGAATGTTGTGTTGGGCTGTGTTGAACATTATTTCTTTGTTAAATGAATGTTGTAGAAATGAGGACTTTGGTTGATCCAACATTGACTTTCTTCATCACTGCAGCATTTCTCTGACTAGCAATGTGACGATGTAACAAATGAGATTTTCTCATTTAATAATAAAAAAATTGTGTAATGTTTTGCAAAGCTTCTGTCTTAAAATGTCCAGGTCTTAAGAAAAAAGGCAGCTTACACTGTTTTGCTTGCAGAGTCATATCTTTTTCGTACAGTGGAAATCCTCAAGTCCACTTTGTGCGGCTCCCCCGACCCTCACCCCTCTCCCCTGCAAAAAAAGGACAATGTAGCATGTTGGCTAAAACTGGAGCAAAGTGCACTAAAACATTAATTTCCTGAACTCAACTATTGTACTAGTCACCTTTTAAAACATAAATTGCTCTTTAGCCATTTGTAGTTCAGTAAATGTTACAGCAAAGACTTGCCACATTTTCTTCCAAATTTTAAGAGGTGATTTTCAAGAGCTTTATTTGGGTATGTTGTCAGACCAGGATTTTCAGAGTTGATGGAAAAGAGTCTCGTGGGAAAACTTATTTTGATAAATTATTACACATGCAGAAAAACTGATCACACTGACTGGATCTGTCCACAACATGAAAAATAAACTGGATTTTCAGAATATTGTCGTTCTCTGTAGTGTTAAAGGTATTGGTCTGTAAACATAATGTGGTTTATTCACTTATTAAAACAAAGTTAAACTTTATTAAAGATGGTGATTACCTTTTGAGTTTAGAGAAAGCAAGCTATGGAAAATAGCTTTTTTATTATCAACTGCTTAAAAAGTTTATTAAATGAATGTTAACCACTTTATTTTTCATTTGCACATTAATTTTAGAATCATTTCTGTTTACTGCTCACTGGAAGAGTAATTTTGCTTTTTTTTTGTATTTTTGATTTTTCTGATTTTGTTTATCCACATTTACTTTAGCTTCCTCCATCCCACTCCCATGTTTAAATATATTCTGATTGTAAAGAGCATAATCTTAGAGCAAAAATGTTTTCAGTTTTATGTCTGATTGAGGTAATCCTCAAGATTTTTAAATTGTGTTTTCTCAGAAGGCTTCAGTGTTTTTGCTGTTTCCCTTTCAGTAATCCTGCCCAAGTTTCCCAGCTTCCACCAGAAGCCAAATTTTTTTGGTTTACACTGAGACTGGTGGTGTTGGGGAAATTTAAATAAAACACAATTTCAACCCCACAAAACTTATGGAGGGTGGCTTAGAGTGGTAACAAAGTATTAAATATATCTTAAAGTTGTCATTTAAAATCAGCTTTTATTATATAATATGCCACAAGTCAGTCCAGTCACTTAAAGTAAAATGTAGCATTAGCCACAAGAGAACCTGAAAGTATGCTTTCACAAAGCGCTGTCAGTATCATATATTGAATGTTTTGGGGACTCCTAGATTTCACTATTTCGTTTATGGGTTAATAAAATCTATCAGATGCAAATTGTATTTGCTAACACAAGCTAGAAGGGATCTGAGAAAAGTGGTTTACATTTGAAATCTAATTTAATGTGTTTTCTAAATAGCTTTCAGAAAAGATTCTGGAATTTTTAATTTTTTGGCATTTTCTGCTTTCTATTCAGATAATTTTTTTTCTTTTTTGCCTTAACTCTTTATCAGCAGTTATTACTTGTTTACTGTGCATTCACACATTGTCATTGAATGTGTTTAGTGTGGCAAGACACAACAGTGTGATTATGTGTTACATTATAGCCTTAACTAGTTTGGCTACTGAGTGGGTGGAGGCATACAAATGTATTTTGATAGAATGGTTAAAGCTTAGCATAATTTTAAGTTGCTGTTGAAATACGGGCAGCTGGTAGAGTTTGAACCGTATTGTTTGAAAGGGAGCCCACAAGTAGTATAGAAACTAGTTACATTGTACATCTAGTGTGAAATTGCCAAACCCAGGACATAGAGGCCTGAAAAAAAAATTTACTACTTTTAATTGCTTCAAACTCAGTTTCTCTGCAGCAAATTCTTTTTTACAACCACTTTATTGTGGTATAAATTGGCATAAACTACATATTTAAAGCATATAATTTGATAACCTTTGACTTGTGAAACCATTGCTGCAATTAAGGGTAGTGAATATATGTCAGGCTGAAAAGCTTTTTAGTGTTTCCTCCTTTGTGATCCTTCCTTTTTACTACTCTCCTGTCTTCCCAGCCTTTTTTTTTTTTTTTAATGAGCAAAATTCTTGTGGTAATGGGTTTAAAATAGCATTTCCAAAATTGTATCTTGTTTTATATTAAGCGTTAGAATAACTTTTATTTCCATAAATATATTTTTATTAAAGTTAAAATGTAGAAGTATTAATCTAAAAATAATCAGATCGACTTGATAATATTAGATTTACCTTAATTACAGTTCAGTATGTTGAAGGGCTTGGTATCTAAACATTTTTAGTTCCTTTTGCTAGTGTTTATATGTAATGATGTTAGAACATGATTATATAAACATTTTAAACTTATTTAGGAATAAGTTTAAATAATAATAATGTCTTAAATAACTTATTGACCGTCCCCAAAATATAATTGACCTTAACCTGACATCAGATTCTACTGGGATGATCCATAATCTTTTACTCCAAAAGTTTGTGAAAGATGTTTTATTAAAATGTGCTTTTATTAGAATTCAGATACTTGGATTAGAAAAGGCACTTGTGAAATTTTTCTTCGAAGTGAGATTTTTATTTTGGCTTATAAACTTAGGGATATATTGCTAGGCTTTTATATAATAGAGTATCACCAATTGTGAGAGGTGGATATTGTGACTTTTCTTTTTCACAGTCGTGTTTCTGGAGGTTATAATCCTTACTTCGCTGTTGATGAATGAGTGAGCAGGGCATTTCAAACAATAGTAAAATCCCTAAAACCTCCAAGTGCTGCAGAGAAGTTTTGATCCTACTTTGTTATTTAATGTTAATTTCCTGCCTTAGGGCTGAATGCTAGAATTTAGAAAAATGATGGCGCTCCCAAGAGAGCTTTGATTATTTTAATATATAATTCTGGGTGCTATCTAACACATGGACCTGAAAAGTTAGTAGTTAAGGGCTTGAGAATATGTGTAATTGAGTCATCACCTACTTTAAAAGGTTTTGTAATTGAAGTTCTCTTGTATACTTGTGAGGCATAACTTGTGCAGTTAATCATTTGCTGACATTTAACTTATCCTGTACGTTTCACTCTACCTTATCCATTTGTAATATTTGTTTTGTAGAAACCTAATCTGAAATAGTGATTGAAATTTGTGTCAAATCATTAGGTGTGTTAGGACATTACTGTAGCATGTTTAATGCAGCAATGTCCTAACTCTTGGTATACATAAGACTCTATGTTGTAGTAGTTTCCAAATTTGCACATTGATGTCATTAGCTTAAAAAAATGGTGATTCTAATGTATTTTTTTTATAAATTTATTTATTTTTGGCCGTGTTGGGTCTTCGTTGCTGCGCGTGGGCTTTCGCTAGTTGTGGAGAGAGACGGCTACTCTTCGTTGTGGTGCGTGGGCTTCTCATTGCTGTGACTTATTGTTGCGGAGCACGGGCTCTTGGCGCGTGGGCTTCAGTAGTTGCAGCACGCAGGCTCAGTAGTTGTGGCTCATGGGCTCTAGAGCACAGGCTCAGTAGTTGTGGCGCACGGGCTTAGTTGCTCTGCGGCATGTGGGATCTTCCCAGACCAGGGCTCGAACCTGTGTCCCCTGCATTGGCAGGCGGATTCTCAGCCACTGTGCCAGCAGGGAAGCCCCATTCTAATGTATTGACATGCAGTGTGGTGGAAGTAGTTACACCTGGATTTGAATTCTGGTTTTGCCTTTTATGTGAGCTGTGATCTTAATCCAGAGAGTCAGCTTCTTGGGATGTTTATTCCGTACAGTTACTGTAAGGATGAAGAGAATCACTAACACTTGGTGTATATCCTGAGTACATAGTAGGTGTTCCATAAATTTTAGCTGTTTAATCACTACTGTTAACACCATGTTATTCAACAGGAACTTCCAGTAGCATGTAGTACATCTTTTTAAAAATATGTTAGATTAAACAGGCAGAAGCTGTTCTAAATGATTTTGTATGGTGTGAAACATCTGGTTGAGTTCTCACAGTGAACTATAACTGAACTGTTTCATCTCTGCTTCATTTATTTGACATTATGCTCAGTTATGAACTAAGCTTGATAATTTGGTAAACCTCACCTTAAAGATAAAGTAAAATCAGTTTTCTGAAATGTAATCATCAAACTTTAGTGGTAAATCATATTCTTGTGAACTAATTACAAAGATGGGCTTCAGTGCTTTCAAACTTTTAAAAATAGATTTGCCTCCAACAATGACATCATTTCATGTGATTTGTGGAAATAATTCAAAGCTGGGGTTTGACTTGCTAACTCCATTTCTCTTAAGGTTTCTTCCTTTTTTCTGGGATGCTAAAGATGAACAGATAATGGGCTGGAGATCGTGATGAGAGGAATATGACTTTTTAAAAGCTGTTTACCCTTCTTAAATGGACACTAGATCATGGAATAAGCTCATTAGGTCTGGGTGACATTGATGACTTGAGAAAATTAGATTTAGGTATCAACTTTTGTGTTAAGAGGTTTGTGATTCTGTAATGACATTTTGTTTTTTAAATTTTTATTGGAGTATTGTTAACAATGTGTTTCTGCTGTATAGCAAAGGGAATCAATTATACGTATATCTACTGTTCTTTAGATTCTATTCCAATATAGGTTATTACAGAGTATTGAGTAGAGTTCCCTGTGCTATACATATACAGTAGGTTTTTATTATCTATTTTATATATAGTGTGTATATGTCAATCCCAATCTCCCAGTTTATCCCTCCCAACAGCTCCCCCCCTTGGTAACCATAAGTTTGTTTTCTACATCTGTGACTATTTCTGTTTTGCAAATAGGTTCATTTGCACCATTTTTTTAGATTCCACATATAAGCAGTATCATATTTTTTACTTAACTCAGTATGACAATCTCTAGGTCCATCCATGTTGCTGCAGATGGCATTATTTCATCCTTTTTTATGGCTGAGTAATAATTCCATTGTATATATATACAACATCTTTTTTTTCTTTAAGATTTAATTTTTTATTTATTTTTGGCTGTGTTGGGTCTTAGTTGCTGCACGCGGGCTTTCTCTAGTTGCTGCAAGCAGGGGCTACTTTTCATTGTGGTGTGCGGACTTCTCCATGCAGTGGCTTCTCGTTGTGGAGTACAGGCTCTAGGCTTGTGGGCTTCAGTAGTTGTGGCGCTCGGGCTTAGTTGCTCTGCGGCATGTGGGATCTTCCCGCACCAGGTATCGAACCCATGTTCCCTGCATTGGCAGGCGGATTTTTACCCGCTGCACCACCAGGGAAGTCCCTACCACATCTTTATCCATTCCTTTGCCGATAGACATTTAGGTTGCTTCTGTGTCCTGGCTATTGTAAATAGTGCTGCAATGAACATTGGGGTACATGTATCTTTTTGAATTATGGTTTTCTTTGGATATATGCCCAGTAGTGGGATTCCTGGATCATGTGGTAACTAGTTTTTTAAGGAACCTCCATACTGTACTCCATAGTGGTTGTACCGATTGACATTCCCACCAGCAGTGTAGGACAGTTCCCTTGTAATGACATTTTAGATATGAGAGTGCCTTTTCAGTAAGGAATTTGTTGTCAAATTCAGCCTTAATGCATCTTTAATGTGGTTTTCTTTAAAGACTGGAGAAACGGGCAAACTAGCAATTAACTGATACTTTTCTTCGGTTAGTCTGGATACTGTAATAGTAGTAGTTGCTTTATAAGAAGTTAATTTGGTGAGGTGAAAAAGTATTTTATTTGGAGTTAGTATTTCCCCTCAAATTTGAACTTAATGTCCTGACAATGTTTAGCATTTATTATTTTGGTGAAGTGAGTTGTAGAGTGAGTCATTTGGCAGAATGGATAAAACTTGGGTACTGAGAAGTAAGGCATATAGGGACCAATCTTTATGCCCAAAGAGAAGCATAGAGGCTTAATGCCACCTATTAAGATGTCTGTAATTTCCTTCTGGGAGATTTTTTTTAAATTGGGTGTTGGCAGACTTTCTATAAAGGGCATATGGTAAATATTTAGGCTATATAATCTGTTGCAGCTAGTCAAATCTGCCATTATAGCATGAAAGCAACCATAGACAATATGTAAATGATTGGATGTGTTCTGTTTCAATAAAACTAGCTATCTAGGGACAGTAGTTTGCTGATCCCTCTTCCAAGTCTTAAGGACCAGACCTTTGGAAACAAGTAAAAGTTGGGTTGTGGTATTTGATCTTTGCACCATTACCTGGATGATTTTTCAGTCTTGCAAAATACTTTTAAGAAAATATTTTTCCTGTTTTTGTAAAGATGATTGTAGTATTTATCCAGGATAAAATACATTGAATCCTGAATCACACTGAAAGAAATGCAGATTTATCAATGCAATACAAATAGAGACTTCTACTGAGAAAATGGGAAAACTTTAGTAAAACATGGAGAGTTTTAGAAGGACAAACTTTTTTATCCCCTAAAAGTGCAGTAGTTTCTTTCTTGACTTCATTACTCTGCCAGCATTCTGTACTTCGTGTGTTTATAAACATAAAAAAATGCCTTTTCCATTCTTGATTTTGTCAACAGTAATATGATTCAGTTATTTTAAAGGAAGAGCCTTTAGGCAAAGCCTTTGGTAGAAATTAGAACTTTTCTCTGAAGCGATGGGGGAGTTTGTGGTGAAGAGTATGTTATCCTTTTTGTTAAACATGAGTCAAGAATCAGAAGCAACTCTGTACCAGCAACAGGAAATAAATTGGGACAAGAGCTTTGAAACAAGTCAGGGTCCAATGTTTGGTATTGGAAGTTACTATTACAAGACATCAGGTTCCCATCATATTTTTGGTGCCTGCATTTGAAGTCTGGTGGATGGATGCTTGTAAGACTGCCCAGATAATAGCTCAGATAATCTCTCAGTAGTGCATATTCAGGCCAACAATTTGGCACAGAGGACAGTACCAAAATTATTCCTGAGGTTGGAGTGAGGGAAAGGTCTCATCATGGGGGAAAAAAGTAAAATTAGTGTGTTGAATCTGAACCCAGAAACTAGAGATAGGAAACTTCCTCAGCTAGTGAAGCTGCAAAACGATGTAGTTAAGCCATTCCACAGGTACCACATGGGCTCTAAATCCATAGAAAAGAATAAGGAATAAGTTGCTGCAGCAAGGACTGAGAACCTTACCATACCTCACTAGAGGCAGGGCTAAACAGTCTACTGGCTCCAGGTTCAGTTAATCTGATCTGTCATCCAACCTAGATAAGAAGGGATCTGATCCAGAATGGAGAGTGAAAAGTGTGGAGGTACAAACTCTTGTTAGTTTGCATGTATATTTGATCAGTGACTTCTTTAGTAGTAAATATTTATTACATCTGCAACCTCCCAAGTTAAAACAAATAGTAAAGTCAGTAAAATGAGGGCCTGCTAGGCCAGGCCCTGTGCTGAAAGTACAAAGAATAAAGAAAACCCCTGTGCTGAAATTGATCACAGCTCTGTAGGGTAAACATTGCAAATGAGTTTTCAAGTATGTGCAGTGTGTAGGGTTACTTAAGGGCAGGGTAAGAGGGTTCAGGGGAGGTTTTCCAGAGGATGTCGTAGCTCAGTTTTAACGAATAATAAGGCACACAGAAGGCAGAAGGGAATTATAGGCAAATTTAAGCCTGTGTAGGCTAAGAGTTCAGGAAACCTTATGGGTTTTAGTATAAGCTGGAGCTTTAAAAATCCTTTAACATCAAGGTTCGTATGTATGATTTCTTACAGGTGGGAGGGAAGACTTGCAAATGCCTCATGCAGGTGTGAGTAGGTAAAGAGTCATCTAGGTTGAGGGGTACATGTTAGCAATAGAAGAGGAAACTATAACTGGCATGTTGGGGGTTAGGTTGAACAAGGATCTGGCCTGCACAAGAGAAGTTCCCCAAGGCAGTCCATCAATAATACCTTGTTAGGTAATGACCCCACAAAAATGAGGTTCTAATAAGTAATTTTTCTCTTTTAATAAATAAACCTTTTTTCTCTTGTCCAAAGTAATTCGTACTAAAAAGCAAGTAATTGAATAATTATTTGGCAATTACCATAAACAAAATGTAGTGTTAATGAATGAGGAGGCTCAGCATATAAAGACGTGACCCTTCCTCAAGAGACATGACCTTTTTACCCAAATATCTGTATATATAACTAAGTCCAGGGTACGTAAGTCTTAGATTCTTTGTATAGATACCTAGGTCCATTCTTAGTACCTGAAAATTTGTTTAAAAAAAAATCTCTTTGAATAGGTGCTTTAGGTATTTCCAAAAATACATTGAATTTACATTTAAAGCATGTTCAAATTGTTCATGTGTTGTATGTACTTTTCCGTGGTTTGTTTCACATTTGAGAGGAAGGAAGCATTTCACAACTTGCTATGCAGTGTCCTCTAAGGCCAAGAAGTGCTACTATCAAAGATTATTTAAAATAAACACGTCTTTTAAAATTTTAATTTATTTATTTTTGGCTGCGTTGGGTCTTTGTTGCTGCCTGTGGGTTTTCTCTAGTTGCAGCGAGCGGGGGGCTACTGTTCATTGCAGTGCGCGGGCTTCTCATTGCAGCGTGCGGGCTTCTCATTGCAGCGTGCGGGCTTCTCATTGTGGTGGCTTCTCTTGTTGCGGAGCACGGGCTCTAGGCTAGCGGGCTTCAGTAGGTGTGGCACATGGGCTCTAGAGCACAGGCTCAGTAGTTGTGGTGCACGGGTTTAGTTGCTCCGCGGCATGTGGGATCTCCCCGGACCAGGGCTCGAACCTGTGTCCCCTGCATTGGCAGGCAGATTCTTAACCACTGCACCACCAGGGAAGCCCCAAAATAAATACATGTGTTGACTTTGGAGGACATAACCAAAAGAATTCCAAAAATGCCCCCTAAGTAATGGCAGCATCACCAAAATTACTCACACACTTAACAGTTTCTATGTGCCCAGCACTCTGATGAGTCTTATGAAGTACAGAGCCTACGAATGTGACTACTCTAGGACAATAGTCATTTGGATGCTCCAGTTCCAGTGTGTTAAAAAATAAAAATCACATTTCTTTGTTTTATAAGATGTAATGAAAAATTTCTAGAGTAATACTGGTTGTTTGCCTTGAGTTTTAGCTATTGATTTGGTAGACAGGAATTTCGCTGAAATTGCAGTTGCTCACTTTGGCAAAGTTTCAAGCTGTTCTTTTTGACTTGGAGATAATTATGAAGAGAGGTTAGATTTTCCTAGCATTATCTCTCAATGCAGGCTGGGTGGCTCTTCATGGGTATTCATCTTGTTGAATCTAATTAGCACAGGCATTCTTGGGTCTCAGAAGGTCCATCTATCAATTGCTTTGACTCCAGGCTATTCTGAGCAAAAGATAAATGTATGTGTGAGGGTCCCCCAAAGATAAGGCAACTAGAGAGCAGGTAGGAAAGCTGAAGCTGGCTTTAAGTATTTGCAGGACTATTAGAAAAAGAGGGATTAATTAGGTGGTTTTTGTGTGATGTTGGCTAAGTTACCTAACTTGTGTGCCTCAATTTCCTTAGGTATAAAATGGGATACTATTTGGAGCTGTCTCATAAAATTTTGGGGAAGACCAATAAAAACCCCAAAACATGTAAAGCCCATTTTGAGAGCTTGGCATGTAGTCAACAATCAGAAATATTAGCTTTTGTTATTATTTTTCTTCTGTGCAGCATAGTGGAGAGAAATCTAACAAGGAATTTTTCTAAATAAATGTGTCACATGAATAAACATTTTTATGTTTACCAAGTAGTTTTAAATATATTCTTCACTGATCCTTGCACCAGTGTGACTGGAGTGTAGTTGAAAGGATTAGTACTTTTTATTTTTACAAGCTGAAATCCTAGGAGGTTAGTAATTTGCCCAAAGTCACCCTGCTAGCATGTGGGTACAGTGGAAATTATGAATGGGGTCTTTTAATTTCCTAATTTAGTGTGCTTTCCACTATGTCAGGCTACCTTAAGGGCCAAGCAAAGAATGTTGGAGGAACGATGGAGATTTCAGCTCACTGAATGAAAAATTGTGCGATTAGAGTTCTTACAAAGTGGTTTGCTTGAGAGGGTGTGAGCAGTGGCAGTAGTCAAGCAGGAGCTGGGTGACCAATTTTGATAGATATCACGAAGGACTTTTTGTATTTGGGAAAATCTTGACCTAGATAACTGAAATGGCTCTTTTTTTTTTTTTTTTTTTTTTTTTTATGCGTTACGCGGGCCTCTCACTGTTGTGGCCTCTCCCGTTGCGGAGGACAGGCTCCGGACGCGCAGGCTCAGCGGCCATGGCTCACGGGCCCAGCCGCTCCGCGGCATGTGGGATCTTCCCAGACCGGGGCACGAACCCGTGTCCCCTGCATCGGCAGGCGGACTCTCAACCACTGCGCCACCAGGGAAGCCCTGAAATGGCTCTTTTGACTTAGATTGTATGCTCTTACATAGATGAAATTTGTTAACATGCTTTTTAAAGTGTTATCTTTCATTGTGACTTATTACAAGGTCATAAATAACTTAAACTGCTTCTCCCTTAGATGTTCTGTATAATTTATTTGCCTCATACTTTCTTATTTATTTATTTTTGGCTGTGTTGGGTCTTCGTTGCTGCACATGGGTTTTCTCTAGTTGCAGCGAACGGGGGCTACTTTTCGTTGTGGTGCGTGCGCTTCTCATTGCGGTGGCTTCTCGTTGCAGAGCACAGGCTCTAGGGTGCACGGGCTTCAGTAGTTGTGGCACACAGGCTCAGTAGTTGTGGCTCGCGGGCTCTAGAGCGCAGGCTCAGTAGTTCTGGCACATGGGCTTAGTTGCTCTGCAGCATGTGGGATCTTCCCTGCCTAGGGCTTGAACCCGTGTCCCCTGCATTGGGAGGCAGATTCTTAACC